>NC_139242.1:36638575-37338815 GCF_977018435.1 Lepisma saccharinum | reverse complement strand
ATACGTAATAACCGCTAATCACATTTGCAATGCGTCAAGATAAGAACTAATCAATACGTGATTTATGTCCACTTATGCTGAGATAGGCTGAAGCCAACCTTGATAGCGGAGTGGTTAACACAGCGTGCTACGACACCAGGGGGGAATCCCGGCCTGGGCACGGGTGTTCATTGTGGTATTCTGTTCGAATACTAACTGAACTTTATTACTGTTATTAACAATAACTTTAAATGAACGCAATTCCAGGTGTATGTGTTGGGGGGGGGGGGGTCGATTGACCTGTTCGACTCCCCTCTTGATGACCACAGTGTTCGTATATGCATATCACACACATACATATCTACTGTACCATCACCAATAACAACATGCAACAACGAAAATGCCATTTGCATAATATTGCATTTCTTGATAAGATGTTATGCGTAAATAAAATTGTCTAACAAAACCTGCATTCATAAAAAAGCCGAGCCACGCAAAACATCGATGTGCTATGCTATTGAAAGTCGATTGGTCACTCTTGAATGAAGACGTAACCATGCAACGAAACATAAATGGACGTGGTGTTGTTCTGTGGTGTTACTAGACCTAGAAGGAAAGAGGATATATAAAAGGAATGACGTAACATACTGAACCGTGCTCTTACACAATATTACCTTCAAGGCCATATGCTTCTGTGTTCAAGGTCGTAGAAATGAAGGAAACAATGACGATCGCTGTCGCCAGCACCACACGAGACATTCTCAGCGCCATCTCTCGGTGAAATCTCACACAAGCTCAACGACACCACCGCAAGCGGTCGAACACTTCTTCCTGCCGTGCAAATACCGAGCGAGCACCTTTGCACTGACAATGAAAGCTATTTGCTTCTCTAGCTGGTCAAGGTTCATTTCATCTTCCTCTTATCATTTGTTTTTATTGCCTGCGTCATTAAAAGGAAGAGTTGTGTGACGTGGTCATGTGGGGTATCTGGAAGCTACTCCTTTTCTGCCATATTTTTGTCAAGTTTGGGAAACCGAATTTTGAGAGGGGTTTTGGACGTGTGGGGTGGCCCGCATAGGCGTAGCCAAGATTGTTTTCGGTTTGGTGTTTGGTTTGGTGTTTTAAAGTCCACTTTATGCGCAGTAAGGGCTAATCGGGACTGGACCTACAGTTTAAAGTGGAATCCGAACCACTTGTGCCTCCACCGGGTATCGAACCCGGGACCCCTTGATTACAAGGCAATGACGCTACCACTGCGCCATGGGGGAGGCCCCAAGATTGTTTTCGGAACGGACCAAACCTTCGTTTTAAGAAAAGGTAATATATTCGAAAATGATTGCGGAAAAATAGTACCGAAATATCAACGTGCAAAGTACAGTTTAATGCATTAATAAAATACTGTTCTTAAACTAATTATTAACAAAGTTGTGTATAATTTCATTTTTTTTTTTCGTTCAAAAGTAGGCTATGCCCCTTACAGCGTTATGCGAGTGTGCTTGAACACGTTGAAGGCACCAAAATTTCAGTCTAAATAATGAAAAACATGATTTTTAAAGATCCACGCTGTGAGAATTGAGTGGTGCCACATTGCACAATAGTTCGGGTTCCAAGGCTGTAGGTCCAGTCTCGATTTGTCTATGCGAGCACATGGTGTGGATTTGAAACAAACCCATGGCACAAGAGCGATAACTTTAAGTGCATTTAAGAAATGCTAATGTTTTAAATATCATTTTGAGATTCTTTTCTGAATGAGCACTAAATGTTGTTTAAATTAATGACAGCATTTTCTGGCAATGAAATATTATCCCAGCTCTGATGGTATCTTAGTGAAGATAACCAAGGTACCACTAGAAATACGTCATACATAAGAGAGGTTACTGACTTAGAAAACATAATGCAAAAAAAGAGATATTCACCGCACATAATTGTTGCGTTTTTGAGTAAAAATCCAAGTGTTTCATTTCTTCTCTTCTCTCGTGGGTATGTGAAATGGGAAAGAAGATGAAAATAAATCCCCACCGGAGTTAAGGGAAGAACGCAGGAAAGACTAGTAGCTTACATGTTACTCCTTTGATGTTTTGCCGGCTTATCAGAGACACTTTCCGCGGCGCGTGTTCTGCCAGGTGGATAATTTTTGCCCCCCCCCCCTCACCATTTTAAAAAATCTCCCCTACCGCGCTCTTTTTCACGAATGTCTGAAAGGTGAGGGGAGAAACCGGTGTCGGCTCCTTTGAAGTTGGTCAAGGGGCGTGGACGGACACGCCAATCAAAGGTTTGCACTCGCCTCTCATAAACTATCAGGAGTCTTCCTGGCTGGAGGGTACCCAGAGCTTTATAAGAAGAGCGAAAGTAATTTGTAGTGTGTATTTTTATTGCCCTCAATTTTTTTTCCAGGATACGAATCTCGAAATGAAAAACGTACTGCAATGATCACAATTTGCACGATGATTGTATTTATCGCTGGATGTTAGAACAATGTCGCGTAATCGATTCAGAAGTAGTTTCGTTTACTTTCTTTATCTTCTTACTTACCAACAGGCTACTTACTGCACAAAATCTATTTACACAACCCAGCGATGACGCGGAGAGAGTAGCCTGTGCCAGTCTCACGTGGAGTTTGATTCAGTTCCTAATTGAAACTTCCATAAAGCAACGATTCTTACACCAGTCCTGAATTTATTTAAAACACTAGCTTCTTTACTTCAGGATCGTGTGAGTTCTTTCCTGTCCTCAATTCAGGAAGGAAATTTCTCCCGTCCATAATACCCATTTTCTGTTTCATTGAACTACCAAGGAGTACACTTGATGTTCAACTGTTTATATAGCTATATAATTCAGGGAAAACTTTTTTTTATTGCTTGAAGAATCTGCTATTTATGATTGTCTTAGCTAAATACGTATGTGTCAAAATGTCTTACTATCATTACTGTATATCATAGATATATTTCACATGCCTATTGGGACATTCAAGAAAGTTATTCAAGGAATGGAAGTATAAATGCCAACAATGTAAACATAAACGCAATTTTTGTAAATATATATTTCTTTCGTAGTTTATACTCAATTACATATATGTACGTACTTTCTAGTGTGTCAATTATTTACAGGTCATTTATTACACACATAATTAATATATTTCTTTAATGTAAATAACTTCTATCCTTGATTTATACAGTGTTTATTTTATTTCCATATTTTATGTAATTTATAATATATCAGTATCTTATATATATTGTACATGGTGGTAAAGATCTGAAATACTGAGTGTAAAGATAAATACGTTGTGCATTGTACTTAATAATTGAAATATTGTATTCATGTAGGCTATTTTAGTTAGATATTTTATTCCACTCTCTTCAATTAATATGCATTATTATAACTCGGTTTGTTAACTGTTGTATACACATATAATTTAGCGTTGACATGTTTTATGTTTATTTACATTTCTGCACAATAATATTTCTTATCAAACTGTAAATTTACAAACTCAAAGCAAGAAATGTAGAACACTGTAATTGGGCATTCGCCTGTTGTGTTTAATAATAATAACAGTAAATTGTAAATAAAAATAAACCTAAGTGCTATTACAATAATGGTGATTATTTTTAAATTACGAATCAAAAAGAGCCTCCCCGATGGCGTAGTGGTAACGTCCTCGTCTTGTAACCAGGTCCTGGGTTCGATATCCGGTGGAGCCACATGGTGGTTCGGATCCTACTTTTAACTGTAAGTCCAGTCCCGATTGCCTTTCTGTGCATAAAGTGGACTTAAAACTCAACAACAACGAATCAAAAGATCTGTATGGCTATCAAGTAAATCTCACAAGTCAGATAAAGTTCTAGCTTTCTTACTTCAAGAATAGTGTGAGAGCTTTCCTGTTCTGAATTCAGGAAGAAATTTTCTCCCGTTCTTAAAACCCATCATCAATGTCATCATACGACAAATCAGAATTTAGGAGGGTACTTGATCTTCGACTGTTTATTCTAGATAAAGACAATTTATTATTATTATTAAAGCTATTCATTAGACATGATTACGTACATAATTCAGGGGAAAATGTTTTTATTGCTTGAAGAATCTGCTATTTATGATATGATTGTTGTACATAAATACGGTAGTCTGCATGTCTAAATATCCTACTATCGTTATTATTCTGTATATAGTAGTGCAGGAAATAAACCTGTAGTGTTATTATGATAATTATGTTTTTTTTTAATGACTATTCATAAAGGGCCTCCCCGATCCGTCATCGACTTGTAATCAATAGGTCTCGGGTTCGATACCCGGTGGAGGCACATAATGGTTCGGATCACACTTTAAACTATAGGTCCAGTCCCGATTAGCTTTTCTGTTCATAGAGTGGACTTAAAAAAAACTCGACAACAAAGAACGAAATAAATCTGCACGACTATCTAAATAGGATTTCATAATTCAGATACAGGATTAATTGAGAATCGTGTGAGAGTTTTCCTATCCTCAATTCGGGAAAGGAAATCTCTCCCGTCCTTCAAACAATCCTCAATGTCATTGAACCGTCAATCAGAATTGAGGAGAACACTTGATGTTTGACTTTTGAGTTTAGATAGCCTAGCTATTTTTTTAAACGACTGTACAGATATAGAAGATAAATTGTTTTTATTGATTGAAGAATCTGCTAATTATGATTGTTTTACATAAATTCGAATGTAGAGCGTGTTTAAATTTCCTGCGACCTAATGGTAGCAGTACAGGAAAAAAGAAACTATAGTATTATGACAATGAAGATTTCTTTTTCTTAAATTACAGATCGAAAAATCTGAGTTGCTATCTAAGTAAACTTTCTAATGTGTATTTGATAACCAAAAAGAGATTAATGTGCTGTAAAGTAAATATGATAAGCTTAATATAAAAACCTATAGGGACTTTCTATGGTATTTGAAATATTGTTGCGAGATTCGTTTGGCTCATACTGCGGAAAGGATTCATTACCAGATGTAACCCCTATCGTTATAAGTTGTAATCGACTTGAAATAAAATTTATTAGTATACATTAACATTACTGCTACGAGCTATATACGTTGCATTTTTCAACAGTGCTACTGTTTTTTGTTTTTTTGCCTATTGTTGAAGAAATTATTATTTTAACTTTTCTTCAACAGTTATTTAGAACTTATTAACATCTACGTATATTCGTGAAACAATTCATCGTGTTTTTGCAGTCGCTATCTGTTATTAACCCTAGCTTACCCGTGCCGTACCTTACTTACCTAAGGGGGTGGGGCTCACAGGCCCACACTTTTTTAATCACTTATATCCAAGAAACCATTTTGTTTTTGAATCGCTTCTTGCTTTCTTGTTCATAGAAGTTTAGTTATTTAGTAATTAAAATTATGACAAAAATTACCACCATTAATAAAAAATAATAACCAATTATCGCATGAGTGTCACACCCATATTTTACCATTCGCTAAAATTCACAAAAACCATAATAATTTCTTATTAATGCTTCTTTGTTTATAGAAGGGCAGTTGTTTATTAATTACAATAATTACCATCATTACCAACCAATTGCACGCTCTCGCTAGCATGAGTGTCTGGAATAACACGCTTTCAAAGATGGCCCCTGAAACGCCCCACAAGTTCATTTTGCCTCTTATTTACATTACATTTAGGTTTTTTATGAACAAAACTAATACAGAATATACCCTAGGGAACAATGTAATTTACTTTCATTTTTTTATAAAACTTTTCAGTTGAATAATTGAAAAAATAGAAGTGGTGGGGCTGACAGCCCCCCCCCGGGTGTGCTATGGTTAAGAATGCGATTTCAAGGATCTCTCTCTTTTCTGCTTTTCTGTCTCCTAAACCGAGGATGTAAAAATCTATTAAAGTTTCAACCATATATCCGTTTTCAATATTAAGGATTTTTTTAAGTACCGTGTAAAGCTGACTTAAGTTTTTTTTTGTTTTCATTCCCATTTCAGGAAGACAGCAGGATTAATACTGGCGACTACTTCACAAATTTCTGAAGTCTACATTCTGTTTGATTTTAATACTAAACGCAGTATATAAATTTTTTGATTAGTGGAAACTTAAATAATCCTGAATTTCATAACGTAAAACTTCCTGTAATATTTTTACTTATGGTGCCGTTTGCTTTAATCACCATTTTATACCTCTATAACTTACCGTACACAATTTTTCAAAATCGTTTCTTTTTGTTGGTACAGATGAGATACGTATATTCTGAATAGAACCGCTTCTCCTTTTTGGGGTTTATAATGCGTGTTTTTTTTTCAAGGCTGTTAATTTGCTTGAAATAAGTTTAAACTGGAAAAATCTCCATAGAACTATATTGAGATCACAGCTTAGCCCTATAGCATCTTTTCCTTACGTTTTCCGAGTAATTTTCTCCTTGATTTGGTTTAAGTAATTTCTATTCGATTGTTCCGATTAACCAATGGAAGAAGAAATGTTTTTTTTATTATTTTTTTTAAAAAAATGAAAAATATGTCAGGTTTACGTTTTCCTTTTAGGCAACATTCAACTGGCACTGTTGATTTGCAACTACAACTAATATTTACTGTCAAAATGTATAAATCAAAATTTTAACTTTTGTTACGATAAATATGAAAAGAAAAGCGCAATGACACACTCGTTATTTATCCGGGACTTCAACCCAGAACTTGCAATGGCGAGGTTGTTGAAAATGTTCATAAAATGCTTTCGTCGTATTCACATGGGAATCCGAGATAGCGTACAATAGAAAGGCACAATGTCATGTGTGTTTTGAAATGAGATGCGACACATACAGTCCGTAACATGCAAATACAGATGCAAACACCATTAAGTCGATAGAGACATAATTAAATAAAAAAAAAAAAAAAAAATTGTTTGATACAAAAAACATTTAATTCTGTTCATTTGTACACAGGTGTAATTTATTTATATACATCCAGAAAACGTATATGAAAATAAGGAAAATTATTTAAAAGTTAATTTAGTACTCCATTATTTTTTTTATTCTATAAGAAACATTATTAGAGACCTATATGTACACACACACACTATGACAGTCTTTTCTTGCTTTGTGAATTGAGTATAATCTAGATTAGGAAAAATATTATAGCATATCAACTATGAAATGTACCATTTATTTTCTGTAACTGACAGCGATGGACTATTGATATTGTATTAGAAAAACATCCCATTTAAGCTGATACACATAATATTCATGTATTATACAGTATTGGCCTACCATTTTTTTGTTTTCTTACTTCGACTTCTCTCCTTGTCTAGTGTTCTATCTAAAATATATTTCTAACAGTATGCTACCAGCAAAAATGCCCCATTAAGAAACCATAATTATTATAGGATTCGTATTACACATTTTAAAAATATGTTATTGTTTGATCAATTGTGACAGCTGAACTCGTTTGAGAATGTTCAATCCCTTGATTTTTGGATATCGTTTGTTCTGTAATATTCGTCTTTAAAGTAAGAACACTTAATCAATGATGAACTGAAGAGTAAATACAATTTGTTTGGAGCTGCATGCAAATAGTATTACTCAATTGAATTTGCTATACTCGTTACATATTGCGGTAGTTTAAATCTCAAATTGTACCCAGTCAGTACACTTCTGGTATTGTAACGTCAACATTGGCTTTCGATTGGATCGTTACAACCTAACAGAGCCTTTTCATTGAGAGTTCCATTACTTATGTTAGTGCTAACACCCACATGGCTCGAGAAAGATTGCAAAGACATTATTTATTCTCATACGAAACATGGAGAAATATAGTAAACCAGTTATACAATTTTATTTCGATATGCGTTGGGCAAAAAATTATATTATCACAACCCAGAGTAAAATATCATGGCTAACACAACATAATACTTGAAAACTGTCTGGTAAACTTAAATTGTACTTTTAGGCTGTCACCAGATAGATCTACTTACTTATTTTGCATTGTTAATTCAAGTGATTTATATTTTGATCATTTGTACGTACAACCTCAAAGAATATGAGATTTTTACGTCTGCCTTTTTTTTTTTGGAAAAGCTTAGAAACCAACACAATATGTTCACGTAAAACATCACTTCAATACTTTTACCAAGTAGTAAAATTCACTTTAAAACTTTATACATGAAAGGAAGATACCGCTAAACAAAATTACTTCACACTGAATACACAATAGCTACATACATACATTCGTATTTACAATCCTTATAACTACATATTGAATGACGCTTCAAGATATTTTATTTGATCTCTTTTGTCTACCGCTGGCCAGAACCTTGCTGATCCACAGTCGTGTCGGTATATTTTGGCAGCCTAGGTATTTCTCTTCCAATTCGTTCGTCGTGAAAGGCGGGGTGACGTCACACGGTGCTCCAAATAGAGTCAAACGAATATCTCCATTAGAACCATCATAATGAGTAGGATCTGAGTGGCGTACAGCGTGTTGCGAGGCCTGTGTAGAAAAATAAAATCGAATATGTTAACAACTTCAAAAGAAACAAATAGTTAATTGAAAAGTCGTACTAAGAACTGAAAAAAGCTCAAACACAGGAGAGGATAACTTCTGCATGAGAGTTTATTTTCATTCTTACAAACACATTTGATGTAAAGTGAATGCAATGGACAGTTTACTTACTATGAGCTTTGTACAAGACTGAACTGACAGTATTGGCGTAATGAAGAGAAAAGAATACATTCACACGACACTATACATCGGTATGATAATTTATACTGTTGTATTACAAGAATTAGTTATATTTATAGTATGCGCGTCTTCTTAACCAATCAACCACCACTGACCTACCAAGACCAATAAATGATCTTGATTGTTTAATGTGATGTCGATTCGAGTAACAATGAACAAAGACGTCTACATCCACCGAGTAACAAAGTTCTCATCAACAGCATTAAAATATTATCTTAAAATACGTCGCAGGAACCATGGGCAAAAACGGATCATGCAGGAATAAATTCCAAAATAGTGCTGGTTTCAAGTAGCATCCTCCCCTTCTCACAATTATTCTGTTGAGGACACTTATTTTACGTCACCGGAGGTGAACCTTAGGAAGAGACACTCGCTTTCAATGACTGAAATCCATCGTATCACCAGAACAATCACTGCAGACACTCTCATTCACCTCATTCATTCATCGTCACCTCTATGCAAGCACCACCTTCGCACCACTCCTCAAATTAAACTCCCATCTGCCAAGGCTTCCTCCCGCCCAAGTCTACGGAATTGAACGACAAAATAAGCCATTGACGGATTGGAAGTTCTACCAGCATTCTTATTCTTTCCAAGATCTCCTCTGTCCAAAATTCTTTGCTGTAAACTAAATCATGCAATAGCCCCGACCTCTTGTTCTCAGTCATGATTCTACTACATTTTACTCTCATTTGACTACATCCAACAGATTGCCTACCTCGTGCACTTGATGAAGACACGAATGGGAGTGATGAAAGTTAGCCCAATGTTGCGTGAACTCCCCATTCCAAGAGGCCTCCTGTTCCCCGCTGCTGGCAAACACCAGGACGTTGTGGTGCTTCTGGGTCGACCTTGCTAAGGCTCGAACCAGTTCACCTGAGAAACTCTGGTCTACGAGAAGAACCACCTGCCTGGCCAAGCAGCCTTGAATGTCCCTCAGGAGCTCTTTCACTGTGTAGACCTCAGTTTCGTCCACCTGAGAAGAAAAAACATATAAGTAGGAACGCGAGAGTAGAAATCAAAATTAAGTGTGTACAGGGGAAAGGTTAAAGAGGAATGATTTCGGCGATTCGGAACCGCGACATAACGCGAGTTGATTGTTTTGTCACATATTAGCGCAAGAAATTCAATATAAACTTGACGGAACATTGTTATCTTAAAAGTGAGTTTCCTAAAGCCTCAGCAGAAAGTCTAAAATGTGGATCCTGAAAGATTTCAATATAATTACAGTGAGAAGAAAATGTCGAAGTACTACCAACGATATTGCCATTGATGTAATGAGAGTAAGCTAGATACCAAGGCTAGCAAACGCTGGTGAGGCACGGATGTACCATTGTGTTTCTTTCATCAGATCACCAGTCATCCACATCGTCGCGATTAACCGAAGAGGTAGAAATAGAATAGTGAAATTAACTTAAGGGAAGAAACTACAGTTCTTGTTTTAAGTAAAATAAGCTGTCTAAATTTATGCTTCCGCATAGATTTTTGTTTTACATTATAACCACGTACATAATGTGTGTCAAATGTTCAGTTAATATTATCAACATTTAACAACTTTATATGTATCTGAAAAATGAATGAATAAGAAATTTTATTCTGTGAAGCTCAAAAGTGTAAATATAATGTGCTCTAGAGTTACGTGACATTATTAAGTTAATATTTGACATTTAGTGTACGATGAAGTACACATTCAAATTATTATTATTATTATTGTTTGTGAATTTCTGACGGGGCTAAGCTTAAAATTTATTTCGTTCCTTTAAAATTTACTAGTTGTCCGAACTTTACACCTTACTCAATGTAACCCTAATAATATCAAAATAAGACCGATTCTGGAACAAAAAAAAAAATAACGAATTACACAGTAAAATAGGAGTTTGAGGGAAAAGAGAAGAAAACGTTCACTTCCTTGCACCTGCACATACAACAAACAATGGTCCTGTATTGGGGATGAAACTAATAATAATAATACAACAATTGATTAATCCATATTAAAAATTATAATAAAATCCTGTAGTAGGTGTAAATGAGATTGCGTTTGCGTACCGAAAATGTGCATCAATAATTTGCAGTGAAGTTGTGCAAAAAATGTAACTTTTTTCTTTCAGAAATGTACGTAAAACAGCCTCTATATACATCTTTTTCGAAATAAGTACGTTGTGCGTGTCTACATTTTCTTAATTTTAATATTTCCTTACCTCCCTATTATGGAAGATATAGCAGACTGTTTCTGTTCCTATTTAGATGATTTTAGTGCCTACTTTTAGAGGCTTGGAAATTCTTATGCTTTTTTTTGTAGTGCTTACTTTCTTTCCCCCTAGTTCAGAAGATGGGATCATCATGGATATTTTAATGCCCCCACATTTTACTTGTTATGGATGTCTCTATAATTATTGATAACCTACCTCTCCGTTCCCATCGAGGTCCCAAAGAAGCGAGGACCCGTCTGATCTCGCTGGGCTGTTCAGGTAGATGACCAAAGAGTCGGCGCAATACGAATTCTCGCAGAGGGTCCTTATGTGGTAGCGCATCGCCAGTTTCAAGATGGATGGAAACATCCAGGATTCCTTCTCCTCTCCCGTCTCTTCGTCTGGAAATATGGGACAATTAGGACACAGCGGAAAGTGGAAGGTTAAATGAGGCTTGCAGCAATATTGCTAAAGTGTTAAAGCATAAGTTCCGTTACTCATATTTAAATTACTCGATTCTTCTCATTTAAAACTTGGAGAAATTGAGAAAATAGAAAAATTCGGGCAGAAAGGGTAATGTGTGTGTCACTATGTGTGGAAAAAGGAAAAAAAATATATACTTGCATTTCATGCATAAGAAAGAAAATATGAAAATAACAAATATGACACAAATTCAAATTAATATAATTAATATATTTAATCCAAATTACATATATTTAAAAAATTAATGGCCGACCTCCGTGACTCAGTACTTGGTATAAAGCGCGATTTAAAGTCATGGGTCTCGGGTTCGGGTTCGGTCTGGATCCATCACATCATCACTCATCCTCATCTTTCGCGATTAGCCAAAAGTGGGAAAAAAAGGAAGTATAAATAAGCCAAATCAATGAATCAATCCACTAAAAAATAATGAACACGCAATACACAGGCCCGGATTTTTATATATGGCCTCCCCGATGGCTTAGTGGTATGCCATAATCAAGGGGTCCCGGGTTCGATACCTGATGGAGCCACGTGGTGATTCGGATACCACTTTAAGCTGTAGGTCCAGGCCCGATGAGCCTTTCTGTGCATTAAGTGGACTTAAAAACTAATTCAACGTACAACAGGATTCACATACGTGTGTAGACCCAGGCCTAACAAGATGATATGACTGACTCCCTTATGTAATACAATGGAAACCCTTATTATTATTATTGTTGTTGTTGTTGTTGTTGTTTCTACTATTCAAGTTTAATCATGCCCCTTCCCCAACAAAAATTTAGTATTACGATAAATGAATTATAATTTAGCATATTCCTTCAGATACGAGGCCATGGGCTGTACGTATCATACAGTGTCTGTTACATAAATTTTGCAAGACATTTATCGATATCTACTGTATCGCTGTTGTCCTTAAGAAACGAGCCAATGATGCCGCAAGGCTTTACAAGTGATTACTAAGTAAATCAATCAAATGCACAAACCTATTTCCGGCTTCACTCCATTTGCATAAAATATTTTGATGTTTTCCTCTTGAAATCCGTTACCCAGCAGCATATTGTGTACATTCCACACGTTTTGCTTGGTTTTCAGATCGCTGAGTTGACGATTCCAACCACCAGAGATCAGGACAGCCTGCATTAAAAGGAAAAACACATAATAATCCTTCGTCTTTCCAAAATGAGAAAATTATTTTGCAATTCTTTCCTATTCAGAATATTCTTGAAAGTTTTGGTTCTCTGAATTGTAGCTTTCACTATAGTGTTCTTTCCTGTCCCTAGAATAGAAGCAACTACTGAAAGGATAGTTAAGATTTGTGAATAATATTTGAGTAAAAAAATTCAATTAGACTGATAACGGGTAAGATTTTAATATATATAGGAGATGTATAAGGGAAGTACTGGGAGTATATTTAAAAATGCAATGGATTTCACAGCGAGAGCTTGACCTTGCATACTCTATTGTTGACAAAAGTGTTAGAGTAACAGATGCATTATCCATTGTTGCTAGTCTTCGTGGCAGAGTGGTTAACACAGCACGCTATGACGTCAGGGGTCGGGGTTCGAATCCCGGGCTGGGCATATGGGTGTTCTTTGTGAGTGTCCCTTCATCAATTTCATCATATCATCACTCATCCTCATCTTCGCAATTATCTAAAAGTGGCAGAAAAAGTTATGTAAAGTAAACCAAATCAATGTCAGGGGTCCCGGGTTCAAATCCCCGCCTGAACGTGAGGGTTCAATTTCATCATATTATCCACGTCCTCATCGTCACGATTAGCCAAAAGTGTTAGAAAGTCGACGCTAAATAAGAAAATTCAAAACATATCAAAGCAAGTTCTAAAATAAACACAGAGTAGGCCTACAAAACGAACAGAATACAGATGAACGGAAAACCTTTGGTGTTTAACCCAAGAAGGGGAAATGTATGAATAACATGAATATGGATTATTTGTTATAAAGCACACTGTTGAAAATGTGGACATTTTATGTAATAATAAATAAAATATGTGCTAAAATGTGATGTAAGATCCATATAAAATATGGGAAATAAAAGTATCACTTTTCGAACTTACATGCCACGATTCGCAAATGTAATACAAAATAATATTAATTACATATAAAAACGTTCTCTATTTAGCGCATTGTTGCACAGAGAAAAAAGCCTGAGAGCCAAGTTAACATTATGTGAGAGGAAAAATCGTAGATATATTGCCATCTGAGTTTCGCAAATGCAATTACTTACGTGATCGCAGATCTGAAAGACTCGACAACGTGTTTTGACAGCCTCGTGCGTGGTGTCGCATCGCTTGGTGTTGGTGTCGATCGGGTCGCAGATGACGTGTTCCGTCTCGTTCCAGGGTCTGAGCTGCGGGCACGGGTGGTACTCGGGTAGATCGGATCGGCATTCGAGCCTCTGCTCCAGCTGCTGGGCTTCGAAACCCTGGACGTGCACCAGGGGCAAGAAGTGGATCTCGCATCGCCTTCCACCGCTTCGACGCCTGTTCTTCTTATCCAGAAGGTTGTGGCAGCGATTCTTGAGGGCGACGTGCACGCAGTCTCCATTCTCTGTAAATAAAGAAAAAAATATTATCTTTTGAAAGTTTCAAAATTTGGTCATGGAATTATCAGCCAAGATGGGCAACCAATGTGTATTTGGCGCATTAAGGATATGCGAGACAGTCTCCGCTCGGCTTTTCCCTCCGAGTCAGTGTTGCCAACTTAGCTCTCTTGGAGCCAGATCTGGCTCTTTCGTGCATTCGTTTGCATGTGAATTGGGACGCCCGCCTCACTGATACCATCACTGGTTCCGGCCCACATAGACCAACTTTTGCCATGATTATACATTTTGCACGTGACGTGATATTGTTATATTGGCTGCGTCGGCCCATCCCCTCTTATATCCCCAGCTACTTTTTTTTATACCGCCGTATTGACGTGAAATTGGCATAATATTGTTATCAGGGAATCCTTTATTTTCGATTTCGTACGATCATGACCATGCCGCCGGATCTAGACGGTGAAAACTCTAAGAAAAAATTATCATCAATTTAGAGTTAACGGTAATAGCAACGCCCCACCCCTTTGAGAACTAACATTACTCTAGGAAGCACTTCGTAAATCTAGCTCCTTGAAACTCAGTTTTAACTCAATTTAAGGTGAAATTTAGCTTTTTATGCGCACCAGGTTTGGCAACACTGCCAGCAGGCAAGGAGAAATGCATTGGGCATATGGGTGTATTTTTTGATTTGTTATCTTGGGAATATCAAACTTCCGATGGAATAGAAAATGATATCAAGGGGAAGAGGGCTGTTTGAAGAAGTGATTGCCCAGCAGAAAAGTCGAAACTCCCCTAAGGAATACATGGAATTCCGAAAATTCTTATTCGTCATATTTTTTACAGGTCGTATCTAGCTTAATATCATAGTCAACTTTGAAAAACGCTTCGACCTGCCACATGTGGAGAAATTCATACTCTTGTACCCCACGTTTTTATTCAGTAGCATTGCCCATTCCAACGATATTCAAATAATCATATCATCATTTATCCTCATCGTCGTCAAAAATGGCAGACAAGGGACGCAAAATAACAGAAACACGCACGTACGCACACACATACACATTTGATTTCCTTTTATATAGACGGAATATACAGTAAAGAGAGATCCGAACCACTACATGTGCCTCTATCGAGTATCGAATCCGGGACATAGGCGCCGACTCCATTGGGCTTGGGGGGCTCGAGCCTCCCCAATGTTATCGATGTGGGGGCAGAGCCCATCCAAATAATTTTGCTTAAGAGAATCCACTGTATTATTTTGCTTCTCTTCTAAAGTTTACTCTGAATTGTGCCACATGAACTTAACTTTAAATACACATTTGAAATGTTCTAGCCCATCAACTTTGGGGGCTGAGACCGCTAAACCATCAACTTTGGGGAGGCTATGACCAGAGACAGCAAAACACACGACTTATTACTATATACTAAGTATATAATTATGAGTATTGTTAACATTTTTACTAAAACGAGTTTCAAAATAAGATGTGCATGAACTAGGAGAGTGGATGGGACGTTCGGGCTACAAAATAGCTCTCACATGACATTCAGAACGAGATCGTTGATATATTAGGGAGATATGTTTTGCGCTCCTTGGTAGCAGATATTAAAAGTCGGGAATATTTTGCTAGGTGTCGTGTCGTTTGCGCCTAGGCTTCTTATCGGTTCATTTCCGCCGTGACATATGTCAAGACCTTCCTTGGCTGGTTTTCCCACAATCCAGAGTGTCATCACCGCCGCGCGCACGTGTGTTTATGGGCACATGGTGCATAGTGCATAAAGTGGACTTAAAACATAAAATCAAACGTGTGTTTATGACGATGCACAGCTGTGTTTACACTGAAATGTTAAACCTATCCAGAGAGTCAAATATGACTTTTCTTTACTTATTTCAAAAGACGTTACACAGGATTACTTGCATCAATTTTATTCCACAACAGAATATACATAAATCAGTATCAACCTATTAACTATTAATCATTTATCGTTAATCGTCAAGAAAACATTGTAAATACAGTATTGTTAAAATATTGAAAGCATTCTAGAAGTACTACGAAAATGTACACTTTGGAAGCAACATAAATGTGCCAGTCTATTACACTTAATTATTATACACTACATAAAATCGTCAAAAACATTATGAATACAGTGTAATGTTTTGCAAACATTAGGCTATATACGTAATAGCTACGTATATATAAACACAATATTTCGATACACTTGCACAACAACAATACAAACGTTATTTGAATTCTTGTAGGTATGCAAATGCTCGAAGGTATTCCACGCGTTGTTTCTATCATTTCCATATTCTCAGCCATCTTGTCGTCTCTCTCAAGTCTCAGTTTTACATAAATACTAATTTCCCAATGCATATCCCTCATATATACTTTCATGTTACATTTGTTTACCAATCACCTTCCTTTTCAATCGAAGATAAACACAGCTGGAGCTGGGCAACGTCATAAACACACATGCGCGCGGCGGTAATGACACTCCCGATTGTGGGAAAACAAGCCAAGGAAGGTCTTGACATATGTCGCGGCGGAAATGAACCGATAAGAATCCTCGGCGCAAACGACACGGACTCATTTTGCTATTATGGTTGACGAAACTTGTGACATATCCATCCGTGAACAATTGACATTTTGCAGTCGAACTGTAAATGAAAATTTTAATATTTTTGAGGAATTCATGGGCTTTTACGAGATTCCGAACACTGAGGCCAAAACTTAAATAAGGGATTGAGGGAGTCATTCATTAATTTATTTCAGTGATCAGAGCCCCCCCAATAATTTTGACAAGTCAGCGCCCCTGATCCGAGACCATTAATTACAAGGAGAGACATACCCAAATCTGTCAAGCATCTCTTAATTAATATGGACTGATTCCGTTTATTTTACTTCTTTCTTCTACCACGTTTTGGCTAATTGCGAAGATGAAGATAATGTGATGATAATGATGAAGGGAAACTCATAAAGAACACCCAAGTCCAGGCCGGGATAATTCATTCCTTGTAGTATTTTCTTCCTCTCTTCCCCCGTTAGCGGTGGGGTAGGGGGACGTGTCTAATTCCGCCAAAATTTATTTTATTCTTGTTACATATGTGTGCGTGCTTCTCATTTGTTAATTTCTATTTTTCTCTCTGTTGATATCCTGATATAAAATGGATTCTCTCTGTATTCAGGATTTCTCAAGTAAATAATAAAAAATAAAAAAAAATCACAAAGTAATGATGCCGATTGTATCACCCATTTTTCTATAATTTGTTTCTGCATTCCTTTACAAGACTGACATTAGAACTTACGTACGTCCAACTACAAAGAAATTGTTCGTATACGAACTAGTAACGCATTCTGTTTGACTTAGCTGTTTGAAAGAAGAAGAAGAAGAAGAAGAAGAAGAAATGTACACCCTCCTCATGCACATATGAGTTTACGTAACTTGTGGAAAATAGCTAACGACGAGTTAGAATCTAAGAACTAGGAGACGTTCATGTAAGCATAAAAGATTGGACATAATCGTGTAGAAACGCTGTCATTGATTTGTTGTTTTAAGTCCACTTTATGCACAGAAAGGCTAATCGGAACTGGACCTACAGTTCAAAGTGGGATCCGAACCACCGTGTGCCTCCACCGAACCCGGGACCCCTTGATTGTAAGGCAACGACGCTACCACTGCCCCATCGGGGAGACCCTAGAAACGCTGTCATGTCACAAAGAAAAAAGGCATTATACGTAAATCCCGTTTTAGTGTCAAAGGAAATTGATTAGGACGGAAATTCCTTACATGTCACATATTTCATTTATCATAATTGCAAACCTCATGCATTTAGAATAAAGTTCGTTTTTTAGTGTTCTTTGCATCGAGATGAGGCGTCAAAAAGAAAGGTTATTAGAAGTTCACGACCTCTACGCTTTGCAAAAATTTCTACAGTATATATATGTTGATTATGGTATGTTCGAGAGATTAACCGACCTCCGTGGCGGAGTGGTTAGCACAGCGCGATACGACGCAGGGTTCCTGGGTTCGTATCCCGGCCTGGGCATGGGAGTTCTTTGTGATTTCATCACATTGCCCATCGTCAACTTCGCGATTAGCCAAAGGAAGCAGAAAAACGAAGTAAAATTAAGCAAATCAATCGGAACGAGACCGAGAACGTGATTGTACCAAGTCTCGTCTCGTCTCGATATCATCCCTAGCTGGAGTACTTGCTATTGGGCGCATTATACCCTGCACATGCATAAAATAGCAATTAGAAAATTAGTTCTGATTGGTTGCGACGTGATCGTGACGCGAAAATAGCGTGCCTAGCAGAGACTTGACGTGTTCAGTCTGCCGAAAGAGAATAATCCAAAAGTAACAAGAAGCACTACGATCTCCGAATATCCCCCTCCCTTCCCCCCCGCTCACTCTCGCAACATTTTAAAACGCCGCTGTCGGCGACTTCAAAGGAAATTCACGCCACGTTCCGGAATTTAGGAGGTCTCGGTCATTAGTTCGGTGACATCTCACTAGGGGGAGGGGAGGGGCTACCACCTTCCTTCCGATACAAGGCCCAAGGCGCTCGCTTGGTGCAGCACAGAGTATACTTCGGAACCGAACGTAGCAGTGTTTCCATATTAAGGTAAATTTCTCTAGGCGAGGAGAATTTCCGGTATTTTCTGTTCAGGAATTTCTTCTTTCAAATGGGAGAAGAGAAATTTTAATTTAAAAATCTATCTTACAAATAGATAGAGACATTGTAGACTGACCTTCTCTTAGTTGTGTTATTAGTAAATGATTCATACGTATATTTACAAGGGCCTCCCGTATCTCTTAGTATTAACGCTGTCGCCTTGTAATCAAGCGGCCCTGGTTCGATCTCCTGTAGAGGTAGTGATTCGTCCCCCACTTTAAACTGTAAGTCCAGTCCCGATTAGTCTACCTGTGCGAAAAGTAGGCTCAAAACAAAACTTTGGCTTGAACTACTCTTGTCTACCGTCATTGGCGTGCCCAAGGGGGGAGGGTTGATGGGGGTTATAACCCCCCCCCCCATTTCGCCAAGTATTCCTAAAAAAATAACGTAAAAGGTTAAAAAATATGACAAAATGAGGGCTGACTACCAAGAAAAGGTATACATAACCCCGCCCTTTCGAAAATCCTGGGTACGCCACTGTTTACCGTAGTCGGACAGTATGAGCCGAGATGCTCCAAAAATGACCCCACCTCTACAATTATTTAGAGTACCTCCACAGCTAAAGAACGTTGTTCGAAAGTGTTAGGCATTCAAATTGTCCTCAGTACGGTAGTTGTAATGCGTCCATTTTGCCACCATCTTCCTTACTACAATTAAAGCACGGCCAACAATACCTTTTACGGCAATTTTAACCCCCACAATATGGCAACACTGAGCCTACATGAATCAGTCTGGAACAAAGCTGAGACGACTTCCCTTTGAAACCTTGCCCGAAAGGAATCAAATAAGATGCAAGGTCACGAACTGTTCTAAATATAGCTTTTTAAAAAACCTTTTCGTTTTTTTCCGCCACAAGTTATCGTGTTCGGGCACTTCATACCATAATTTGTAACGCTTATGCAATTCTGGTCAACGCATTGTAAAGTTCTCCCCAGTGCTCTTGATGTAGTTATGGAATGGAACAGAGGAGACTGTGATATAAAAGGAATGGATGGTAAAATAATAGAATATGAAAGGAAGATGTAATTAACAAAAGATATTGAGAGATTGGTTTGTTTTATTTTACTTCGCTTTTTCACCACTTTTGGCTAATCACGACACGAAGATAAGGATGAAAGGTGATGGGAAGATAAACACAAACACAAGACAGGTTCCACAGAAGATTATACTGGCTGTGAGTCCAGACGCCAGAGCCTCGTTAGAAAAGAAGGGAGTTGGGAGAAGATGATATACTTGTAATATAAACTGAATGGAGGAGATGGTAATTGAACACAAAGAGAATAGAAATTGGGAAATGAGATGAGAATAATATCAGAAGGGAGAAGATAGAAGAATAAGTACAGAAAAGGAAAGAAGAGATAAAGAAGAGGAAAGTAGAGAAGATAATGAAACAGAAAAGAGAAATTAATAGAGAAGAGAATTGGAGTTAATGAAAAGAGAAAAGAAAAGAAATCGAGAACAGAAAGATTGAAGAAAAGGGAAAAAAAGAAAGGAAGAAGAGTTAACAGAAAAAAGAGAAGGTAACAGGAAGAAATATAGAGAAATGGAGAAAAGAAAAGAGAACAGATTAAGGTAGAGAGAAAACAAGAGAAAAGAGAAGTGGAGTTTAGTGGAAAAGACAAAAGAAGAATACACGGAGAAGAGAAAAGATAGACGGTAAGGAAGTGAACAGAAGAAAGAGGAGGGAAGAAAAGAAAAATCGAAGGGAAGCATAGAGGAAAGAGAGAACAAAATAAAGTAGAAAGAAGACACGAGAACAGAAGGGAAAAGAATTGAATCGTAATCAATGTTAGTCAGTCAGCATAATTAGCCTTACTTGTGATTCAAACCAAGTACTCTATGTCTTATCAATCATCACGGTTCGCTGTGTTACTGTTGGGCATAGAACGAAACTTGATTTTGAAACCCTACATAAAATGCTGTGTTGTTGAACGCACCAAAGTTAACTTCAGTATTACGTAGCGAAAAGCGTTAATTGTTTTATTACTCGCAAATGAAGTTGCACGTCAGTTTACGAGCCGCAATAATAGAGATATCTAGCCAACAGCTAAATGTAAGTTGTCTATTTTTCACAGGTGCCGGAAGGTTTTCTTCTAATGGACTTCAACCAGAAACAACACCGTGCGTTTCCTTCTGAAAAAAGACAGACGGCGAATGCCTTAGGGGATGCCGCTGTACAAATGGCACCTAAAATGGCGTTTAAATTATGTCACTTATAAAACAATTTGTCGACAAATTGCACCCTTTGGCAAAGAAGTAGGATGTCCACGCTCGAGGGGATGCTGAGTTTATTTTTATTTTATACGTACCAAATTGATGTATAGATGTATATTTGCTGTCCGGTGTATGTTTGAGTATCTCAAGAATTGGTTGTGAGGGATGTCATGATGACATCTAAAATTATGGCATGACAGATGTCCCTTTTGTTTTTTGTCTATGTGGTCAGTAATCTGATACTACGCTGAAATCGTGTACTTACTTCCTACCAAGGTCGTCTGCAGGAGTTGTCCAGGGAGTTGGAAGCAGGTTTTTCTCAAAACGCTGCTGCTCCATCCCTTTAGGGGTATATCCATGCACCCCTAATTGCAGGCCTGCAGCATGCAATATTCGCAGGGCCTCTAACCAAAATTTTTCAGAAGTCTGAAGAAATCATATTTTTGCTTCCTATTCTGAAGTACAGGTGTCTTATGTAATCACAATATATAAACATTATTACATTTCATTTATATATTTCGTATTATTATATAAGAGCAATAACCAATGTTGATGGTTAAAACTGAGAATTATATGAGGCTAATAAAAGTTTCTAAATTAGTGTTTCTTTGCATTTCCGATGTGTCAATGGTGCAATGTTCATTATATTAATTTCCAAGACTCGATGTGTCCAATATCAAACTATTGTTTTACCTAACAAAGTGGAAATTTTTTTATTTACTTTTCATTGAATTTCGATGCGTAGTGAATTTAGATTCTTTCACATCATGATTTCATTCAGTAACAATGAATATTAACTATTTTTGATATGTATTTGAAGATGATTTTCTGTAGGTAGTACTTTCTTTAGCATATGATTTCAATAATTTGAATATATTTAAGTAATTATGTGAAAAACATGTAAGAGGGCACACCGCCCCCCGGGTTCGAATCCCGGCCAGGGCATGGATGTTTGTGAGTGTCCATTCATCAATTTCATCATATCATCACTCATCCCGCCAAAGTAAACATCGTTGCCAAATTTCTTGGGTATTGTCCGAATGCTCTGCCATTTTATTTTTACCCCTGGGCCACACTCAGAATTCATCACTGTCTGTACAGACAATTGTTTTTTTATAGCTACTGGCAACACTGCACGAGAAGCGGAGACCTGCTGGTAAGCCAGGAATCGTCCCGCACCGCAGCAACAGAGGCCGACCTGCCCGAGGCAGCGGAAGGCGGCGAACATCAAAGGAAAGTGGCTCGTGGCACAGAGGGGGCCTTTCCGAGAAAGACTCTTTCAAGTCTTGTGAGAACACCGACTCATAAGGCAGGTGAAGTGGAGGGGGCATTCATCAAATGGCACCGCAAAATGTTCGGGAGCTCCTTTTAAATCCCCTGCCTAGAAAGATTTGCAACTTGCAAAATTGCACCTCTGCATAAACACGTAAGGTACTGGGAATCCAAGGTTCCAGAGTTCGAATGTCGCTCAGGTATGAATGTTCCCTTGCCGACCTCCGTGGCGGAGTGGTTAGCACAGCGTGCTACGATGCCAGGAGTCCCGGGTTCGAATCTCGACCTGGGCGTGGTTGTTCTTTGTGTCCCCTCCAGTGACCCACCCACCCAAATTACCTCAACAACCCCTATTTTTTTTTTCAGAGGCCCGAATTTTGGTCATTTTGGCTTTAAATTTACCTTTACATCCCCTGAATATGAGCTTATATCTCCCAATTGAAATATACTGGATAAACTACCTCATCATTTCATCATATCATTCCTCATCTTCATCGTCGCCATTAGCCGAAAAGTGGAAGAAAAGCTACACTAAATAACATAAAATCAAATCACACCAAATTAATGTTACCATGATTTTTCAGTGATTTATCAATCTAATCCTATCTGAGAACGACACATCCCCCGCGCAAATAGAGCCTTATCTTCCAGAAACATAGGTTTTAAGTGAAGGGTTCATTTACGTAAATGTTTTGGAAAATTAATCTCTTTTGCTCATCAACTATGCCGAGTATAATTTCCCAAATCGTCGCTATTAGCCAAAAGTGGCAGAAAAGCGAAGTTAAATAACAGAAGTCCAAGTCAAATATTTTCCCAAGCTGTGTTACTGTAACTTGAAACTCGACCTATTTCGCCCATATACAGTGCGTTCAGTTTGGCTCGGGGCCAAGATAGCGGCAGACGACCAGGCATGGGACAGATGCCGGCATTTTCGATCTGTAACGTCACGCTCATTTTTACGCACATATCTTTAGCATGCAGACAATTATATTTATATTGCATAACGAGTACTAACCTGTATTATAAGTAGGGAAAGGATTTTAAGTGCAATGTTATGGTCGGGAAAGGGAAAGAAAAAGTTCTGAAAATGTTTTCAAAAAGGTGCAAAAAAAAAAAGGTGATGATAAAATGCCTTTATACTCAATCAGCTCTCTTTTTCTATGCTTTCAGTATGCTGTTTTCTCTCGCGCGTTTTGCTACATTGTCTTGGAAACTATTGGGGCTGCAATGATTACATAATACAATTTTATAGCTCTCGTTGTGCTCTACAAAATGAGACTATAGGATTTTATGTAGCTGCTTAAGAAGACTGAAAATGATTTATTTTCCTGTCCAACTTTTTAACAAAACATGAAAGAAAAGGAAGGAAAAAGGTACTGAAGCATCAAAGGAGGGTTAGAAAGGGAATAAATGTGTTAATCTCACGAAAAGGTGCTACAAAGTGTGTTCATTTTCTTTGATTTTATGTCCTAAAATACATATCTCAAACGATCGGTATGAAAACAGCTATATTTTTGGAAAGATGCTGAACCTTGAAATCCGTTCCTCAGTTATAAGTGTATATAAACTGTACACAAGAACATTTCTTGGGTATCTATCTGCTTTTTCAGTAGGTCTAGTTTTACCAAGTTTATCCTAGTCACAGAATAGAGATTTGTTCCTTTCTGCCACCCGCTTCCACAAACACATGCAATTCTTCAATCAAGCACTATTATTTTATTTCGAACTTTCCTTTAACAAATTTCAGCTCAAGGAATGATCCGAAAATATCAACACAATTTGGAGCTCTTGCAACGTAAGGAAAAGTGCTCCCGCGCGCCATCTTGTACCGTGTTGACGAATTTAAAAATACCTTCTTATAAGTTTGTTTTATTGGTACTCGTATTTTGATTTATTGCATCAGTTTTTGGTTTTTTTATCTCAGGGTAAGCCACTGTGCCGAGGATAAATGATAAAATAGATTAAGGCACACATAATGCCTGGGTACTCCATGCCATGCACAGGATTCGAAAATAGGGCCCTCATATTGAGCACTATAACAACCCTCAAAATGTATGCTGTGTATATCGGCACTTGTCATTGGAGACAGTTCTACGGTCAAATTTCAAGGTAGATACTTGTGAAAGCCAGCAAAGCAAATATGAAGTTTTCAATCTATTAAGTTCTTCTAATTTCTTTTTTCTTTCTGATATGAAATCGGTGCTTGAAGTGGGGGGGGATGGTAACCCCTAGCTAAGAAAAATTACGGAAAGCATGCCCCCAGGTGTTCCATTGCCCTTACGTTAAAACACAGCAGCATCCCCCAAGCTAGCCTCAATGCTCAAATAATCCCTCCCCACTTAACAATTTCCACTTCGAAATATTAGTGGGGAAGAAAATATCATATTAAGGAATTCCCCAAGTACCTCGCTTTTCCGGAAAATTCTAGGTCTAAATAGCATTGTAATAAATAAACTAATTACACTCTTAGAGATAAACAAAACATGTTTGTCAAAGTATGCATAACCACATAGGCAGGCCTCAAGCAAGAATCAAACCCAAAAATTTGTGCCTTTGTGCCAAACGAAGTAACACATAGATTCGAACTGCTGCGGGCGGCTCTATTGGCAGTCGAAGGCAGAAATAATAGCAACCATAATGATAATAATAATAACAATTATGGCCAGGATTTAAACACGACAGCTATGTTGATTTCATGTTTTCTCCTAAAATTATATACAGCCGCCTTGGCTACCGAGTAC
Organism: Lepisma saccharinum; assembly: GCF_977018435.1. Classification (NCBI taxonomy): domain Eukaryota; kingdom Metazoa; phylum Arthropoda; class Insecta; order Zygentoma; family Lepismatidae; genus Lepisma; species Lepisma saccharinum. Next base: position 37,313,995 of record NC_139242.1, on the reverse strand, counting down.
CTTCAGTTTACGAGCGATTTCGCAGGTGAAGAAACTGGACTAGAGTTGGCTGAATTTCAATTAACTTAAAGAGGTAGAAAAACAAGTTAAATAACGAATAATAATAGAAACAATACTACGATGAGAAAAATAAGAACTCGTTCAAATGTGTTGTATCTTGCACAAGGGCATACTTTTCTTATCAAACATCATGATTACCAAGTATAAATTACAAACTAGTCCGTTTACCGTAGGGTTGTGACACATGTGATAGATAACTAATAAATGGAATAATAAAACATTCTGAAATACGTGATAAACTCTTTCGTGGTTAATGGTACGTTCTGTAGCCTGCAAACCCCCATGGTTCGACAGCCCTCTAAGGGGCAGGGCCTGACAGAGCGGCTTCTCATTGGGCAACGCGTGGTCAGCGCATCGAGTCCCATCGCCGCTGTTTTCTGGTTTTCGAGACCGGAGTTCGCTATTATTTTTAAGTAGCTTCCCACGCTGAGTCAACGCCGAATTTTTGAGACTCGCACCGGGAATGAACCCGGGACCGTTCGCACCAAAGTTGAGAGCGCTAAGCGTTTGGCTACCCGGAGCCTTCCGTAACTTACTACGTAATTGACAATAATGAAACATTAATTTGCTATTATTTGCCAATAATTGAAGCATTCCACCGAATAACGCTGTATGGCACTTTTGGGCATCTGCTGAGTTACCAGTGAAATCATGCTGAGGCCCTGGTTCTATAGGCAACAAGCTGGTAAGTCATAAGGTCGGATGTTGCCCAAAGATTGCTACTGTGTTTGCATAAGGTTTTATGTTGCTTCTACTGTAGTCCAGTAACATACAACAGGTTTTATCCGTTGTTCTCGCATTCACTGATGTACCATACATCGTTATTCGGTGGGATGCTTCAATTTTGTGTGCAGCATCTACATGTATCAAACCTACTGAGTGTTTTACTACCATTTTGTATGGGAAGTTCTATGAATAGGAATGGCATCGAAACGAGACGAGACGAGACTTGGTCTCGCCTCGAGAGGAAATTTCTGTCTCGTCTCGATTTATAAACATACGTCTCGTTCTCGAAGTGTCGGTCTCGTAATATATGGTATAAACAACATACACAGCGTGTAGTTATCATTAACGATATTATATTTCGTTCAACAAGCGTTTAATTTATCCTATCTTGTCTGTATCTCATTGTAATCAAGGGGTCCCGGATACAATTTTAGGTAGTGGTTCACTACACAGAGTGGTTCGAATCCTTTTTTCTACAGATCTAGCCCGAATTCTCTCTTTCCCACTGAATACATGACATATCCTGCAAGAAATGGACAGTGTGTAAAGACGAGCTCTTGCGGTATCAAAAACTTGGATATCTTGATTACAGGTAATAGACATTTCAAGAACATTGAATTCATGAACTTCCTTTTTGAAGCACTTCACCAAATTGATTTATCGGCATGCCCAATGCTAGCCATAAAACCCAATGATATTACTTCATCAGAGCTCCCCTAGAAAACAAAGGCCTTGCGCCCCAATACTCTAAAATCCTCGTCACTCCCTCCTCATTGAAAATTTTGGATCTGACAAACTGCCGCCCCGGTAGCAGAAGGTGAAAGTTTTTAGTCCAATTTGGGCTAAACGGAACTGGACCTACAGTTTAAGTGGATCCGAACTATTGTGCAATGTATCTCGTTGGAGGATCGAATCCAGAATCCCTTGATTACAAGATGATAGCGTTAGCCTACTACTGCGCCATCAGGAATCCTGTCATCCATTTCCATCATCGCGATGTAAAATAAGCAGAATACAAATATGCATTCCATCGATTTGATTTATTTTACTTCGCTTTTCCACCACTTTCGGCTAATCGCGAAAATGAGGATGAATTGTGATAATATGAAATGTATGAAAGGAGAATCACGAACACAAAATGGATAGCACACAACACGAGTCCCACGGAGGATTATAGGTTATTTCACGTCGCTTTTCTGCCACATTTGGCTAATCGCGACGATGAGAATCAGTAATAGTATGATTAAATCGATGGACACTCTCAAAAAACACCCATGCCCGGACAAGGATTCGAACCCGGGACCTATGACATTGTATCGGGCTGTACTTGCCACTCCGCCACAGAGGTCGGTAAATAAATACATGCTCGAAATGGGAGACAAATCACAGCTTTAGGGGGATTTCAGACCGAGGCGACAAGCGACACGAGTCGCTTGAGCGCGCACCAATCGAACGCAGGCTTGTGCGACCGCTACGTTGTGGAACTGTGAATTTTGGATCGTTCTGAAGCGACATGTGTCGCCTGTCGCTCCGGTCTGAAATCTCCATTAGGTTGCAAAGTGCATGCGCTGGATCACTTACCTAGATGAACCCCATTCAGAGCTCTGCACCTCTTCTGCGTCACCGCAAGGTCAACGAAGAAGACGACGACGAGATGTCCGAAGCTCGCATCCGCAAACGGGTCAAGGACGATGACTGCATCGTGGCTACCCGACCTGCTGAGAGCCCCGTCCGGCAGAACGGACAGGAGCGGACCGTCCGGAGTCGGCTCGGCCGCGTAGACGCGAATTCGCGATTTGGGCACGCGCGACACGTCGCGACACATCTTCTCCGTGGTGAACAGCGCCTCGGTGCAACTCTGATCCGCGATCCACCCGTACGCGGCGTCCACCCACGTCGCCAACTGCTCCGTGGCCGCTGGGGCGACCATCTCGGCCAGGTCGGAGGTCACCTGGCCGGAACACGAGGTGGCCAGGAAGAGGAACGCAACGCATGCTACCATCATAGCAGACGGAAATAGACTGTGGTCCCTTTTCGTACGCCGTGACGGCGGAGGGAAGGATTCTTTCGGTGGCTTCTATAAAACCGCAGCCACAATGCAAACACGGGACAATGATCATCACGAAGATCAAAGGGACCGACAAGCCGTGCCCCCCGGGTTAGGGGGGAGGGGGGAAGCGATGCCGTGGGAGAGTGAAAGGAGAAGAGGGGGGAGGGATGGGTGGCACTCCAAGTCGGCTGCAGTTCACCTTCCGTGGATTGAGCCGTGACGGAACACGACCTGCGACGAGTGGTTCCGAGGACACCCGATGTAATTGCGGTGAAATTTTCGAAATGGCTCCGCTTTGTATTAGCGATCGGTACCTTGAATTCGACTCGACTCCAAGCACGGGAAATATGTATTGCGAAAGTTTACCTCGAAGTCCACATGCCTCATCACCCCATCATAAATCGAACCCAGGACATCTTAAAAACCTTCCAACGCAATATTATTTCTCAGGAAAAGAAGATGAGAGGTTGAAATCTTATTAATAAAACGGAGATATTTCAGAACTTACCATGGTGCACAATTTTCCTTATTTGTCTTCCCTATTCCTTTGATTTGAGATGAACATAGGCTTTTTTGCCGATCCCCGTGACGAAGTGGTTATCACAACGTGCTACGACGCCAGGGGTTCTGGTTTCGAAACCCGTCCTGGCATGGGTGTTCTTTGTGAGTGCCCATTCATAAATGTCATCATACCACTCATCCTCATCTTCGCGATTAACCATCAGTGGCAGAAAAGCGAAGTAAAATAAACTAAATCAATCGCCATAGGCTTTCGTGTTCTGTCGAGCCCGATAAATGCCTATTTTGTCCGTTTTGCATAATCTTTTCTTAAATTGCTATTTCTCGGTATTTTTTAAACTTATTCCCACTCTCTTTCTTTCCCATGTCTATCCCACAGACAATGTAGAAGACAATCCCTTGTGTTGTGATTGTCCCTTGGTCGATGTCATCAAACCACCATTCGCGATTAGCTAAAGTAACAGAAAAGCGTGTCAAAACAAGAAAAATACAATAGAATAAAAGAAATTCAAACTAAGAGTATGCAAATGATCAGAAATAACAACTTCATTAACAACTGCCTTTTTATTTTATAGCTATTGCTATTTTCATCAGTTTGGCATCTATAGGTATGCCTGGCTATTTTGCATTTTTAATATTTTTATTTTATTATATTATTTATTTATTATCTTAATGGGGCTATAATTAAGCCTTACAGTATTTTCTTAAGGTGAGGTATGACAATTTCGCACTAGGCATGCATTTATTTCAATACCTTTGGAATAGCCAATGCTACTAAAGAAAATCCACGCATAATTATTAGAGAGTATGAATTTCTCCCCATGTTGCAAGTGGAAGCGGTTTTTAAAGTTGATTATTAAGCTAGATACCGTATTTGAAAAATATGACGCATTAGCATTTACAGAATCCCATGTATTCCTTATGGAGAAACAACTTCAAATTCAAGTTACGGCTAAACAAATGGAAGTTTCTACTCTTTCTAGCGAAAATGTCATCTTCAATGGATCCTCTACCCGATCATATGTTTTTTTCCACCATCGGAAGTTTGATATTCCCAAGAAAACTAATAAAATAATTCTCCCATAAGCGTAATGCATTTCCCCTTGCTTCCACGACCATCCTTACAGTGTTGTCAAACCTGAGCTAAAGTGGACTTTCAAGGACCAAGATTTAGGAAGGCTGGCTAAAGTGCCTCCCATGGTAATTTTAGTTGTCAATGGGATGGGGAGCTGCTATCACCGGTAACTTTAAAGTAATGACAATCTATTCTTAGTTTTCACCGTGTAGATCTGAGGGCATCTCCCATCTCAATAATCCACTGATGGCTGGCACGTATCTAGAAATAGGTTTCGGGAGGGGGCGGGGGTCCGAACCAAGTGTCTCAGGAATAATAATAATAATAATAATGTTTAAATTAAAATAATTATATTAAATAACATTAATCCTAATTACAATACATAAATTAATATTATATTATTATTACAGGAATAGGTAAAAAGACTGTATAAGAATAGAGATATAACAGCGCATATTCTTTACGTAGCTTACCTGTAGTTAAGATCGGAATAATTTACATAAAAGCAAGTGTCCTGGCAATGAAATTAATGTCAAATAGATGAATAATTGAATATTTATCGAATAATAATAATGATGTTCATGTAGTTGGAGAGAAGTAAGTTTCTGATTAATATTTTATACATATTGAATAGTAGTGTGCATAAATCTTCTTTGTAATGTCATTCAAAGCCGTAGATCCCAATATAATCCTTGTCTTCTAAAACGTTCAGAGGAAATTAATAACTATCGATTATGCAACAAATACTTAATTTTAGTAGGCTACTTGGTAAATCTTTCGGGGAGTCCGGACCCCTGGACCCCTCTAAATACGTCCTTCCTGTCCTTCAAAGCCATATGATCCCAATATAATCCTTGTCTTCCAATAAGTTCAGAGGAAATTATACAACAAAGGCTAAAATAAAATATTTTTCATTATCTAATTTTATTACATGATAAATCTTTCGGGGGGCTGGACCCTCCCCCCAAATACGTCCTTGACTGATGGTCGTATGAAATCGAAAATAAGGGATTACCGGATAATAATATTGTCATCTTCACCTCAGTCACGGCGCTATATAAAAGTAGCTGGGGAGGTAAGGAGGTGGGGCAACGCAGCCAATATAACAATATCACGTCACGTGCAAAATGTATACTCATGGCAAAAGTTGATCTATGTGGGCCAGGGCCAGTGATGGCATCATAGTGGGGCATGGGGCGGGGGCGACAGTTTGAGCCAAACGAGTGCACGAAAGAGCCAGATCTGGCTCTAAAAGAGCTAAGTTGGCAACAGTGCTCCCCAGCTGCCTGAGAGAGAAGGACTTAGGGGAAATTGTTCCTCTCCCCCTTAAATAATGTGCACAAATTCTCAAAATTAGTCAAAACATTACATTGGTTTAAAAAGCTATATTAATATCACACCATACACTCAAGTAGGTGTTTTATGAATGAAAGTCTAATTCTAACGAACTTAAATATGAAATGAATACTATTATACTTAATATAATTAATGTACAGCAAAAGTGTTCATAAATTATCATTAAATTTCAAATTATAACTAAAAAAAAAGTGTACTATCCTTGAGCTGCTGTAAATTGAAAGCCACCCATTATTTCTGTACAAATAAAACAAAGTAGTTGCAAATGAAGTAAGCAATAATAATGTAAACTGAAAGAACAAAGGGTGAGGCAAGGTTCAAGTCGGATTCTAAAAGAGATGAATTCAAGTTTGTCTTTGATCAAAAACAACTCGCTTTTTAAAAATCAACTCCCCCAAGCAAAGAAATAATAACTCACTGCAATTCAGATCAGTTTTTTCAAGGAAAAAAGAAGTAATTGAACGAAAACTTACGCTATGAAAGATATCAATGTGTAAGGCTTCATTACAAAAATAGACGATAAAAAACCACAAAAGAAACACATCCTGATTGCAATGTTTGATTGATTGATTTGCTTTATTTTACTTCGCTTTTTGTGCCACTTTTGGTTAATTTGCGAAGATGGGGATGAGTGATGACATGATGAAATTGATGAATGGACACTCACAAACATCCATGCCCAGGCTGGGATTCGAACCCGGGACCTCTGGCGTCGTAGCGCGATGTTCTACTCCACGAGAGCCGGCTGATTGCATTGTTCTTTCCTTATTTCGCCTTTTTGGTCATATTTGGCTAAGGATGAATGATGATGAGATAAAATAAATGAATGAGCACAAGTGGTGAAGTGATATTGAAGTTGAGAATAAAGCAACACCGTGGTCAGCAAGTCAAAAATGCTTGTTGCAGAAGAAATTCTGCTTCATTTTCGTTTCCAAACTTAGCCTCCTCCATGCAAACTGGCGTACGCCGGGGGAGCTGATGGGGCTAACTTTTGAGAAAATCAAAATGTTCAAATGAAATCAGAAAAGAACTATAGGGGGAAAAACCAAGCCCCTTAAATGACCCCCCGATTACCATTCTTGTCTTTGAACAACATTTAAAAGGAAGGTTAAATGTGGCAGTTACGAAATAATTTATTGTGTATCCTGGCCCCGCCTAGAACAATTTTAACCCTGTCCGCATAAATCCTGCATACGGTAGTGTCCATACAGAATGGAGGAGAAACAGTGTGTGTTTATTTTCAAACGGAGCTGTAAGCCTTCCCACCCAAATGCTTGGATTTTAAATTCTGGTGTTTCGGTGTTGAACCTCTTTCTAATTGTGAGTCCTTTGTAATAATTGCCAGTAAAATCCTTCTATGAAGTAATTTTCGCCTGATATTCACTGCGTAGTAGGAGGGGGCCTCCGCCCTCTCTCCTCCTTCAGGACAGCATGGCCGAAACTCCTCCCGACTTGTACTCACTGCTTGTCACCACAGTTGCCCATTTCAGTGTCTTTTAGCATTTTAAAGGCACGTTGAGGCTCGTACGGTCCTTCAAGAAAGGCCGCCTCACCAGTCGAGGCATTGCGCAAGATGTTTACCTTCCAATTACCTCGCGTTCTGTGAAAAGCTGTAATCCAGGGACATAAAACAAGGAATAAGGGGTTTCTTAGAAGCTACACGTGTAAGGGGAACTCTGTAAAGCTGGGGAGCTCTGAACTAATTTCCACTAGAACGCCACAAATGACGATTTCTGGGTCGGCTTGTGCAACACTTTTTTTTTTGTCGAGAAGTTCCCTTTTTTCCTTCACTGTTCTGTGCTTCTCCTCTAATTCTCTACTCAAGGTATGGTGTCAGAGTGTTTCCTAATTTCGGACTAACATGTTTAATCATAGAAGAGCAGCGTCAGCGCACAATGGAGTCACACGGAACTGTATTTCCAGTAGGAATACCCTAGTTGGCGCTGGACTGGCTACCTGACTGGAAATGATAGCTGCCAGGCTTGCTGATTGACTGGTTTTGACGACTAGGCCGTGTTCTAATTGGAACTGACTTTCTCTGCTAGATAGATTCTGAGGGACAGTCAATCAGAGCAAAAGTTTGGTCATGTGAAGATAATCTGTGACTTTACTTTGGTGAAGGAATGTTTTCGTCTGTGGTTTCCGAGAGTTGGTTGTTTCTGTTCGGTGTTCGATGAAAGGAAAAGTAACGGAGATGATGTGCCCATGAATTTATCCAAAGCGATGAGATTTGTACACGATAAATGTGGTTAGCCGATAATGAAAATCATTATTATTACCACGGAGAAAAATGTTTGTTTGGATTAACCAAAAAAATGGTAGTTTGTTTAAATAGGCATCAACCAAACAATTGTTCACCAGTACCAAAAGATTTGGTCAACTTCTATTTGTTTGTCGTAAACAATTTTTTGGTTACCAAAACCAAATATTCTTTTGGTAAATCTAACAAAATGTAGCCAATTTGTTTCGGAAAACCAAATAATTTAGTTAAAATTACCAAACGATTTGTTAAATAATTTATTCATAATTACTTGTTAATTCTATACATTTTGACAGAACCATCTAGCGGCCGGTGTAGGAAACTCAGTATAAAGTAGGTATATTCTGAGCTTTTTTTCAGAATATTAGGCTACACAACAACATAAAGACTCGCTTCGAGTAATTATCTATCTACATGAGTTTGAATTTTCGACAAAGGATTTTCATACTGCACTCGACGAAACTGGACAATCGTTATTTCAAATTCGAAAGCATGCTCATGCACATATAGTAAATTTAACCAAACGTTTTGTTTCTCTTTACTTACATATGTATCATTTTGTTTACGAATACCATATTTCGTCTGACCAAATTTTTTGGTATTCTTAAACAAAATTATTTAGTAATTACAAGCAACATTTGGTTATCGGAAACAAAAAGCATAACCAAACAGCTCAACCAAACTTTTTTGATAATTCCAAACAAACCAGTTTTTTCTAGTGCATTAAATGTTTGACATATTTAGTTGAACATTTTTTTTTATGATTGAATCCTGCGAATGTGTGAAAATACATACACGAGTTCATTAAAAAGCTTGTTGAGTACACCCTGATTACCTTATTTTATTTCGAGCAAATTTCTAGCACATAATTTTATTTTCATTTTTTAAATTTTTAATAACAGCAGTAGGTATTCTCCTAAAACGTTCTTGAAATAGCTCGTTCATATTTCTTAGCTTGTCTGCTCTGCGCATTGCCTTGTGGGAACAAGAGGATAATGAGAAGTACGGTAAAATAAGTATCGTGGGAGGCGAGAACTAGCAGATGAGCCAGAACCACACAACTAGTTCAAGTCAGTTCAAGTCTAACTGGAAAATCCAGGAGGGTCTAGCCTCAGGCATAATAGTTGCTTACATGTGCTTCATCTTGAGGGTTGAGATTTTACGTTGTGATTGTTACTCTGGCCTTTCCAAAAGTCATGGTCGAATGTTGCACGTTCAGATCTTAAGTTTGTTTTAAGTCCACTTCATTTACAGATAGGCTAATCGGGACTGGGCCTACAGTTTAAAATGGGATCCGAAACACTATGTGCCTCCACCGGGTATAGAACCCGGGTCTCCTTGATTACAAGGCAACTGCAACTTCAACATCGGGGAGGTCCACCAGGATGCAAATTTGAATATTTTGTATTTTGTGTGATTTATCCACACAACCCCTGACATCCCTCCAAATTTCACAAACAACCTCCTAACATTTTTCACAAATGCCCGATTTATGGTCATTTTGGCTCTAAATTTACTCTTACATCCCCTAAATTCCTAAATTTCCCCTAATTTCCTAGATTCCTAAATTTTCTCTATATTTAATAATATTCAGTACAATTTATGTGGCATTATTTTCATTAATATTTGGTTCTTTTCCTAGTATTGCATTTTTTCAAACTTTACCTAGGTAATTTGTCATTGGCAACCCTATCCGAAATTAGTTAACTTTTCGTAAAAGTTCAATCAATATTGTGAACTCCAAGTTTTATTAGCAACGTCATATCAGGACTCGTATTTCTATTAACTGAAACTTTAGAAAAAATGCATGCATTATGCCCTAAAACATTATCAAAGCATATGTATATGGTTGAGTGTAGGAAAAGGCAATGAGCCTTAATCTCCGCCTCAAAAAATAAGAGGCAAATAAATAAAATAGAATGTGTACAACTTATTCTTGAAAATTACACAAATACCTTTTACGGGTATTAAGCATTTTACAAAATCATTATTTATGTGCTGTAAAGTGACCATTACAGCAAATTGTTCACCCAATAAATTTGTCCATAACTATATGCAAGAAAAAAAGGAAAAGGTCAACAAAATTTCTTTGCACTACCGGTACGAACATGATTTTAGGAGCCTTGTCTGACGAAATAAAAAAAAACTAAATATGACCGAAATATGCTTTTACACCATGCTTTTGGCCAAAATATTTCCTAAAGCTAACCAATGGTAAAATATTCATTTATATGACGAATAAAACCAGCGTCACAAGTGCTGAAACGTGTTTAGATTAATTTAGGGACAGAAAAACAGGATAGTATAAAAAAATATATGACGTCATGACAATCATAGCCCTAAACATTATTATTTCCTTGAATTGGAACAGGAGCTTTTTGACCCTTGCAATTCCTAAGAACATTTATCGCAATACTTTTACCAAAGTACTATTTGAAGAGAGTAAAAAACTTGACAATCACACTCTTTTGTGGCTACAATGTTACAACTGCTATCTTGCGGTCATAGGAGCAGTACGAAAGCCATGTTCCTCATGAGGACTTACTGTTCTGGGTAAAGAGTGATTGAGATTGGTGGAAGGGGGAGAAAACGCCTCTTCCTCCTCCCCCTCGATTTTTTGGTTAACAATTAGCAGTTCACAGGAGGGAGGACTGTGGTCTTCCACCATTTTCTTTGAAATGTATAGTTTCGTATGTCGCCCTCACTCTTGCCATGCTTTGATGATGTGCGCGAGGCGGCATCTACGAGATTACAGGGCAACTGGACAACAGGCGTGGTCGGGAAGCACACTTAGCACAGTCCAGTTGTCCGTCTTCTTCTTTGGCGGCTAAGGGCTTTGCTACGTTCCTCACACCTGTGGCATACTTGTCGTGGATTAAGGAAACGGAGCGAAAAACAAGAACCATATTGTGTGAACTTTATGGCACCGTCTTACGCTCACAAAGGTTGACCATGTCGATTCTTGGAAGTACAACGTATTTGTCTTGTTTCATTGCAGATGGCCTCAAATAGAGCGTGGGAAATTCTCCTACACAAGGGTACAAAGACAAGGAAATATCACAACTCTTATCTCAACTGCCAACCTCCGAGCTGGAGTGGTTAGCACAGCAAAGAAGAATCCAGAAGATTCCCCGGGTTCGAATCCCGGCCTGGGCATGGGTATTCTTCGTGAGTGACCTTTTATCAATTGTATCATATCATCACTCATCCTCACATTCGTGTTTAGCCAAAAGTGGAAGAAAAGCGATGTAAATGAACCAAATCAATCAGTCTCAAATTCCAACCACTAGTCTCGAAAATACTTGTTGCTAAAAACCAGTTCTCGAGGGCTAGGGTTGGTATTTTAAACATTCGTCTCGTTGTTCTCGTTTCGGTCTAGAAGGACAAGTTTCAGTCTCATGTCGAGTCTCGTGGGTCCCGGGTTCGATGCCCAGTGGAGGCACATAATGGTTCCACTTTAAGCTGGTCCACTCCCGATTAGCCTATCTGTACTTAAAGTGGATTTAAAACAAAAACTCCAACTCCAACTAGAGTCTCGAAATATATAGTATAAACAATATACATCTTGCTATTGCACAAACATAGATGTCCGGAAGATGGGGGAGAGGGAGGTTCCCCAACCTCCCGGAAACTGAATGTCAATCTAAATTTATAAGTTTCACACATATAATTTCATTTCAATAACAGGAAGTTACGTTAATTATTAAGTGAGCGTTGCAGGAACATGATAACTTCAAACTAAAGGGGTGTTTTTGAGGGGGCAGTACTATTCTGGGGAAAAATATAAGTTTTTCCGCCGGCCGGGAAAAAATCCTGTGGACGTCCACAAACTTTCACAGCGCATAGAGGTTGTTAAGGTAAATAACTTTTCTTTTTTCTAAATAATATTTTTCTGTTTCACACTTTGATAGGACTCTATGGCAGTGCTTGAAATGGGGGGAATGCGGGGGATGCATTTTGCATCGGTATACTCCCACCTACTGCATTGTTTCCATATTAATCTATACAAGTACCCCCCTCGCTCACCTATCCACAAATTCGACAAACATATCCCAACCTAGAAATTTTCACTTCGAGCACTGCTCTACGAACTCTCAAAAAATATTTTTTATCCTGAATAGAAGCAACCTCGCAGTACAGGCTAACAGTTGCTGCCTAATGAATTAATTGACTTTAAAATTTTCTAAGAAAATATTACTTGAGTAAGTACTGTTTTAAATTCTCTCAATGCACATATAGACTAATCGGGACTGGATCTACAGTTCAAAGTGGGGTCCGCACTGGTATGTGCCTGCACTGGGAATCGAATCCAGGACTCCTTGATTACAAGGCGACGTCGTTAATCATTACGCCATAAAACAATTCCTAAGTGGCAGTTTCCCTGTCATTCTCTTTCTCATATCCATTTTACCTAATTATCCACTTTTCACTCAACACAAATATATCTTGACCGGGATTCGAACCCGAAGCCCATTGTGTCGTAGCGTGTTTCGCTGACCACTCTGCCATGGAGGTCGACAAGGCTCCGTAATTACGATACACACACACACACACATGTATATAATGTATGTGTATATGTATATAAGGCAGATATCCACTTTAGATGTCTGAACAAGACGCATAGTTAAATCAATTTGGTTTAGGTAATAATTCTTCCAAATATCATAACATTTCGGCCTCGGCTCGATTTTACAGACCTCTGTCTTGTAATGTCTCGAATGGCTTTGTCTCGTTCTCGTCTCGATCAATTTTTACGAGGATGACCTAATATTCCTATCTTGAACTTGAACTTGAATTTAAAATTTTGGGAGCGTCAGCACTTAGGCTATTTTGCTCCCGTCACATTATACCGGGGCCAGCCCCTTACCATTACAAATAACAACTCTAACGTTGCATAACTAAAATTCTTAAAATCTTCTGACTTCTGTTAAAAGCTGAGGCTGTAAATGGGCACTCAGCACACAAAAGGACAAAAAAAACAGGATAACACACACTAAATTATACTGGCCATAGTGCCAGTCGCCAGAGCCTCGTTAGTCTTTAGTTCAGGGTGCACTAAGTGGAAGTGAGGTTGACTTTTGGGCGCCTATGTGGAAGGTACCCCTTACACCCCTAATATCCCTATCGAAGTCGAAACGGAAGAAGTCACTCAGATAAGTAAAGTTTGGTTGGAATTAATTACATGGACAACATAGCATTTTGGAGACTGGAATCCGGACAAATATATATGATTCGTGTTTTGTATCACTTTTATGCGTCTTTAGGTTAACTGCAACGATGCAGATAAATGATTATTAAATGGGATTTACGAAGGAACCTGGGGGTGTATCATGCATGCAGTGGCTCAGAGGGAAATTTTCCTTTTGGACCTTAAAATTCCCTCTTTCAAAACAATAAATACGAGATTTCGATCTAGGGAGGTATACGAACCAATTTAGGAGGAGTGGAGGCAAATCTAGCTTCAAATTAAGCCTTTGTGAACACTTTTATGCGTGTGTGTGTCACAAAGAAATGATTGGCATGTTAATTAGGGGTGAATAAATATTGTACCATGTACTTAATTTATTTCCTATTTTATTAGACATTACATTTACAAAATTGTCTTTACCTTCAGTCTTCACTATTAATTAAACTTATAACTTGAAAGTTCTTACACTTTTCATTACAATTAACCAGCCGAGTTCAGGTTGAAACGAAATACGATATTTCAGGCGCTTATACTCCACTGAAGAGGAGAAACAGAAGCAACCGTGAGTCAGAAATAAGCACTAATGCATGACGTCTAATTTCCATGTTTCTTGCACAATTTTGGGTTTCTCCCTTTTTCCCTTCTTTGTAATTTTGGCTCCAAAATTTCCCGTTTCAGGGAAAATTCTCTGCTGGGAACATCACTTGATGAGGTAACCCTTCCTGAAGACACCCCAGTCTCAACCATCTCCCCTTCCAAGTAGTTCGTGGAGAAAACGCGATGAAATTTACTTGGACATTATTTATTTTATGAACAATTACAATTCGGGAGACATTTCTTAAATAATAAACCACCTCTTTTTCGGGAGCCAGGTAGAATTGTCTAGACCTCTATTGGCGCCGACTCGAACCGACAAGGTAATAAACGTAATTGCGAGCAAGTGGAAGGTTTTGGTACTTGGTCGCAATCGCTTCGTACTCAACAAAGGAAAGGAACATTTGCTTGCAGTTTCCCGTCCACCGACGCCGCATCCTTCCAAAGGGCGCGTTCATTTTGTCCAGCTCTTTTGTGTAAAATTAGAATACAGGAGTGATTATTTGGCACCGAAGCCCTTTTTAGTAACCGACGCTTTTCTCTTTCGCAGCCCATTGTCCTACCTCATTGCAAATTTCCAAAAACTTTCGGAAGGAAGAAGAAAACTCAGGCTGGGTCTTCGGCCCTCATCTATGGAACAGGGCCGATCTTATTTGGGTGCGTGACCTGGGGCATACAATTTACACGGAGCCTTTATCAGAGGTTTGAAAAAATCAGGGATTTTTGTTCAGTCTGAGGTACAGGTGTTCTGTATCAGCCATGTCAAACCCAATTCGTTAGTAGGGCCGCACATCTTGAATCAAAACCCCTAGAAGTACAAAACTAAGGAGTCCCCCTTGACAGGGGGGTGATGGGGGAATTCCAGTGCATTCTATTGCAGCATCAGTATATTATAAAAGTCATATATAGAGTCCGGGATGCAAAAATCAGTCTGAATTCCCCCCTCCCCTTCACGTACCACCCTGCTTAGAACTGAATGATAACACGATTACGTTTGTATGCGTGTGTGTAATTCTAGTAAAAATATCTTAATTAAAATCCTTACTGGTTTTATTGAAATAAAATTAAACTGAAATATTATTTCGTAGTCTGTGATACTTTATATGTATAAATTAATTACAATTGTGCAAACATTTTGGCAAGATGTCTTCTATGGATAATTCTAGTTTTGTTTCCAAGAGATTTGACACTTTTTTTAGCTTCTTAATGTCCGCATTATATTTTTATGAGCAACAAACTGTTAATGTAAACAACAAATGTTTGCCACTCATTCTTTATCGTGGGGCTATTTTATTAATCTTCAAAATAGAGAACAGCTGTTCACTAAGGCAAGTGCTGCCAAATCACTAAAATTCCAGTAGCAAAATCTCTAATCCGAGGTTACTGCTCTGGGATATTTGAGAAAGATCTAGAAACAACCACCCTGAGATATTTCTCTTTCAATACGAGTCACGTTGTAATTCAATAAGTTCCATTTGGAGGTCGGGTATTCCATTCGCAGCATCAAAATAGAAAGGAGCAGAGCAGTGAACAAGAAAATTGTGCCATTCGCACTCTCTGAAGTCTTGAGACCTCTTTTCAAATTCATCAAGTAGTATTTTTACTTGGGACAAGTATGGACTTAAATGAGGTTCACAGATTGACCGCTGATATTCCTGACAAGTTGGGAAATGATTGTAATTATAAATTATATTATGTTACAAACTGAGATGAAGGAAGACTGTACCGTTGCAAAATGGCCTTCACTTATCGTAATTAAAAATATCTTCTGTTGTGGAATATTATGTCAAGCAGATCTTCTGTCGCATTTGGATGAGAATTGCATTCACGAATAAATACAGTTAACTGAGCTACCCCACAGACATCCGTATACTTTCATCTATTGCGAGCGAAAATGTAACGAAACCAGCAATTTTCGCTTTCAATTGTTCGTTGCTATCGCCTGCTAAGTAATCAATCGTCTTCTCAACTGTATTTCTGATCTTTTTGTTTTTAATTTTCTTTTGATTTCTGTTATTTAGCATCGCTTCTCTGCCAATTTTACCTAATAGCGATGATGAGGATGAGTGATAATATCCTGAAATTGATGAAGGCACGTGCACAAAAATTGCCCATACACATACCTGACCCCTGGTGTAACACGCTGTGTTAACCATTCCGCCACGGAGGTTTGCAACTGTATTTAGTGAGAAATAAATATTTCTGAATGAATTCACTTATCAGGGCACAAAATTTACAGGCTTTTCACTATTGCCTTCACAAGAAAAGTAGACAATCTACCATTTTGCTTGAAAAAGTCTACATTCCAGTTCGACAGCTTTTTTTTTACTACCACAAGGCTTAGGAATCGACATGGTTGTCTGAAACTTTTAAAAATATTGACGTTCCTTCAAAGCAAACCCTTCACAATGGAGGAACTACTCATTGACAACCGAAAGTATGCACGCTTCCCTCCACCAACCAGCAAGATATTCTTGCACTTCAGAACTAATCAACTTGCTAAGTCGATGCCACACCTATACCTTAATGAAATGTAAGAATGTGTCTGCGCAGGAAAAACAGGTGAATCTTGGGAAGTTTGGTTGAGTCGGGGCTTGTTTTCAGAGATAAAAAATGCGGGATAATATAAATAATATTGAATGCATGAATTGTACGCAGGGCTAAAGGGTTGTGGGGGCCGCGAGTTTGACATGGCTGTTCTATATGATCACAATATACACATTATTACAATCAATATAAGCAATTGATTGATATATTTTGTACTATTACCTAAGAGGAAAGAAGAACGTTAAACCAAGAATTATGGGAGGCTAATACCTACAGCTTCTAAATTTTGCGATGTGCTACTGGTGTCACGTTCATTACATTTAAATATAAAAGTGGGTGTGTTCAATATCAAATTATTCTTAATGGGAATTCTTAATCATATGCAAAATAACATTCTCTATCATAATTCTCTTTGTTTACTTTTCATTGAATTTTGATGCTACAGTAAATATACATTATTTTTCATACAAAATAATATTTTTACTTCATGATTTCATTAGATAAAAAAATATTCCATACCAACTATATTGTTGCAATATTTGAACACGATATACGAGTATATGTAGATTAGAATTATTTAAGTAACTTTGTATATTTGTAAGGATTTCGATAATAATAGTAAGGTAAAAAATTACATTAGTTGCTTAATTGAAACACCAGTACCCTGCAAACACGTATTAAACAGTGCACAAACAATTATTTTTATCTGATGCGGGGCCTCAGGCAAGTGTCCGAGTTGCCCCTCCCTAAGGCTGGCTCTGCTATGGGAGTTTCAAGGGAGTAAGTCGACCCAGGGTTCATTTCAGTGTAAAAAAAGGTATGTTAATGAGAGTCGACAAGAGAAAATAAATTTGGGTGTGCTTCAGTTGACGTTTTTGCATTAAGTCAACTTTATGTACATATAGGCTTTTTGGGACTCGACCTACAGTTTGAAGTGGAACCTGAACCCTGGACCTCTTTATTAACCATAGAACACTACCGTACGTAAAATTTACGTATGCTTTGCGCTCAAATCCCTCCCTTACCTCCCACCTCGCAGCTACTCACCCCTCCACCTAGCCAGTGCCTCGGGCATTCTGTCAGCCATAAGGCAGCACTGTGGTAAGGAGGGTGCAAGCGCTGATCGTCTTGATTTGGTTTGTTATGTTGTGCACTGTACGTCAATTTTACGTAGCTGTAGTAAAAGGAGAAAAATCTTTCACGTAATTTTGGCATTTGTAAATTCGATTTCTATAGTTAGATTTTGAAAACAAAAGTTTAGAACCATGCACTATTTTCTTGTAAGACTTTAAAATTACATTCATTCCTTATTTACAGAGTTATGAATATTATTATTGCTTTCTTTTCATTGTTTGAACATTTCGCCTTCATTCTTAATGTACGAACGGGCTTATCAATCAAGATCTTCTCTTAAAATATTATATATTTAATAAAACCACATTTTAAAATGAAGAATAAAATTCCAATATAAGGAAAATAAACAAAATAATGTTCACAAAGAATCGTCATTTTGTTCTCATGATGTAGAGGTTGTTTTAAAAATTGATTTCTTCATGTACGTAAAATTTACGTAGCGTTTAATTACACTGTAACATTGGAAAACGGTAGTGTTGTAGGATTAAGAGGCGACGACGTTACCACTACGCTATCATGCAGGCTCAATCATGGGCGTGTGTGGTATTTAAGAAATTTCCAGAGGGGGGGGATTTTACTGATTGTTTAGAGACAGAATGAGATAATGCTTTCAGATATACTGTATATACATATATACACACACACACGTGTGTGTGTGGGCGTGTATGTACGTTTGTGGCCGCTAGAAGAGAGGGGTTGGGGGGGGGTAAATAGGGTCACCCCACGCTTAGTTTCATGTCACTCAACCTTAAAAAAAAGTGTCTTGAACAAAACACATTTTTAATAACTTCTTAAAAATTGCCATTTAAATTTGAATCTTCACAAAAAGAAATGGCAAAGTCCACTTTATGATCGGAACAGCTAATGGGGACTGGGCATACAGTTTTCTAAGTGAGATTTTGACACCCCCCAGAAATCAAGTCTGGGACCTAAGTTTTGGAGATCTGAATCGAACTTAGGCATAACTTGGGGGAGAGGGGCAGAATAAAAAAGTTTCATACCCCATAAAAATAGCGCCCAAGACTACTTTGCTATGGTCAAATTTGCGAAATTATAAAAATTACTCATTAACTTGCTTCTTTGGTCCTCCCACGAGCTTAACACAAGTTCCATTAGTTTGTTAATTCTGAAAATTTGTTGGGCGGGCAATTACCACCGCCAAGTTACGCCTAATTAGTCTGGAACTCCTTGATTACAAGACAATAGCGATTACCACTACTGTATATCTAACGCCCATCATTGTGTACGTAATTTCATGATCAATTGTTGTTAGGGAACTGGCCAAGAGGAATTATTCAATATAGATTCTTCTGTACTTTTAGTCATGATATTTTATAAATGTGTTTAGCTTGCTGCAAAATTACAAAACTACCAACTTGGCAATGTACGAGGGTCACTATTTATATTTTGAGCCTTGGCAACACTGATTGAAGTTAGGCGCGATTTGACGTTTGCACGGAATCGTCAGGCATTATTGACCATAACGTACTTCAAATGTTTTGTCAATAGCTTCATTTGTGTTGTTTATGTTGCCTTGGAGATTGAGCGACAACAATAAAATAAAATTAACTCGTGAACATTTTCGTGCGATGATTTTTTACGATTTTCGACGTGGATTATCAAGACAAGAGTGCATCGATCAACTTACTTCCACATTTGGCGATGAAGCCCCATCCTTTGCCACTGTGAAACGCTGGTATAACGAATTTAATCGTGGCCGCCATTCGCTCACCGACGAGATTCGCGAAGGTCGTCCAAAATCAATTGTTGTTCAAGAAAACATTGATGCTGTGCAAAACCTAATACTGCAAGATCATCATGTGACATTAGTTCCACCAGCATATATAAAATATTACATGATCATTTAGCTGTGAGAAAGGTATGTTCTCGTTGGATCCCACACAATTTGACAAAAACTCAAAAAGACGCTCGCGTCAATTTGTGCAAACAAATGCTCAATAAATACAATCGTGGTGCTTCAAAAGACGTACGCGTATATAAGATTGTTACAGGTGACGAATCATGGATATATGCATATGAGCCGGAACGTAAACAGCAGTCGACTGTATGGGTGTTTCAAGATGAACCCAATACAACAAAAGTTGTTCGCGCTCGAAGCACATCGAAACAAATGGTCGCCTGTTTTTTCGTGAAAACTGGTCATGTGGCAACTGTGCCTTTAGAGGAACGTAGAACGGTCAACTCTGAATGGTACACAAAAAATTTGTTTGCCAGAGGTCTTCGGTCAAATACGGAAAACAAAGAAACGCCGTCGCATCATTCTCCATCAAGACAATGCCAGCTGTCACACATCTCGTCTAACAACCGACTTTATGAACAGTCAAGAAATCGAATTGATGGGTCATCCGCCGTACAGTCCTGATTTGGCACCCAATGACTTCTTCTTGTTCCCGAATGTCAAGAATAAATTGCGTGGACAACGATTTTCGTCGGCGGAAGACGCCGTTGATGCGTTCAAAAACCATATTATGGAGGTGTCTCAAGAAGATTGGAAAAACTTCTTTGACAAATGGTTCGAACGAATGCAAAAGTGTATTGACCATAAAGGAGAATACTTCGAAAAACAATAAAGCAGTTTTCAATGCCAAATTCCTGTTTTTTCATTGTTAGGCTCAAAATACGAGTATAAATAGTGACCCTCGTAAGCTGAAACAGAGAAATATTTCCAGCAAAGGATACCACATTCCAACTCGCCCATGTGTTTTAATTCACTGATGTTGAAAGATGTGTGTAACTTCATCACTAGATACAAGAAGCCTTTGCCATGTAATTTTCCATTTCTTAAATTTTTCATGGGCAACCAACAATCAAATGGAACCCACTAATTTAATACTCCTGCCTTTTGTGTAGATGCACTTGCAAATTTTCAGAAACCGGCCCTTTGATGAAGACAGCCTTCACCACCACCAGCTTTATCAGATTTCATTCATTTTGAAGGCAGAGTCCTCGTATTGCAGAGTCTAAATCTCGTAATGCTCACTTTTTCCACTAACATTTTAGCTTCACAAAGAAATCTAGCTCATTATTCTAAAAAAAAGCACACTGCTCTTTAACAAATGACTTCATAAAGGGTTATTGCGCTCGGGTCAAAAATTCAATGTAGGCTACGTTTGTGCAATATTGTTCCAATCATACAAATGCAGACATCGTTCTGTGCTGACAAGTTCTAGTCACATGACAACTCATTTGTAACTTCCACATTCATTGCGGTGGCATTTTCCTGCCAAATTCCGTGGACAAAGAAAAGGGAAGAGGGTGGTTGTCTTCAACCCTGCCCACTTGTTCGACACACAGACATGTTTGACAGTTCCAGGAATAGAGCAGTGCTTGAGGCCATATATGTGTTCGCCAAATAGAGAGACCAGTTGTCTGACAGAAAAAGTTGGAATTGAATGGCGAAGTGGAAAATGTAAATTGCTAATAATTTCTTGTTTCCCTCCATATATCCTTGCCCCCAGGGATAAAATTTATCAAGCAGAGAGGGGGACACAAGTATCCAGAAGGGGGAATTCCTTCCCATCTTCCCCTACAAATACCACACTGGGCGTATGAACAACCTATGATTTGGGGGCCAAAAGCCTTAATGAAAGTTCAATCGGGTGAAAGAAAAACTACTCTTTTACAAACTCTATATTTACAAAAGAGGGCGTTTCTAGGGTGAGTCCGTCCCCCCCCCTCCCCCATGAAAATCCCATTCCTCTATACACACACAAGTATACGAAAGATTGTTTTCGGAGAAGGCTGAAACTAAAAATACAGCTACTTTCTAGGTAGAGTGGGGATAAACTATAAAATATTTTTCAATTGTCATTTTTAACCTTTGCCTTAAAAGTTCTGCAAAGACAAAAATGTTTATCAGAGATCACTCTAAGGGTAGTTTGCATTTATCACTTTGGTTTTTCCCGAGTTATTTACTGCTTGCATTTGAAACTTTTTATTTTCTCCAAATTCCCGGAGGGGCTTTATTTGCTGAGGATATTTTGACAGTTGAAGTTCACATTTGGCGTCCTACAAGATGTGCTCTATCTGTTGCCCGTTCTGTGCCACACAACATGCAAGACGTTTCCGCCAGTCCTCAAGAACACGTAATAATACTGCAGGATCCACAGAGTCACACGCTTGCTGGATCTGGTGCTGCAAAATGTCGGAGATCATTGATTTTGTCTTGATAAACCATGGCTTTAAGATGGCCCCAAAGGTAAAAGTCATGGGGCGTAAGGTCCAGAGAACGGGGTGGCCACTGCACTTGCTGCTGCATTTGAATTTTGTAGGGGTGCCACTTGTTCTAATGCAACACCTGGAGTATGGATCTTTGACTGACTCCTTACACTGACGCCAAACGTCGGATATAGCATCTCGGGCTCTTGACTATGGATTGCCGTTGCTGCTTCCTCGTCGGTAGCAGTTCTCGGCTGTCCACTATGTTCTCTGTCGTGCACGGATCCCGTCTCTTTAAACTTGTGCAACACACGCAACATTGTGGTATGTGAGATGTCATTTCTCTCTCTGGATGCTGGGCGTCAAAATCCTCTGCGACGAGCCGGTCCCCGTTGCGGAGTGGGTAGCTATGATGCCAGAAGTCCCGGGTTCGAATCCTGGCCTGGGCATTGATGTTTGTGAATGTCCATTCATCAATTTCATCATATCATCACTCACCATATTCGCAAATTAGCCAAAAGTGGCACAAAAAGCGAAGTAAAATAAAGCAAATCAATCCTCTGCGACGACCCTAGCACTGCGCTCCCCACATATCTGACCAATTTCAATCCCTTCTTGAAGGGCAAGAGTCATGTTACTTCATCTGGAACGAATAAATAACATCCTATTACATTACTCCAAATGTCAAATTCAACTGCCAAAATATCCTCACCATTAAAGTTAGGAGAAAAATCACTGTATAATCTTATTTCTGAGAAAACACACATCTTAAATAACGTTCCACATGACTCCGTTCTCATTTGAAAATCTGGAGGTAATTCCAAAATGGCGGCTTTCAATATGGCCGCCATGATGCGTACTGGCCCCAACTGGTGTACCCCTACCCCCATTACCTAAATCCGAAGTTTCATCGTCCTCATCAAGCAGTTTTCAAATTAAAAGGGTGGTGCTGGACATTTGCCTCACCTTGTAGAATTCTCAATGTCTGAAATTGAACATGCCAATGAAAACCAGCACTTACGAAATTAATTTAATGATATTGGCCACAGAATTCATTAGATCCAGTCGTTGTCAACTTATTTAAACCAAATTTTATATTTGTCAACAAGCTTAGACATAATCGAACTAATACTTTCTCTGATTTTATGTCATAATTTATGTATTAATATTAAATTTCAAGGGTACATATTAATTAACCCATAACGTCCCAAAAATTAGAAAGCTATTTTGAGTAAAAAACAAAACAAAAAACAAACGAATTTACCATTCTGCAGGCTAACAAAGGTTTTCATCTGCACTACATGACTGCATATATACTTCTTCTTCTTCTTTTCCATCCCCTTCTGCCATTAAGCATCCGGTTCCATCATCCACTTCCTGTACACTTTTCGGTCCAAGGCTAGTTTTCGCACTTCCGGCATTGTTTTGCCTTTCTTCTTTACTATCTTTTTCACATACTCTTCCCATTGAACTCTTGGTCGTCCTCTTCCCCTCTTGCCTTCTGGTCTGGCCTCCAGCACCTGTCTGGGCTTGTGATCCTCCTCCATTCTTGTAACGTGTCCAAACCATTGCAGTGCCTTTCTCTCTATTGTTTCCAATAGTGGTTTTTGCTGTAACTGGTCTCTAATGGTGGTGTTTCTAATCCTATCTCTTCTAGTCTTTCCTACTACTTTTTGTAGGTATCTCATCTCTGCTGCTTGAAATCTGCTATTCTGTTTTGGTAATAATGTTAAGCTCTCTGTTCCAGCAATGCGGGAATGTAGATTGTCTTGTAAATCATCATCTTCATTTGGTCACTTATTTCCTGTTTATCAATTAAAGTGTTGTTGAGTTGATAGTACACTTGGTTTGTCTTTGTATCCTATTATTCACTTCTTCATCCATTCTTCCATCTTCAATTATGATTGTTCCTAGGTATGTGTATCTGTTTACTTGTTCCAGCTGCTTCTCTTTCCACTGTATATTTAGGGGTGCAGTTTCTCTTTCTTTTGTCACCACCATCACTTTACTTTTATCTATGTTCATGCTCATTCCTTTGTCTTCTATTGTACTTGAACATTCAATTAGCGCCTTCCAGTGGTGTAGCATGGACATTTCGGGTGGGAACGCCAAGTCCGAAGGAAGGGTCGGCCCTTTCTTGCTTAATAACGTACTTATGGTATTAGTCGCCACAGGTATTGTTTATTTGCCTGAAGTCAGCTGGGTTTTCAATAAAACATCATCCATGCATGTTTTAGCTAAACAATTAGATGCCTCACTATGCCACAAATGTTTTTTTGTACTCTGGTGTTTTATACCTTTCTGCATGACGCAAGTCATTAGAAAACCTACCTGAATCACAAGCGCCTTTGAACAACAGCAGACGTCATTGTTGTGATTGATCCAACTACTCATTGATTTGGTTTATTTTACTTCGCTTTTCTACCACTTTTGGTTAATCGCGAATATGAATATGAGTGATGATATTGATGAAGGGACACTGACAAAGAACACCCGTGCTCACGCTGGGATTCGAACCAGGGACCTCTGTCGTCTTGGCGCACTGTGCAAAGCAGAGTGGATGATCCAAATGCCGTACGCTCTACTGACGTAACAGTGCGCCGATTAGTAATTCAGACCACTGTTTATTACATCTTGAGAATGCTGATAAACATTTTAAAATAATTTTATCCAGAGACCATTCGATGTTAAGAGTTTTCAAATGAATGCTAAACATTTCCATTAACACAATATTAAGCAGTTAGATAATAACGAAAAAATACAATAAAAAAATTAATAGTTTTGCGGGTTAAGTGGTAGAGCAGCAACAGGCTGAATTTCTACCACGAGGACTTCACCAACTTACTTCACAAAAACTGTGTTGATCTTTTAGTTTCTAATACACATCGCTGTTCGTGCGATAAATCATACACTGCAGTGGCCATTAAGAAGCAGTATATTTGAGATTGGTAAAGTTACGTCAGTCAATATTGCGTATTGTAGCATCACATACCACGAGTTGCATGAGCGCGAAGAGCGAAGAACCGGGTAGGAATTCTACCGCTGTCGTCTGCTTCAGAAGGCAGGAAGGGTCACATGAACCAATCACGGTAGACCCAGGGGGTGCTCGTTCGGCGGCGCAGATCGTATGCGCAATTGTCCGTGGATGCATGACGTCATCATCGAAACACTCGGCACGGAAAAGGCTGGTTCCTTATGCAAATATTGAGAAATTTGACAACGAATATCTTCTAAAATATAGTAGCAAGGGAAAAGTTACAACTTTTACTGTTAAGATTCATCCTTTCTAATCAATTTATCACAAAGTTGATTCAAATGTGTAAAATGGTTTTCAAGAAATCGTGTTACGAAGGAACCCCTGTTTTGTTCTCTCCAGGCTTCCAATGTAAGGAAGTTTTAACTTAAGCGCGTTGGATTTCTTTTTGCTCTATGTTTTGAAATAAGATTATTTTGTTCTTGTTAACTGAAATCATGCCTAAATGCTATGGAAAGCTGTGAAAACTATTATCAGAAAACTAACGGAAGAAATCTAAAATATCACAGCTTGATTGATATAAAAAAAAAAATGCGAGATTGCCCATTTTTGTGAAAAAGGCATTGTGCGAGATCTAAAAGCAGAACTTTATAATATTGTATGTAAATGTAAGGGTGTAATAAACGTGACTGCTTCACAGGCACGTATCCAAGAGGGGGCTTAGGGGGCTCAAGCCCCCCGAAAGTTTTCGGTTTACACTAGATAAAATGAGATTTTTTTGTTTCTTGTCGTGTCAAATAAAATAATGTGACGTTAATTTAAGGAGAGAAATAATTATCGAGGAAAGACGGAGAATATTCTATAACCCTGTTATTGGTAACAGCTCGTATCCAAGGTGGGAATCAGGGGGCTCAAGCCCCCCTTCAGAAAATTTTCAGTTTACGCTAGATAAAATTAGGTTTTTGGCTTCTTGAATAATATGGTGATAATTTGAGAGAGATAATTAATTATCTAGGCAAGACGGAGAATGTTCTATAAGCCTGTTATTGTTAATAGCGCGTATCCAAGGTAGGGATCAGGTGGTTCGAGGCCCCCCGCTCCCCAAGGAAATTTTTCAGTTCACACTGATAAAATTAGGTTTTTGACGATAATTTAAGGAGAGGAATAATTATCGAGACAAGACGGAGAATGTTCTATAACCCTGTTATTGTTAATAGTGCGTATCCAAGGTGGGCATCAGGTGTCTCGAGTACCCCTCCCCCAGGAAAGTTTTCAGTTTACACGAGATAAAATTAGATTTTTGTCTTCTTCAATAATGTGACGATAATTTTAGGAGAGAAATACTTATCAAGGTAAGATGGAGAATGTTCTATAATCCTGTTGTTGATAATATTGCACGTAAACTTTTCTTACGCTTTCGGTGTTGTCGTAGTGAACTTGAACACTATGTAGAAGAGACTTGTCAGCATTTGGAAGGTGCACAACAAAGGTAGCGCCGCAGGTAGGGCGATTCGGATTCATTGTAATTTTTTAATCTCTGGAAAGCGCGAGAGGGAACGTTCTTGAAAAAAGAGAAGGAGTCGAACTACTGGCAATATTTACGAATCCTTTTTTCTGCGAAACGTTCTAGAATATAATGAGGATATTAATACGCGGCTTCAATTTCCCGGTTGATCTGTACAACAGAATAGGTATGAAATGGACTAAATACCGTAAAGTAACGAAGTCTACCACTAGTTCCAGTTCGGTCCCAAAGCTAAAGACATTGACGACAGCGGAACTTCGAGTAGTTCGCGTCGAAAGACGAAGAGATCGAAGGTTTCTCTCTCTAAAGTGAATATTTCGGCAGTATCGGGCTGGGCATTGGAGCGATTTATTAAAAAAGAAATAAGCTGCACAGATCAACTGAAAATCAAAGTTTAGAGTGATGATTTGGTTGTGCCAGGACCAAATTTTGTGTATGCAGTCCGAGAATTTCATGGCATAAAAAAATACTTTTGTTTAAGGCTACTGGTTTCGACACACACTCAACAGACAATTTTGGACACTTGCGAGTGCTTAGGCATGAATATGAACAATTTGGTGGGTTTCGGCTTTTATAAGAGCTGCAAACATGGGAGGACAAGACACATTAGTGGTGTTCAGGCTCGAATGAGAGAGAAATATTCGTGAACTGTCTGATTCCAGTTCCCAGCACACAGTTTGAATCTTGTGTTGTCGAGTGGATTGTGCATTCCGTGCATGTGTAACACCTTCGTAAAAACACTTCTGGTACATAGATGTTTTGATGCCTGATGAGAAGAAATGGACAAACATACATACTGAGATGGTTCTGGCACACAATATTAATGCATGGAAACAGAGGAGTTGAGTGGTAGAAAATGTCCCGATTTCACGTTCTGATTAAAATTACAGCCTTAAACAGTGGCGACGATTTAGGAGGTAGTTGCTCCCCATTCTTTTGCCTCCACACTATCACACTATGGCCTCTTAATGCTTGTCTCCTTGTCCACCCCACCCCCCACACACACACATTTTGGGACCCAGTTGCCACCACTGGCCTTAAACATACAATTGTGATACCCCTTTAAAAAATGGTTTTCAGCCGCCGCCCCGAAAGGAATTCCTGGATACGTGCCTGCTGCTTCCCGTAAAATATCACTGCACTCTCCACGTTCTTCTTCTTCTGTCTTTTCTTTGGCGCCGTCAATAGCTTCAACACGTTGTTTTTTTATATATATTTGTCACATATATTTGTTTTAATTAGTATTCTGCTCGTTCCGCCACCTGAACGCAGCAGCTACGGCTCAAAGGGCAGTGAAGTTACACCGGAAGAAGGCTCGGAAATGGCAGGCTTCAGAAGTTAACTCATCCAAATTAAATTAAACAGGTATGTGCTCTCTCTAAATTTAAATCATAGTTCACAAATAATTTGATTAAAAGTTTTAAAAGTATCTGTTTTATTTAATAGCGTATTAATTGGTGCATTCTTCTCCAGCATAGCCATAGGCAGTGACCACACTACGGGGGGGGGGGGGTTGTCAGGAACGCCCCCCCCAATTCTCGTTCGACAATTTATCTCTCTCTCTTATCTGCTCCCAGTAAAACGACAAAATAAATGAATGAATGAATGCTCTTTTAGCCAAAATATGCATTTTTGTGTCGTATGTAACGGAATAATAAAAATGATTGCCCCGGGAAAATATGATTTACCCCTCCATCTTTACTATTGCGCTGTCACTAGCTACAACATATTTTGATTTCTATTGTTCGCACATATTTATTTTAATTTTAGTATTGTGAATCATATTCCACTGTGTTACCTCACGTAGCCCCCCCCCCCCCCACACACACACGTACGACTTCAGTCGTAAGTTTTAGACTAAGCTTGTCAAATATCCACTTATATCTTTGTATTCTTGAGCCATTTTAAAAAAAATCATTTCGCCCCTTCTTCTGGACTATTTCATAGGAATGTTTTCCCACCGGAAGCCCCTTTGCAGATCGAGATCCGGGGCTATAGCCTTCCCAAGCCAGCGTCCCCTCCAAATACTCTCTTGGCCTCATGAAAGACAAATATATGTATTTCTACGAAATATTAATTTGACTTGGCAGTTTCTCTTTTCGAACAGGAATAAGTTTTAAATTTTAATAGCTTATAAATTTACACTAGCAATTTTGAGTAAAGGTTTTGCGTAACCCTAAAAGTACATTTAGAGACTGCAAGGTCAACTCTCGATATTTCAGATATATTAATAATTTTCATCACAACGTCTTGTAATAATTATTTGTTACTTCAATAACCTCCTCGCAAATGTTTCTCGCATATTAAAACATAGATGCCAATTTCTGTTTATTTCCTTGTAATGCTGACCTCCGTGAGGAAGTGGTTAGCACAACGCTTTACGATGCCAAGGGCCCCCAGGTTCGAATCCCCGCCCGGGCATGGGTCTACTTTCCATTAATCAATTTCATCATATCATCACGCATCCTCATCTTTGCGATTAGCCATATGTGACAGATAAGCGAAGTAAAATAAACGAAGTCTATTAATCAATTATTTTTTTAAACTCTTTAATTCTTCTTTAGCATGCCACGTTTTTGTTAAAATTATATTACGATTTGTAAAATGACGAGATTTTAAAGGAGAACACGCAACTTTCTTTGTAGCGCATCGGTCAGAAAGTTTCAGGAATATGGATTTTCAAAATTTTTCACATGTACTTTGCCCCCTTTTAAAAGTAGCGCGTTTTCAATTATGTTACTAATCATTAAAAGGATGCCTCAATACCATCTTGGAGGATGACAATTATTATTTTCCCTCTCCTAAAAGTAATAATATACTTTCGCTCTCTGAATCTCCCATATAAATGCTAGGGGCCGTCTGCTTCAGCCGAGCTCACTGCTTCTCCGGTGACGTCACGCGTTCGTGCAAGATCGGCAATCTTCGGATGGCTTTACCTAATCTCTATATTCCTTGGGTAGACCTCTCGTACGCCGGCGTAAGAGAGATCATTTACGCGCGTGCTGTAGAAATGGAAGCTTTCCCTCCATAAAGGCAGCAAGGAATATAGGAGTCCTGTACGCCGAACCTGCTCGGCGTCCGGCCGGGAAAGGCATTGAAAAGAGATGCTAGAACGAGTGTTGAGAGTGCAGCGTTGCAAGCGGATCGCGAAAAATAGCTATTATAATGCCATGAAGGCCAAACATATTTGAAATTAGTCACGTTTTACTTTATAATCACAGCATTTTAGCATTTTTGAAATTGTAAATCTGGGAACGCCGGGCGTACTATAACGCTACGCCACTGCCGCCTTCTGTAACTCCTCTCTATTCCTAGCCACCATGGCAATGTCGTCAGCATATACAAATGATTGTACTTGTACTGGTCTCATCTTCCGGTTTCCTACTTTGTATCTCCCAGTTCTTAGTTTACATTGTTTGATAATCTGGTTCTTTAGGATAATGAACAGAAGGGGGCTCAGGCTGTCTCCCTGTTTTACTCCTATTTCTATCTTAAATTCATCTGAGCATTTCCCTGCTAATCTGACTGTTCCTTTCACTCTCTTGTATACACTTTGTATTCTCTGTACCAGTGCACGAGATGTTCCAATTTTCACCAGTGCATCCCATTGTTGTTTTCTTGGTACCGTATCGAAAGCTGGTCTCAGATCCAGGAAGGCCACACAGATTTCTCTTTCCTTATTTAATGCCTTCTCAATGACTTGCCGCAGTGTAAATATATGATCCTGTCTCTGACGATTCTTTCTAAATGCAGATTGCTCTTCTTCTAGTTTGTTTTCCACTTCGTTTCGTAATTTCATTTCCAAAATTCTTGTGTAGATCTTCATAGCTACTGAGGACAGGCATATGGCTCTGTAATTTTCGCACTTGATTGTACTACCCTTCTTGTAAATTGGTATTATTCTATTTTTCTTCCAGTCTGTTGGTACGTTGTTGTTCTCCCATGCTTCTTTACATATTCTCCACATCCACCGTATAACCTCCTTTCCTCCATATTTGATAAACTCTGGGGATATTTCATCTGCACCTGCTGATTTTCCAAGCTCTATCTTTTCTATTGCCAACTCTACTTCAAACAATTCGATTCCATTTCTATCTTGGCGCTCACCCTGTACTCTCTCTTCAGCATTACCTCTCTCTTCCATTTCTTGATTCTGTTTGAACATTTCTCCATAATATTCACTCCATACTTTTAGTACTTCCCCTTTTTCTGTTTTGATGTTCCCTTCTCTATCTTCTATATTCCTTATTCTCTTTCCGTATTTCCCTTTAAGGTTTTTGACTGTTTGCCAGAATTGTTTAACATTTCTCTGATAGTTCTCTTCAGTTTCTCTTCCAAAATCTTCCCAAGCTTCCAACTTTGCTTGTTTTACTGCCTGCTTGGAACTATTTCTTTTTTTTTGTACATATTTATTCCAGTTATTTTCTGATATACTTTGTCCAAGCTTCTTTCTTGCTTTTAACTTCTTCTTTAACAGCATTGCCCCACCATTTTGTTCTTTTCTTTGTCCTCCTATTGTGGTAAGTCCGCACACCTCTTCTGCTTTCTTAAGCAGAGTTGTTCTTAACACATTCCATCTCTTTTCCAATGTATTTTCCCCATTAATTTCTTCTTCTCTCATGCTCAATTCTTCTGTCACTCTTCTTTCAAATTCTAATCTTTTCTCTGGGATTCGTAGTTGGGCTAATTTTATTTGTATATCTTTCTGTTTTCTGTCTTCTTGGTTCTTTAAATCCTGTCTTCATGATGAGTAGTTTATGTTCAGTGCTTAGCTCTGCACTTCCATATACCCTAACATCCTGTACTGCATATCTCATTGTCCTAGTGTATGTGAAGTCATCTATTCTACTTCTGGCTCCTCTATTTCCAGCTTCAAAAGTTATTTTATGAATCTGCTTGTGAGGGAAAAATGTATTACCTATGAGCAAGTTGTTATCTATACAAAAGTTTATCATTCGCTCTCCATTTGTATTTACTGTTCTTTCAGCTCCATGTCTTCCCATACTCCAATGTCCTCTTCCTTCTTCATTTCCTATCCTACCATTCCAATCTCCCATTATCACAATATGCCTTGTAATATCTCTGGCTTTATCCACTGTCTCTTGGAGATTTGTGTAAAACTGGTCTTTTTCAAATTCTTCTGCATCTTGGGTTGGGGCATATACTTGTATAAGTGCTACTTTTTGTTCTAGATCTAAATTTACTCTTATTATTCTGGAGCTCACTGGTTCCCAGTCTATCACTTTTGCTCTGTAGTTTGCTTCTAAAAGAATTCCTACTCCTTCCTTAGCCCTGTTTTTCTTACTTATTCCTGAGTAGAAAAGTACATAATTCTTATCCAGGATCTTCTCTCAATTTCCTTTTTTCTTAGTTTCACTAACTCCTAGTATCTTAATTTTATATTTCCCCATTTCTCCAACTATTTCACTTTCTTTACCTGTTAAAGAAGTAATATTCCATGTTCCAAATGTCATTGTCCTATCCTTGCCTTGTTGCCTCCAATGAATCCATCTATATTATTTCCTTTGATTTCTCTGAATATTTGTTGGTTCACTCTGGGTGGGTTATTGGCCCTACGCCAGGCTAACCTAATGGAGGGGCTGCCTCCTCTTGGCCTCTAGGCTTGCCAGATTTTCTTTTGGGGTTGCTTCCCCTAGCCTTTGAAGATCCCTCTTCCATCTGCAAGGCAGCAGATCCTCACTTTTAAACTCTAGTGAGATTGAGTTGCCTCTTCCGCCATCCATGCTGAGGGTTTCTTCTCCGCCGCTTCCACCGTTGAGGACTTCACTGAAACCCTAGCAAGGGGCCCTTACAAGGTACTACCATATGGAGCTAGATGGACCAAGGTTTTTTAAAGAGGTACTACTCCTCTAGGTTCCTCCGCCTCCTCAGCCATTGAGAAGACCATCCATCTTCTTCTGCCTTTGGAGCCGTTGACCAGACTAATAGAATAGGGTAGGAATATTAGGATAGGATATATAGGTAAGATGGGACGTTGCAGAACGCCTTAGTCTGGCTTCTCTTTCGAGACCTCTCCAGCATGGGTGACCCTGCTGGTAGAAAACTCTACCGCTGGCATAGCTCTCAGCCTCAACAAAGCACGCAAACCCCTCTGCCCGCACGGTCAGTGCTACTTTAAGGTGGCATTCCCTGGAGGGGCTGCATATATGCAGGGTAGAAAATCCTCAAACTAAGCCTTCAACTAGCAAAATGCAACTAAGAAAATTTGCTCATCTTGATATCCTCTTACATGTTCTTCTTGATGGTTCGCAAACCAAAAAAACCAGGGAAACCAGAACGAAACGTCGCAGATAAAATCAAATAAAAACCACTAAAAATAATTGTTAGATTATTTTGCATATTCTCTTACATGCTTTGAAAATTTGTCGGTCTTGTATGGAGTACACCTTGGACGGTATTTTGCAGACTAATGAGGCGCCTGGACTCAAGAGTCAGAATAATCCTCCGAGGAGCTCATGTTGTGCACTGTTAATGTGTGTTTGTTATTGTCCCGTCATCCATTCATTGGATCACCTTTCATCCTCATCTTCGCAATTAGTCAAAAGTAACAGAAAAGCAAAGTAAAATAAATCAATGGCTTAGTGGTCTTGTTAATCAATGGGTCCTGGGTTTGATCCATGTTGAGGCACAAGGATCCCACTTAATGTGCACCTTAAGTGGGAAACAACTCATTATATTTCGAACAAAGTAAACATTACGTCGGTCCAATGACATAACGACCTATCTCATTTTTTCCAACTTTTCAGAAGCAAAAAACGTTTTCGCACACACTTTCGTAGATGTTTGTGAGAAAACTATTTACCCCCTAACAAATTTTGTTTTGTCATTAAATTGTATTATGTTTCTGCTGTAAAATAGTGTTGTTGAATGTTACATGTGTTGCGTTACGTGCTTGAAATTTCACAATTTCTTGACATACGTCGGTATGTCAGATCAAAATAATTACTCACACAGAAATATCTTTGAGATACGCCATGCAAATTAGTATCAAGTTACAGCTTCATGATTTGAGAAATCTTCTTTTTTTAGTCAAAATGTGAGCAAAACTATATAATATTTATGATTTTATTGTTCATGACGCTTTTTTTATTCAAAGTGAATGGTTATTTTTATTTTGAAGTTCTATAGATTTACATGATTTAAGTACATGTACAAATTACAAAACTCTTCACTACAAGTACAATTAAAAAGCTATACATGCGTATATGTAGCTATAATTTGGCTACATTGCATAAACATCAATAAAACATTTTTGTGGAATAGAGTGGAGAACAGATTCAGTGATTCAAATTTGCATAAAAGTTTTTGCAGTCACTGTCTAGAACAACGGGAAAAGAACCTTCACACATTGACAGTAAATCTGCATATTTCTCTTGCGCTATTTTACAGATTCTTTGTTCAATGGAAGTGACATTCTTCGCAGCTATATTTTTTCGGGATTCTCTTGCAGTAAACTTGTTTTTATGTAGATAGTATGTGGCTTGTTGCTCTGCAATCGTAGTTCACGAATATCTTTCCAACTGAACTTAATACCATCATCGGTGGTCTTAAGCTGGAAAAGCCTCAGATCTCCAGCAATTGCCTTATAATTCACAAAATCTTCCATCTGCATTGTGTGCACGATGTAAGGATGGTTTCTTCGGGCTAGTTTTATGATGGGTACAAGCTGAGAGAGGACAAATATCTCTCCAACTTTCAGTAAAGATCTGGAGATTGCACTGTGCGCAGAGTCTCCCTCGTTTTGTCCATGATGAGGCTTAAAAAATCTGAGCACAATTTCTTTTATATTCTCTGCCTTTAGCATTACATGCATAAGCGCAGCCACCACAATCCTATTCTTGTTTTGGCCAACACAACTGTCAGCATATAAGTGAACTGTATTCTTCTTTTCTTGGTCCACTTTCATTAGATACTGTTAAAGACATGTTGCTATTTCACATGATCCACGCTTGCCGATTCCTTCATGCCACAAGAAACAACGACAATTGTCCGTGTTCAGTTCATAGACAGTGAAGTTGTAGTTAGCCAGACGTCTATTGTAGAACACGGATGAGTGGATCGACATAGGCAAGTGAATAACTTGTTGTAGATCAAAAACAGCAGAACAGTCGCTGTAGTCTTACTTATTGCTTTCAATTCTCTCACTTTACTTTTCTATGCAACTTGCTGCTTAAATTTATCTTCTAGCTTCATTTTATCTTCATCAGATCCCGCATTGTACGTAATGCATAATCCACACTGATCTTTTTTGGGTTGATGAAATGCAAGATTCATGCCCTTGAAAACATTTGTGTATGTTTGCAAAGATGCTTGACATGTTGTGTCGATCTCTTCCTTGTACATCTCATATATCTTCTTTACAGTTAAATCAGAATGCAGATACTCCTTTGTTGAATATTTTCTACAATAGTGAGACTCCATTCGTGGAAAGCGATTTATGTGATCTTCTACTATACTCAGTTTCCTCTCGTCATTTTCTTTCAAATGTTTGTATCTTCCACCTCGTTTATCAGTTAGTAATATGCCTGTTTCTTGAATGTTGTTCACTGTCGTACGTATAAATCGTTCGCTAATTCCAAGAGTATTCAAAAACATCTTCTTGCAAACCTTCAGCCTTCTTCCATCCAGGGAAAGATAGTAAAATTGTGTTTTTGTACGTCTCGATGCTTGTTTTGTGGTTTTTTGTATCTTATCTTCTACATCAACATGTCGTGCTACGTACTCCCTTTGACGTTGCAAGTTTCCAGGATCGAAAAATCCATTTAGAATAATTATTCGTGATTTCTCATTGTTCTTCCGTACATAGTATTTTCTTCCTTTGTGGGTGCAGCCTGTGCAGGGGGGTTTCAGCAATCTTCTTTTCCTAACAACCTTCCCTGTAGTTGAAATATTCTCTGTTAGACCGTTTCGATATTGTTAAGATTGTGACCGCTGATTTGTAAATACTGAAATATACATTTCTGCATTGCTTTATTTTCCTCTTTGTGAGTGTATTGGCCCCGAATTTGCATTTTTCAGCTGTAAGCAAAAAGAGATACGCCAACTAGCGAAACAGTTTAGGATTTACTTTATCTGACATAACGACGGAAGTCAAGATACGCCGCTATGTCATACCAAATTTTTTCACAAATTGAGATACGCAAAATCAAAAAATATTCATAACTTCCTTATTAATTGGATTTGAGTGACGCCGATTTGCCAGGTGATGCAGGGCACCAGTATGATCACAACGATGTTAATAACTCAATTTCGCAAAAAAATGAGATACGTCGTTATGTCATTGGACCGACGATTAGTGTAATTCTATAAATTCCATGGAGAGGAATATGGAGGTTTCATTAACCCAAACTCAATACCATGGCATCATTATTAAAATAAGTAGAATCAGCTCCCTTCCCCCTTGCCAGATGTTTGAAATGCTATTTGCCAGGTAATAAAAGACCTTTATTATGCTTCTTAGTTTGTAAGGTTTATAATGAAGTCAAATAAAAATAACCCATAGCGCAACAGTCCGCGAGGGCCAGGGCCTACATACAGACTGCCAACCTCACTCACCAGAGGTTGGAGATCTTCCAACCAGTTCCGGGATGATCTGTGATCTGCACGATGAATCCCCAGTTGTTGTTTTAGGTTTCTGTGACCCAGTTATCTTACTCATTTGTAGCTCCCCAATTTCCTCGCCATGGTGGGTGGCCACCGGTCCCATACAAAGGCCAAAATCTCAGGAGAAAATGTGTTGCGCTTCCCTCAGGAGACTCGAACCTGCGTGCATCCTGTTGTCAGAGTCCAAAGCTTGCGCTTCAGACTGCATGGCCACAGGG
Organism: Lepisma saccharinum; assembly: GCF_977018435.1. Classification (NCBI taxonomy): domain Eukaryota; kingdom Metazoa; phylum Arthropoda; class Insecta; order Zygentoma; family Lepismatidae; genus Lepisma; species Lepisma saccharinum. The sequence goes on along the minus strand of NC_139242.1, from coordinate 37,277,966 downwards.
CAGGACTTATAATGAAGTATGTCTCACTAAATCTCTAGGGAGATAAGGACTTAGGTTGTCCCATGGTCTATATATACCAATGTGACGATGGAAACCATAAATACATTGGCATTAAATATTACATATCAAGAAAATGGTTAGGATTCGGAAAACAACTATGAAATAAGAAAACCTCCGCTTAATCTGTAGAGCATTTTCTTCTCAAACATTTTCCCATATCTGCAACCCTAACTGAAATATCGGCAAAAAATTGAAAATTGGTAGCCATTGTCCAATATAGCAGCCCTAGCACAACTTCTATTTTACGAAACTTTTCGTACATTCATTAACAGGGCAAGTACAAAATAGCTGCCAATTTTCTGATTTGTCCCAATTTTTTGTTCAAAAACAATTTTTACTGTATTATTAGAATGTAGAAGCTATTTTTATTTAATGTTGCTTTTCTACTCCTTCAGGTTAATCCCAATGCGGAGATGAAGGAATCGCAAGAATGAACATAAAGTAACACCCATGCTCCAAGGATGTCATCTTCCATACAAGGTATTTATAAACACTGCACATGTGTAATTTAACAAGATATTTAAGAGCTTACATTATGCTTACAAAAGCCGAGGTGCCTTGATCTGCACTTCACCCTTTGCACCAAATACTATAAACCTCAGAGCACTAAAACTCACGTCTTAGAAGCCAGTGCATAGAAGTAGTGCTTTCCTGGAAAAATACTGTGCCCACCCTTTCATAAGTGTCACTACTATGCTCTGGATTGTGCTCTAACCCAGTGATTTATCCACACACCCTTAAATTTTTCATAAAATACCAATTTTATTTGGCACCAAAAACTCACCCTTGCAGCCGGACATGGAAAATTCCGAATAAACCTTCTGTTGAAGCCATGACATTTGGAGGGTAAGAACACGTGTGGAACACTCAATGTGGTTGGATGCTAAGAAGCTTCACAAAATATTAAATAAAATATTTTAAAAATGATAACGAAAATGATTATACACTTCTTGGCAAGCAAGGTCTTGGGAACTGGGCCAGAATTTCATATATTGGAAAGAGAACCACTTGTAAGTACTTACTTTATGATTTTTCTTTCTGAAATATCAATTATGCAGTAACTGGGATACAAAACTTAGAAATATTGTAGGGATGGATCAAAATGAAATTTTGGCTGATACTAACATAAAATTTAACAACAAAGATAACCAATAGGACATAAAATTTCAAATGGTTCATTGACCTCCTTAATGAATTTATGGTTCCAGATGAAGCAAGCATTTGCAATGTAAAAAAAGCTGTATATTTACTTTAAAAAAAAGTACAATATTATTTCTGCCAATATTGTTTGGTTTTAGGTTCATATGGCAACTTATGTTTATGTACAATTTTATATCTTATCAGTAGTTAGGTCAATTATTATTTCCTTCTCCAAATATAATTTACTACGGAAAAATATAGATATACATATCATTTAATAAAACCTATTTATTCAGAATGACAGAGTAGTTAATTTACATTTATTACTTTACTTAGTGAATATAAATATATCCCCAAACTATAGCATTGCACATGTTCAATGAAATTTTATTTCAGGCATTTCAAAGTGTCTACCTACTAGGATCAAATTACATCTTTAAAAAAATCAGTCTAGACACTGATAACTAAACGGTTTGCATACACAAGCTAGAAAATTTTGTAAATATTGGATTTTACTGTTTTAGAAACATTAAAGCTTCTACAAAATCTACATTCCCATTCCACCTACCCCAGTAGAATCCAAGTGGGTATGGCAAGTCCAGCTTAACAACGGAGTTGTGTAGATAAAACCCTCCCCCTTAAAAAAAATGCTATAAAACAAAATGCTCATGCTAATTCACGATTATGTTCATATTTTAAATTTATGATCCCATTTTTAGGTTGTTTCATTGACTGACTAGTCAAAAATTCCTAGTTTGTGAATATTAAGTAATACCAAGTTAGTCTCTATCATGTCATGATGATCGCAATTTCCATAAATTCCTACCTCTGCTGAGTTTACTGACAATTATCTACAATCATTTTTCTTCATGTGCAGAAAAATTTACGATCATGCGACAATGCAACACATCTCTTATCATAGCTCAAGAAATCTGCCTATATTACTCAAAAAATGAAAAAAATAACATATTTTTGATAACAGATTTATTGAATTATTTTATATTATAAAGTCAGTTTAGATGTTGCATATTGTTACATTTTCCACCACGTAATAAAAAAACATTCAAACTACATTGTTAGTTTAAGGAACTGTTCTTAAATATGGCACAGTGAACAGTGAAACATGAAGGAACTGTGTGAAAAAATATACATTTGACAGAAATATTTACACCAAAACAGACATAACATGGGAGGATAAATACAGTCTCATATGTTAATTTCAAACATAAACCTCATACAGTAGTTCAATTAACATATGTAACTAAAATTTGCACAAACAATAATAAAAGTACTACAAAGCAACTGGAATTCTCAAAAAAAGATCTCATAAATATAGTTGCATTAACTGAATTTACAAGCATTTCACAATAAACACTATCAACTTGCTTGCAAGGACCACTCACTTTTTCGTATACCTTACACACACACATTTCATAGCACCCTCATCTACACTGTAAAGTTCAACTTGAGCAAAAATTCAAATTACTATCTTGTTTCCTTTTCTTCTTGTGGTTCATCTTTATCATCTTTCTCATTCCTCTTCTCTGCATCATCGTTCTTCAGTTGTTTTTCCCACATCTCTGCATAGACTCCATTTAAAACTAGCAAATCTTCATGTCTGAAATAATTACAGAAATATGCAAAATAATCAAGTATTTATTACTATTTACTTAATAAGGCATATTAGACATTATACAAACATTACTTAATGTTTTATTGTCAAAGCCTCGATACTTCTGATATCTTAATCAGCAAAAGCAAGAAGAGGGTATATATACAAAAAAAAAGAAAATAAAAAGGTAGTTTTTGGGATGTTGTATGCCTGTTCTCTAAACAAATCAAAAATCAAAGCACTAAGGAATTCAAATACACATGCCAATGGTTCGTTCCCGTTCATTTTGGTACAAATTACTTGAATTTTCTCCAGGTTTCTCAGGCAATTTTAAAATAAATTCCCGGGTCATTCTATAGTACTTTAGCTGGGATTCGAACCCAGGACCCATGCCAAAGTAGCATACTGTGATAACCACTCCACCATGGAGGTCAGCACTACTAATGAATAAGTTCTATATGTTGAACTGCACTTGCCACAAGAGAATAAAGTTTATTTAACATTGTTCAAAATAAATATACAAAAACTATCACATGAAGACACCAGTTCGAGACAAAAGTACAAAAAAAAAACCCACTCGATTTTCCCAATTTTCTTTCAATGTTGTAGGATTTCCAGAACCAGGGCATGAAGGCTGTTCTGCAGATTTTTGAAGGATTGATTGATTTGGTTTACTTCACTTTTCTGCCATTTTTGGCTAATTGCAAAGATGAGAATGAATGGTGATAAGATGAAATTGATGAGGACAGGACAAAGACAGTCACAAACACACAAGGACAAGCACAGAACATGAGCCCCATGGAGGATTATATGGGTTGTGAATCCAGATGCCAGAGCCGCAGTCTACAATCTGCAATGGCAGGTTGACATTTGGGTGTCTTAAAGGGTCACTCCTTACACCCCAGATTTTTTACCCTGATGGCATTTCTGCTTACAACCAATAAAAAAAAAAAAGTGTTCCCCTGTGCTTAGCACCACACCATGAAGGCGTATAGGGGGTGTGGGGGTAACGCCCCACACTTTCTTGATCCGGTCGTGAGTGGGAGATGTGATCAGCATCACGCCCCTGACCGCCTTTACCCCCCAGGGTTTCCCCCAGGTACCCATGTTATTCGACGCTGGGTGGGCGCCGGGGCCGCTTCCAACGTTAGAAAAGTTCCCGGATTTGAACCGGCCGGAGATCGAACCCGGGACCTTTAGCATGGTAGTCAGACGCGTTACCGACTGAGCCACCACGGCCACCTATTCTTTATCTAACATACAAAGACTATTTAAAGGGAGGTCCAGATCTCCCTCCCAAAAGACTTACCAAATCAAAATATACTTGCATGATGACAAGGTTTAGATTGGGATCGCACAGTTTTGAATTGACAGTACTTACAAAGATTTATGCACACTACTACTTATAATAATATGCAGAAAATATTAATCAGGATTTTACTTTTCATCAAGTGAGCCTAACATCCTTTTTTTGTCATTCAATAAATATTAGATTTTTTTACATTAATTTCCTTGGCAGGGCAATTTGTTTTTACACAAATTTAAGAGATCTTAGTGACACATAAGCTACATAATGAATACGTACTGTTATATCTCCAGAGTAGCTACGATTTTTTGATTATGAAATTCCATGACTTTTCCAGGTTTTCCAGACATGTTTGTCGTCATGATTTTTGCTTTTGAACCTTATGTTTTTCAATTAAATATGCAGGCACGTTAATTATTATGAAAATTTACAAAGTGATTAATACAATGCTATTCAATGAAAAAATAAATAACTACTGTACTTCCCATTTTCACTAAGTCATTACAATTAAGGTGGCGTAAAAAATCAATAAAAAAATGTGGCATATATCAAAGCTTTACAATGTAACTTGTATACAACCTCAATTATATCAATACAAATGAGAAACAACAGAAAATTAGGTCATGAACCTTTAGAAAATATGCAATAAGTTTAATGATTATATTTTTTAATTTATTGAAAGTAGTACATATTTCAGAAATTCAGAACGTGAATGGGGTCGGTGACCAACCATACATAAAAAAGATATATATATGGGCCACATTTTGGAATCAAATATCTCCATTATTTGAGTTTTCCACATGCTGGAACCAATTTTATATTACGGAAAACATCGAAATCTGTCTATTAAAAAAATCAACATAATTCTTGAGGGAGTACAGTGGGTCAACGGTTCCTCCAAAATCCCACATTCCAACCCATGTTTGGTGACCGTTCCGAATGTTTTATGATTTTTTTCAAATTTTCCTAGCAGGAAGGATAATTATTATCGAATTTTGGCAATCATTGTGACACGAAATTTGAACCTTCCTTAAAATAATGAGCACTGTTTGGATTCGAAAAAAGTTATTTATGTTGAAAAAAAAACAACTTCAAAATGACCTTCCGCAAGCATACACGCTTCCCACGGACAAGGTATTCTCCAGTTGACAAGCAACAGTAAGTATCGTAAACTGGTGGGAATGAATATAGATATAAATCGGAACCTTAGTAGAGTGCATTCAGGGTCTTTATTTTAATTCTAAGACAAGCTAACAACAAAAGCATATATTGACAAAATCTTAAGTAATCGCTAAAACTCTGCAGTATGTGTTAACAAACATAAATCGAAATCAAACCATGTAAAAGTTGCATTTGTAGCACGATGAAATCGTAATAAAACAAAAGGAACTTGGGCCCATATTCACCACTTTTCAGCATGATTTCATTTTATCGTTACGTATCCCTCATTTTCATTTTCGAGTTATGTGTAGCTAGGCAGCCTGACAGGAAGTATAGGAAAGTGTTAACTTCAGCACCAGCTCAGCGAAAAGCATTCGCCAATATTTGCAAAGGAAAATTGATGAGAGAGAAAAAGGGGAGGAGTTTTGATTAGGAGGAAGGCAAGTTGGATCTGGCTCGGGAGAGACAGGGGAGTTGGTCTTGGGTTTTGGAGAGGAGGAGATTGGTTCGGAAGTAAGAAAAGGGGGTTTTTGAGTTTTGGAGAGAGGAGAGGGAGTTTGGTTTTGAAGGAGATTCAGGCTGGATGCAGACTTTTAAAACTTGTTTGGAAGTGGAGTGCAGCGAAGCTGAGTGATAATTTAAGAGGCGAACTTCAGCAAGCGAGTGACAGTTACTTTACAAATCCTTCGGTCCACGCTTCTAAAGAGAGACAGGTAATATGCTTTTCTAATGCCATCCTTTGCCAATGCAGACTTAAGGTCATTGTAACCCAAATCTAGAGAGTTGCCATTCTATAAAGGGTTCTGTAAATTTAAGTTTATTCAGGGACCTCCTGCAGTTAGCAGATGCAGCCAAGCGAGAGCTTACGGGCTACCGCTAACCCCTGATTGAAGAATAATTACTTTCATCTAAAAGGCTCCAGGTTTGATCCCCGAACCTTTCGAGGTTCACACGCTTAGTAAAAGTGTGTCACAAGACGTGGTGGAGGTGCGAATTGGGCCTCTCATCCATTTCCTTTCCGGAAATGCAATGAGAATAGACCGTTAATTTTCCACGTAATGGTGGTATCAGCCTTCATTTATTTCATCTTGCAATAAATGCAACTGGCATTTCTTTGCCAACCCAAGAGAGTGATGATATTGTGGAAAACTAGTCGCACACTTTAACAGCAACCCCTTTTACTAACTGGAACTTAATTTTTTCTCACATCTCACTTCTTAGTGTTTTGCACTCTTAACGCCACTTAATGTTCTCACAAATTGCATTCATTGTTCTAAATTTATATTGGTGACCACGGCAAATTATTTCATTTTTGACAGCGACGTCGTGATAGTTAATGATGTGGAATGTTCAGTTTAGATTATTGTGATGAATTAGATGCCACACTAGATAGAATACAAGCTTTGGCAGAGAATGTGGTTGGCGGAGAATCCAGTTTCGTAAATACTCAACCATCTGCGTCCTCCACCCCAATAAGGCGTAGCCCTGTATTTACCCATAGCCGGGCTAGACTTTTGCCTGTTAGCACCCCAGTTCGAATCCTGCCCAGAACTATGGCATGCACAGGTTTTATGAACCCGTTCTTGTTGGACGGCTTACAGTTCCAAGTCACGGCCGGAGAAGATGCAACTAAATTTTTTGATAGAGTGGAGAGTTTAGCTCTACTTAATGATTGGGATACCCCGAAAAAACTACAAGTTTTGCCGGCTCTTTTACATGGGCCAGCCTTAAGATGGCACCAAGCATGGGTACAAACTATGGGAAATCAGGCCATTACGTATGATCTCTTTAAATCTAAAATGATTGAAGAGTTTACCGGATCCATAGACAAGCTGCAATTAGAAGAGCGCATTAAGCATAGGCTACATCGAGACGACGAATCAGTGTCGGACTACGTAAGAGATAAGCAGCTTCTCTTATGTAAAATGGATCCGAACATGCCCATCAGTAAACAAATAAAACATTTGTGTTTGGGTCTTCAACCTGAATACATTCGCGAAACTTATAAGAAGGAATATGCTTCGGTCCCTGAGCTCTTGCGTGATTTAAAGCAATTCGAAAAAAATCAGTTTTTGATCAAACAGAGAAAAATCCAGGAGTTGATGTCAGAAGCTCAGAAAGGTTCATTGTTTTATCCTGTAAATAAATTGAAACTGCCATGTGCGCAACAGCTCCCCTTTCACAACACGGCGGCGAGACCTTGTGAAACACCACGTTCTCAGGCCCATCCTGACCTCGAGAAGCGTGTCAACGCCATGCAGGCTGAACTGGATTCTTTGAGAGTACACAACGTTGTACCTTCAAACCCAGGACCTTTGACCCCGGGACCTTCGTCTCAGGAGACAGGTCTCGAAGCTCAATTAAAGAGTTTATCTCTTAAGATGGATGAAATGGTGAATGCCCAGAATAAGCAGGACAGGCATACACAAGACACCCAAAATAACTTCCCTCATCATAATAATTATGAAGGTCAATCCTACAGAGGTAACTATAGAAATCAGGCTAAAGGATGATTCAGATTTTCATTTGCCATTTTTAAGGCCAGGAATCTTCTTTTGGCCGTGGTAATGATAATTTCCAACAAAATGGTTATCGTCGGAACAGACATTATCAGACCCCCAATCGCGGCCAGTGGCGCAATGGAAATTCGCGCTTTCATTCTTGGCGCAATTTTTCGCGGGGCCGGGGCACAACCGGTGATCGGGGCGACCGGGGTTCGACCGGTGACCGCCGTGAGGGGCAGAGATGTGATATTTGCAATTATCCCAATCATGATTCGTCTGTCTGTTTTCAGAATAGAGACAATTTAAACGACTAGGGACTGTGCATAAAGGAAACATATGCCCAGCAAATGTTGTAGGTCGTACGTTGACAGTTTCCACTTTTCAAAATGCTGACTTAATTTATGTAAATGGTAAAGTTTGTGGTACGCAGCACAAGTTCCTTTTGGATAGCGGATCTCAAATTAGCGTTATAGGAGATATACCAGCGCCCGCCCATACCCCAAGATTTAAAATTAATACAATAGTTCAAGGCGTCACTAATGGGCAACTCCAAATCAATGAAATTGTAATTTTGACCTTTTCTTTTAATGGACATTCTTTCAGACACCCATTCAGATACATTCCAAAATTTTCGCATGGCATTATATTGGGGAATGATTTCTTAAAGAGTCACAAGGCAAATCTTGATTTTGAGTCCAACAAACTTGTTTTAACACGTTTTGGTACTCCTCCCAGAAACCGTATCCAGAGGGAAAGTGGTAAACCTTTTGCTGTGTCCGTGAAAGTTTCAAAAATGCTACAACACCTTTTACGGCCAGAATTTGTGGCCCCTAAAAAGATTAGAGTAAAACCTAGATCTCACTTATGCATTCCCGTGAAATTAGTTAATACTCACGATAAGGCTAGGAATCTTTTAGAACCAGATCAACGATTTCAGACTAAATCCGGCTTACTAATCCCCTGGGCTCTTCTCAACTCGGATTCACCCCTGATTTGGGTAACCAATCCACTTACGCATAACATTATTATTAAAAAGGGGACAAGACTAGGACAGGCCGAACTTTGCCATCCTCTTTGCACTCGTGACAGTTCTAGCCAGTGCACGGAAGCAAGTAGGGAAAGTTTAAGTGAAATCTATGTTCAGAAAGAAAGTTTTGGAGAAAGTACTAAAAATGCACAGGTTAATATCACAGCAGAATCACAACAACCCAGTGGCATGCATCCCGACGTCACTACACTTGACATTAATCCCGAACTGCAACCTGAAGAGAAAGAACAATTGCTACAATTACTGCACAAATATAAACAGGTTTTTTCGTGGTCCGAGGATGATATGGGTAAAGCGACAAATTATGTGCACAAAATCAGGCTAAAGGATGATTCAGATTTTCATTTGCCACCTTATCAAGTACCGATTCATCTTCGTGCGCAAGTTGATCAAGTTCATATGATCAAGTTGATACTTTGTTACGGCAAGGCGTAATTCGTCCGAGCACCTCACTCTTCAATTCTCCTGTATTTTTAGTTCGTAAAAAAGATGGTGATTACAGATTACTCCAAGATATGAGATTTCTCAATTCACGTACTGTCTTTGACGCGCTTTCGATAAGTAATCTCCAGGAAACGCTCTACAACATGGGTGGCAAGCGGTACTATACTTCATGTGATCTCCGCAGCGGATTTTTTCAAATACCATTATCGGAGAGTTCAAAACAGTACACAGCATTCACAATTCCTGGGAAAGGTCACTATGAAATGCAGTATGCTGTACAAGGCCATATTACATCTCCAGCAGCGTTAACCCGCTGCCTTCAATTGGCTTGCTCTGGCTTAAATAACGATCATTTTTCATCCTACATGGATGATCTCTTCTGCTATTCCGACAAATTTTCAGATATGTTAACAACACTTGAATGGCTATTTCAATGCCTGATTGCTGCAGGATTACGCCTGGCCCCACACAAATGTCATTTTGCATATTTTCAAATTATGGCACTTGGGCACAAGATTGGAAAGCATGGCTTTTCCGTGTCTGACAAAATAATTGACTCCATCACCAACTATAAAGTTCCAACTACTACAAAGCAGGTCCGACGTTTTTTAGGACTTTGTTCTTATGTCCGAAAATTCATCAAATCCTTTTCAGAAATAGCTGAACCACTACAAAGATTGATCGGTAAAAACAAGAAATTCGTATGGACTGACGAGCAAAAAGCAGCCTTCGAGAAGTTAAAACATGCACTGATTACAGCCCCGGTTCTGTTACCATACAGCCCCGGCAAGGAAACGCGTCTTTATACCGATGCAAGCACAAAGGCAATTTCTGGCATTTTAATGCAGCCTAACGCCCAGAATTAATTCCAATCTATCGCATACTGTAGTCGCACGTTAAAAGAACACGAAAAGAAGCTAGGAATAATTGAATTGGAACTTACTGCAATTCTATATGCTTTTAAAAGCTTTAGATTCTACATACTTGGCAGGGAGTTCGATTTATTTACAGACAACCGAGCTATTACCTATATTCGCACATCACGTCATCTTTCTGCTAAACTCTTAAGGTGGTCTTCCATTCTCGAAGAGTACAATTATACTGTATCACACTGTAGATCTACTCAAAATATAGCAGATTCACTTAGCAGAGAGTGTGGCAATTTGCCTGCCGACAATGAGCCAGAGTTGCCAGAACCACGCATGTTTTTATTGCAGGACACCACTGTGGACGTCGCCTCACACCAGCGTGCAGATTCATTTTTTGGTGATATTATTAAAGTTTTGGAAAGCCCAGAAGACGAAAATGTGGACATTTCGCCAGCCCTTCAAAGACAAGCGTGCTCCTATACACTGGAAAATAATTTGCTATATAGGCAACATAAAATGGCAGGTGGATCTCGTAAACTACTATGTATACCCCGGTCCTTGCAAAAATCGGTTGTCGAATCGATTCATTGTTCTCCTATAGGTGGAGCTCACTTCGGCTTTACCAAGACGTATTATAATGCTCTTTCTAGATTTTATTTCCCTTTCATGAAGAATATCATACAGAAAATTGTCAGGGAATGTATTGTTTGTCAGCAGCATAAGAGGCCTGTCGGATTCCCAAATGGCGAGCTTTTAACCTTCCCCCCACAAAAACCTTTTGAGAGAATTACGGTCGATTTTAGCGGCCCCTATCCTGCGAGTGGCATGTTACGCCACAAGTATATTTTAGCATGCTCGGATTTTGCGACCCGTTTTCTCATTGGCAAGGCGGTATCCGACGTTTCAGCTGCGACCACTGCTGATTTTATTTACGAGGAAGTAATACTTAAATTTGGCTGTCCGCTAGAGATCGCTACGGACAGGGGAACAGGATTCACCTCCAAAGTATTCCAGGAATTGAACTCTAGAATGGGGATACAGCTCAAGTTTGCGCCCGCTCAATTCCACAATAGAATCGGGATTATTGAAAAATCACATGGCACTTTGCAACAGATTCTCAAGAGATTTGTCTCGAGCTCACACTGTAACTGGAGCGATTACTTGCAACCTGCTATTTTTTCCTGTAATATTAGCAGGAATGAGAATTTGAAGAGTTCACCATTTTTCCTACTTCACGGCTTTGAACCCCGGACTCCGGCGGAAGCGGCTCTCCACGCAACACCGTGTGACCACCCGTCCAACGAGACGAAGATACGCATCCTGGAAAAAGCACGTTTATCAGCCGCCGAATGCCTACAGAAACGATTCAAGGAGACGAAGAAATACTACGACAAACGGCATAAGTCTGTGAACTTCAATCAAGGAGACCAGGTCTTGATATTTGATCCTACAAACCGCATTGGCGGGGCGCAATGTTTCAGTAATATTTTCCGCGGGCCTGCTACAATTTTAGAAAAAATAAACCCCAACACATACAAGGTGGAATTCACGAACAAGCGGGGTAAAACCGTCATCGATGAGATTGCTGTCCAACGCTTGAAGATTTATCACCCACCTTCAGATGGAGATGGCGACGAAGATCTGCCCATAACGGAAGAAGGAGAGCAAATCGAAGATTTAAAACAATGCATGTACGTGCATTATCTAGTCATACAGGTTTTACAACATCCTTTTCACTTAAAGGTAAAATACGAGTAACTTTTCTATACCTTTTCATTTGTTAATAAATTTTATGTGTGAATAATCAATTGTTACTAACCAAACGGTTGTCACTAAGTGAAATATTCAGTCATGCACACTAAATTACATCGTCAGATGAAAGCAATATTGACTTTCAGCAACACCGATATATATTTTCTGTAATGCGCATGGACACTAGGAGTTTATTTAGTAACTACACAATACTATAATAGTAGTGATACGTACGAAATATATTTTAATGCGCCTTTTGATTATCCTTTCTCCAGTTACCCAGGGATCCCAATTCGTTATCGACGAAATGGCATAAGATTTAGGTCTCCAGAAGACTTTAGTTATATTTTTCAAATAAATGTGCTAAGCACATATTAATAATGAAATGTGAACATAAGATGTTCCACTGTAATTTTAGTGTTAGAGAATTTTCATGGCTGAAAAACACATTCACATATTTATAGCGTCGAATTTTTTTTATTTCCAGATCATCGGATTTACATCTTCCCAACTTTTTTCCTTTTACCCGCCTCTAATAATAAATTTTATAGTGCAAAAACAGAATAGGATTACTTATATTTAAGAACCGAATAGGAAACGCACAGCTACGGTATCTTTTGAAAATATATATATAGAGCTCATAGCACGCCTAATTAACGAAAATTTAGTGTACTAAGTGGTCAAGAATGGATTGCAACCATCCTACTATGAATAGTTTGGGAGTACTTATAGTATTATATATTAATTTCCCATCAGTTCAGGCGTTATCATTTACAGAGATATTTTCAGAAGCGTTCCAATTCCCGTATGTAATCTGTACCAGTTTGGTCATTGCGACCTTTGTTATATGTTTTATTTTAGTAATTATTTTACTCTCTTCTCGTTTTTATCGCTCTAAGCCTGCAACAAAGAAGCTTCAAGTACAAGACATTGTGGTACTACATGACATAGCTAGCGAAGTTAACTCAGAAATGAATCATGTTTATGATAATGTTTGCATGGAACTAGAAACAAACACCCAGGGGATAGTACCACTAAACCCTTCTCCAATACCATTTGTTCAGATTGAGTGTAGACAGCACCCTGCTCCTCCCACCTGTGCTCCTGAAAGACAGTTACCTGACGTAATGGATGAAGGTGTTACTGAGCCTTATTTAATACCAATTTCAGTCAATATCTTAGCTCAGGATCAACCCATTGCTTTTGTCCATCACGATACGTATGATGATTTATAATTGATTTACATGCCAATATAAATTGTTTATAATTTTTTCATTGTGATAAATTTATAGTTTCCATTATGTCTACACCCCAGATTTGCACTATAGTTCTTGGTGCACGGTTGAGTACACATTTCTGCAAGCGTCGTCACGTTTCTCTTTTACTTACAATTTTCTCTCTCTCTCTCTCTTACCCCCCCCCCCCCCTCCTAGTACCCAGCGGAGAACCGCACGAACGCAATAACTCACATTTCTTGCAAGTTAATTTCCTCCATTCCGTTTTACCAGCGTTAGTTAATTCTAGCAAACTCTGACGGCTGCGATTCAGCGTTCCCATACACCCAGTAACCTTGGACAGTTCCGGCCGAAGGTGAAAATTGATACAATGACAGGATTGCAATATGACAATGCACAATGGCTAACTCCGCTCCTTTTCCAAGGAACTGACTATGAGCAGAACAATACATCTCTTGTTACCTTTTCCTGACTTCGCATAATCTGTTGCCTAGCGGCGACTGTATTGCTCTCGCAGCCGGACAAGATCGAACCATGTTCCAGCATGCTTAGCTTTTAGAATTTCCCCACCCCAGAATATTTACGAGATTTATCCTGACGCCACAATTTCTTGCACTTCAAGCCATCACTCGCATCTAAGCTATGGTCGAAATTTTACTTACTAGTTGGCGATTAAAACTCATCATCATTTCCAACGAACTGTTTCAGTACTCATAATGATGGCTGGCCTGTTCCAATGCCTTTGTGCGTAAATTAAACATTCGTAGAATTATACTCAAAAGTCCACGGGCAGATTTAGGTTCATATTACATTTACAAATTCAAATGACATTATTAAGAGACGACGTAACTGTAAATTTAATCAATTTCTTAAACCGTCGTATGTTTTATTACCTTTGGCTAATTGCAACGCACATCACGACGCATATTGCGACGATACGCGAATTTCATACCGGGGGTTGACCGTGACGGTCGCTCCCCGTGTCCCAGTGACTCTCTAGTCAGGGGCGTACCGTCCGGACCGTTGTGGATTCCCCACAACAGCCCGTTTTGGCTTAATTAGCCTTGATTGAAATTTTTGATTGATTTTTTTGTTTGTTTAATTTTTTCCACGCCTACATCTCTTGGTCATATGAAATGCAATTTACACCTAGCAACCGCATCAATTTTGCAAATTTACTGATGAGTCTCATTCTCCTTTGTTTCAGACACGAAGCGAGGATGCCTTACTTCGGTTGGATTATATTCCTTCTATCCCTCACCATTCCCCCCACCTTGCCCTTAACGACGTCAGATGACCGCAATTCGATTTTTATTCAATCACTTGGCTTGCACTATGAAAAACAAAGTCTACTGATCCATACTCACCGCAACATATATACCACGCTTAATGTGTATCTAGATGTGAACATTGACATCAAAGACCCCGCCGACTGCCCTCATGGGTCTCAAATTGCCGCTCAAGCCCACGCAAAAATTGACACTTATTTACTTGAAATTTCCAATTATTTTCGTTGCCGTTTTGTAGTCGGTGACACGAGACCCCATTGTAGTTTAACTCCAAACATTTCGTCTGACGCTCAGTCTAGGAATAAACGTTCCTTAATCCTAAATTTACTGAACCTATTTAGCGTGGGAATGTCAATTTATAATACTTTCTCTATACATCACCTTCAGTCCTCGGTACAAACACTCGCCGAAAATCAACATGAGATCTCTGCAGAACTCACACGTATGAAACAAGATGAACTGCGTACCTTTGGTATAGTTAACAACATTTTATTGATCCTTAAACGTTCAATTTTGGATTTGCAGAAAAATTTAATGGCCAGGTTCTGCGATTTGTACACAGCGGAGCGTCATATTTTGTCCCTTCTCCAAACAGCTGGAATTTTTGAGCGTGTAGATTTTCTCATAGCCGAAATAGCAATGAATAAACTATCATATCATATGATATCTCCCCATTGGCTGCGCACTTTTATAAATTTACATCCTGATTTCAAAAACACACTGTATACGACAGACGTAGGTTTGTTCTACACTTTGTCCAACATATATCTTATTAATTACGATATGACTTCACGTTCCTTCCATTTATTAATGGAAACTCCTTATTTATCATTAAATTCAATTCCTCCAGTGTTCAGAGCAATCAATCTTGGCACCCTTCGACAGGACAAATGGTCACGAGTTAAAGTGCCCGAACTGACTTATACAATCCAGCATAACGGCTCTCCTCGTGTAGTGGAAATTGTGGACAGTAGTTGTCAGTTCATTTCATTTTTATATATATGTAGACAAGCCGAATTGTCAATCCAGGAAAACGTTATTTGTCTTCAGAATTTGGTTTACCATAACTCTACAACTTCCTGTGCAATGGAAATAAAATCTCATACTGGAACCGAGCTACAACGAATTCGAACACGGAATGGTGTTCTGATCTCTGGTAAAGGACAATTTAAACTGTCTCAAATTCTTCATGGAAATGTCAATAGTCAAACCACGGTGTCTGTAT
The DNA here is from genome assembly GCF_977018435.1 of Lepisma saccharinum. Taxonomy (NCBI): domain Eukaryota; kingdom Metazoa; phylum Arthropoda; class Insecta; order Zygentoma; family Lepismatidae; genus Lepisma; species Lepisma saccharinum. Next base: position 37,262,321 of record NC_139242.1, on the reverse strand, counting down.
TGGAAGGAAATTCTGTGTTTTTGCATTACAATGACTTCGATCAACTTATTTTTGCTGATGAAATCATTCACACTCGCCAATCGCTAGACACGACAGTCAAAATGATGTTAATCTACCTTTTAATTTGTCTCTCAATTTTTCTGACATCATCCTTCCGGATTGGACAGATATGAACTTAGCTTTACTGAAATTAAATCAATCTTTGGCCACAGAAATCCCGTTACATGAGATCGTTTTCTCAAAATACTCAATTGCCATATTCCTCTGGTCGTCTGGAATTTTGCACTTACCGGCTATGCCTTATATCATTATTACATGAAGTGTCGTTCTTCAACTCGTACATAAGAATTTAACTTTCACTTATTACGTCACTGCAATTACCCTTCCGACAACCACATTTCTAACAATCACGGTTATATTCCAAATTTTGTTCCGATTCGCATATCTATTTTGCTTTCCCAAACCTCTGTAGATTTACGGACAATTATTGCAATTTTGTTAGCCTTCAATCAATATTTTCACCACGTTTACACTCCCGTAATGGTAAAATAATGTCTCACATCGTGAACCTTCACATCTTTAGCATATCAGTTATTTAAAAATTGATTTACATTCTTTATTGCTTTTTATTATTAGTTATTATATTTTATTTGACATTAGGCCCCATTTTTAGTGATTTTGTACCTTTATTTGAATGGCATACTCTGGGTTATTGTGATTTTAAAGACTGTATTTTGAAACCTTTCCCTGTTCCTTTTTTTTAATTGGCCACCTCATTCCTATCCTCACCTAATAATGTCTCGTATCTCCATGACGTCTACATCACATAGCAGAGATTACCTGAGACGCCTTCAACATTGGAATTCTACGCGCCGGTGACCTTCAGAGAGCAGCTCCATTTACCATCGCCTATCAGTTCGTGGAGTCAACAATTTCAGTTTTCACCCGGCATACATAAACCCGCCGAGTACTTCGCATTACCTCCTCGAACTCAAGACTGCACAACGACCGTCGGCCGATGGGATTTGCGCCAGCCACCAGAGCACACCTACAGTTTTCTCCCATTTCTACGCTCCGGCCCTCAAGATGCAGCGGATACACGCCCACTTTTCGCAAAAGTACTGTCTTTATTTCCGCTGGAATTCCAGTCAGAACTACATTCCAGCTCAAACTGATGCAGTGGATGAACACTTTTCCCGTCATGGGTCCCAGCCTACAAGTTTCAAGTGGCCAGAAGAAAACATGACACGTTTTACCCCATCTTCAGTCTCCTTCGATTTGTTTACCATTCAGACGCCCGTACGCAGCAAGACCAGCTTTACTTTCATGTACGGTCCCCACCACAAGTGTGTTACCATCTTCGAGTGCAGGCATATGCAACCCGCCAAGCACACCTACTTTAGCTGTTACTTCTACAACAAGGCAGACTTTACGAGACTAGGTTCCCTAGTCCGGTGAACAGCATTCTCCCCTGGATGATGAATTCTACAGTACAGTTAGCAGCACAAATTAACCCAACTGTTTCTTCCTTCTTTTCACCCGCAAATCTCAAGATTTACCCCCCCCCCCTGCCTCATCAAACATTCCTCACCCAGAATTTTACATCCAGTGGTACAATCATGAACACTTCTCGTTCCTTAAACTACAAAAGGACCGATATTCTCACGTGATGATTGGGATGTAAATTGTGACCCCCTTGTTCCGGTTTTCGCAGTTGCAAACACTTTTGCACGGACTCCATGGAATGCAGTGGATACTACACGCAAGTGCTTTCGCGTGTTTTCAGAACATTCCGGACCTTACATAGGAACTTTTACGCCATACAGCAAGGACTGTAGGATTTTAATTTTTTTTACTAACCAAGATATACACATATAATGGACATTTGATTTTGATATTCCACTCATTATATATTTGTAGTGGCCTAAGTTGGGTTTCTTTACTTATCACGTGTGTATTCAAATATCTACTCATATTTAATGGACGGTGTTGGACAATTTTGGTATTTTAATACGTAATGCAGTATAGCATTATTCACTATAATATGATATATTTTCAACAATCTTTTTTTCTCTCATTTTTATTGGAAGATGGTACTTATATCTTCTATACATATATTATTCTCTCAGAGAGATTCAATGGACGGAGAAACTTGCGTGTGCTTCGATACAATATACATTCACCAGGATCCTCTTATATTAGTGCAAATTGCCTTGCAATTTATTGTGTCGTGAGCTGTTGCTCCCATATTCCTAATGTTTTGGTGTTAGCCCCCCTCCCCCACATGCTTAGTGGGTGGAGCCACAACTTATGGCTTGGACCATTCTGACGTCAGTTCAGCTGACAAGTGAGTTCAGTGGTGTGTGTTTGATGTATCAACATCTTTTTCATGGTTCTCTGACCCGAGCTGACATTACCGCTTAGCTCGTGTTGATAAACATTTCTTGGAAGCCAATGTATGCGTGCTCAGCATAAATATTGTAGTACGCACGCGTTCATTTCATTCATGCAAGAGACGAACGAAATATGGCATTGGACTTCTCATTTTTGATTGCCATCTCGACTTTTAATTTTAGTTTGCTCCCACAGAGCTTTTGTCTTGATCTTCGATAGTCCAAATTAGATTACGACTTGACACCTGTCAACCGAATCTAATTTTGACTGCATTTTTTTCCTCCCCTTTAGTTTTAGAGTTAGTCTGTAGTGTTCATTTTCACTGACGTGAAATGTATTTTTATTTTTCTTCACTAAATAAATAGACCTTCTAAGGGACTGCATTGGCATAAACGGCACTGTACCTGCAACTTGTCTAAACATTTTAAAAATTCAAAGGAATTTTTTTCGCCCAGCTGGATACCGTTACGTATCCCTCATTTTCATTTTCGAGTTACGTGTAGCTAGGCAGCCTGACAGGAAGTATAGGAAAGTGTTAACTTCAGCACCAGCTCAGCGAAAAGCATTCGCCAATATTTGCAAAGGAAAATTGATGAGAGAGAAAAAGGGGAGGAGTTTTGATTAGGAGGAAGGCAAGTTGGATCTGGCTCGGGAGAGACAGGGGAGTTGGTCTTGGGTTTTGAAGAGAGGAGGAGATTGGTTCGGAAGTAAGAAAAGGGGGTTTTTGAGTTTTAGAGAGAGGAGAGGGAGTTTGGTTTTGAAGGAGATTCAGGCTGGATGCAGACTTTTAAAACTTGTTTGGAAGTGGAGTGCAGCGAAGCTGAGTGATAATTTAAGAGGCGAACTTCAGCAAGCGAGTGACAGTTACTTTACAAATCCTTCGGTCCACGCTTCTAAAGAGAGACAGGTAATATGCTTTTCTAATGCCATCCTTTGCCAATGCAGACTTAAGGTCATTGTAACCCAAATCTAGAGAGTTGCCATTCTATAAAGGGTTCTGTAAATTTAAGTTTATTCAGGGACCTCCTGCAGTTAGCAGATGCAGCCAAGCGAGAGCTTACGGGCTACCGCTAACCCCCGATTGAAGAATAATTACTTTCATCTAAAAGGCTCCAGGTTTGATCCCCGAACCTTTCGAGGTTCACACGCTTAGTAAAAGTGTGTCACAAGACGCTATACACAAAAAAATACGTAAAATTACTATTTGCATCAAACCAACATTCCTAACCTAACAACAATGTGTGACCAGCGTACATTTAATTCCTCTATTTCGCACCAGTTTTTTAAAAATAAATTAATTCTACATGCACAAAACACGTGCATATTCGAATAATGACGTTACTGATACTGCATAAAATCACTAATTTCTCGGGTGTAACACATCTCTGCAATGTAAAAACTACGACAACAAGCAAATGAACTAGCTGATCAGGTTGCTTCTGAATGGGTCGCAAACTAAGGACTCAAATTCACAGAACAGGTTCACGGGGGAAACAAAGTAGCAAGTCCCTTTGTTTTTACTCCGCATCCGCACCCGTCCAGTGTGACGTCAACCACAGCCGGTTATGTGAAATTCTGCTCTTCAAGGCAGAAAGTATTACATTGTCTTTGGTTCAAGGAGTATACAGTTATTGCAGATCCAAAACCAATGAACTGTCCGAAAACCAACCTGCTCCGCGTCATGTATCAAAAGAGAACGGGTTCCGAACGGGTGTGTTCTTGAAGAAAGGAAATTTCCTCATCACACACACAGCTAAAGCAACATTTTTTGCGCAAGAAATTCTGAGGATGGATGGTGCGTAGGTTTCATCTTGAGTAGCTTGTTCTCTAAGGAAAAATCTCACGCCTCTCCAAATTCGAGTCTTGGAACAGGTTCACAAGAACGAGTCGCAAAATGAACGGACGGTCATAACGAATCCAAGAATCTAGATCCGAGAGTGAATAAATATAGAATCGAAATGCAAAGGAACCATAATTTTGTACGTAACAAACTAGAAGTCATAATGACGAGAGGAACAAGTTTCTGAATTGTATCTTTTGGTGGAACTGGAATCACAAGAACCGAATTCGGAAGTGGAAATGAACTGTTCGTTCATTTTGTAACTGGTTCTCCTGCAACTCCAAAATGCACGTATATTCCAGAAAATATGCAAAATTCCCTGACTTTTACCGGTTTTCCAGTCGCGTACCAACCGTGATCTCTGTTCTCAAACAGTATTTTCACCTATTCATTCAATATTAACAATAACAATATAATTTATTTACCAATTTCCATAATTATTATTATGAATGTACATGTTGATTTTCTTAACATATTCATTACAAACACGATTAATGTCATTATTATTTTTGAGACAATTGGTTCAGACCCCTACCAAAATTAATTTCTAGATATGTGGCTGCTAACACACTATTATTTTAAGTATATTGACTGACAAAAGAAAATTAATGTCAGTAGCAACCATTAACCTGTACTACTTAATCTCATCTAGCTTATAACATTGATAATAATAAAACCTTCAACAAGCAAAATGTTATGGAAAGATGCTTACTTGTCTTATTCATGCTGTGAAAACTGTTGGAGTTGCACTGTAAAACCTTGTAAACAATTAAATCAATCTATTACTACCTCTAATGTAGAAACCACCGTCAGAAATAGTAGGGAGTGAAAATGGTTGTAGAATAGCTACAACAAATGCATTTACACAACTAGATGAAAATTAGAACTTACCGTCCACGTTCCACAATCTCTCCATCTTTTAGGACTAAGATCTCGTCTGCATGAATTATTGTGGACAAGCGGTGAGCAATAATTATAGTAGTTCTATTTGCACAAACATTGTACAATGCAGCCTGTAATGAAACAAATGCACATTATTACATGGGATGTTGATTTTATTATCAAGAGTTAACTCTGACAACATAGTGGTTCAGATCCCACTTTAAACTGTAGGTCCAGACTTGATTAGCCTGTCTGTGCACAAAGTGGACTTAAAACAGAAATTCAACAACAACAGACACTTTGATGCATGTTATTATGCATAGAGAATTGGAATCGGGAATGTTGGCAGCAATAAGATGAGTCATGGCATATTGTTTTATCATTGCTACTAAAATTCAGCTTCCAACTGGGGAGAGAGATTAACAACTTCATTTGGGATGCAAAAAAAATATAACATGAGCCTGCCAGAGTTATTTCGGAATTGCATAAAAAGTGTACCTCGGACCTTTTCAGGGTTTAGACAGGGACATGGTTAAGTTAGGAGTATCATGCACTTTATGACAATAAACTGCATACAATGCCCAAGTCTTGTTGATCTAGTTTTAGTAGCCTGTAATGAAAAGAATGCATGTTGTTACATGTGATGTTAATTTTATTATCCCGAGTTATCTCTGGCTACAAGGTGGTCTGGATCCTACTATGTTGTTTGTAGACCTTCACATTTGTCTTTTATTAATAGACTCGTGCACTTTCGATGTGGCCGAAGGCCATAACCATGTTGTAGATGGGTTTCCTCAAACATCTTAATGATTTTGAAAATGTCTGCATGTTGTATTTGGTGTCACAATAGTGACACCAAACTGGAAAAGCAATACTTACTTCCTTTGTCATTTTTACATATTTTTAAATAATTGAAACATAATTGTTTTCTTCATTCCCGCAAATTCCTATTTTGCCTGTGTAACTAATTGTGAAGCTCATATTTTGAAATACGAAAAATCAAATGTATCTCGTTTACAGTGCTTTTCGGTGTGGAAATAACATTCCTTTATTTTCCCTACTAACGTCCACTTGCATGGTCAACAACTAATATTGCAAACACGACAGTGAAACATTTCTAAAACATTAAAACAGTCATCGTTGATGATCTCTATGATAAGAAAAATATCTGAACTCTCAACTAAGCACCGAAAGACACAAAACTAGCACTAAAATTGATGAACATAGTGGTAATAATGTTTTGTTAATGATGACAACTGTTTTGTACTGTGTCAATTTATCTTAATTTTTTTTTGGGGCACCATGTGTTGCACCAGTCAAATACAGTGCCTTTCATTTTCGAGTCGTCCATGGAGTGGCGGCCAGCAGCTGTACGCTAACCTTCGCACTGGATGCATCAGTGCTTCAGTATCCAGTTAGAGGGTGTCCAGTTTGCAGGTGTTTGTGGAGTGTTAAAATGTTAACAAGTGTTTTAGATATTGTTGTTTTACTTTACTTATTAGTACTGGTGTTTTTCTGCAGTCTAATAATGCCACGATGTATGAACAATTTAAAACAACAAATTTTAATGTACAACTCTTAAGTCAATACGAATAGTAAGGAATTGAAGAAGAATTCCCAGATGTTTCTGTTCCATACAGAGACAGTGTTCGAAAACTTGTGAACAAATTTAGGGAAACAGGGTCTCTTCTTGATGAGAAGCGAAGGATGAAACGGCATGTGCTTACTGAGGAGAAACTAGATGACATTGGAGCACAATTGGAACATATTCCTCAAAAATCCCTCCGGCGCCTTGCACAAGAAACGGACATTTTGATAACGTATACGTGGCGAGCTACCAAACTTTTAAACCTGAAGCCAAACATTAGAAGAATTGAAAGAAAATATCAGGAGAAACTGAAGCAATTTTGGAAGAGCAACTGATATGTGTTAGTGAAAATTTCCTTAAAAAATGCCATAAATGTGTGGAAGCAGGACAACATTTCCAACACCTTTTGTAACAAGGTATGTACTCATTTTAATTTTAACTGTCCATGTAATTGTACGAGCTTATTTCATTACATAGCTAGCAGTACCAGTTACGCAGATGTTGCATGAAGTTTACCGGCAGACATGCTCCCACCTGCCTGGCACGCTGACGGCCTCTCTGTGGACGACTCGAACGTGAATGGCACTGGATAATTGTGTACATTTTTTATCTGGCATTGTAACATCTGCGCATACATTAATCAGTGCCATTCACAAAAATTGAAACATCTGGAAGAGATTTGTTGTTATTTTAGATATGAAAATTAATTCTTTTGGCATTAGATAATTTTTTAAAGAAGGTATGTCCATTTCAAATTTAATTATTTTGTGTGGAAGATGTAAAAATCTTTAGGAAAAAATGTCGGATTTTTAGCCCTTGGAAACAGAAGTTGCTACAGACGTATAAAAAGGGCATTTTCACCCTTAAAAAAGGGGTAAGCGAGTAATTTTTTTAATTTTCTCCGTCTTTTTGGACAATATATGACTTGCGAAGAAGGTAAATCATGAAAGGATAAAAACATTGACTCTTTCCGAACACTGCCAGAATAAGGTACTTTGTTCATTGATTTTACCATGTTCTTGTAAATGCCATTTCCCAAGCTGAAGCAGCTACATTACATCCACATAAACTGTTGTGTAAGGGTTCATGTACACCATCTTGTTCACCTCCAATGGCATTAGATACATATTCTGTGGCCAACAACTGATCTGTAGATGTCAAAATTTTAAATTACAGGTGTTGCACATGACACTGATGCAGTGTTTAGGCAGGAAATTCTACTAATGTTTCAGATAAAAATTTTCAGTCTATCTGATCTCATTTGGTCTATTCACCAACAAACCTGTTAAACAGGAGATTCTAAAATTCTTCAACCAAAATGGATTATTTAAAAGCTTACCTGAATATTTCTTTCAGTCTGGGTATCCAGTGCGCTGGTTGCTTCATCCAACAGCACAAAGGCTGGAGCTTTTAAGATTGTTCTTGCAATGGCAACTCTTTGCTTTTCTCCGCCACTTAATTTCAGTCCTCTTTCACCCACCTAGAATATCAACAATAAGTGTAAATAATTTAATTCTGTGTACAAGAAAAAGTTCACACATGAAGTCAATCAGAAAATTTCCAGCCTTACTATTAGTTAATAGACTATCCCTGGAAAGTATACTGAAATACAACAAACATGTACTGTTTTATTTGTGTAGATAGAATGAAAGTATAATGAAAATGTTACAACACAACATATGAATCAACACCTGCATGTATCAACACAACAACAGATATTGTGCACGCATTTGAACATAAACAGAACAGTCAGCATACATGTTCCAGGTGTCATCCATTTAACACCACACATTTTTCATAGCGACACTGCACGTTTGCGAACATTACTAAAATATTATTAATGTATTGGGCAGCATTTTCATATGTAGTGAACTTTGAAGCAAGAGTTCCAGAAATCTCCTCCAAGTGCACTGTGTTGTAGCTAGTGGCCTGCCTCAGTGGCTACTTCCATATGAACAACGCTCGACAAAAAACACCTCTCGAATACTCAAACCATTGAGGATCGCCTTTCAGTATAACTGTTTTCTGTAAGAACCGATGTCACACTGTAGCTTACTCGCTTCTCACACAATACCAACGATGTACAGTGTTGCTAACTTTCAGCCAACTTTATTCCTGGCCATACTGCATTAATAACAAACTTTGTTCCTTCAATGGCTGAAACTCTTTAATGTGGTCAACATTTTAACGTACTGCACAAATCAAGAGTACTTATTAGTACATGTATTAATTATAAGATGAAAGTGGCTTATTTTCTGCAAAAATTAATTACAGAGTACAAATATATTATTCTACTGTATTACCAGTAGTGCTGATCTAAGATTGTGAGAATTATATTAGAGATGCTTGACTGGAAATAGTTGCACCACACAGCCCACATTCTAGGAAGCCAGATCACAGCTGCCAAATGTTGTCCAATAAAAAGACACTGATGGATTTGTCTTACTTCAATTTGTTAAAATATGTACGTATTATTAGAAATTCAACCCACACCCAAAAACATGAATTATTCTTCCCTGCTAATAAATCTCACCTGAGTTTCATACCCATCTGGAAATGTGAGTATCCTTTCATGAATATCAGCATTTCTAGCTGCTTCTGTTATTTCCCCATCAGTAGCTGACATTCTGCCATACTTTACATTGTATCTGGAATAATATATTACAATTCAATATAAGGTGTATGCATCAAGCAAAATTCATGACAACAAAAATCACTCATATTATTTTATACAGGGAAAAATTATTACAAAAGAGAATTTATATAAATAAAAGCTTAATATGAAAGTAAACAATAAAATTATTTCTCTTGCAGTTTATGGCTGTTACGATGACATAAACATAATTTTGTTGTAGATTTCGGAAGCACAAATGCTTCCTTCATCAGACATTTATTTCTAGAAATGTCATTCTCAGAAAACATTACAACAAAAAGTGTGTTTTTATGCTTGTAACAGCCATAAACTACAAGGGTAATAATTCTACAATGCAAGCAATATGTATATAAGAAATAATAAAATAGTAGCATATAGAGAAATGCATGAAATAACACAAAATGTAAAATAATTATTATTATTATTATTTTGCATCTACAAAAAGTATTATGAGAACTTTTAAGAACATAGATAACACAAAATGTTCATATTCACACAACATAAAATAATTTATCTGTTTCTCACACACAAGGCAGTTAAAAAATATTTCACTACATAAAAAAAAAATTTGAGTTTCAATCAACAAAATTACAAGTAGAATCAAAGATGTGCTTATCTTATCTGGTAAACTCTCAGGTTTGTCCACGAATCCTTCACACGCCTTTTGAAAATGCTGTTGCTTTGTAATCAAGAGATCCACGGTTTGATTCCTGGTGGAGGCACACTACACAGTTATTCGGATACTACTTTAAACTGTATGTCTACCCCTGATTAACCTACATGAGCATAAGTGGACATAAACGCAGAGCTTTCATCAGATAAAAGTTATATTTCAAAAATGTCTATATTTAAAGCACAGGTTAACAGAATTAAAATATCCAGTGAAACAGAAGCAAAGTCAAACGTTCCAAGAACAGCGATATTTATCAACTGATATGGGTAAACATACATTTGTACTTACTTAATAGTGTTGTTGAAGAGCACAGTATCTTGCGGCACCACACCTATAGTTCTTCTCAATGATTTCTGTGTTACATTCATGATGTTTTGTCCATCAATAAGAATCGCACCAGTACCCACATCATACAAACGGAACAGGAGCCGGACAATTGTGCTCTTTCCACTTCCAGATGGCCCAACCTAGATAACATGAACCTTTCAAGTACTTATCTTCATAACATTCTACAGAAGGTAGCCCACGATAAAAATAGTCGACTTTGAACCTCGCTAGTAAACTGAACTGGCTAGTAAATTCCCTTGCGCCACCACCAATTGTGTTCGATGTGGTGGCGACGGGCCTGTTCGATCGTCTGGCAGCGTAGTTTCCACTGTAGCAAACTCCTGCGTAGAATGGGAAGGGGAATGTCTCGCCATACCCCTTTGACAACTTTCCCAAGACCCTGCAAGGTACAGGGACGGTTTCAAGCAAGTGCCTGTTTGAGGAGTCCAAACCCACAGTAGTCCATTGGTGAGGCATCCGGGGGTTTCACAGGAAGGGACGAAAATGGGATCACTCGAATTCCTGTCTCCTCTGCCTTCCTTGCATAGAATGCCTGGGATGCTCAAGCTGTATGGCTGGAGGCCTTGTCCATGTGGATCCATACATGTGTGGTCTCGTCACCATACAGGTGGGGGATGTGTGTGTCATACAGAGGGACCATAACGTTCTACTGGAAGTAAGCTTCGTTGACTTTGGTGTTGGAAGGCACTTTGACAAGTAGCACCATTCCCTGACTGCAATATCTAGCCACCACCAGAAATATCTTGGAAAACTTTTCCTTGCACTGCAGCACAAAGTCAGAACGGCTCTTCTGGTCTGTTTGGAAGGTAGAAAATTGACCAAACTCTGTTGGTCTCATCTAGGTAGAGCCACCCTTCATCCAGGGTACACACCCATTTCCACTTGTCCCCTGCAAGGTATGTTTCATACAGTTTTCTGGCGTTTGTGAACCTCTCCTGGATGAGAGGTTCTTCCGGATGATGTTGGAAACTGTGTGTTTGAGATACCGTGGTGTATAGCCAAACTTCTCTGCGTTGGGGGATTGTCGTGTGTCACTGATGTCCTAATGGCACGCACTGTATTGGGGGTTCAAGTGGGCTCGGGCCGTGATCTCCTCACAATTTCCGGTCGACCACATCGTTGGATGATGAGACCCACACTAGCTTTGCTGATGATTAAACCCTCTTCTTTGCAGTTTCACTATTGCTGAGTGACTATAATCGGTGGCAGAAAGTCCACAAATGAACCCCTCCCAGAAAGCTGTCACTTTTACCTTCATCCTTCCACGGATCCTGCTCAACTGATACTTTATCTCGTATAGGCCGCAGTGTAGCCAGCAGGACATAACAGCAGTTCAATGCATCGTTCGCGATGGCCAGTCAAAGTAGACTATTTTTATTGTGGGAAACCTTCTGTATTAGAGTGTGTGTGTGTGTGTGTATTTTACAGACAAATTACTGTCAATCATGTTTCCTATTACACAACTGTTAGAAAGTTCCAGGACTATTTTATTATCTGCAAGAGTTTCACTTAAGTTTTTACATTTCATGTTATTCAAAGATGGAATGTGTAGTCCACACATGGTGTGGCAACCAATTTTAAAGAACAATTACAATCTAACAGCCATATGTACAAGTCACTAAACAGCCACAATTTTTGCATTAAAGAAAAAGTCAACATTGTCATCACATTGATATATTAAGTGACTTTCAGTTTCCAAAATATTGACTTGACATGTTACATTGTTATTTCATATTGTACTGTGGAGTATATGCACTTTTATTACCACTAAACTTAATGGCATATAAGTAAAGTAAAGTGTTCCCCTGTGCTTAGCACCACGCCATGAAGGCATATAGGGGGTGTGGGGGTAACGCCCCACACTTTCTTGATCCGGTCGTGAGTGGAGGTGATGTGATCAGCACCATGCCCCTGACCGCCTTTACCCCCCAGGTTTCCCCAGGTACCCATGTTATTCGACGCTGGGTGGGCGCCGGGGCCGCTTCCAACGTTAGAAAAGTTCCCGGATTTGAACCGGCCGGGGATCGAACCCGGGACCTTGAGCATGGTAGTCAGACGCGTTACCGACTGAGCCACCGCGGCCAACTTAATGGCATATAATATAATAAATAAAAACAATAAGTAAGAATTGTTGTGGTAATTTTCAGAATATGCCACCGAATAACTAATAATTTTGTTTCATAATTATTTTTAATACTGAAAGTGATAATTACAATATACCACAGTAAAAATTCAACTAAGAAGTACAAAAAACTTACCAATGCAACAGTTCTTCCAGCAGGAACATGGAAACTGATATTCTTCAGTACAACCCTCTCTGGAAGATAGTTGAAAGTGACATTATCAAATTCTACAGTTCCATTCTTCACTGCAAGAGCTTTCGCATTAGGAATATCAACGACTTCTTTCTCTTCCCTCATTAAGTCAAACATGTTTTCCATATCAATAAAATTCTTTTGAATTGCTCTGAAACAAAATCCATAGCAATAAACACTGAAGCTACATGGAGGATGCATGCAAATATAGTTTTCAGTAGTTCAGTGTGTATGTGTGTGTATTCACATTTAAAATGTACATAATACAAATGTAAAAACTACACTAAAGGCACTATTTGCTACAAATATCAACAATTCAAAAATGACATACTGTACAGTTAAACCTGACTTATACGTATGTCAGTAACTAAGAATTACTTACAAATCAGATTTATATACCATGCCATATCATTATTAAAATACTGTAATTGTATCTATTTTGAGGAACAATATGTACTGTATTTCAATCATAAAGTGGTAAATTAACAAATCTAAAAGTTAGATTCTTAAGTTTTATGTGGATTAGCATCCACTTACGGTATAAATTTTACATTCTGATCAAGCATGTAACATTTTCTCTTTCTGTTTTCCATAGCCGACCAGTAGCAACTGAAAACATTCAGTGAAGGATCCGCTGTTCTGTTTTTATTATGGAACATTGCAAACGTCAGCTATTGGCACATTTTTAACGTGTGTAGTTTCTTATTGCAATTATGTACACAAGAAAATGTGTCTTGTGTTCTGAACAACTGCGACAAATCTTTGAAAATCGCCTTGTGTTTATGTAACCACAAGAAATGCATACTTTTGTAGTTTGGTTACGTACAAATCAACTGTATTTTATAAAAATAAGTATGTATAACCCTAAATCACATATAAACGCATCTTGTACAAATAAGGTTTAATTAACAGTTTTCAAATTATATTTTGCCGGGTCCTACGGTAATTTACGTATAAAACAGAATTATGCAGGACTAAGTTACATATAAAGTGGTCTCAACTGTACTAGGAATGGACGGATATGAAAATTTTCCAAAGGTACACAAGATACACAAATGTCAATCTTATTTTCACGTAATATACCTTGGACTGCATTTTACAGACTAGCAAGGCTCTGTCATCTAGTCACATGGTCAGTATAGTCCTCCATGAACTTGTGTTGTGCGCTGTCCACATGTGCTTGTGATTGTCCCTTCATCTATTTCATCTTATCACCATGCATCCTCGTCTTTGCAATTAGCCAAAAGTGGCAGAAACGTGAAGTAATATACATCAAATCATTCAATCATTCATGAAAATTTTGCTGACACTGATAAAGTAACCGATCCAATATAAAATTGCACATGTTCTTTAAAAAACCTGAAGTGCTTCATAAACCTTTTAATTTATGTAACCAGGTGATTAACACATCTACTTTACAAAACCATGCAATATGAATTACATATTTATATTCAACAATATCAAAATGACAGAATTTTGCACTCATTTACAGGTTATTTAAAGATATGTGTGATGGCTAAAAGTAGGGGTGTGCGCGACAGAATTTTTTGAGTCGGGACGGGACCGGGACGAGAAATTTTTTAAATTCCGACATTCGGGATGGGAAAAATTAGCAACTTCCCAACTCGGGATGGAAAATGTTCGAACATTTACAATGCAGAAAACGTCGAGAATTAATGACTTTTTAAATGACCATTCGGTATTTCCAGACTTCTCGGGATCCCAAAAAGTCTGGAAGTAATTTCCCGACCTCGGTCCCAACTTTTCGGGATCCCGCACACCCCTAGCTAAAAGTATTGGTAATTTACCAACACACTGGTATGCCTATATCAGCTGTAACTCACAGACTTCGGATGAACCTGCCTCATTCAACTTCATGTTATCATCGGTGTCCATATTGATGGGTAGCTGTAAGAATATCAGTATCAAGTCGAGGTATCAGCCCTACTAGATACACCTCTGCCTGCATAGTCTAATAGTTAGGAATGTTTTCTTCCAAGAAAATTAGGTGACATAAGGATCTTTTTCGTATCACAGATGGATCACACACAACTTGAACACACGAAGAAGTAGTAAATTCTAGTCTAAGGCAGATAAAAATTGGTGATGAAAACTGACATTGTGACCCCATGTTCTGACTTGACTGTTGAGTTATTGAGCACTGCTTTGCATCATTAGGGTATTACAAGGGGAGATGAAAGAATGGGGTACCATCCCATCTTTTGTCAAGACTGGCTAAGGAAAATCCACACGAGAAAAAGGTCAGGATTGTCAACTTTAGGCTTTTTTGATTGTGTATCTCCCAAACAGAACCCTGTTAAAATTTGAAAACTGAAATTCACTTTTTACACAATTATATAATAATTCTGTGTAAATTTTGTCCGGGGTTCACTTAATTTATTCGGCTATTGATTTGGGTGACTCACAGAATGCTATTGATTGAAATTCTATCAATCGTCCCCAATGGTGCAGTGGTAATGTTCTCCTTTTAATCATGGGGTCCTAGGTTCAGTATGCAGTGGATGCATATTGCACAATGGTTTGGATCCCACTTTAAAATGCAGGTTCAGACCCGATTAGCCTATCTGTGCATAAAGTGGACTTGAAACATTAATTCTATCAATCCTATATTCGATCAAGAATGAAACAAATAACTACAACGAAGTATATGAGTAATTTTGCGAATTCTTGTTCTTGCGATTCTTGATTTCAGGCTAGCTCAATAGATGATGCTTGAATTTATTTTCCATTTTTTTATTGTTAGTTTGTAATTGTCTTTAAATTGCAGAATTATAATTGCGTGAACACTTAAACCAGCAACTAATTTGTTTAGTGCTGTCCAAGATATGCTGATTATTACAGTTAAATGTAATTAATAAAACAATGGCATACCTGTAGTATGTTCCGAACCAATTAAGTGGAACATAGAGTTGAAGAATATATGATGAGAACAGAACATAGTCTCCAACTGTTAAAATTTGTTCAGTGACCACCATATGGACACAAAGCAACGAGCCTGCTAGAAGCCCACTGCTGATGATGACATTTTGAAATGTGTTAAGTAGATTAAGAGTTGCTGTGGCTTTCCATTCTTCTCTCTGTTGGATAAGAAAATACAAAACTCGGATATAATTACCAGTATTAAAAATAATCACGGTGAAAATCATTCAGCAGAATTGATAAAATAACATTTATCAATAATTAAAACCTGTGAAATATCGGAATTGTTTTATTGATTTATATTAATCAAATCACACTGAGCCATGGAGTTGAGGCTTGAATCCCAGCCTGGCAGAAAAATGATGCTAAAATACTCTACTCATTTGTAGCTCCCAATTTCCTCACGATGGTGGGTCGCCACCCATATGCTGGCCAAAATCTCACGAGAAAAGTTATTATGCTTCCCCCAGGAGACGAACCTGCACGCGTCCCGTAGCAAAGCCTAAAGACTGATGCCACAGCCTGCATGGGCACGGTGTGTGGGACACTTCATAACAATAACAGATGCAAAATTCTACAGCGTAGAGTGGACAAAAATTGACCCCTTTGTTGAAAATGAATTTGGACAAAAGAGACATGAAATTTCACAATACTATGAAAGAAAGTTTGGATATCATCAGCTACAAGATGTCAAAATCAGAACGGTATATGGCAGTACTCAACAACTGCATCTTGCCTACATGCCAAAATGCAAAATAAACTCTTGAACACGAAATTTTGAGTTTATTTACCAACACAACAGCCTCCAGTCTGAATTATTCTGAGCTGTTCAAACTCTTGGAACACACTGAGAGGAATAAACTGAATAAGAACTCCAACTACCATATAAGTGAATCTAAAAGTATTATTAGAGGCATGCAAATTTCGTTTTTGACGAAAACACGAAATACGAAATAACATGCTGTAATGTTCCTTTTTCATGTTTCTGAAAGGTCTGAGGTGCATTTTTCTACCCTGTTTTGTCACGAAATAATGCGAAATGAACTGCAAAATGCGAAACTGACTCTTAAACATGAAATTTACCGTTTATATACCGACGCAACACTTTCTGAAGTCTGAAGTATCCTGTGAGTTATGCAATTCACGGAAAATTGATTAATTCTGCTGTAAATATTTGAGAAGTGAAAATGGACCCCTTTACACAGGAATAAACTTAATACTCTGGTAACTTCATAAATGTGCTATTAGAAGGGATAATTTTATTTTGTGTAGTGCAGTTTTTAAATCAAATTTAGGATTATATTCACACTTTTAAAACCAAAATGTCATCTTATATAGCACTTTTGATGTGATTATTCACCGCTATAACACCGACATTTTATTTTATTTACTGCTTTTGAACCCGAAATCGACTCTGTTTTTGTACCGAAATTTTGCTTTTTTATTTACCAAAAATATATGCCTCTTAGTATTATAGAACAAAATCTTACAACATATATGTGCATATTTAGCTAAAGTTAAATTGTTGACAAATGTCCAAGAGTTAGAAAAATGAAATTAAATAAAACGTACTGTTATCGATGACCGAACTGGAAACCTAACCAGCAGTGAAACAACAATTTCCTTTGTGCTTGGTGGCAGGGGACACCAAAATTAATAGAACCATTAGAGGTTGTGTGGTAAAAGTTGGTCATTTGCTTCAGTATATGTACATTTAGAATTAGTCAAAATCAAGATGTAACATCAGGATATGCCTAACTGAAGAATACTTACCCATAATGCTGTAGCAGTTTGGACATTTTTTACATAATTGCACACAACAACAGTAATTGAATTTACAATTTCCCGTAAGCCTACTTACAACTAGAAACATCTTTGTGTGTATACCTGATACTTTAAGACTGCTTCTCTGTAACTCTGAACTTCATATTCTTCTGCTCCATAATATTTGACAGTTTCAAAATTAAGCAAAGAATCCACACTTCTTGCTCTCTGTTCATTATCAGCAAGATTCATGCGTCTGTGAAATTTGGTTCTCCATTCAGTCACAAAAATAGTGGCAGCTGAAAGAAAGTCCAATTTTAGTACATTTGTCTAAAATAAAGATTCAATCTAACATTATATGCTAAGAAGCCCATGTTATTGATAGAGTTTGTAAGCAACAGAACTTTTTCAGTAATAGTGACAATAACATGATTACTTATTCCAGTAATGAGTAACCAAATTAATGGTTACTGTTACTTTTTTGTACATTTTAACAGTAACGATAAAAAATTATATTTTCTATAAAAACAGAAATAAAATGTTCATCCTTGTATAGGTACATACAGGGTGTTTCCGTGACCTTGATTCAAACTGCAGGATGGATGGAGACTGGCCGAAGTACCAATGAGATGAGAGGAAATGTGTAATTAAAAAGTTACAAGCCAAAACTAGTTTGGGGTGCCTATGATAGTGGAAAAAGACAACTGAAAGATGCGGCTTATAGGATTCATACAGACACTACTACAGTATAGGACATTATTCCAGTACAGGAATAATCTATTTTTCCCCTAGTTGTTGGAAATCATTTAATTTGCCAAAATAGTGTGACCAGTCTTTTATATACCTGAAGATGTATTGTTAATTTGAAATTAAGCATCTTATCAACATTTGATCATTCTTGTCATTAATTATACAAAATGCTATATAATATAGAAGACACTTCCATTTGTACATATTATTCAAATTCTGTAAAAACTGAAAAGTGCAAACATGCTTCTGTATAATAAGTTACTTGTATATATTTATTTCATACAGATTAATAACATTTATAAGGCTAAAGCTAACAACCTTCATTATATTTCTAAATTTAATGAACTTTTATCATAATACAAAGTTCTAAACAAATACATGAAAAACTCAATATGCTGACCATGGAAGAAATTTATTTTATTATAAAACATAAACTAAACGTAACGTTTCAACCTTCTAGCAAGGTATTCTTCAGACTCTGCACCAAGTACAAATGTAACAAGGTACAAAAAAGGACGATATATATACACAAACATTACTCCCCTCCAAACTATTAGAAAGTTGTTCTGGAACATTCTAGCAGGTGGCTTTCCCTTGTCAACTGTACTTTCACCTAAAAGGCTAAACATATTTTCTTCCATCTAGAAGTTAAAGAAAGAAATGTAGATTATGAAGAAGTTATATATGACATTAAAGAAGCAGTGCTCCATATAAAAGAAGAACCAGAAAGAGACAAGATTAGAAGAACAGCAGCCATACTGAAGAAAGAAATGGAAACACAAGGAAAAGTAGATAATTTGAGTCAAAAAGAAAGGGAAGGGATGAAGAAAATCAAGACAAGAAGGGATGTGGTGACAGAGCAGGCAGATAAAGGAGGAGCAATTGTGGTGATGGAAAGAGAATGGTACGAGAGGAAGTATGAAGACCTAAAAGAGAACGGATATGAGGAGATTTGTGGAACAGAAGAAGAACAAACTATAAGAGAAATGGTCATCCAAGGCTGTAGGAGGAGAGGATTCAAGAAGTGCATAAAGGTGACAGGAAGACTACCAAGTTTGAAAGGCTTTCCAAAGATACACAAAGAGGAGATAAAGTTGAGACCAGTAATGGAGTGCAGAAACAATATTTTGGAACCCTTGGAAAATAAATAAAATAAAGTTATTGAAGTGTTAGTAACACAGCAAGAAAGTAGAGCAGTTAAGAACAGTGAACAAGTAGTGGACCTCATAAAAGGACTTAAGATAAATGAGATGAAGATGACAATGTTTAGCTTAGACGTGAAAAGTATGTTCCCGAGCATCAAGAGGGGACACGTGTTGGACATTGTTAAAAAGATAATGGGGACAAGAAATTATAGGAGAATGGAATAGTGAAAGGGTAGTGAAGGTGATGGAAACAATTTGGAATAAAGGTTACGGTATAATGGGGGATAAAATAATGTTAATGAGTGAAGGACTGAATATAGGTTCTAGTCTAAGCCCAGCATTGTCTGAATTGGTTATGAATGAATGGGAAAAGAAAGTGATAGAAAAAGGAGGTGACAAAATAATTCTGTTTTGCAGATATGTGGACGATTGTTTTGCCATATGGAAGGGAACGAAGAGGCAGCTCGACATAGTTGCCAAAGAAATACAAGATGAAGAAAGAGGGATAGTATTGGAACTCGAAATAGAAGACAAGGTAAGTTACCTAGATATATTGATGAAAAGGAAGAGAGGACAAGAAATTGAAACTGCTTGGTATCAGAAGAAGTGTGCAGCAGGGTTATTCTGCCACAAAAGAAGCGACGTAAGTGAGGTGATAAAAAGAAATTTTATAAAGAACATGGAGGACAGAATCAAGAAAATATGCACGAAAAAATGTGAAAAGGAAAAATAAATAGCCTATGGAAACAGCTGGAAAAGAATGGCTATGAAAAGGAGGATAGACTGGACATAAACAGAAGAAGGAAGAAAAATGGCAGGGGTGAATTGGAAGAGAAGGAAAAAGAGAGGAGGTTTGGAATAAGGAGTATAGTATAGGGAAGAGCACAGAAAATATATGCAAAGTGCTTAGGAAAGTGGACATTAAAACTTACAGGAAGGGAGGGAGAAGCATCTTAAGAATAGCGAAGAATGCAAACAAGAAAAAGGAAAACAGAAGAGGAAGGGATTATCTACAAAGTGAAATGTAAAGAATGTCAGAGTGTGTACATAGGAGAAACGAAAAAGAGGCTGAAAGACAGGTTGAAACAACATACGGATGATGTACGACTTAAGAGATAGAGAAATGCGATATTTAAACACATGAGAGAAACAGGACATGACACATAGTGGGATGAGGCTAAGCAGATAGGAAGGGAGAAGAGAATACTAGTGAGAAAATGGAAGGAGGCCAAGGAAATAGAGAAGAAAGGTGAAGAAGACACAATGAACTGAAATGGGGGACTGAAGATAAGCAAAGAATGGAAGAAGGTGTTAGAAAGAGTGGAAAGAACAAGAGAGAAAGAGGAGAGAAGAAGGAAGGAAAAAGAGCATGAGATAAAGAGTCCAACCACATTCTAGATGGAAGAAAATGTGTTTAGCCTTTTAGTTGAAAGTAGTTGACAAGGGAAAGCCACCTGCTAGAATGTTCCAGAACAACTTTCTAATAGTCTGGAGGGGAGTAATGTTTGTGTATATATATATCATCCTTTTTTGTACCTTGTTACATTTGTACTTGGTGCAGAGTCTGAAGAAGACCTTGCTAGAAGGTTGAAACGTTACGTTTAGTTTATGTTTTATAATAAAATAAATTTCTGCCTTGGTCAGAATATTGAGCTTTTCATATCATGGAAACAAGGCTCAATGGTGTTATAAACAAATACATCACGAAACAAGTTCTCATTTTTAGGCACAAAGTTTAAATTGTAAGAAAATGGCAGAATCCACTTACCTATATACAAAACCATGGTAAGGAATACAATTAGACCAAACCACCCATTGAATGTAGTTACAAAGTAAACAATAGCTACAACAATATCAGTAAGTGTTGGCACTATGCTGAAGAGAATATAGCTCAGTAAGTTGTTTATGCTGTCTGTGCCACGATCCATCACACGTAGTACTTCCCCTGTCTTTCGGCCAAGATGCCAACGCAAGCTCAAACTGTGTAAATGACTAAACAGCTCTACCTACAAAAGAAAACACATTTAATGCAGTTTATTCTGTGAAAGGATTTCTTGCTAAATTATCATATTAAGCAACAACTCAGAATTACACATGCACAGTACTACATTTTATTTTGTTTCAATTATAAAGGGTGATTCAGAACAATGAGCATACACTTCAGGAGGTGATTCCTGAGAGGACAAGGAACAATAAAGTACACATGAACATATGTCCGGAAATCTATGTGTTCCAGGATAGATACCACCAACCGTTGTCATGCTGGAAGTCCCTAGTGTGCGAAAATGCATTTCTTGCTCCAAGTTAGGCGACTAGTGCTCTTACAAGGATCATATGCATTTCCGGACATATGTTTATGTGGACTTCTTTGTTTCTTGTCCCGTCAGCAATCACCTCCTGAAGTTTGTTCCCATTGTTCAGAATCACCCCGTATGTATTGTGGATTGTTATGTTGCATATCTTTCCCAGTAATTTCTTTCTTGGATGCCTATGGGAACTGTAGTAATAAAATAAGTAACAGTGGGAAATATTCTGACTGAGGCTCTGCTTTTATTATGTTGTGAGGACACAAAAAATTTCAATAAAAAGTTCAAACTGGTCATTTTTTTAAAACTTTATCAAATTTTATCATAACATTGTAAAGCAATAATCACTATTGGCTAATTAAATTATATATCCTTACTTTAACATTAAACCTAAACTTCTTTTTTTGTCTTAGTTCTCACGTAAACCCCCGATTACAGTAATAACATAGAGCAGACAATAGGTACATATGCACAGTACCAGATAAAAAGAACTAAAGGTACAAGTAGTATGTAAGAAAGAAAATGAAAAGATGAAAGAAAATATTTGTGTCCAAAAATTCTACACATTACGTCTGAAAAAGTTAATTTATTGCATAAACCATTGCATTGCACTTCAAACAACTAACCTGCACTTCTCTTGTTGTGTACTGCTGAACTCTTATCCACAGGAAAGTTCTCATATTATTCAACAGTCCCATGCCACCAGTACCTCCACCCTGAAGGAACTTGAAACCAACATATATGAGGACAAAGTCCCATCGGAATTTGAGATGTTTTTCACCAGTTGTCACTGTCATGCTGTCAACTGAAAATAGAAATTGCATTAACACATTTGTAAAGGACAAATGTTTGCTTAAAAATGAACATATTATGTTGGAGCAACTACATCAAAGAAAATACAAATTACTTCAATGTGAATCAAAAAAGTGAAAAAGAATCCTAGCATTGTTACTGTTGTTACATTGAAAAAAAATGAAATTATAGAGAACATCTTGCATGAAAAGAACTGATTTATTACCTATGGTTAATAACTATATTTTATATGCATATCGTCGTATTAGTAAAATTTTAGTGATCTGGTATACCTATAAAGAGTGCAAAACTGTCATTTTGTTGTAAGACTTGAAGCTTTCTTGGCGACGAATGATGAATAGATTCTCTCAGGTTATCGACCAGGTGAGTTGTGGAGAATATTCCAAGCTTTCGAGAGCTAACGTCACTCTCATCTTCAGGGTTGAAGTGCAGATACGAGCGTCAACCCGGTGTATATACGTTTGTGGAGGGAAGATCCCGGTGAAGACGATAGACCAATCGGATGGCGTGTCTGCTGCGTGCACACTCCTGGTTAACTAATGCTAACCAAGCTGGGTCTAGTTCAAGCCCCATGTCGCGATTAAGATTATCTTTTTCTTCAGGAAAGGCTATGGTTGGCCATTTGATGAATGGCTTCCTTGTAGTTTGAAGTTTTGGCTATGATTTCTGTGTTGCTGAAATCTATGTCCATCATTTATTGAATGTTTTGCTAGACCTGACTTTTCAGGATGGAAATACTTGATGCTGCTTTGGTTTTCTTTACAGTGCTGTTCTATTGTCCCAAGACTGATCATCAGCGTCATTGGATGCCCAACGTATAGACTCGCCAAATTCCTGACAGCTCAGCTCTAACTACTCACAGGGAAATGTGAACACCATGTGAAAAACTCTACAGAATTCATCAAGACGCTGCAGCAGATCAGAACATCACCAGATGACATCTTAGTCAGCTTCGACGTAATGTCACTCTTCACCAAAGTGGCACTTCAAGATTCACTGCAATTACTAGAATGCCAGTTCACACCAGAAATCATCAGTCTGTTCAAACACACACTGACCTCTACCTATTTCAGCTACGGTGGACAGTACTATGAACAAACCGACGGTGTGACAATGGGCTCCCCTCTCTCGCCTGCCATAGCCAATTTTTTCACGGAAAACTTTGAGCAAGAAGCACTGCACACAGCTCCGTTGAAACCCGCCACCTTCTACAGATACGTCGACGACACCTTCATCGTCTGGCCACACAGTAAAGAAACGCTTCAGCCATTCTTAGACCACCTCAACAATCAACACCCGAATATCAAGTTCACCATGGAGACCGAGAAGAACAACAGCCTGCCGTTCCTGGATATTCTCATCAAACGCAAGCCAGACGGATCCTTGGGACACAGTGTATACCGGAAACCAACTCTCTCACAGATCTATATCTCAATGCCAACAGTTTTCACCACCTGTCTCAGCGAGCTACAGTACTCTCTACTTTATTTCACTGGGCCATCTCCATCAGTGATGCGGATCATCTATCAGAAGAAATACAGCATCTTCGCACAGCTTTCAAACAGAACGGGTACTTGGAACACATCAACACAACATTAAAACAAGTACTGTCCAAGAAGACCACCATATCAGAGAATCCGGACACATCGGGGAATCTAGACACAATGGGGAATCCAGACACAATGGGAAATCCAGACACATCAGGGAATCCAGACATGCCAGGGAATCAAGACATGCCATGGAATCTGGACACATCAGGGAACCCGGACAAAGCTGACCAGAAGATAGCCATTCTGCCTTACACCGGAAATCACTCCGGAGTTATAAGCCGGATTCTCAAGAAGCATAACATAAAAACCATTCACAAACCACTTCCGAAGATCAGAAGCCTACTACGCAACCTCAAGGATGAGTTAGGACTCAAAACACCAGGAGTCTACTGTATTACCTGCAAATGCAGGAAATCATACATTGGGCATATGGGTAGGACAATAGAACAGCACTGTAAATAACACCAAAGCAGCATTGCCAATCTGAAAAGTCGGGTCTAGTAGAACATTCAATAAATGAGGGACATAAACCAGATTTCAGCAACACAGAAATCATAGCCAAAACTTCAAACTACTGGGACCCCATCATCAAGGATGCAATAGCCATTCATAAAGAAAAAGATAATGTTAATCGCAACACGGGGCTCGAACTAGACCCAGCTTGGTTAGTGTTAGTTAACCAGGAGAGTGCATGCAGCAGAAATGCCACCCGATTGGTCCGCCATCTTCACAGGGATCCTCCCTCCACAAACGTATATACACCGGGTTGACGCTTGTATCTGCACTTCAACCCTGAAGATGAGAGTGACGTTGTTATATTTATGGATATAACCATATAATTCATATAGTCTGGTTTTATAAAGTAAATGTCACCAAGAAACATTTGTAATTTTATATTACACTGATAAAATATCAGTTTTTCCAGGATCGGTAAATTTCACATTGGTATCGGCAAAAAATTCACACTGGCTCTACAGTTGTATGCAAGATGCAACTCCTTTGTGCCTCCAACAAGAAATATGATACACCAAAAAGAAGATATTTCCATTGTTTCACTTTAGTATAGTTTTGATATTATGGAATTAAAGATGAAAAGACTGAAGAATGCAAACTAAAAGTGATAAAGCCTGTCCTATCACATTGGAGGTACATTGCACAGTATACTTGTAATATTAAATTCTTGCTAGGAATATGTTCGTTTTCTGTTGATCCACTTTATATTAACTTTTATATTGATTGATTTGGTGTTTTAAGTCCACTGTATGCACAGTAAGGCTAATCAGGACTGGACCTACAGTTTAAGGTGGTATCTGGACCACTATGTGCCTCCACCCGGTATCGAACCCGGAACCCCTTGATTACAAGGCGAAGGCCCTACTATTGCACAATCGGGGGGAAGCCATTAACTTATATAATAGAGGAAATGGAACAATTTTAACAATTACAATTTTTTTCTAAAAAATAGTAGATCCATGTACACCAGATATTCTGGTTGCACCTTTGTAAGTAAAGTAGAGAGAGATACGAATTTTTACCACACAAAATTACTTACCAATTAACTTGCTGTATATTGGAACATATAGATTAATAACACGTCCAAATGCCAGCAAAAGGAAGCAGAACATAACTCTAAACTGCAGTACACAATCCTTTTTGGGCCACAAAAATGGGGCTAATATTCTAATTTTCCTCCAGGCATTTCTGAATGTTGAACCTTGAGGAACATCTCTTTCCTGCAAATGGAGGGTTAAAAAGAGGTTACTTTAACGAAGCACTGTAATGGGTACATTATTAAATTTATGTACTTAATGGCAAGAAATGTCTTACATGTGGCCACAATGAGTCTTGTAAGGGTGATAATGTGCAATTTTTGTGTTAAAAGCAACCACAGAATGAACTTTTTTTTACTTTAACGTTCCAGATTATTTCGTAGAAAGACATCCATTATGAATTTCTTATGATACAACACTTATTTAGCCATGTATAAACTGAGACATTAGTATTCAGTAACACTGAATACTTCTGACTAGAAAGGGTGGCCATGGATGTATCAAACTGTCTGAGATTTCTAATGTTTACTTGAAAATATAACAATAAAACAAGCTCGTGCTCTTTAGAATATGACACTTTGATTCTTAAAATCTGCATTTTACAACCATTTTTTGTGTTGTTTACACTGTCTACACAAGTGGCGTAGCGGTCATCCTCATAACCCCTGCAATGAAAGGGGGCCCTGCAGTGTTCTCTCTATGTGTTCCTGAAATTTCATATAATTCCAGGAAGTCAACAGATAGTGCATCTTATTTAAAAAATGGATTTACGAAACAGAAATCTGGTTCCCAGTAACGCGATAATAAGCAGTGGTGTAATGTCTCAGCCAGAGGGGCCCGAGCAACTTATGTATTAGTCTCCTCCGAAGTGTACAATTAACTAACTTGCTCACAGATGGCAATCGATAGGAACATCCTCTCGTTTCATACCTTTATAGCTACGCAGTTTGTAAATGTAGTGTAGTACTTATGTAAATTATCGTAGCTGGATGATTTTTATCTTAGCTGGGGGCATAGCGTCACTTACACCCCCTCACACACACTCTTAAAGCACTGATGACCTATTAACAAAATGGTTCTTGTTTCATGAAAAGTCTAAGTCTATCGAAAAGAAATGGCATCGTTACACTTATGAATAATAATATTGAGGTCCACTAACACCAAAATTAAACACCGTGTCTGTACGGCAAACAACTTTTTTTTTGGGGGGGAGGGGGGTTGGTGGAGGAGAGGGTCCTTCCAATCGGAACTTCACTTAGTGACAAATTTTCAGTGCATAAAGTCACATCGTTGCTTTATTATCTACCTCTCAAGACTGGAGTCCTCTGCTATTTCTTCACAGCAGACTGCAATTGATCTTATAATATTAGGTCACCATCGACAATCTAGAGATCCAGTTCAACCCCCATAACGGAAATTATAAGTTTCCTTGAGTATATAACTCACTATTCATATTAGAAGGCTATGTGAGCGGCTCTTACGTTGAATCTTGGCCTGGTGCAGCCAGGGGATGGCTTTTGGGGCTGAAGGTGCATGCATCTCAAAGTCCAAAAAAAGAAGTGTTTACTATCCTCTAAACAATTTCCCCAAACAGTATTTTTTTTATAATATGTGTATTATATGTAATCTAATTTAAAAAAATACAAAGGATCATGAACAATATATTTGGTTGTACAGTATGAAGCCTCCCTACAAAAAAGAATCCTGCTTTGAGCTAAGAAAAAATATTTCTAATTTCTTCTTCCAGTTATTTATCAGAGATTCAGACCACCCTGATTTAGTTTCGAGAAACTACTACACTGATATATAGCCTAAGTTGAGGACAAAAAATGGGAAGGCAGGGTATTTGCGGTACTTGATATTTTTTTCACTAAGGGGCCCCCCCAATATTTTACTTGCATAAAGACCCCAGAGAACTGCGCTACACCACTGGTCTACACGTATCAGCTCTATGACGTAAAAATACTAGGTACAAAATGTGTGCACCGTAAATGATAAATTATTTGCTTGCAGATGGGTTGTCAGTGTACGAAAAAGAAGTTATAACATAGCTGAATGAGTTCCCAGACTTGAGCCTATAGCATTTGAGTTAATGAGTCAATAATCAGGGCTAATTCCAATTACAAATAAAACAAGCAAAAAATGATTTTCCAATTGTGTCATTTCAGCCTTACTTGTGAAGCTTTCATTAATATCTATTTGTTTCAGCTTTTTTAATTTATAATTGAATTACTGGCAATGTGAATTACCAAGAAATTATAATTATTCATGAGGAACCAACTGTTATGACTAATCATGCAGATGTTGCTGAATGCTGTGTTAATATTGTTTGTTTCCATACTTAATCTCCTTTTGGGTAAAAACAGTTGACAAAACACTGCAAACACAATATCATCATACCAGTGTACAGTAATTACAATAAATACAATAATGCCCTTACTCCTGTTTCTAACTGGACATTTGGTCCATTGCTCAAATTTAAGTAATCCCTTATTGTGACCAGTCCTGGAGCTTTCAGACCAAGAACAAATACAAAAAAGCACGCTGTGTATCTTGCAATAAAGAGCCCCATTTCAACTTTGTCTGTCAAGCTGCAAGAACAAAAACAAATGAATATTAATACACACACATGTAGAGGAGATAATAAAATAGACACCTGCTATCTCATCTTTTATACTTGAGCCTTGGCAAAAGGCAAAATCCCCAAAATGTAATTTTACTACAATATGAAGTTAGAAATAATTCTTATCTATCAAGAGTTAGCACAAAGAAATACATAAATAAGTAATAATAATAATACAGCAATAATAACAGCTTCTTTCTGCCTATTTAAAACTTCCATTTCTCAACTATTGACACAGGAAATTTCAGCATACAATATTTATTTGTGAAGAGAAAAACCATTGCAACATTTTGTTGTATCTGTAGTAAAACTAAGAACCTAATTAATAATTTAAAATGTTTCTTTTTTAATGGAGAAGCTGAACCCCCCAACCACTTGTGCTATTACATAAAATTTAACAATCTTAAATTTATTGTTATATCGTGATAACAGCTTGAGGATATGAAGGTGATGTGCTAGCATTGCATTCTACCAGGTCTCTACCAATCATCTATAATCAAAACAAGTCTTTAGATTCTGGTTTTATCAAAAAAGGTGTTTGTGAATGGATGAATTAATTGTTGTTCTAAGTTCACTTTATACAAAGAGGTTAATCAGGACTGGACCTACAGTTTAAAGTGGAATCCAAACCACTGTGCAATGTGCCTCCATTGAGGTATGGAACCTGAGACTCCTTGATTGCAAGGCAACGATGTTACCACTATGCCACCAGGGAGGTACTAAAAGAGGTGTTCGTTGTTATATGATTTCTAATAGCATGAGTTCCTTGTTACCCAAACATCCTGCTGTGCAAGTCTGAGGTCTCTGACTGCCATGGGCATTCGGAAGAGGGGGGGCAAAATGAAAGTCAACCAAAAATTATATATTTCACACATATAATTTCATTTTAACCACAATAATATGTGTTAATTATTGCATAAACACCATAAATTCAAATTTAAGCAATGTTTTTTTTAGGGAACAACACTATTTTTGGGGAAAATGTGCCTTGTTTGCCCCCTGGAAAAAAAAAATTCCTTCCTTGACCCTCCCTGGAAAAAATCCTGTGGACGTCCATGGTGGCTGCCACAAGTTGTCACAGTGAGAGGTGGCAATAACTGATGGATGCTAAAGACATTTTCATTACATGATTGATTCTGAAGTTTTAATACAAATATTTTTCAAACATGTATTTAGTTTACACTGTCATATCATATTTGAAAAATTAACAATTTATTCCATTTTACGTTATGTTTCTACATGTTTACCAACATAACTGAAATTATCCAGAAGTGTCATGCTAATAAACACACATGTAAAGCTTCTTAGGAAAATCTAACACAAGAGCCATGGTGGTCTAGTCGATAGAGCATCTGACTGCCACACGGAAACCCTGGGTTTGATTTCCGTGGTGGGTGATCAAAGGTCTGAATTTTCCAGTCTTGTTCCTGCATAAAGTGGTTCTGGTACTCACCCAGCCTCAAATCAAGGCAACTGGAGCATGGTGTTGATCGCATCACCTCCAAAATGGCCAAGATCGAGAATGTGTGGTGGGCCTACACCCCCACATTCCCTAAAATGTTCCTTCATGGCATGGTGCTACAGGGGCTACCCACCGGAAGGAAGTGTCTTAGCGCGGACACCATAGCATAGTTGTAGCACAACAACTTCAGGCTCACAACATGCCACTAAAGGGAGTTAAGATTGTGTCATGTAGGAAAGGAACGAATGGGTGTGTAGCAGAAGGATGTAAAATATGTTCAGGGCTAAATAATCTTTCACAGATTTTTCGTCATCCACTTTCTTGATGTGACAACTATAAATGCAAATGGTCCCAAGTTAAGGTCGCTGGAGCAAAAAGGAAGGAAGAAATTATAATAAAGCCTTACAGACGAATGGTACTCACCTTTGCAAATTGAACCACCAATCTGCATTACGAAGACTCAGAAATGACAAATTCTCAGTAATAAACACAAGTGTCCAAAACAAAAGCAGTATTAAACCATGGCCTCGAGTGGGGGTAGATGGTAACATGTAATGCCTCTCCAACATGATAAGTATGAAGGAGAAAGGCCACATTAATGATACCAAACACACAGAAACAACCATGTAGCCATAGATAACATCATGGTTGAACAAAGTTGTCTGCAGAATAAATCTCGCGACTGATAGAACTGGCACAAAAAACGTCAGAAATATCTGAATTTTGAAAAGTATAGAGTGAGGTAAGGTGTATGAGGATATCCTAGTGGCATATTTTCTGTAAGCCCATATCTGGATAGTACCAATTATAAAAATGAATGCTGCACTGCTTGAGGATGACACTGTATCCATAAAGCATTCCGACACCCCATGGTTAATCCAAATGTCATGTAGAGTTGTGTTAGGGGGACAGAACCTCATGTTGACTGTGCTGTAAGTAGTATATCTGAAATTAAAAAAGAAAAAAACAATGAGAGAAAAACTCAATATGCTGACCAAGGCAGAAATTTATTTTATTATAAAACAAACTAAACGTAACGTTTCGAGCTTCTAGCAAGGTCTTCTTCTTTTGTAACAAGGTACAAAACAGGACGATATATATACACACAAAAATTACTCCCCTCCAGACTATTAGAAAGTTGTTCTGGAACATTCTAGCAAGTGGCTTTCCATTTCAACTGTACTTTCACCTAAAAGGCTAAACATATTTTCTTCCATCTGGAATGTGGTTGGACTCTTCATCTCACGCTCTTTTTCCTTCATTCTTCTCTCCTCTTTCTCTCTCGCCCTTTCCACTCTTTCTAACACCTTCTTCCATTCCTTGTTTAACTTCAGTCCCCCATTCGAGTTCACTGTGTCTTCTTCACCTTTCTTCTCTATTTCCTTGGCCTCCTTCCATTTTCTAACTAGTATTCTCTTCTCCCTTCCTATCTGCTTAGCCTCATCCCACTCTATGTCATGTCCTGTTTCTCTCGTGTGTTTAAATATCGCATTTCTCTATCTCTTGAAGTTGTACATGTTGTTTCAACCTGTCTTTCGGCCTCTTTTTCATTTCTCCTATGTACACACACTGACATTCTTTACATTTCACTTCGTAGATAATTCTTTCCTCTTCTGTTTTCCTTTTTCTTGTTTGCATTCTTCGATATTCTTAAGATGCTTCTCCCTCCCTTCCTTTAAGTTTTAATGCCCGCTTTCCTAAGAACTTTGCATATCTGTGGTCTTCCCCATACTCCTTATTCCAAACCTCTTCTCTTTTTCTTTCTCTTCCAATTCTCCCCTGCCACTTTTCCTAATTCTTCTGTTTATGTCCAGTCTATCTTTCTTCTCATAGCCATTCTTTTCCAGCTGTTTCCATACGCTATTTATTTTGCCTTCTTTTTCACATTCTTTCGTGCATATTTTCTTGATTCTGTCCTCCATATTTTCTTGATTCTGTCTCCATATTCTTTATAAAATTTCTTTTTGTCACCTCACTTACATCACTTCTTTAGTGGCAGAATACCTCTGCTGCACACTTCTTCTGATGCCAAGCAGTTTCAATTTCTTGTCCTCTCTTCCTTTTCATCAATATATCTAGGTAGCTTATCTTGTCGTCTTCTTCTATTTCAAGTTCCAATAGTATTGCTCTTTCTTCATCTTGTATTTCTTTGGCAACTATGTCTAGCTGCCTCTTCGTTCCCTTCCATATGCCAAAACAATCATCCACATATCTGCAAAACAGAATTTTTTTGTCACCACCTATTTCTATCACTTTCGTTTCCCATTCATTCATAACTAATTCAGCCAATGTTTGGCTTAGGCTAGAACCTATTTTCAGTCCTTCACTCATTAACATTATTTTATCCCCATTATACTGTAACCGTTATTCCAAATGGTTTCCAGCACCCTCACTACCCTTTCATTATCCCATGTCACAATGTCAAAATGTGTCCCCTCTCGATGCTCGAGAACATACTTTTCACGTCTAAGCTAAACATTGTCGTCTTCATCTCATTCAACTTAAGTCATTATGAGGTCCACCACTTGTTCACTGTTCCTAACTGCTCTGCTTTCTTGCTGTGTTACTAACACTTCAATAACTTTATTTTATTTATTTTCCAAGGGTTCCAAAATATTGTTTCTGCAATCCGTTACTGGTCTCAACTTTATCTCCTCTTTGTGTATCTTTGGAAAGCCTTTCAAACTTGGTAGTCTTCCTGTCACCTTTATGCACTTCTTGAATCCTCTCCTCCTACAGTCTTGGATGACCCTTTCTCTTATAGTTTGTTCTTCTTCTGTTCCACAAATCTCCTCATATCCGTTCTCTTTTAGGTCTTCATACTTCCTCTCGTACCATTCTCTTTCCATCACCACAATTGCTCCTCCTTTATCTGCCTGCTCTATCACCACACCCCTTCTTGTCTTGATTTTCTTCATCCCTTCCTTTTCTTTTTGACTCAAATTATCTACTTTTCCATGTTTTTACATTTTTCTTTCTTCAGTATGGCTGCTATTCTTCTTCTAATCTTGTCTCTTGCTGGTTCCTCTTTTATATGGAGCACTGCATCTTCAATGTCATATATAACTTCTTCATAATCTACATTTCTTTCCTTAACCTTGAAACCTCTTCCTAGATTTAAAAAAGCTTCCTCTTCTTTTGATAGGTCTACATTCCCTATTACCACAACTCTTCTCCTTCCTCTTCTCCCCTTTCTTCTTTCCATCCTAGTCCCTCTCCTTTCTTCTTCAACTTTATTTTTATTTTCTCTCTAAATTTCTCCTGCCAGCTTTTCATTTCGTAAAATGTATATTCTCTCGTAAAAATGGTGAGACCATATTCAATAGATTTTTCAATTCTTGTCAGGTCCTCCTTTATTATTTTCATCTCCCTTCTTCTTGCCCTTATTTCATTCCATATCAGTTCTTTTTCTATTTTCTGAACCAATATATTCCATCTCCTGGTGTTGAAAACCACTCCCTTCTTACTTATTTTTAATCCTTTAGGTGTTGTGTCTCTCTCCAAACAATTTCCAGAAACTTCTCTTGTTCGTCTTTGTGTATTTCTTTCTTTTTCAAGTCCTTCCAGTTCTTAATTTTCATCATCAGCTTTGGAAAATGTCCAATTATAACATCAATAAGCCTTGTTTCCATGATATGAAAAACTCAATATGCTGACCAAGGCAGAAATTTATTTTATTATAAAACATAAACTAAACGTAACGTTTTACCCTTTTAGCAAGGTCTTCTTTAGTACAGTTGACAAGGAAAAGCCACCTGCTAGAATGTTCTAGAACAACTTTCTAATAGTCTGGAGGGGAGTAATTTTTGTGTATATATATCATCCTCTTTTGTACCTTGTTACATTTGTACTTCGTGCAGAGTCTGAAGAAGACCTTGCTAGAAGGTTGAAACGTTATGTTTAGTTTATGTTTTATAATAAAATAAACTTCTGCCATGGTCAGCATATTGAGTTTTTCATATCATGAAAACAAGGCTTAATGGTGTAACAATGAGAGACGCACATAAAACACAAAGTCACCTGCAACTGGACTGTACTAATGCTTTCATAGGTTGTTATATATTTATTTACATTTTTCGCTATTAAAAATAAAACACCAACTATGTGCTTATGTCTGGAACTTTATCTTTTTTCAATGTAACTGATAAATGCCAAAATGACTGCAGGTAATGAAAGCACCGACTTCTTTCTGGCGGTGAATTTCAGGAATTTCCATATGAAAAAATCAATATGTTGACCAAGGCAGACATTTATTTTATTTTAAAACATAAACTAACATAACGTTTCAACCTTCTAGCAAGGTCTTCACCAGACTCTGTACCAAGTACAAATGAAACAAGGTACAAAACAAGAAGATATATATACACAAAAATCACTCCCCTCCAAACACAAGATTATTAGAAACTTGTTTCTGGAACATTTCAGCAGGTGGCCTTCCCTTGTCAACTGTACTTTCACCTGACAGGCGATTTTGCTAAACATTTCCTTTCATCTGGAAAGTGGTTGGACTCTTTATCTCATGCTCTTTTTCCTTCTTTCTTCATTCCTCTTCCTCCTTCTATCCTCTTTCGCTCTTGTCCTTTCCAATCTTTCTATTCTTCCATTCTTTGTTTATCTTGAGTCCCCCATTCCAGTTCATTGTGTCATCTTCTCCTTTCTTATATAATAGGAATTTCCATTCATTCACGGCCCTAAACACTGTTAATAATTAGTCACTGAGTGATAATTAATTACAGAACAGTGTGAGTTACATTTCTTTACTTCATATATTTATGACAGATTTCTCCATAACAAAATGTATGGGAAATAAGTAACACTACTGTTATGAAAGCATGTCCATAACCAATCGATATCTGTCTCTATGTCTATTTTCCATTGCAACCTGCATAAATTGCAGCTTCATCAAAGTGTTGACCTATAGTCTCTCTGTCAGAATTGTTGGTCATATGCAGAAAAATATCCAGGCATAGCCCAACTGGATAAATGCACACAATGTGTGAAAGAGGAACATTTCCACCTTGAGCACAGCTTATCAGTCTCCACTATAATTTACACAATCTATAAATCCTTATTATCTTATCTAGTATACTGTATATTGACACTCCCTGGAGGAACTTACCAGTCTTTATGTATACTTTATACAGTCAACACATTATTACATACTTCAGTTTGTAATTGGGTGAACAGACAAAAATTTAAATTTCTCCCTAATATATCAAATTATGTTGAATTCTTATCAACTTATACAATATACTTGTATATTAGTACATAAAGTTCAGTAATGTTTGGGTCATTCCATGCCAAACGATCCAATGGTTGTTGCGTGACCATATAAGAAAAATTTCATTTTTAGTACATACGTTTGTACATGTTTCTAGATATCAAAACCAATGTTCAAAAAAATTTATTGTCTTTAGTTCTCCTGCGGCAGCCATTTTTCCAACATAGCACATGGCATTTTTTTGCTCATGTAGCAGTATACGGAAACCTTAATATCTGAAAAACCATTAAAGCTAGAGACCTGAAACAAAATTCATTTTGTAGCTAATGAACTATACTTTCTATGATATTCAAGTATGTTTTACTCAAAATTGCATCCTAAGTACGAAAATTATGGTGGAAATTTGGGTAACAATAGTTAAAAATTTGGATTTTTAAGCCAGATTTTTTAAATGAAGGGGTTTAGTCTAAGGCTGGATTTTTTTTATGTGTAGACCTATCTGCAGGGTGTCTGTAAATAAAATATAAGTGCTTAGAAATGCACCCCTTTTTTACAGCATGGGCTCAAACATGGCCGTTCATTGAATTTTGATAGTTTTCGGAGTAAAATATCTCAGATGGGTCCTCTTGAAAAATTCTGAAATTTGGCACAAAGGAAGCCCTGCATGAACCTAACACAACAGTAAAAATCTCAACTTTTAGATTCAACTTGTTTTGGTCAATATGAGGTAACGTATGTCACCTAATTTCTGACGTTACAAATTAAGGTTAAACTACGTCCCATACTTAGAATAATGAAGTCCTTTCTCTTTCTTTTTTAAATTTGGGTTAAATAAAGCCTCAGAAAATATAGTACCGGTAATATAAGGTTTTAATACTTGACTTACCATAAATTGAAATTACAAGGTATGACAATTGAAAATCTGTGAAATCTCATTGCAAAAGGTTTGAATTATTAGGTACCCACGACCAGTTGGTATTGTCAGCTCCAAAACTGAGCTCCCTCACATTTTTTAAATGTAGCAGTACATGCAGTTTAAGATAGGCAGTGGCATGCACAGGAATTTTGAAAGGGAGGGGAGGGGTGTTACATATACTTTTTTAGTATACAGCCCTGTTTTTGCCACATTATCCTGCCTTTGACGTAATTGTTTATGGAATACTAGGCTAAAGGTATTGGGTTAAGACCCCCACCAACCCTTCTTTGGGCACTCCACTGTAAGTGGAGTGCCCAAATGTTAGCAAATTTATGTACACCAAATGTTAGCCCTGTCCAAGTAGATATTTTTAAACATAGGAACAACAAACGGGGTGCAGTGTTGTTCATGCAGTGTTGCCAAATGTAAGTGAAAGTGTAAATTTATTTTTCCACAAAGCATGGAAAATTGCATGTCAAACATTCGTACGGAAATTTGGACGTCAATTTCCACCTTGGGTAGGTGGACTATTTCGCCATCTATAGTTCAGAGAAGAAAACCGATCGTTTTTGCATATAGCCAATCCTGAAATGCCTCGTAAAGGCGTACCGGTCCAAATGAGTGTTTTAAAAAAATTATGAGGTACAGTGGCAACACTGTTGATGTTTGAAGGCAACAAAAGGTGTGTTTAGTGATGGTCTATGACATGGAAATACTGGAAACAGGAAAAAAAGAAAATGAAAATTATGGTGAAAAAAGTGTTACTTACCTACTCCTGGCAACCATGCAATGTGATAAGAGCACCCACTGAACGAGAACAAAAGAATCAGTTAGTTGTGTACTCAGAACTGTTTGAGCCGTGCATTTCGCATTGCTCGTAGGGGAAGATTAGAATTGTTCTGTGAAATGAAGTACTCTTTGGAAGAGAGGGTGTTCATTGTGGAACATTATTTTTGTTCAAAATCGTACGCTAGTGTAAAAACTGTGTTTCGCGAGAAATATCCGAATAACAGTGTTCCAGAAAATTAGATGATATATATCGACTTGTTTCCAGATTTTGTGGAACAGGATCAGTTAATGACAAACCCTACCACAGACAACCACCAGTTTTGACACAAGGTGTGCTGCAGGATGTGGAGCAGAGAATATCACAATCTCCCAGGAAATCTGTTCGTAAACTTGCTGCACAGTCAGGTGTATCAAAAACAACAACTCACCGAGCGTTAAAACAATTGCACCTACGTGCATATAAGGTACAGGCTGTGCAAGAACTGAAGGAAGCAGACAAAGGTGCACGTGTAAGATACTGCCAGTGGTTTAGAAATTTTATTAGAGACAATGGTGTGAATATTTTGAAAAAGTTTTTTTCCACGGATTAAGCATGGTTCCACTTAAATGGATATGTCAACAGTCAAAATTCTCGACACTGGTCAAGTAACAATCCCCATTTGTTACATGAACAATCACTTCATCCACAAAAGATTGGTGTGTGGTCCATTCTTTTTCAACACAACAGTTGATGGAATAGTTTATCGTGACCTTATCACACAGTTTATTTCTCTCTTGGAACGTGATTGTTGGTTTCAACAAGACTCCGCAACATGTCACACGTCTAATCAAACTTTAGACATGTTGGCAGAGTACTTTGGCGATCACATTATAAGCAAAAACTTATGGCCCAGTCGCTCCCCGGATCTGACATCTCCAGATTTTTTTCTGTGGGGTTATTTGAAACAAACAGTTTACATTAATAACCCAAGAACACTTGATGATCTAAAAATAAACATTTGCACAGCCATTAACAATATAAACCAATCAACCTTGCATAAAGTTGCTTCCAACATGATAAAACATGTTGATGAATGCCTCAGGGAAAATGGTTGTCATTTTCAACATCTTTTGTAAAGCTACACTGCCTGTTACGAGCATTGCATGGTTGCCAGGAGTAGGTAAGTAACACTTTTTTCACCATAATTTTCATTTTCTTTTTTTCCTGTTTCCAGTATTTCCATGTCATAGACCATCACTAAACACACCTTTTGTTGCCTTCAAACATCAACAGTGTTGCCACTGTACCTCATAATTTTTTTAAAACACCCATTTGGACCGGTACGCCTTTACGCGAAAACGATCGGTTTTCTTCTCTGAACTATAGATGGCGAAATAGTCCACCTACCCAAGGTGGAAATTGACGTCCAAATTTCCGTACGAATGTTTGACATGCAATTTTCCATGCTTTGTGGAAAAATAAATGTACACTTTCACTTACATTTGGCAACACTGCACCCCGTTTGTTGTTTCTATGTTTAAAAATATCTACTTGGACAGGGCTAACATTTGGTGTATGACTTATGTATGTACAGGTTTCGGTTACAAAGTAACGCAACTTTTAATTCCCAGTTGCACCGTTCGTGGTATAATAAAATAGAGGTAAACACTTACCAACGATGCCAGTTCTTGTCAATGGTAATATACCATGTAAGAAGAATTCACACAGCTGACAGTTGTAGCAGAGTGGTTATCACTGTGCGCTACGACGCCAGGAGTCCTGACTTTGAATCTTAGCCTGGGCATGGATGTTCTTTGTGAGTGTTATTTCATCAATTTCACCATATCATCACTCATCCTCATACTTGCGATTAGCCAAGTGTGGCAGAAATGCGAAGTAAAATAAACCAAATGAATCATGCAATAATTTAACCAGCGTAGACAAACTCATATCCATGAAAACAAACCTTCCACAAACTCCCTGCTGACGGCAGCAAGTACAAAATCGGCTAAAATGTGCCATTCGCATTTTTGTTCGGCTGGATTTCCTTGCAGACTGCATAAATGCTTGTTTTTAAGACACCTGTTCAGAAGTTAACGATTCAACACAATACTCTGGATTCAACGCAATTTTGGTATCGCCACTTGTTCAAGGTTTCAAATGTAAATGTTTTGTAACACTTGCTGTTGGAAGCCACATCAACATTCAATGATACTTACAACCCACAAACACTACGCAAAATCTCGAGAACCACCACACGGCAATGGAGAGGAGGGCAGGTTTTGCACGGTTGAGGGGAGGAAAGCTATAAATAGCCGTGTGCTTGAGGGTAACAGTGTTTCGGAAGATTCTTGACCACGAGAAGTAGTGTCTCCAACTATGTTATTTTTCCCTTATGAATTAGATACAAGAAATGTAAAGGTCTTATTACGTACACGCATGTTGGAACATTAATAAAACATTGTAGTTGCGAAGTTGGCTATATAGCAATTAGATACGATAACATC
Organism: Lepisma saccharinum; assembly: GCF_977018435.1. Taxonomy (NCBI): domain Eukaryota; kingdom Metazoa; phylum Arthropoda; class Insecta; order Zygentoma; family Lepismatidae; genus Lepisma; species Lepisma saccharinum. Next base: position 37,223,312 of record NC_139242.1, on the reverse strand, counting down.
TTTGGAATATTACCAAATTGTAATGATGTTTCTATAAAGGTCGGGTAGCAACACTGAATGGCACAGTTTGCCCATCTGTAACTCCAAAAGCTTGTGTCCCCGCCCTCTACAAATTCCTTCTGGGAAGCAGTTGCCAGTGTATGCATCTGGCATTTTTCTTTGACAAGCTGGGGGAATTCAGGTTCCTGAAATCTGAGCATGTTTTATGTGGGAAGTAAAGGAAAGGAAGCCTAGGTGGATCATTTAATAAATGCTAAAGTAACATTCCATACGATTTTAAGCATCACTGGTTGTATTTGCACCAAGCACTTTGGCTTTTCTCAAAGGTTTCCCTACAATCTTTAGCAGTGTGTTGATTTTACCATTCTAGATAAAATGCATGAAGTTGAAAGTGGTGTGTGCGTGTTTGTGGTATATACATCAACACGTGTGTAATCTAGAGATTCCCATGTCAGTCACTGTCAGTCTAAATCATGTTTTCTGATTCTGTCTAGTCCGGTGTTTCAAGATTATAGACTTTACTTAATATTGCGAATTTGCAACACTGCACACCACAGAGTGACGGACAAGTAGCGGGAATTTCGTTAATTTGAATGAGTGAATGTCACCGTAGATGCTTTACTAAAGACTGGTTATGAATTCATAAGCAAGGATAAGGCTAGTAAATGCTTTGAACAGCATACAATGCTGTATTACTCTAGCTTCAAGACGGCATTGAATGGACTATCTATCAGGGTGCAAAAGGTCTGCGGAGGGACTACTGCCAGAATCCACCAATAGGGCTTCACTGGCTTTCTCTAGAACACGTGCTTTTGTTTACATCCACTTCGTAGTGGAAAAAAATGGACTTTAGGAACTTAGTGAAAGAACAAATAATTCTGCCTGATTTGACAAAGAGAATGAGTAGGAAACTGGAGCTGACAACACCAACTGGTCGTGGGTACCTAATAAATCAAACCTTTTGCAATGAGATTTCACAGATTTTTCAATTGTCATACCTTGTAATTTCAATTTATGGTAAGTCAAGTATTAAAACCTTATATTACCGGTACTATATTTTCTGAGGCTTTATTTAACCCAAATTTAAAAAAGAAAGAGAAAGGACTTCATTATTCTAAGTATGGGATGAAGTTTAACCTTACTTTGTAACGTCAGAAATTAGGTGACATACGTTACCTCATATTGACCAAAACAAGTTGACTCTAAAGGTTGAGATTTTTACTGTTGTGTTAGGTTCATGCAGGGCTTCCTTTGTGCCAAATTTCAGAATTTTTCAAGAGGACCCATCTGAGATATTTTACTCCGAAAACTATCAAAATTCAATGAACGGCCATGTTTGAGCCCATGCTGTAAAAAAGGGGTGCATTTCTAAGCACTTATATTTTATTTACAGACACCCTGCAGGTAGGTCTACACATAAAAAAAATCCAGCCTTAGACTAAACCCCTTCATTTAAAAAATCTGGCTTAAAAATCCAAATTTTTAACTATTGTTACCCAAATTTCCACCATAATTTTCGTACTTAGGATGCAATTTTGAGTAAAACATACTTGAATATCATAGGAAGTATAGTTCATTAGCTACAAAATTAGCTTTGATGGTTTTTCAGATATTAAGGTTTCCGTATACTGCTACATGAGCAAAAAATGCCATGTGCCATGTTGAAAAAATGGCTGCCGCAGGAGAACTAAAGACAATATTTTTTTTTGAACATTGGTTTTGATATCTAGAAACATGTACAAACGTATGTACTAAAAATGAAATTTTTCTAAAATGGTCATGCAACTAATTATGTAAAAATTGGTTCATTTGCCATGGAATGACCCGTTTACTGTTTTGCTGAACAACAAATTTCACCATGAACCTAAGAGAAAAAAGGTTATCATTCTGAATGTTTAATGATTTTTTACTTAAAGTTTTACAGAAGTATTAGGAAGTGTATTAAAATATTAGAAATGACTGTGAAAGTAAGTTTGAAACTTGGGAGGAACTAATTAGTACAGTTAAAAGTTTCACTAAATATTATTTTCCAGAGCAATTATGATTTGAAAAGTAGCTCACGGCAGTATCTGAACTTCCCAGTAAACAGCCATTCTTGTTTACTGTCATCTCCGACATGGAGTACTGGATGATTTTAATGCAAGGCTCCGAAGGAGTTTCGTGACCAGATTTAGGCAGCATTTTTTAATGCTAAGAGCCCTAAACCTGACTCACGTAACCTAATAATGTAAACAATTTGGAACATAATACCCCTTAGCAACTCATCTCACATTAGTGCTCAAAGTGAGGGAGATGCAGGGGATTGGTTTCCCTCCAGATAGAAAAATGTTCGCAAAGCGTTCCCCAAGCTGTCTCATCGTTCGCCATGTTAAACATACATACTCCCCCCCCCCCCTTCCCCAACAAAGCTAACCCCCAAGGCTGGATCAAACATCCTCCAGCTAACATTTTCCTCTTCAAGTGCTGCGTCACATGCCACAGTAAAATGCCGTATCCAAGATGCCAGCATACAAATACACATATGGGGGTATATTGAACGGAAAAATCATTCTCCAGAAAACACTAAGCCAATCTATGTTAATCGAACATGTAAAAGAATGTGTACCACGACTATTTCCAAATTAAACAATAGGAAATTCGACCGAAAGGGGGGCTAGAGTCTAGTTTACGTCCTTCTTGCCCGTTTACAAAACCATGCTAGCAGACAGCTGGTGCACCGGCATCCATAGGGTAAGTAAGTTTTTCTTTTCACACATTCCGTCACTAACCATTCACGGGAACGAAGTATGCATACGAGGTTAGGTTAGGTTCCATTAGCACTCATTTCACCCCTAAATATGTGCTTCATCATCGAAAAATGTCCTCAGTACGTTCAATCACGCATATCCGGACAACACGGTTTTTCTCGATTTTCTCCTCGCCTTGGGATTTAGTTTGTTGAATTCCTTATACAATAACCTTTCCAACGATATATGACACGTATTCCTTACGAAAAGGACGTAAACTAGACTCTTACCGAAAGGGGATGTGCAATCGGATATAATCAGTAACTGAAAGCTGGAACTTTGGTGTAACTTACCCAATGTTCGTTACGAAGTTTTGGCATAAATATGTCTTGAGAACGACTTATGCGGCTAAATTATCAATTCAACAACTCTAGAGAACGCTCGAATCTCTCGATAATTCAAATGTAAGTCCCTTCAAGACGACTCTTCCGCATAAACAAGATGTCAACTACAAATAAACAACAATCTACAATTCAAGAGTTCGATGACCATTTGATAACCTACCGATATCAAAGCTCAAGTTTAAAAGATTTCTCTCGTCTTGTTCCCCCGACTGCCGATTGAACAATAACAAGAAATATGTGCAAGTCTGTATTCCTTAATAACGTATTGCCAACGAAGTAATGCTAATTAATTCAAGAGTTATTTAAAAATGTGCAAATTATTTCAAGCGTTATTTAAAATATGTGAAAATCTACTACCGTCCGAAATGGTGTACTTGTGGTTAGTCATATCAATCTGGCAATGACAGCCCAAACATAAATATGAAAAACATACAATGACCATCAAATCTCATATTCATCTACATTGAGCTTGGGTTGTTGCAACAATACATGTTCAAAATAGCATTCTACGCTTATCCTTACCAAACGCAAAATTCCGGCAACATGCCACAAAATACGTCTTACTGCGTTTCCCGCATTGAGAATGATTTGCTTATTTACGAATTGCGTCTGTCAGCTGTTACTCGATGTTGGGGGCCAAGCATCCAAGCCAAGCCATGTTAAAAAAAATAATCGTGATCACTAATCAGTGTTTGGTTTCTAAAGCAGAAGCACTTCGTTACAGATATGTGTACGCGATCGAATTGTTTTGTTGGGGAAAGAAAGGATAGGTACGGCTGTTTTTTTAAAATCTCGCCGTTGGAAAATTTCCGGCACGGCCCCCTATAATTTTCACGAACGTAGTAGTTCAACCATATGATTCAACTAACAGTGGCAACATTGAAACAAGTGCTAGTTGTCCATGTAGTCTCCCTTATCGCACAACGCTAGAGCAATCTTGCGTTCTAACGTCACTGGAGAATACTTTTATTAATTGTTAGGCTAAATTCCTAAGATGTTAAGTAAGGCTAGCTAGGTTTAGTTTTTTTTAGCAAAAACAATAAATGATTAGTGTATTTATGCTAACATAACCAAACATAACAAACCTAACCTAACAACGTAGTGATTATTTGCCTGACGTCAGAACACAACGTTGTTCAAATGGTGTGCGATAAGGGAGACACTTGTCCATGTGGTTGACTGGTCCTTGTTCGTGAACACTTGTCGTTCACCACTGCCTTACTCGATCTTGATCTGCGTTTAAACGTTTGTTTAGCTCTCGATCGATTAAAATTCTGAACAGTAAGTATATTTGAAATTACCAAAAAGTTCCTACTTTTTTTTATTTGTACGTTTGGCAATTAATACCGTGGTACTAAATTTCTCATTAAATATTAAGTATCCCCAAAACGTCTGAAATTCCTTTATTTTCTTCTTGTTCACATTGGTACTTACGTATTCTGCATGCCTAAGAATTCTTGAAGTTGCCATTTCGTTTTTTTCACGGAAATAATTAGATTTTCGACGTATGAAGTAAGTTTTGTTAGTTTCTTTTTCCCTTCAGTAACACGCTAAATGGCGGTCACATTTTCACTACCGTAGTCAGCATGCAGTGTTTCCACCCCACTACGTAGCCCCACAAACCATTGACGCATAGCCCCACGAACCATTCATACATAGCTCCACGAACCATTTCCGGTAAAATTAGGTTAGGTAGGGTCACGTATAGGTTACAATAGTTAAAAATTGTGGTAAATTTCTCGTATCGGACAAACAGCTGAAATTTCTTACTTCTTTTCATTTCAATATTCGTACTTACGTATTCTGCATTGACAAACATTGCTGAAGGTGACATTTCGCTAATTTCACCGAAAATAGCTATATTTGCGACATGTCGAGTAAGTTTTCTTGGTTGCTTCTTCCCTTCCGTAACACGGGAAATGGCCATCACAGTTTCACCACCGTAGTCCATATGCAATGTTTCAACCCCACCACGCGTAGAAAGTGCAAGATAAGCGAAATTGAGTGATCCGCGATCGGCACAATTGCTCATTATTTACCGGTGAGGAGGAATGTCGGAAATGTGTTCGGGAATGTAGTTTTGATCAATTTTAATGCGAATGCATGTGGTTTTCTACGAAAATCTATTTCCGACGAGCTATTGCTGCTGCCGCTATTTGCTTTCTGCACGATAGCTCAATACACGCTATTGCTGCTGCTAGAAGCCGATGTTGTCCGAATGTGGGAAACGTGTTCGGGAATGAAGTTTTGATCCATTTTAATGTGAATGCATGTGGTTTTCTACGAAAATCTATTTCCGACGAGCTATTGCTGCTGCCGCTATTTGCTTTCTGCACGAGAGCACAATACACGCTATTGCTGCTGCTAGAAGCAGACGTTGTCCGTATATGCTAAATTGGATGAAAGGAGTGCTAATGGAACCTAACCTAACAGGCCTAACCTAACCTAGTAGACATACCTCGTCCCCGTGATGGTCCATGGGGCTATCGTGAATTTTTAGGCTAACATCAATGGTTTTTGGTTTAAGGGAAATAAAGAACAACAGTAATTACTCGTTAATGTAAGAAATATACATTATTAAATTCATTATTTCACCTAAAGAAATGTTCCGCAATGCAGAATGTTACGTTAACTACATTAACGAGTACTTACTGTTGTTCCTTATTTCCCAGAAACCATGCACGGGTAGCCCCAAAAACCATTGACGTTAGCCCAAAAACTCACGATAGCCAAACGGACCATCACGGGGACGAGGTATGCCTACTAGGTTAGGTTAGGCCTGTTAGGTTCGGTTCCATTAGCACTCCTTTCGTTCAATTTAGCATCCACGCATCCTGCACACGTCATTTTCAAAACGTTGATCACGTTCAACTGATCATACGTATTTAAACGTGTGACCAGTTACATAAACGTATGTTTGGAAACACTGGCCCGTATTACGTCATCACGCACAGGCTACATCCACCTGGAAGTAAATGGATGCAAGAGCTCTCGTGCAACGGTGACACATTTATATCGAAAAAAAGATGATTAACCGGCAAAATTGAATAAACGATGCGAGAAAACACTTCCCCGAACTTCCACAACTATAAAGAAACTGCATTCGGTAAGTAATTTCTCCTGTAAATTTGAAGAAATCCGTTTGTCCGATACGAGAAATTTACCAAAATGGGTTTCGAAAAGAATAAGCGTAGCCCCACACACCATTCTCGCATAGCCCCACGAACCATTGACACATAGCCCCACAAACAACTTGCGGAAATGTACATTCTTCAGTTACAAAAACATGTGTTTGGAAACACTGACCTGGATTGACTGGGATTACGTCATCACACACAGGCTACATCCACCTGGAAGTAAGTGGATACAAGAGCTTTCGTCCATCGGTCACACATTTATATCGAAAAATAGATGATTTACCGGCAAAATTGAATGAATGATGCGAGAAAACACTTCCCTGAACTTCCACAATTCTAAAGAAACTGCATTCGGTAAGCAATTTCTCCTGTAAATTTGAAGAAATATGCTAGTGAAACTGTGACCGCCATTTTGTGTGTTACCGAAGGCAAAAAGAAACTAAGAAAACTTACTCGATATGTCGCAAATAGCCACCTTCAGCAATGTTTCTCAATGTAGAATACGTAAGTACGAATATTCAAATTACATGAACTAGCAAATTTCAGCTGTCTGTCCCTTACGAGAAATTTACCATAATTTTTTACTTTAATTTTCAACAAAGAACTTGAATTTCCACTATGAAACATTCCGTGCCATTATGCTTTTTACACGAAAACAAACTCAATTTTTCACATTCTGAGTGCTTTTTTTAAATTCCTTTCTTTGCTTCCGGAACACACAATATGGCAGGCACATCTTGACTCACGTTTTGGGTATGCAGTGTTTCAACCTTCTGCACCGAAAAATACCTACTATCGTGTTCGTCACCGGTGGAAATTATACATTATGCACAGGTAGCTGACGAATAGCCCCACAAACCATTCACGGATAGCCCCACGAACCATTATGCACGGTAGCTGACTGACGTACACAGCATCTGGTTGTCGTAGGGCAAGGAAATGAAAGCAATGGCAATTTTACGTCTGTGAGATATTTCTCTTGAAAAATACATGATTTCCCGGTCAAATATATTTCACGATGAAAGAAAATACATCGACAAACATTGTAAACCTTGGAGAAACTCATTTCCGGTGTAAAATTGAAGAAATGTGTCTCCGATGTATGAAACTGTTACCGTAATTTAAATGCTAATAGCCCTAAACCTAACCTGCGTAAACTAACATTGAAAGCATTTAGGAATGTAATATGCCTTCTTACTTATGTAATGTCACATACTAGCACCACTAGTCCATATCAGAACACCTTGTGGTATTTTTCCAACTCCGTGGCATGCAGAAAAAAAAGTACTTGTCTCTTGGACAAAAATAAATGCACACCGATGTAAACTTCATAGGCATCAACAACTAAAGAATACACACATCCGTGTAACAGTCCAGGCCAGGTTGTAGATCATGCACATGCAGTTTGGAATCTGGTGAAAATAGCTCAAAAGCTAGCTTCACCACCTGCTGGAAGACTAATTATTGCAGAATTTTGGAAATCATTGTCACATGAAATTTGAAACTTCCTTAAAGTAATGAACACTGTTTGGATTCGAGAAAAAAGTTATTCATGTTGAAGAAAAAAACAACTTATAAATTACTTGAGGCAAGCATGCACACCTCCAAGGACAAGGTATTCTCAGTTGACAAGCAACTAAATATTGTAGAAGAGTGGGAATGATTGTAGAAGTAAATCGAAACCGTAGTAGAATGCACTTAGGGACTTTTTTTTTATGCTAATAGAACCAAACCTGATTTCTCTATCCTAACCATGAAAGCATATATTGAACAAAATCTTATCTTTAGTAATCGCTCAAACTCCGCAGTGTGTGTTAACAGACGTAAGTCTAAATCGAACCATGTAAAAATTGCATTCGTAGCATGAAGAAATCACAATAAAACAAAAGGAATTTGGGCCCAGAGGCAGAAGAAAGTTGCTACAGCACCTATGTTTTTGCCGCATTACAATCACAGAATTATTTGGAAAGGTAAGGATTTCCGCTGATACTGACAGTAAAGTTCGTGATATGGAAGTAAGCATTCAATGTACATGAAAATTAATAATAATAAAAAAAAACAAAAAAAAAACAGGAATTTGAAATCCGAATACTATTTTTCCGGAACCAAAAGATATGCCTGGCAAAAGTTGCAAGAATATCGCATAATTTAAATGTTTCCCCCATACCAGCCATGACAACATTCTGCTATTACATACTACTACTCAATGTAAACAAAGATTTATCCTACATAGAGTGGCCATAATGGAAGCCACACTAGCGCTCAGGTGGTATTTGTAATAGTGCTATATATTTTCGTTGAAAGAACTCCTAAAAATAGAATAAATTGGATTTCAGAAAAACGACAATATTTTTTTTCTAGGATACAACATAGTACTCAAGATGCATTAGCCACCTTTCCTGCTGCCATTCAAAATAGTGAAATAACATGTTCCAGTTGTTATACTCTAGTTATTGATGTGGAGCATATGTATGATTCAATACCCTTACATTTATTATGAAAAAGAAGTGGAAAAATTAAACTTAGTCAAACCTAGCAAACATAATATGTAATCTTTAAGCTAAACGCTAAATTTATACATGGTTCTCAGACACCCTGATAGGACCTAGAATCAGTTCACAAGGAATCCCACAGGATGCTCCACCCAGACCTCTATTATTCAATATTTACACCAATCAGTGGCGAAGCGTAGAGTTCCTAGCAGGGTAGGCACAGAAGTGCAATAATTTCCATTAGTTGCTTAAATCTGTAAAAATAAAGGGTGAGGGGGGGGCGGCTATGTCATGGAGAGTGGTTCAATGTCTCTCCAGACGACTTCTTTACTTGCCAGTGGCGTAAGGTTTTGAAAAGTATTGTTACCGGCCATCAGTACGATAATTATGTCTTAGACGTTCTCCTCCCACCCACCAGATGTCATCGATCTAGATTTTTCTTCATTTCTGTTTTTTTTATTTGTTTGTATTTTTTCAACCCCTGATTTATGCACACACCTCCAGAAAGAACTACCAATCATGAGACATCTCAAAAATCCAACGAATAGTGCTCGAGCCCTGTTGTCAATTCTTCATCACTTTTTTTCTAAATTTATTTATTTATTTTGCAATTGAGGTGAAAAGGGCTAGAAGAACCCCATAATTTTCGGGTCAGTCTGACGTTTGTGCCGTTAGCAGACAACAGAATTACACACTTTCAGCGACTGTCAGTTTGGTACGTTCTATTGCTGCCAACTTAGTTTTTTTTAGCAAGACATCCTCGCACCGAGGAAAACACCATTGTTATCTGTTGTCTAACTAAAGGAATGGTTGTAGTTAATTCCAGTCTTGGCTTTCTAGATAAATGAATTTCTGACACCTGTATGTGCAAGTAAACATAATTTAAATTTTGAATATTTTCATCTCATTTGTTCTATGCTCTATGCTAATCGTGACGATGAGAATGTATGGAGAATGAATTAAATATGATCAGGAAACATTGACATGACCACAGTTAGGTCACCTGGCTTCGTAACGTGTTAGGTTGACGACTACAGGGCTTTCAAGAAAAAACATAAGTAAAGGTGACCTCTCTCATTCAGTGTGTATACTTCGCATCCTAGTTTGTTCTACCCCTTGTGTTAGTAGACACCTTTACGTGATAATAGAATATAGGATCCTTGTTTGGGACCCGGCAACACAACAGGTTACTATGTAACATATAAACAGGTTATAATAAATGTAGTTGCTTGAGAGAATAGAATCCCAATTTTAGGTGCAATTTAGCTCTTTTCTGCCAATCCAATGTGATAACACTGGCCTGTTCCGCCAGACCTGAAAGAGACATGGCCCACGCAATAACCCCATAACCCTCTTTGTCCTAAACCCAAAAAAGTCTTCCCTTGCATTGTACTCTTAATGGCCGCCCTCTTCTCTTGTTATCCCTTCAGGGTAAACGAAACTGCCTACCTCTTCGCTTGTGTCGGCTGCATAAAAAAATGTCTGCTTGTAATATTTATTCAACGACAGTGTTAACACATTAAATAACGTTTCAACAACTTTGAATTGTTTTTTAAATATTTTGCTGTCACTTGCCACTGCTACTTGCAAAGGAAAATATAGTTGAAAACATTTTAGAAATGATTGTTATAAAAAGGAAACATGAAAGACCAAAAGTGGGTCCTACCTTACTGATGATTACATCTTCACTCAATTAAGAACTCAATTGTTCTTGTTGTTCTTGCATTTCAGTCCAGCACTTCTTGCATAAATCTGATCCCTGCACACGACACGAATCAAAAACAAAGCTATATCATCTCGCACCTCGCGCTCCGTGCCAAGCTCCCTTCTAGCGTCGTGAGCAGGAGGAAAGTTTTCATAGAGGGAGAATGAGCAAGGGAATCCCCATTCACGATAAAAATAAATTATTCTATTCCCAGTGAAAGTAAAACTACTTTGTAAATATAAGTCGTAACTATCATTTTAATTTACGTAATTTGGTATGAAGACTTACTTTACAAATATAAGTTCTTTGGACTTTCTGTTTACGCTACGGTGTTGGGTGAATTGACAAGACCATCAGCACTCTGACCAGAAAACAAAGTCAGAACTACAGTACTCCGTAATTTTCAATTTCACGTACACTTGTCGATGAAAGGAAGGAAAACCTAAGTTTCGTACAAAATATGGAGGATGTACAATGAAATAGAAGTCTCTCTGCACGAACACAGGCTAATGTTTATAAAAAAATGCTCATTACCCCTCTGTTGCATATCAATGTAAAGCTCTACTCATTAGCTTTTCGGGGTGTAAGGGGTGACCTTCCACATAGTACACCCATTTGTCAACCTCACTTCCACATTAGTACACCCTGGACTGAAGACTAACGAGGCTCTGGCGACTGGCCCCATGGCCAGTATAATTTTGTTTGTTTTGTCCTGTTGTCCTTATGTGTGCTAAGTGCCCGTTTAGAGCCTCAGCTTTTAACAAGTCAGAACATTTTAAGTTTTTAATTATGCAACATTAGAGTTGTTCTTTGTAAAGATAAGGGGCTGGCCCCCGTATAATGTGACGGGAGCAAAATAGCCTAAGTGCTGACGCTTCCACAATTTTAAAATCAAATTCAAATTCATTAGCTTTTCAATTATATAAGTTTCATTTCTGTATCTGATTAGAACCAGAATTATAGTCATTTATCTCAAGACAGACGTGTTTAAATTTCACACAATTTCCAAACTTTGCAGACCTGTAACTTTCCTCACAATGGTCATATACCTCTGCAAATTGGCAGTTTTCCATCTTTTATTAGGATCATTGAATGCACCAAATTTGAAAGAAATCGTCGAAGAGGGTCAGGTTGAGTGGTGTGTTGAATTCACATGGAATGGCCCAAAGTAGACACTCCAAAGACAGGTATTACGCACTTGCTTAGGAATGATGCTTTCAAGCCCAGGTGCTTTTTGGCTCCAACTTTTAAGTTTCTCGTAAAGATTTAGACTAATCATCTTCATCCTTTTAATAAACTCTTTTCCATTCAAATCTCTAAGCTATTTAGACCAATAGGAGATAAATCAATATTCACTGCAAAATGATTTGCTATCTTAAGAGCAATAACATTCAGAATCAATGTGACACTTTCTGCCATGTTAATGCTCACAGATGCAATGAGTGCTCTTGGGCTTCCTCGATGGTTTAGTGGTAACGACATTACCTTGTAATCAAGGGGTCCCGTTTCTATACCCCTCAAGCAATAACACCACTTTATTATCAATCAAGCTGAAGATACTCCATGTTGCCAAACCTATTGTAAGTGCATAGTTTCCTCCTACCCACAGGAGTGTAACCGATCTTGAACACACACCCCTACAAAAGTTGACCCACCCTCGCTGGGAAAAAAAGCGGTTAAAGCGCTTAACATTTTTTCGGGTGACTGTTGAAGTGCGTTGGTTGTTAGTCCGGGTCAAACGCTGATACTGGTAAGATCCGTGTGATCATGGATCTTAGTTTTCGGGCTATCGTAAACTGTGTGTGTGAACTAACGGCCTGTTCATGACCTCTGCCAGAACATAAAAAATATTTCTAAAGAGTGACTGCATATTTATTGTGAATGAACGACAGGGTTAATGGAAGATTGAAGACATTCAGCTCGTCGTCATCAAGATTTATAACTCCTAAGCAATTAGCCTCCGATATACAGTTATCTAAATGAAACTCTGCATTTTGCTAAAAATTGGCCCGGTCCCAGCATGCTTACCTGGCAAAATGGGCTCTGTACCCGTGTCTACCAGTCTGGAAAACGTGGAATTCCTAGATAAGTCAGAGAATTTAATTTTTCTGAACCAAGTCGGGCAATTTACGGTTTTTCTGGAAAAAATAATATTTTGGTGGAAGTACATAAAAAGTAGGTTTTCGAAGAAAAGGAGCAAGATATTTTTAATTTGTTGTGGACAAACTGTACTTCAATTTGGTATACTGAATAGTACTGGTAGAATTTTCATGTTAAATACTCTTGGAAAAATGGGCCATGTTTTGAACTATTTTCAAGTAGAAATATACTACAATAAGTAGCAATTGGCATTTACGACTTTCTTGTTGCAATATTTGGGTTGTGTTTGCTTAATATTAGGATTAATGCATATTAAATTTACTGTAATTATCTATTAATTATGCCATAATTGGTTTTTTTTTAAATAAATTATTTACTGGCAGTTAATACATGGCAAGTAATACATAAAATCTCGCCCCTGATGCTCCTACCCAACAGTCAATTTCTGTAGTTTCCCTTATTGTTATTGCTTTTAACTTGGTTTTAAGTGTGATTCTACATGTAGTGTTTTATTAATAATACATAAGTTACCTTCTTACATGTGTAAATACATGAATTGCAATCATGACTACTTCTGAAATTTTTTTGTTCTTGTTCTGGAAAAGTCAGGTAATTTTGTAGACACACTGCATGAAGTAGTGTCCTCTACTTCTGCAATCTGCCTGCAGCTTTACTCATCAGCTGGTGGAAGACAGTTGTCACTGCTTACAGGTGTTTTCACTGAAAAGATCTGTCGTTGACATTCATCTGGGCCCCATATTCCTCATGATTTATGCAAGCACTGACTGACCACCGACATGAATCTCCACTTTATAATGTCTTCTTTTTGTGATGCTTTACACCACTTTAAATTTCTCCAGCAGGAGAGAAATGATGTGTCAATAGTAGAAACATAATTCATTTGCCCACATTTTTGGGTTATAATCTATTCTTTATATACATATTAAAATTTACCTGTGTATAATAGGTTAGGTCAGTTAGTTTTGGTTGCTTTAGTATTCCTGTGCCTATAGGATGTTTAAATTACAAGCATTATAACTTCTGCGAATTATTAGTTAGGAACCAATATTTCCTAATAAATGCTTTCTGCAACTTAAGTGTACTGGAATTTCTTTCCCAGAGCTTCTGTAATTATTTAACACAAAATTTGAGAATGTATAAAAGTTTTGAACAATGTGAACCGCATATTGTATATTTGAAACATGTTATTGATTGAATAAGTCTGGTTAAAATAGAAAATTATAAAAGTTATGCTTCATAAAATGATAATGGTAAGACTCAAGTAATGCATATTTTTTTTTAATCTAAATTGTAGGTACAAGCTCGTTTGGTGAAAATGACCAAAAGTGTAAAGCATAAGAAACAAAGACTCCTGGAAAAGAACAAAGTGAAGTTAAAAGCCAAAGCCAAGAAGCTTCCGAAAGGGCAAAATATAACAAACACCAGTTTCAAAGCAAAGAAGATTGTTTTGCAAGAACAATTTAAGGCCAGCACTAGTGAACCAATTGGCAGGCGTAGGTTAAATGTAAAGGTGAGTGCAGCTGATGTAAATTGTATTGTCATTTCTCTGACTTAGGAGCATTGTAGATAGTCACGTTTTAACTGAGTGTTTCAAAATTCCACATGTAATGTAAATCAACATTTTTTGGTATCCTTGACCGTCTGTACCTCCTTGAGAAAGTGAAATATTCTGCGTGGTTTATGAAGATTATGAAAGTTTCCTGTTGTTTTTAGCTCTCGGAGATGTGTTATTGTGAAATAAAGTATGTCTGTTACCTTAGCATGTTACTTTACCATCAAGCAGAACAGCGTGAAGGCTTCTTGCAAGTTAATATAGCACCCAACACAACATTCCACAACAGCAGCTATAATTTTACATCGTTAGGTTAGGAGTGTTAGTTTTGGAGTTGATAGCAAATTTAAGATGTATTAATTCACTATTTTAGTGTACACTTCGCAACATCTTATTTGACCGCCCTGAAAAATTTCAAAGTCCGGAATTCGTAAATTTGGCAGCATAGCGCTTCAGAGCCAAGGAAGAGTAGCCAACTTTGCAACATTTCTTCTTCCTGAATGAAAACGCTCGTGATTTTTTTTCATTCTTTCACATTCCATAAAGTAAAGATACCCTAAAGCAGTAATAAAATATATGAGTAGACAAAAAATGTTAAGTAGAAATACGAATGTTGAAAATATTTCAAGATTCTTCGTTCTGAATTTGAAAATAGGAAAATGTATGTGCATTGTGAAACACTGAACAGGTTCTCATCCACCTGGAAAGAATTGCGGTCACATTTGAATGCAAGAAGGCAAATTTATGATGATTTTATGCGAAATGTTTAGTAAAGATACCTTGCACACCACCAAACGATTCTGCAAAGTGTGTCTTTTCCTTGGTTCTTGGCGAAAAATGGTTCGAAACTCGGGCACAATGTTGCTTCAACCGAGATTAACGTGTTTTACTGAGCTTTCTGTTAGCAATCTCCTGGAGTAGTTGGTTAGATGACAGCACTTTCATCTTTTTACTGTTTTTGTCAAGATCGAAACATCGTAGGTTCAAATCCCACCCTTTCCTTATTGTTTTTTCCTTTTTATTTACCGAGTACGAAGTGTTCTAATAACGTAATATAATAGTATATGATATTACTGTAAATATTTATGCGATGCATGCTCAGTGGCGGCGATTGGGTTTCAAAACTAATTGGGCAAGGTCGGGGGAGGGGGGAGGGCAAGGACAGTTTCTTTCCCTTGGTAGATAATGTTTAGCATAGTGCGGGGTCATCTGCCCCTCCACACTCCATAATCGTCACCACTGTGCATGCCTCAAGTAATGCTTCTAGTAATGTTTTTAATCTTTCAGTGATTGGCAGGATTTTAGAAAATACTTTTCCTTTCATTCAGCTGTTATAAGTAAACCCATTCACTTACCATTTAAATGCCAATTCTTTTGCCATGAAATACCATTTAAATTTGGCTATCTCCCGTGAAGGTTGCACAGCAAGACAAGATGTCAAATATTGTTTAAACTATCCAAGCAATTTACGTGAAAATTTTATATATTGAAGTGGAAGTATAGTAATAAGTATGCACATATGCAGTTTACTTGAAAGATAATTAGAAACTCACCTAATAAATTTGATCACACACATCGTTGCATTCCATTTCCATTCCTCAACCTTTTATATTTTTCCTGCCACAGCCACCTCTTCCTCACTTTCACTACATTCTTCAATTTCACTAACATAAAATGAACCCCCGTGTTCATCTCCCCTTCCAAAATCCACATTTTCCTTTTCATCGCTATCGAAAAGCAACTTTTCAATCGCAGAATCATCTACAACATTCTTATGCAACATGTTTGCAAGACGTAACAAATGAAGGTTTGCTTACATGAGAAATTACTGAGCAAAACATGCTTCAATGGTATGAAAAACTTAGCAGCACAAACATACACGTCATAGATTTGAAAGATCATACAACCTCTGCCATCTATTGAATGAAAAAGGAACTAGATGATGAAATTGGGAACCTGTCGATTCGACGACTAGGTATGGGAAGCGAACGTCCAGTCAGGCCGTCGATTCGACGACTAGGTATGCGGATGGGTTAACACATAAGTTAACTTACATGTCAACTTTCTGCATCCGGAAATGCTGGACATAAATCGCATAAATATCACGGAAATATCCAAGAAACGTAGATAAGCATTCTCGTCCAAAGTCGTTTACTTCCCGAAAAAGATTTTGCAAAGAAGTAGGTTTGAACCCATGATCTTGCATTCCATAAGCAAACGATCACCCTACACCACACGGTTCACGTTGTTTTATGCACTCTGTTCGGATCCCACATTAAACTGTAGGTCCAGTCCCGATTAGCCTTACTATGCATAAAGTTGACTTAAAACACCAAATCAACCAATTCATCTCCTTTCAGAGTGGGCCTTCTATGATACTGTAGTCGGCCAGCATCCGAAAATACAGTTCTGCTTCGCGTATACCAGAGTGTAATTGCATTTAATATTGCGACTAATTTTACTTTAAAACTACAGATTAAAGCGATAATAGTATCCAGAAAAAGAACCTCAAAGTGGATCTTCACACAAAGTATTTTAATCCATTGCCAAACATTTCAGTTAAGAATAATATTATGCTTTTCCATGGACCGTATTTTCGATTGATGGTGAATTTGCTAAAAGGACCATGTCAAGAAATCTAAATATGTAAGTTTTACTAGTAAATGCATTTAAAATGCACGAAACAACAGGGGAGGAGAAAAATAAACCTCAAAAATAAGTAAAAATGTAACAAAAACTTACAAATACTGACAAATAAACTAAAAGCCAAAAAAGGCCGAAAAATGAAAAAAAAATGTAAAATAGAAAGTGTTTTCCGGCTCTAACTGAAGGGAAACGGACATGTTATCAGGTTTAGCATTGTTTTTAAGGGTCAGAAAAAAAGTTGATTTTTCATCAACTTCCGGACCCTAATTAGTAATTATGACCATTGAAAAAGTTGGAGGTAGCTTACTTAAAATTTTCTTGCTGAGGGATCGTATCGTCCCATATCTCCACTTCATAATAAAGAAAAACATCAAGTTCATATTTCAAATATAACTTGGAGTTTTCCACCACGAAAATATGTTTTTCATAGTTCGAAGTTCGTTAGTATTATCTTTCAAGGTTTCCATTGTTTTAATTTCACACATATTTTATATTTCATACGTTCCTCTCTCTTTTCATACAGTCTTTGGAAAAAAGCTGAAGTTTCTTGTCAAACGGGGTCTGGTTCAAATGACTCCTTTTCGCTCTCCTGTTCCTACTTTAAACAAACAACAAAATACTTCGTAACTAAACGATTGCTTGTTCAAAACGCGGAATTTTTACACAATTTACAAAATATGACAAAACACCAATAGACATGTTCATCATTTTTCCCTTTCAGCGTTTCTCGATTTTATC
This sequence comes from Lepisma saccharinum, assembly GCF_977018435.1. Classification (NCBI taxonomy): domain Eukaryota; kingdom Metazoa; phylum Arthropoda; class Insecta; order Zygentoma; family Lepismatidae; genus Lepisma; species Lepisma saccharinum. The sequence continues at coordinate 37,205,791 of NC_139242.1, read as the reverse complement.
TGAATTCGTTTCCTCATGAAAATTGCCATGAGGAAATTATAGATATGACATTATGTGTGAATTGGTTTCTTCAAACTGGTAGCAAATTTTAACATGAACTACCTGGAGAAGAGGTAGTGCTTGATTCTTACGAAGGAGGTCGTAGGTTCGATTCTCCACCTAGGCAGGATTTTTTTCAGGAGTATATCGTTGGGTGTAAAGTTTATCCACTGTGCTAAGAAGTTAACATTGGTCTCTCTATTTCATGAGAGGAAAGGAAAGAGAAAGTTATTTCGATGATAGGAGGAAGTCACATGCCACGTGGAATGCGCAGAATCAAGTTACATAGAGCTAAGTCTGTAATGGTGGTTTTGAATATTGCAAAGTTAGTGCGGAAAGTTTGATATATCTGATACTCGTAATTTCTGTTCAAAGAAGACAACCATTTTAGATACAAAGCAGTGAGGAATTAACGATCATTATGAGGTTTTGAATTTTTTGTTTGTCACTATATAAATACTTATTAGTAGTTTCTTATTGAATCGGCCTTCGTCGCAATAACAATTTATTTATGTTAATTAGCGATTTACTATTAGTTTTAGATGCATGGTAAGATGGTGGTGAGGGGATTGACAACAGTCATTACGAAGGAACGAACATAAAATTACCAATCTTAGCAATTTGAACTCATTAAACGCTCTCCTTCGTTACAGTACTGCACTACATCACTACTTAACATAACTGTGTATCTTTTTTTAGTATATCGAAATCAAATAATCAATATTTTAGGTGTCAGTGAAGAACAAACAATACATAACTTAAATAACATTACATTTTGCATCCTGAATACATATATGTGATTTGTGAATTAATCACGATGTGTGTGTTAACACAACATATGAACAATAACTAAAAAGAAAAGTTTTAACTTTAAATCCTGGAAATCTCCAACTTCTAAGGGGAAATATGTGCAGAAGGGACGTCCCTCAAGTGTGCATCGTATTCATTTTTTAAATATTCTAATATCAACGGTATCTGTTCAGCAAACAAAAAGAAAAAAGAAAGAGGAGAGGGTGGGATATATCTGATACTCGTACTTTCTGTTCAAAGAAGACAACCATTTTAGATACAAAGCAGTGAGGAATTAACGATCATTATGAGGTTTTGAATTTTTTGTTTGTCACTCACTATATAAATACTTATTAGTAGTTTCTTATTGAATCGCGACCTTTTACGCTTGATGAAAAATAAGGATAGCAGCACCTAACCAACTGCTCTACGTTAACTTAATGACATTATACCCTTAAAAACATGTTGACGTTTATGAAGACTCCCAACTTCCTTTGTTTCAAACACATTTTCTCGACAAGTTGTGTAAAATATATGTTTTTGAGAACTGTTCGATATTATGCATGGTATTGTAAATAAAATGTCGCATAACTCCTCACAGATTTGCTTATTTCTGCACAAACTAGATGACAATTTCCTCCAGGTGGAGAAAAACTCTGTTCAGTGTTTCAAACCCCCCCCCCCCCCCCAAATTTCAAGTCGAGCAAGCAGAATCATAAATATCCTTCCAGGTTCTTTTTCCAATTTATAATTTCTGTTTGATTGTGTATTATAATAACGGTTTATAGTTTCTAAGTTCATGGAAAGTGTTAAATGAAAATCTATCACCGCAGCGTTTTTCGTCTAGTGGAAGAACCTACTCAAAGTTGGCTACTCTCACCTGGAGCTGAAGTGCAATGTAGCTAAGTCTATGATTTCGGGACTTAGAATTCTTTCGGGGCAGTCAAATAAGATGTTGCGAAGTGTACATACAAACTGTTTTTACTAATAAGAAAGTACTCAGAGATGGCAGGTTTTAACTTGCGCAGGCCATACTTTGGGATCAAATATTTCGGTTATTTGTGTTTTCCACATGCTGGAACCAATTTTATATTACGTAAAACATCGAAATATGTTGATTAAAAGAATTAAGCATAATTCTCAAGGCGGTACATTGGGTTAACTTGTTGTGTCCATGTGCCAGATTAGTGAGAGAGTAGTCACAGAATGATTGTCTTGGGTTAAAAATACAGATCATTGTAGGCTGAGATTCTTTAATATGCTCAGTGTTGTTATTAACCATAAAATTACATAGACCATTTGGAAATATTTAAAATCGTATGAATTACTTTCACCCAAGCAGATCACTGATATTTTGGGGGAAAAAATCCCCAAAAATTAAATCTCAAATAGTACCGTTTTTCTTTCAGGAATTGCTGGCTCATCTCCATCATTATAACTCAAATGTCCGACAGCATGGATTGAATGGCTTGAAGGAACTTGTCACAAACTACCCAGAAGTTCTATCTACAAATTTATCAGCTATGATAGAAGCAATTGGTGAAGTTACTGTGGATAAAGATGGAAGTGTTCGCAAAGATGCATTAAAGATGCTTGAATTGTTGTTATCTCGAGTGAGTATGGGATGTAATTGTGTAGCATTTAGAAGTTTGCTAATGTTTCTTTTTCTTATTTTCTGAATGCTGAAATGTGAGGAAAATACACTGTGTTATGACAATGAATTTAATATACAGGGTGAGCACAAATACAGTCCCTGGTTTTGAAAGGGTGTAACTTTAATACCAAAAGTAATATTCTGCGGAAATGTTCACACTAGTTGCAAAAACTCATAAAGTTTTTGGTGGTGTTCATTGGAATTACAATCACTCAATGTGCACGCCACCTGTTATGTGGGAAACATCGAGACGGTAATCCAGCTGCACTGATGCGTTCCTGGAGATCATTCAGAGTTGTGGGTAGTGGAAGTGCATGGACCTGGTCCTTCACGAATCCCCAAAGGAAAAAGTCACAAACTGTCATGTACTGTGATCGTGGGGACCACTTGCATAGATTTTGATCTTTGGGTCCAGCTCGTCCTATCCATCGGTGTGGGAGGTTGTCGTTCAGAAAGCTGCACACAGATTGATGCCAGTGTGGGGGCGCTCCATCTTGTTGTAGAATGTAGTCACCTCTCTCTGCAGCAAGTTGAGGAATTAACCAGTCACGTAGCATTGTTAAGAAGCTTTCACCTGTGATTGTTGGCTCCTCAAAGAAGAACGGACCGTACACTCGACGCTCTGACACTACACAAAAAACATTCACCTTGGGTTAGTCACATTCCACATCAAGAGTGGCATGCGGATGCTTGCTTCCCCAGATCCTAACATTATGTCCGTTTACTTTTCCACTCAAGTGGAAGGTCGCCTCGTCACTAAAAATGATCTTTATCAGAAAGGTGTCCTCATCCTCCATTAAAGTGTGGATAGTCTCGCAAAACTCATGTTGCTTTACCTTGTCTTGTGGATATAACATTTGAACCAATTGCAGCTGGTACGGGTGAAACCGTAAAATCTTGCTTATGGTTGTTTGTGGCGCATGCTAGCTTGATGTGTTGATTTCCTCGGGCTGTGCGATAAGCACATGTTCCACAATTTCCTCAGAGACGGACGGATCACAAATGCACCCTTTCTCCACAAATGTTTTATGCCACTTCAAAATGTATTTGTGTGTTGGTGGATCAACATCAAAATTCCGTTTAAATGCACGCTCCATTCTCCCAACACGGCTTGTTTTAGCAAGTTGTAACACACACCAGCTTCTTTGCTGCTGGGTGAACGCCATTTTCGATGTCACTTCCCTCTAGCTGCCTAAGTCACAACTAGCAATTCTGAAGAGAAAGATATGAAAATATTTTGAGTTAACAGCTTTTGATATCAATTTTTTCAATATATTCAATTAAGGCACTCACGTTTTCCGCAAAGCTGTTCTACATTATTTTCTATTAATTTCGGTAGCCACTGCCACCCACCATCCTCGTTGAAATTCGTCATGTTGTTGCTTGGCACATCCCCCCCCCTAAATCGCCGCTAGGTGTGCAGCTGTTGCCTGTATGTCTGCGTTCACAGGTGTTAATTGCTGCAGTAACGGAAGCCAGAAGTGTTGTGCCTGACCACTATCTATGTTCAGTTCATGGTTGTAGTGCATGATGGCATGTGTTTTCTTTAATTTTTGGGTCTATCAGAGTGTGTGCTTTGTATTTGACATGTACTTTCTCAATTTTATGGTTGTGGAATTTGATATGCTTGGCAAGTCTGATGGTGGGTTGGGCAGTTTTTGCATTTGATAGGTGCTGCTGAATTCTCTCACTGATGGGCCTGATGGATCTGCCGATGTAATGAGCCTTGCACTCGCATTCACCATCATAGACACCTGGATTGTTGAGGGGGGAGAGGAAGTACCGTTTATGTTTGTTTAGTTGGTCAGAAAATCTCAATACGCTGACCAAGGCAGAAATTTATTTTATTATAAAACATAAACTAAACGTAACGTTTCAACCTTCTAGCAAGGTCTTCTTCAGACTCTGCACCAAGTACAAATGTAACAAGGTACAAAAAAGGACGATATATATACACAAACATTACTCCCCTCCAGACTATTAGAAAGTTGTTCTGGAACATTCTAGCAGGTGGCTTTCCCTTGTCAACATTACTTTCACCTAAAAGGCTAAACATATTTTCTTCCATCTAGAATGTGGTTGGACTCTTTATCTCACACGCTTTTTCCTTCATTCTTCTTCCTTCTTCTCTCCTCTTTCTCTCTTGTCCTTTCCACTCTTTCTAACACCTTCTTCTTCTTGCTGGTTATCTGCAACATGAAAAATGACTGTGATTCTTTCTTGTGCTCGTAGAGAATAGCAGTATATCACTGGGTTCAGCAACTCTTAGCATTAAGTTAAAGGTGATGTGTTTGGATGTAAGGGTACATGATCTGCATGAATCATTAAAGTTGTTAAATTTACTATTGCAAATTCTAATTCCAGTGTGAGCTCGTAGCAGTAGTTGAAACTTAATCTTGCAAAGTTAACAAGCGTTATTTCAAATTCTGGTGTTATTGCAGTGTAAGATAATCTCAAATTGCCTATGGAATTTTCTTGCATTATCATACATATTTATGGTGAATAAGAGAGAACGATTTCTGTACAAAAACTGGGCAAGTTTCGGGATCATGAGTAATATGTAAAATGGCATTTCAGTGTTAAAATGGTGAATAAAATCCCAAATTTGATTTGAAAACTATACTTATTACAGAAAATAAACATTTCTTTTCTAATAGCACTTTTATGCAGTCATTGGGTTGTTCAATTTATTCCTGTGTACAATACTACATTTTTGTTCTCAAATTTTTACGGCAGAATTAACAAATTTTCTGCATTTTTGCATAACTTGCAGGATAATTCAGCTTCAGAAAGTGTTGTCAGTAAATAATCTCGAAATTTCGTGTGTTGGAGCTTATTTTGTATTTTGCAGTTCATTTAATATAATGAACTGCACCTTTCAAAACCATGAAAAATGAACATTGCCACATATTATTTCACATTCCACGTTTCTGTCAAAAGCTAAATATGCATGCCTCTAGATATCAGTATAACAAGATTATGTACAACACCGTACAATAAAATTGTATTGACTCCCCAAAAAATGTCATAATGAAGGGATTTCCAAGTTAATTTCCAGTGTAGAAATATTTCAGAAGTTGAAGGTTGTATCCAGTTGCCATTGATTTGTATATTAATGTTGATATCTGCTTCACTCCATCAATATCCACACCAAAGTTGTTGTTTTTCTACACAGATCAGTAATAATCTTGCGAGTGATGTCGCATGTGTTCTGATATATAAATACCAAGTATCCATATTTTACATGCAATATGCACCAGGAAATAACATCTTGACTGGTCAAGAGAGAGTATTTGAAATTGTACTCGTAAAATTATGGATGAATTTTGAAAGTTGATTATGTTTACACAATTATGAACAACGCATTACTGAATATGAAAAGTACCTACTGGGTCAATCCGTATGAAGTGGTACAACATGGTTGCTTGACCATTTTTAAAAAAGTTTTTTTTTTTTGTATGGTGTGAGCCTCACATGTTGACAGTTCAGAACCACTGTTATTTTATTTTTACTATCACCAATTTTAAGATGGCGGACATTCTTTATCATGGCGTGTGTCATTTTCTCCATTCGTAAGCATCAGCGGCAACTTTTTTATCTCCGCTCTGGTAAGACCTACGACAATGAGACAAAATCTGTGATGTTAAGCACATTATAGGCTACAATTATATTTGTGTGTAATTTTCTAAATATTATTCCTTCATAATAAATTTTAAGGTCAAAATTGTGTATTTTAATTGCTCAAAATGACATTTTTGTACATTTTTTTTAGGGGGGAGGCAGTTTGTTTAACACTTGAATTTTTTTGTGCAAGTACCTGTGTACTAATAGTGTGTGTCAAAATTATTTGAAGCGTGAGACTTTAATCCTTTTTTTTCTACAGGGTCATAAACATGTACTTTTTGTTTAAAAAAAAAAATCCAAGTTCAGGGTTAAATATCTCTGGTGGGCAGTTGTTTAAAAATCTGAAATTTGTACACAATACAGTACTCCATGATAAGTAACTTCAGTAAAAATTTTGAGTTTGAGATTCAATTGGTTTAAGAGATACAAAACTCGTGAAAAATTCAATATTTTGCATTAAATATGGTATGCCTAATTTCATTTCTTATTAACATTTTGTGTTAAAATTCTGCATACTGTAATTTGGAATGTCAATCAACAACATTACAATCCTGAAATGGCTCTGCAATAAAGTGTATATACAAGTGCATATGTGAGAGAATGGAGTTGAAGAACTCATACTGCAACTGATGGAGGTCATCGGAATCTTGTTCTGCATTCATCCCCATAAAATGCCTTCAGTGTCAGATGAATGTCAATTTGTAGCACATTTGCTGCGGTTAGAAACTCGATAACAACACACTACTTCAGGCGCTACACCAACATTGCATGGTTACATGCTGCCATTTTCATCGCTATAGTTCAGCACCCCCTGGCGATAGAAGTTTGAAACCTTCAATGGAGAAGCGTAAAGTCTTACAAGTTCAATGTATGGTTACTCAAAATCCAAAATGCATTTACAAGGTAACAAAAAATAAAATCATAGGAAGGTTTACTTTTCAGCACGCACTCGTATATTTACTTTATTGCAGAGCCATTTCAGGATTGTAATGTTGTTGATTGGCATTCCAAATTACAGTTTGCAGAATTTTAATACAAAATGTTAATAAGAAATGAAATTAGGCATACCATATTTAGTGCAAAATATTGAATTTTTCACGAGTTTTGTATCTCTTGAACCAATTGAATCTCACTCAAAATTTTTACTGAGATATTTAACCCTGAACTTGGAAATTTTTTTAACAAAAAGTACATGTTTATGACCCTGTAGAAAAAAAGGATTGAAATCTCATGCTTCAAATAATTTTGACACACACTATTGGTACACAGGTACTTGCACAAAAAATTTCAAGTGTCAAACAAACTGCCTCCCCCCTAAAAGAAATGTTCAAAAATGTAATTTTGAGCAATTAAAATACACAATTTTGACCTTAAAATTTATTATGAAGGAATAATATTTAGAAAATTACACACAAATATAATTGTAGCCTATAATGTGCTTAACATCACAGATTTTGTCTCATTGTCGTAGGACTTACCAGAGCTGAGATAAAAAAAATGGCCACTGATGCTTACGAATGGAGAAAATGACTCACGCCATGATAAAGAAATGTCCGCCATCTTCAGATTGGTGATAGTAAAAATAAAATAACAGTGGTTCTGAACTGCCAACATGTGAGGCTCACACCACACAAAATATAAAAAAATAAACTTTTTTAAAAATGGTCAAGCAACCATGTTGTACCACTTCATATGGATTGACCCTCCTGTGGTTTATTGTTTTTGTGTTAATTATGACATTCATAAAAAAGAATTTTTTCAAAATTACGAGGTGTACTGGCAACATTGGTCATGTCAGGGGGCAGTACCAGGTGTGCCCAACATATATGTTATTCAATCAATGCCCAGATTAAATAAAATAGTTCAAATTTATTGTACAAAAATTGAACTAGGTTAGTTTTTTGTACAAGCATTCCGTACTTTCATATTCTTGGTTGAGTGACTTTTTGGATGCCCCCTACAAAAATAGGAAATAACAGTAGTTACAATTCTTTAAAAATGCTATGCCTGTGGTGCTACAATCAATAAGAACTTCACAATCTTTTACAATTTTCCCCTTCTGTATTTCAGGCTCCTCTTCATCAGGTTACTCCATTTTTCGATTTGCTGTCTGCGTATTTAAATTGTGCCATGACCCACATACAGACAGATATACAGGAGGATTCACTGGTTTTCATGGATATTTTACTCAAACATGTTCCATCGCTTGTGACTGAACATGCAGACAAAATTCTCTACAACTTTCTTGATCAGATTTCAAAGCAGGAGGATTCTAACTCTGAACGAGTCATCACCATTAATTTAAATAGCAATATGACAACTATAAAGTGGAGAGTGCAGGTACTGAATCGATTGCACAAACTCCTCAAAGCTCTGCTTGAAGATAAACAGAGTTCAACGCAAAAGTCCAAGAAGGTGCAACAAGTCAAGTGGAGCAAGGACAAAGCATTGTATGTTCCCCTCTACACCAACTATGCCAGTGGTTGTTCTTTAGACATTTTCTCTGTCATGCACATGGGTCAGAAGGTAGAAGACAGAGTGGATCAGTTGAGAGATGAAGTCTCCCTGAAGAATTACATTGACATGTTGATGCCGTTGTTGTTCAAGACTTGGCTAGAGGTGGGACCGTCAGTATTAGAATCAGAAACAGGTTAGCTTTTAATTACTATGTGAAAATATTAGGGCTGAGTCGATGTATCTGTATCGGCCAATACCAGTGGTATCGGTAGCAGAAGGTATCGGTTGGAATTTGATTGATACAGGCAGATACTATTTTAGCATTTTGGTCTTTCACGGGCTTCACAAGAATACCTCTCAACCCTTTTGTGGCGTCTGAATTATGCAAAATTAGAAATTTATCTTTATTTTGTACCAGTTTTGCATGAAAAAACTTAATTTTATGATGACATAAATTGTAATTTAATATACTAATATAATTTTTGTATATTTTAAAGCAGAAATCTTGGTCAATTGATGCATATATACAGTATTTTGAATAACTTTTAATTATTACAATTTTAAAGTATCTGGTATTGGTGGGAATCGGCGAGAGTATGGGTATCGGTTCAGCCCTAGAAAATCGATTTCTAGATTACTCCAGAACCTACTTTTTGGTGGTTAGATTTGTATTTACGTCAACTTTGACGACATGATTATCTTTTATCTCGTGCAGTATATTCGAGCTGAAGGTCACATGGAGAATGAGATCATGATTAATGCAGTTTATGTAATCATTTTGATATGCTAGGTAATTTTTCCACAGTGTACAGGAACGAGAAGAAAACATTTGGAAAAGGCTGTCCATATTTTCTGTATGTGATATCAGGATTTTTTAAAACTTGCTAACCATAATATAACAGGAAATCTGGATGTGGAGTAAGTGGAAAGGGATGGGTTCAGAGGAGAAAAACAAAATGGTCTTGACTTCTATTTCACTTCCATTTTTGGAATTTATTTCTGTTAACAGACCTGAAAAAAGATTAATACATTTGCAGATCGTTGATCAATCTAATTCAGGAATGGAATCTAGCTTATGAATAAACTAGGGCTGAGTTGTTACCGCTTTGTGTTCCTTGTACCATTGCACATACACAAGCTTCTTTAGGTGCTCAAACTTGCAACAAACGTAAGATGAACTTGTAAGTGATGCAAAATGTAATAATTTTATGTTTTCATAGATGTGTTTTTTAATCTATACAGCATTGATTTTCTTGTGCAATGTATAATAAAACTAAAAGTAAAAATTCATTTTCAGGTCCTCTTATCGAAGAAGCAGCTGAAGTACTGCAGTGTGTTTTGGAAATAATGCAGCTGGTGTGGGAATACATTTCATGGTGGGATTCTGAAGCAAACATGGGTACTATGGTAACTGTCTTTTTGTTGTTCCTATTTCTTTCCTAAATATACAAAAATCACAACTTAGTGTTTTTTTAGGGAGGAGTAGGGGGTTTCCCCCCCAATGGCATAGTGGTATCATAATCCCCTTGTAATCGAGAGGTCCCGTGTTCGATACCCGGTGTGCAGTTCAGACCCCCCCACACACACACTTAATAAATCTGTAAGCAACAACCTAGCCATAGACTGGAAATGGTGAAGGTTGACAATTACTTCCATAAACAATTGAAACGTAAGGGAGTGAAAAGTACCAGACATGTGAGGATCTTTAATTTGTAGCTGTCTTTGTCTGTCCACTGAAGATGACAAGGGGATATGTTGTGGTATAATGATATCTTTGCGACATCAACAGGAGGGCTTAAAAACAGTTTCTACGCTTGGGATTTTGTTCACTTTTTATAAAGATTTTAGGTACTGATAGGCAAAATTTGAACTTGTGCACAATAGAGGCTCTGTCTGAAAAGACCAAAAAGCAGGCTCGAAGTACTGTCTTGTTGAAGTGATGTTCAAAAGCTGTAATTAAATGAGCAATCGAGACCTCAGCATGGAGCATGCCTAGTTGCAGGCTTGAATACTACACTTGTTCATTTGTTTGTTTTATGGAAGTCTGAAATCGGCCACATGTTGTTAGTTCTTCTAATGTGTGAAAATGTAAGTATGAGAACATTTAAGATGCTATGTGATTTCTATGATGAAAAGCAAGTGTGTATAATGTGGGAAAAACAATGTGTTCTTAGTTTTATCTACTGATCGTATTTGGCACTGCAGTAGAAACACTTTCTCTTCCAGTCCAAGGCTTCAAGACTGAACTGCGAGACCATTCTTGGAGGATGTTTGCTTCAAGTACGATCTTGCACCTTTGGGACATGACCATAGATGGGTCTACTAATCATGTATAAAGTGACTAGGTGTACAAAAACATTCCACTACAACTGATAAAAATGACAAATCTGCCAGATTTTATTCTGCTGCAGTTTACCCAAATCTGTGTTACATGAAGCAAGTCAAAACACTAAGCAAGTAGATCATATGTGGTCAAATCTTGGTGATACATGAAATTTGCATGGTTCAAGTGAATAACTGAACTTTTATATTGTAAATTTCCAAACTACTATGAAATTTTCTGTGCTACAATATTAATGTACAATCAATCTGTACATTTATTCTGAATTATTGATACTTATTGGCATAAGTATGTATCTTTATCAAAAACTACAAATGAAAAAGATACACATTTGTGACATCGGACCATTGAGAAAATAGTTGCACGCAAAAAGAATTTCATTGACTGTTCACAAAATTTGTTTTCATTTATAATTTCAGACTGAATGGTTCAGAAGGGAATACTATGAAGAATTTAAGCGTTTCTTTCTTTCAAAATTTCCGTACACACTGATGCCGCAGTCGAAGAAGAGGAAGTCTGGACAGTCTGTATCATCAAGGAATTTAATGAACTGTGCTGAGCAAAATATGCTGATCTGTTTCCTGTTCTGCTGTATGGTTGAATTTGGTGGATCCAGTTTAATGCAGAAAGTTATATCTTACATATCAAGTATGTATTAAAACAGAATCAAACTTTTATTTTAGCAGACATATTTTCATCGTAAGAGCTGCTAAGTTAAACACATCCTAAATGAATGTAAGTGATCCTTTCATGACACTTTGGCAGTGCATCAGCAACTTTGTGAGAAATATTTGAAGGGTATATAAGAAAAACAATGTCCACTTTTTAACTTTTTACAGGAATGCAATTTGAATTTTGAAAACTCTACAGAGTGAAGCCGAGGAATATTTTTTCGATGCTGATTTATGCAGGACTAAGTGTTTTTCCTAAAATTATGCATGTGGGGATGTAAGTACACCACCCCTAGAAAATCAAAATCTCAATTTTCACCAAAACTGGACAGATTATTTTTTGCCTGTACCCTTCATTTATTGGTGACTTAAAAACATTTAGGGTGCTAAAATTTTCCACAAATTTATTAGTTCCCACCACTACTTTCAGTTAATGCCTGCAATAACCTCACATTTTTATGGCCTCCCCGATGGCGCAGTGTTAGGTAGCATCCTCGCCTTGAAATCAAGGGTTCCCGGTGGAGGCACATAGTGGTTCGGATCCCACTAAATTGTAGGTCCAGTCCCAATTAGCCTTACTGTGCATAAAATGGAATTAAATCACCAAATCAATCAATCACATTTTTTATGGAGATTCAAAAAAATTAAAAAGAGAATCTTGATCCTATGTGCTTCCAAATCTCCATGACCCCAATATTCTTCTCTAAAGCCAGTCTCACATGGTACTCTCACTTCCTGACCCACCTCCAACTCGAAACTACCATAAGATTTTTTACATCCTCAATTCGCAAAGGCATCAAAAGGGGTCTCACACAATCCTTAAAATCACATATTTAAAAATGGTGACTGCAAAAGCTTAGATGGTAAGGGAAAATAATGTTTTCTATTAAGATAATAACATTAGCACTGTTGAAAAATGCAGCACATGTAATCCATGGCAGTGAATGTGAGTATATAACATATGCTATTTCAAGTTGATATACAACTTTACGGACACACTAGCATAAAGTTGCATTACCCGTATATTACGATAGAAGTTGCATCTTCCAGTAAAACCTTGTATGGTTTTGAAATATATTTCCTAATACGAACTACTCAAATAAATTAAATAAACTTCGCAACATTCAAAGTGCAAAAATTGTGGTGTTTGTAAAATTGTTACCATATTATATTTATATTTCATTGACACTACTTTGCTCCTAAAATATTTATTGGAAATTTACTTTGAAGTCCATGAAGAACTAATTACAATTCATAATTTATATATCATTGCAACATTAGTAGATTTATTTACTGTGGTGCTACACACAGCACAATCTATTTGTTACAACCAGCATACCAGAGAGTACATACATACGTGTGTGGCTGTTCAGTGTTTACTTCAAAATAGTATTCGCGTCGGTTGTGAAAGTAAAATAACAGTATCACAGTAGGAAATTTAAACATAAAAACTATTTTTTTAAAACAATAATAATGAGTAGACTCTTCACTCAACAAATAAAATGTTCCCCTCAATCATTTATATAGCTGTATTGGTCGAATATTTTTCTCCTTTAAGTTACCTTGAATAAACAGTCAAATATATATTGCCTTTCTTCTTCAATTTCCTACTTCAGCTGGCCAGTGTGCTCCTCAATTCTGATTGGTAGTTCTTTAGTATTAACGATGGATTTAGAGACGGTTTCTAATTCTGTTGGGAACTGAATAAGAGAGAGCTCTCACACGATCGTTAAGTAAGGAAGCTAGAAGTCGATCATGAAGTGAAGACGTACCTAACTGCCATATGAGACTGGCTTAATTTCACTCTTTATTTCCAACTGTGTTGACCTATATATGGCTTATAATTTTTTCATGATTATCTCCTGAATCTTATTATTGTTTGTTCTTCTTTTACATCCTTAACATTCTCCTTCGAACCTTTATATCCCATACACTCCATGTTGCAACATTTCTTTTTTTGCAATGTATTGCAAAGGTGCACTAGAACAAGAGTAGCACAGAAAGTGTTAACTTTTTCAAACACTAATAACTTGAAATGATATGGTAAAACCTACATTCAAATGAAACCTCATTTAAAGTGTGTATTTTATTACAGGTTGTTTGTTTTACACATTCTTACAGGTTAAACAAAAACATGCAATAATTTTCACCTATTGTACATTGTTGCCCACTTACCATGTCCAAACAATAAAATAAAAAATAAAAATAAATGTTGTATGGCAGATGTAATATACACATAAATGACAAAATCTTTTAAACTCTGCAAGCAAATTTTATCTAATGTTAAGTTTTCTGGTTTTGGACAGTTCACACAAGTGTATGTTGTTACACAATGATAAAACATGTTGCAATATCTCGCATTAATGCCATACTTGTTTTTGAAGTACATTTAATTAATATTTCCATTCTTGAGTTGTTTCCAGCGATAAGTGGTTATTCAAATTTGCATTAAAACTTTAAAATCTAATATATATTACATTGTTGATACCACACATTTACTGCATTGCGTATGGTATGATGTGGCATTTTGTAATTGTAGACATACCAGTCACGTCTGGATGGTTGATGGTCTGAATAGTTTCAATTACATTGACACCTTGCTTGCTCATACCTGAGTGTGTTAAGTGGCAGACTGAAATTCCCAGGTTCCAGTTCCATTCTTGGCATGGTTGTTATGTGTGATGGCCTTTTGATCATTTTCATATAATCACAATTAACCAAATAGTGGCAGAGAAAAGTGACACTAAATATCTAAAATTATTGTCAGAATCATTGTTTAAGTTCTTGTCAAGCCAACAGGGACAGATTCCTTCGTTAGTTCTATATTTGCAATGTCTTCTTTCGCAGAAAACTTGGATGCAACTGAGAATGCAGAATCTACGTTGAAGGTTCTTCGTTACTTGATGGTTGACAAATGTTGGTCGCAAGATGAAGTGAATTTTTCACCACTTATAGATTCAATAGTTTCCTACTACGAGAAAGCTTCTCTCAGAAAACGAGCTGGTTTACGTGAATTACTATGCTCCATTGTTTTGAATCATCGCCTACGTCATGTAAATAGGTTAGCCAAATTACTGTCCTATTGTCAATTTTTAATTAATGTATTTAAGTTACAAATCTATTCTAAAATGTCAATAATATAGTAGTGCTTTAATTAATGATATTCATGAAAATATTATACACTTTCTATGGTTGAAATTTTCTCATGTGGTTCACATCTCTCATGTGGCCTATGAAGGTTTCGCTGATACCTATAAACTGTCAATAAATTTCTAATACCAAGATATGTTATCAACCTGATATAGAATTAAAAATGTTCTGTGAAGAACCAGAATGAATCATTTCTCATGACTTCAGTAAGATTTACTCAAAGAGAATATGTATTAATAAATTTATTTTGCAATATTAGGGTATATGAATCATACCTTTATATTCACTAAAGCAAGAACAAAATTGCAGTAGTTGTGCTGTGAATAGGCTGCTTTAATTTTTTTACAATTTGTAGTAATGCAATGTATTTAATTTGTCCCTCTAATTTTAGTTAATATTTTTATTGCTGGTATAACCATGAATGGTTTTGATTTGTAGTGTGATAGCAGATCCAACATTCTGAAATTAAAAGAGAGGTATTGAATATGTTGAAGTGCTTGAATTATGCTCTAGGATTTCAGGAAAAGTAACTTACTTGATATGTCTAGAAATTGGTCTCATTCATTTAATACACAATTTTTAAAATGTATTTGTAAATTTTACATTGCACTCAGATTGTTGAGTTTATCCAAAAATGTGTTCAAATTGAATGTTCCAAACAGTCTCCCCTTCCTCTCAATTTTCTGTGTGTTAGCCCTTCATCACTGTATCTGAGCCAATATTAGAAATAGGTTTCTGTTGTATATACAAATTTGTTCATTTTAGTTTCTTGATCGATGACATTTCTATTTTAAAGCTTGTGTATGATTTCTACTAGTTATCTACAGAAGTTTTTTTTTCTTCTTTTGCTACCAATGGAATAACAATATAAAATTTTCAAATTAAATATAAAATTGCAAGTATATCTTGAAGAATGTGAATGCATCATTAACCTCCTTGATAATACACGTAACCAGATGGTAGGAATGGGTTAACTGCAGTGATTAGAATGCTACATTTTAAAAGTAGCTTTGCTACACATACAGCTACTCCTCTGGGCTACTTGCTCCTTTGCATAAAAAAATTAAACAACCCCAAGGCAGTTGTACTTACTAGGTAATGTTCTGTTATTTATCATTTTACCCATCATGCAATACAATTTTGTTAGCAATGTTACTATCTGTACCTTGTTACTAGTTTTTAGCTAATTAGGATGCTGTCCAAATTAAAGTTTACAACTATGCATAAATGTAGTTCAGTGGGACTATTTATGTGTAGATATTAACACACTTTTGATAGGTAAAATTATTTCATTTTTAATAGCTAAATATGAAGGCAGCATTTTGTATGAAAATATCAGTGGCAACCATGACTAAATGAGGTAAAGGTGAAGAAGATATTTATAAGTTTTTCAAAAGGCACAATGTAAAAGTAACTTGTCACACTGTTACATGATAGCTTTGCCAGCCTCTGTAACGCAGTGGTTAGCACACATGCTACTACACCAGAAGTCCCAGGTTCAAATCGCAGCCTGGGCATGAGTAATCTTCATGTGTCCCTTCATCACATCATAATTCATCCTCATCTTCCCGATTAGCCAAAAGTGGCAGAAATGCAAAGTTAAATAAACCAAATCAATCAATTACATGGTGACTTTTCTTCTTGGTCTTTTCTATTAATGCAAAGAAAGAATATAAAGCACATTCAAAATTTACTTCAAAATACCAAGCTGAAATGTAGCTCCTAGCTACCTGCAATAGCACTGTACTTCTGATCACTGGTTAACTACATATAATTGTTTAAACATTTACTTTACACAAGAAGGCATATGCATTATGTGTTTATATATGTCAAAATAATGAAGAAATGCTGCAATTTTGCATTAATTTATAGGCCGTTAATATATAGTATATCTGATATGCGCGGTGCCTCAGTCGGTAACGCGTCTGACTACCATGCTAAAGGTCCCGGGTTCGATCCCCGGCCGGTTCAAATCCGGGAACTTTTCTAACGATGGAAGCGGCCCCGGCGCCCACCCAGCGTCGAATAACATGGGTACCTGGGGGAAACCCTGGGGGGTAAAGGCGGTCAGGGGCATGATGCTGATCACATCACCCCCACTCAAGACCGGATCAAGAAAGTGTGGGGCATTACCCCCACACCCCCTATACGCCTTCATGGCGTGGTGCTATGCACAGGGGAGCACTTTAACTTTTTGATATAATTTTACCGATACATCAATATTCCTATACTGGCTAACCTGTCCCATTCTTAATTTTTTGCAAAGAGGTTTATATATCGTACTGTGTGAGGGGAAAGGGTATTTTCTGTGTTGATACAATAAACTGGGTCTTGGGCCTCCCCGATGGTGCAGTGGTATCGTCATCGCCTTGTACTCAAGGGGTCCAAGGTGTGATACCCGTGGAGGCACATAGTTGTTCGGATCCCACTTTAAACTGTAGGTCCAGTTCCAATTAGCCTTACTGTGCATAAAGTGGACTTAAAACAAAATCAATGTATCAATTTATATGCATATTCGTTGTATTAGTAAAATATTAGTGATCTTGTATATCTATAAAGAGCCTGTAATTTAGTTGTAACTGTCATTTTGATATATTTATGGATATAATCATATAATTCATATAGTCTGATTTTATAAAGTAAATGTCGCCAAGAAACACTTGCAATTTCATATTACACTGATAAAATGTCAGTTTTTCCAGTATCGGTAAATTTCACATTGGTATCAGCAAAAATTTCACACTGGCTCTTCAGTTGTATGCAAGATGCAACTCCTTTGTGCCTCCAACAAGGATTTGATACACAAAGTCATGATAATGAAATATTATAAAGAAGACATAGGAGTTGAGCCTCTCCATTTTCTTGTGATCTTCCACCATTCCTCTCTTTCCATGGTGTTCCAATCTTGTCCTCTTCTCCTAACACTCTCCACTATCTGCTCTTTCCACCTACATCTTGGTTTTCCCTTTGTCCTTGTTCCCAATCCTTGTGCATTGTAAGCTCTTACTGGCAGTTTTTCTGCACCCATTCTCTTCATGTATCCAAACCATCTCATCTGTGCCTGATCTATTCTGTCCAGCAGCTTCACAACCCCCCCACTATCTGGCGGATCTCCTCATTCTTTATTCTGTCCCTTCTAATCTTCCCCAACATGCTCCTTAAAAATTTCAACTCTAATGCCTGCAGCTTTCTATTCTCTCTGTCAGTGTCTGCTTCTTTGCTCCATACATAATTATTGGTACATAGTATGCATTATATATTACCTTCTTGCATTTCATAGGTACATCCCTGTTCCATATTAATCTTTGAACGCTTCGATATAGTCCACCACCAATTTGTCCTCTTCTGTTTACCTCCTCATCTATTCTTCCACTTCTATCAATTCCTAGATATTTGAAATTCTCCACAACCCTCAACTCTTTCATGTCCTGCCAGAGGCGGGAAATAGCAAAGGATGATGATGATATGATTGATTAACTTTGCAACCACATACTGTACATGTCAATTTACATGCTTGTAAAATTGTACTTCATGGAGGAAAAACATCAAATTATCTATTTGTGAATGAGCATTGTCTGAAAATTATTTTTTACTACATTTTCTTAAAAATTCACTAATGGGTGTAGTCTTCAATTTAGGGCTTAGTATTTTTTAATGTGACTGTATCAACAACATAACATGGAAACCATTCACTTAAACAATCAGAACTGCAAGCACAAGCAATATCCATTGCCCTCCAATAATCGATAGGTGTATAATGCAGATTGTGAGTTCAAGGCTTATTACATTGGCACAACTATTAATGAAAGAATTCAACAACACCAGACTGATAAGACATTTATTTAACAAAGAATTCCAAATACAGCGTTAGCCATTTTATATTGGAATGTATAACAGTAGAAAATTAACAACATAAACAAAAATTACATCCGATATAGAACGTTGCACATTTTTGTACAACAGCCTTTTAAAACGTGCCTGATTATCAAAAATGTCTATTTGGCTTGTTAACTTATTGAATTGACTGGGTAGTCTGTAGAGCAGGAAACGCTGTATGAGGCATAACCTTGGCTTCATGGGCTTTTGTAAGTGTTTAGTGGATGGAATTCGCTAACAAACGATGGCCAGGAAGAAATTTAGAACATAATTTAGTGTAATGATGATGATAAGTGGTGGTGTAACATTCTTTGAAGATCAAGTACATCCAAGTAGCTTTTCACGTTGGCAGCACATAGTCACGATTTTCTGGCTTTCCTATAAATGTTTCCAATAAGCTCCTCAATTGCCCTCTTGTCAGCTAGACCTTCCACTGAGTATCAAACCCAGGACCTCTTGCATCAAATGTTAAGAGTTCTAACTATTTAGACAAATGGGAGCTCCCGACTACAGCAACCATGTTAATGAATTAAGCAATGATAATGGAACACTAATACCATGTGGATGCAAACTGGAAGCTACAGAACTCCTGGTGGCTTGATGCAAAACAGTAGCTTGATATACACTGACTTCTGTGGCAGAGTGGTTACTGGTTAATACAACATGCTACAATGCCAGGGATCCTGGGTTTGAATCCCAACCCGGCTGTTCTTGGCGAGTTTCCCTTCATCAATTTTTATCATATCATCACATTCTCATCTTCACGATTAGCCAAAGTGGCAGAAAAGTGAAGTAAAATAAACAAAATCAATCAAACAATAGCGTGATATGCAGTAAAGTAACAAGTTCCCATATGGATGCTGGTCACCAAAATTAATAGATATACTGATATTTAGTGTTGCAGATAAAGCAGCTCGAGAGAAAACACAAAAAGATTCTAATTAACAAAAACATTTATCATTAAAGATGATTTCAAGGGGTTTAAAGTTCAGTTCGAATTACCAAGTAATTCGAACTAAAGAGAGAGCACTATTAGTTTAGATTATATTATTGTGCATGTTTGTATTCTAGGAAAACGCACCTGGATGGCTGGCTGGTTCGATTACCTAATATCCTCTGTGAGAAGGAGGTTTCTCCTGGTACAATCAAAGCTATGGCAAGGCTTGCAATACAGAAGAATGTTTCCTTTCTCTCAAGCTTCTCATCAAAGATTCCAGACATATTGAGTAAGTATTTTGTGAATAACACAGACATAAATACTTAATTGTATCAGTGGTTTAATCTCTACCTAGTTTTCAACTAGAATGCCCGAATGGTCGACAAATAACATGAAAAAAGACTGTTTAAAAGTAGTATCAGCTTTGAAAAATAGTACACCTGAAATACAATACAGCTTCTGAATTTGTTGGAAATGGTTGTTTGGTACTTCAGGTTGAAAACGATTGGAATATATATATATAATGAGCAGTTTTGTACATTAGCTTGAATGTCCATCCCTTGATTTTAAAGCCTCTGTATATATATATGAGAGAGAGAGAGAGATAGAATAGTCCTTAGATCTTGTTAAGTCCTACATGTCTTGCAACACTATGCTTTTGTGTGTGTGTGTACTTTAAGTATAATGGTTTAATAAAAATTGCTCTTTTTTGTATATAACTTCAAACCTGCCTCATTAAATGTATAAAATCCACATAGATGTAAGTTCTAGAAATTGTGGAGGACAGAGATTAGCTATATTATTGGCATGAAATGCCAAAGACCTATGTTCAAACAACCCTGTTCCTCATAATTTTCACATAAAATTTTTAAAATGTTATTTCATTCATATTTTGGGAAATGAGAGAGGAGGTAGTAAATAATTAGAGAAACTTAGTACTCATATTTTCTGCGAAACTGCTTTTAATTTGTTGTAATTAATTAATAGGACAAACTTAAAACACCTTTGCAGAAAACATGAGTACTAAGTTTCCCTGTAATTATGTTATTTTTCATTAATAAAAATCTTGATTTGAATTAATAATACTTGTTATAATTTTTGTGTATTTTACTTATGCATTATTAATATAATTTTGCAGATAATTTGCCACACATAACTGTTACAAATTTAGAGCCAATAGAAGGACAGAAATCTATAGTGAACATATTTTATTGGATGCCAGATTGGAATGAAGGACATTTGAAGTGTTTGGGGAAACACATCAAGAGTGCACATTTCGATAAAGAACTGATTGCATATATTTTGGAAATCTTCCAAGTAAGGTGAGTATTGTCAGTAGTTTTATAAAACAATATGACATTAACCTTTAGTGGCCGGGAGCCTCACTGCTTTTAGAGAAGGTAAAATTTATACATTGTGCCTCCCAATAATTAGTGTTAAAGGAAGAAGAAATTACTTACGTTAAATTTCGTATTTTCACGTTGCACAATTGGATGGTTATTTCTGATTAATTTTGAAGGCTCACTGCCTTCATATACTGTATTTCTTGAGCGAGAAACTTTTTCCATGACAATTTATACCCTAGTAGTATACAATTTATTTTGTCTGCATTCCTGGGAGTTCTTTCTTTAATGAGGTACTTTTGAATGGAGGTATGAAAAACATAAAAAAATACTCAAATTTCTTTGCCCTGCTAACCCCTACAGTATGTGAAAATAGTCTATATATATACATATAGAATAAAAGGAAGGAGGGCCACAAGGGCTAAATAAAAAGTGAAAGAGGAGAGAGGAAACACTCACCGGACAAAGAAAAAATTCAAATTTTCGTGATGGTATGTCACATCTTCAGGAGTAGAGACACGTTGTAGAACTAAGTGACAAGATGGAAGAGTAAGTATGTTTTCCTGGGGGAAACATCCACAGCCCTGAACCTCCGCATCAACAACCACCACTCCTCTACCCAAAACCTGGACTTTGCTGTTGCCATTCACACCAATCACCACAATATTCCTTTTAATGACTGCTTCCAGGTAGCGATCACCCACTCCTTGCCCCAATCCACCAACACCTCAATACGTAGAAGATGGGAGAGGGCCTACATATCGACCATGAATGCAACCACACCTCCAGGCCTGAACAAGGCCACCCAGTAACGCCCCTCATCCCCTATCCTCACCCTCACCACCACCTTTTCCCAACCACCCCCTTCCCCACCACTCACAGTTTTCGACAAGCCAGGCAAAAGAACCATCTCTATATATTTATATTTTTTTTGTGGTACTGTCAACACTTTTTTTTTTTCGGGACCTGGCAACAATGCAGGTCATGCTTACTCTTCCCTCTAGTCACTTAGTTATACAACGTCTCTCTACTCCTGAAGATGTGACATACCATCACGAAAATTTGGATTTTTTCTTTGTCCGGTGAGTGTTTCCTCTCTCCTCTTTCATTTTCGTGATTTCATTTGGGAGGATGGTGGGCAAAATTGGAGGAGGCTTGAGTGGGTTTCATTGGTTGTGGTCTGGGATGAAGGGTTTTTTGCCCAGAAGTGTTGCCATCTGAGGTGTCTGGCAAAGGTGTGGATATCGAAGAGGAGACGGAATTGGTTGTGGGGAGTTGTGGGGGAGAAGGTGAGGCCTTTGGATAGAATATCAATTTCGGTAGGGGTGAGATTGTGGTTGAACAAATTTAGTACTAATGAAAGTAAAATAGTGGTCTGGGGGCAAGTCACCTACGCTACAATGAACCCACCCTGCTACCCCTGGGGGGTGGGACAGGGGGACAACCTTGAAATGTTAAAAAGGAACCCCTATTTTTTATTGCAGATTCAATGTCCGAAAGTACGTCGGTTTTGTCCGACACAGTTTGTTCCATTCGTGATAGATAGATGGCACCGTAAGCGCAACGTGTTGGTTGTGTCTCGTAAATGCAGTGGCTGGCAACTGTGTGAGGAGGGATACTGTGGCCTAGAAGCATTGTGCTCGAGCTTTCAGTAGTCTGTGATTGTATGGTCAGTGCAGTGTGACTGCAAAGAGTCGAATGACACAGTTAAGTGAAGTATTCAACATCATGGATTATCTATCCGTACAAGAAAAAATTGAAAGGATCCTTATTTATGGTGAATGCAGAAGAAACATCAACAATGTTGTGACCCTTTATGGGGAACGTTTTCCTGACAGGCTACGATCACGTTCTTCGTTTGTTCGAGCTGTCAAACAGTTTTGTGCCAAAGGAAGTGAACACCGTACAAAAAGGATTCGAAGAGCAACTGCCACTGGAGAGCATAATCAAATTGCAGTCCTAGCCACAGCTCATAATCCCCAGGCCAGTATGCGAGTAATATCATCGCAGTCAAAAATTTCTCGTAATAGTGTTTGGAGAATATTGAAACGTCACAAATTTCATCCCTATCACGTGTCCATGCATCAAGAACGTCATGGGGACTATTTTCACAATTGAGTGGTGTTTTGGGAATGGACACGCAAGCAAATACTAGTCGACCAGCAGTTCTTTCGTAAAGTACTTTTCTCTGACGAATCAACCTTCACAAACCACGGTCAGTTAATCGTCACAATAAGCATTATTGGAGTGTGGGAAACCCACATTGGTTGTGTGAAGTTGAACATCATTGTTCTTGGTCGGTTAACGTGCGGTGTGGAATCATAGGCTACAAACTCATTGGTTCCTATGTTTTTGAAGGTACTTTGGACGGGCACAAATATCAAACGTTTTTGCATGATCAATTACCGACATTGCTTGACGATGTAAACCTTGCACTGCAACAGCACATGTAGCTCCAACATGATGGTTGTCCAGCATATAATGCAATAGTAGCATTGGAGGAATTAAACTGCATGTACAATGGTCGTTGGATCGGTAGAGGCGGTCCGGTGCATTGGCCTGCCAGATCACCAGACCTTACGTTGCCAGATTTCTTTTGTGGGGATATCTCAAAGAATGTGTTTATCAAGATGTGCCAACAACCCACGCAAACATGATCGAATGAATAAGAAATGCTTGCGCACACATTGATGCAGATACACTTCTGCGTCGTGTTCAATCATTTGAACATCGGATCAAGAAATGCATTGAAGTTTGAGGACGTCATTTCGAGGCTTGCATGGAATAATTGCATCTAGCACCCTGATGGTAAGAGATGAGGGGACCCACACAAAACAAGCACCCTGATTGTTAGAGGCGAGGGGACTCACCCAAAACTAGCACCCTGATGGTGAGAGGTGAGGGGACACCCGAAATGAGCATCCTGATGGTGAGAGGTGAGGGGACTCACCCAAAACGAGCACCCTGATGGTGAGAGGTGAGCGGACTCACCCAAAATGAGCACCCTGATGGTGAGAGGTGAGGGGACTCACCCAAAATGAGCACCCTGATGGTGAGAGGTGAGGGGACTCACCCAAAATGAGCACCCTGATGGTGAGAGGCAAGGGGACTCACCCAAAACAAGTACCCTGATGGTGAGAGGCAAACAGACGGTGCCATCTATCATGAATGGAACAAAATGTGTCTGAACCTATGTATTCGAATCTGCAATAAAAAATAGGGGTTTCCTTGTAAAATTTCACGGTTGCCCCCTCCCCCACCCCCTGGGAATGTCAGGGTGGGTTCATTGTAGCGTAGGTGATTTGTCCCCACAATACTATTTTACTTTCATATGGAACATTTTTTCGTTCGATGCATATTTCTTCAGGTATTTCGATTTGTCAAGTTACATGGGACACCCTGTATATAGTCTGCCTCAAGAGTGGTACCTTGATTACAAGTTTTTCAGTCCTATGAAGGGAAAAAATATATAGTACAGTTAAATTATGCATAATTCTATATTGATATTGAGAAATGTGGGAGACTGGAAAGTCTGCCTCTATATAAAGCAATAAAAATAAATAATTTCTAAGTCTTGTGGAAGAACTATCATATACTGTAGACCAGGGGTAGAAAAATACAGGGTGTCTGGTCGCCATGGGGACTGAAAATATTCACCGGGGGCCTACATTTTTGAATTCAGCTTTTTTTTTTCTTTTTAAGTAACAAGTACAGTATATTTTCATGTTTGTGCATTTTCTGTGCCATGTATGTTACCATTAAATCATAATGATAAACATGTCATTATAAATTTTTGCACAGTTAGCCAAATTATAAAATTTGCAGCAATATGGTATAGTCGGATGTGTTAGAATGTATTGCATAATTATTCATGCTGTTACCAGTTGGGCCTTCTTTAGAAAAGCCACTCCAGAGCAAGAATTAATTACTTTTAATCCAACCTTGTATAAATTCATAAATTAAATATTTGAAGATCAAATTTCCTAGCTTATCTTATAGGAGGAGTTTAAAAATGAAAGCTGTTTTCTGAGAATCAAGGGCTAGCACCTGAATTGTTTTTAGTTTTGTCTACCCCTGCTGTAGACTATAAATAGTAATACATAATATTAATTTTCAGAAAGGATAAGCATCCAGAGAGTCCATTTGCCCTTATGCTTGAAAAAACATCATGGTGGAAGGAGTTAAGAGGAAGTGCTTGACCAATCCACAACTTTGCTATCGTCTTTGAAGATGTCAGTGTTCAAATATTTTATTTGCCTGTTGTAAAGATTTTTGTACAATGAATAAAGAGAATGATTTTGTGCAAGAATGTACATTATTTTAATATGCATGAGAGAATAAGTGAAACAATCTGAAAATGTTTTAGTATAGCTAGTTAGAGTAGGTTCTAATGGATTTTTTCTTTCCATGTATCATATGTAGCACATATAACCATCAAAAATATACAAAGGAAACATCATCACCTCTTGCTGAGTCGGCATAGAAGTCAATCCTCTCCATTTTCTTCTAGTCTTCCAACATTCCTCTCTTTCCAATGTTCAAATCTTCTCCTCTTCTCCTAACACTCTCCACTACCTGCTCTTCCCACTGACATCTTGGTCTTTCCCTTGGCCTTATTCCAACTCCTTGTGCATTATAAGCTCTTGATGGTATCCTTTCTGCATCCATCCTCTTCGTGTGTACAAACCATCTCATCTATGCCTGATCTATTCTGTCCTGGAGCTTCACCACCCCCACTGTCTGTCAGATCTCCTCATACCTTATTCCCCAATATACTCCTTAAAAATTTCATCTCCATTGCCTGCATCTTTCTTTTGTCACTCTCGGTCATTGTCCAAGTCTCTGCTCCATATATAGTCATTGGTACATAGTATGTATTATATATTACCTTATTGCATCATAGATACATCCCTGTTCCATATTAATCTTCGAATGCTTTGATATAGTCCACCACCCATTTGTCCCCGTCTGTTTACCTCCTCATCTATTCTTCCACTTCTCTCAATTATTCTTCCATGTCCACCTTTATTCTTGGTTCATTTCTGGCTATGTTTCTTGTTATTAGCACCTCGGTCGTTTCTGCGCTGAATTTCACTCCTGCTTTTCTGATTTCCTCATTCTAACTATCAAGCTGTCTCTGTACTTCTTCATAGTTTCCCCATATTACTAGGTCATCAGCGAACAGCAGGGCCTTAATCTCTTTCTCTCCTATCTTCTTCCCCATCTCTTTGGTTAATTACATCCATTATCCATTGTAATTGTGAAGAGCCGTGGGGAAAGAGCACCTCCTTATACTGAACCACTGTGTTCTTCTCACTGGTGTCTTCACACAGCTCTGGTTGGCGTTGTATGTGCTCTGAACTCTACACACTATCTCTTTCTCTGCTCCTTTCTCTCTTAGAGCCTTCCAAATCTTTATTCTGTCCATGCTATCAAATGCCTTTCCTGTAATTGCCTTATGGTGAATATCAGATCTACTGTTGATCTGC
The DNA here is from genome assembly GCF_977018435.1 of Lepisma saccharinum. Classification (NCBI taxonomy): domain Eukaryota; kingdom Metazoa; phylum Arthropoda; class Insecta; order Zygentoma; family Lepismatidae; genus Lepisma; species Lepisma saccharinum. The sequence goes on along the minus strand of NC_139242.1, from coordinate 37,179,421 downwards.
CTCTTCTAAATCCATACTGTTCCTCTCTTATGTTCATCTCTGTTACTTCCCTTATTCTTTTCCCTAATATATTCTTATACATCTTTGCTCATTGGTACGTTAGTGTTATTCCTATGTAGTTTTTACATTCCTTTCTGTCCCCCTTCTTGAATATGGAAACTATTAGTCCCTTTGTCCAATCTCTTGCCCCCACTGTTTTCATCACACTCATTCTCTTTAGTGCTTCCACCACGTTCCATGTGATATTCATTTTTACTTTCCTGTTTTCTTTTTTCTTCACTTCTTCATGTTCCTTTCCTTTTTTCACATTCAGCAATATCTCAAATGATTTCTCCACATTCTTCTTATTTCTTCATACTCTCCTACAACAATTCTCCTTTCTCTCGCTAATCCATACAATACTTTCTTGTTCCAATCTACATCATATTCTAGCACTTTGGCCCATTCTTCCATCCACTTTCTTCTTTCCTCCTTTACTATTGTTTTTGCCTCTTTTTTTTTCCCATGCACTCTTTTCGTGCATTTTGTGATTTCCTTTAAACCATTTTATAAATGCATCATTTTTGTTTTTCACTGCCTCTCTAGTTCTTTCATTCCACCATGGTGTTTCTTTTGTTGCTCGTCCTTGTACATACTTTTCGGCTGCCTCTACTAATTCTGTTTTAAATCTTATCCATTCTGTTTCTACTCCTTTGGGTTGATCTCTTGGCACTTTTGTTCACAATATTTCTTGATATTTCTCTTTTATCATCTTATCCTTGAATTTCCACACTCTTATCCTTCTCGGGGTGTAAGGGGTGCTCCTTCCACGTAATGCACCCAATAGTCAACCTCACTTCCACATAGTACACCCTGGACTGCAGACTAACGAGGCTCTGACGACTGGCCCCATGGCCAGTATAATTCTGTGTCGTCCTGTGTTTTGTCCTTATTTGTGCCGAGTGCCCCTTTTTAGCCGCAGCTTTTAACCAAGGTAAGGAAATTTTAGTTTTCAGACACACTGTTATTTTTGTTATGATAACGGGCTGGACCCCGTATAGTGTGGTGGGTGCAAAATAACCTCAGTGCTGACGCACCCAAAAAATATAAACTCAGTCAAAATTCTTATCATTCTCTCTTGTTTCTTCCTTCTCTCTTATTTTGCATCTCGCATCTACTAGTAGCCTGTGATCACTGTCTAAGTTCTCACTGGCTATTACTTTAATGTTGTTCATTATCTTCTTTACTTGTTTACCAATATATAATCTATTACAGACTTTTGTTCATTATTCCAACTGTATCTTGTAATTTATTGGCTGTCATATTTCTTCTTAAACCAGCTATTACCTACAAACAGTCAGTTTCTTACAAAAGTCCAGTAGCCTCCTCATTCCTCTGCCCCCATCCATCTGCTTTAAGTATTTCCGTATACCCTTTCCTGTCTCTTCCCACTTGTGCGTTAAAATCACCCATCACAATTATTCTGTCATTTACCCTTTCTACTTCCTCACTAATTCCACTTCTGCCCACAAATCAACCCCACTTCTTCTGCCCTCTTCAGTACGTGCCCAGTACAGTTTATAATATTTCCTAAATTTAATTTCTCCTCTTCCTTTCCATTTCGTTTCACTCATTCCAAAGATGTTGATTCCTCTTCTCTCCATTAGATCCACAATTTCGTCAGTCCTTCCTGTCATCATTCCAATGTTCAATGTCCCTATTCGTAGCCTGCGCTGTCTCCAATTTCCAGTCCGACTTGCTTCTCTATTTACTCAAATTTTTATGCTTTCAGCTGTTGACTAATCGGGCCTGTCACAGCCTACACCTGGGTGGTGGGCCTGCCACCTGGGGGTTCTCAGGAAGTTGGGGTACAAGGAAGCACTTTTTAATAGTAAAAGGAATTTTGAAATTGTACTGCAACACACAAAAACCTTTTTATAAGAACCCATACCTTGACTGCTGGTGCAAATTAGATTTCTTTTCTTCAGTAATACAAAACCAAATTGTATTTAACCAGCTCTTTCCAAACCTCTTAGTTTGCTTTGTTACATTTTGTAAGAAGGCCTGCATATAAATAAAGACAACCACATCCACATGAGTGGGAAGTGTGAAATATATTCTCCATTAGGGTTGAGAGTAACATAACTTTTTTTCTTTCTATTTGGCAATTATGTCAGTATCACACCTTCCATAGTCAAAATTGTAGAAGTAATTTTAACAGTAATGCATTACTGTTTAAAATGCGTGTGTACTAGGGGAGAACTAGTACCTATGCAGAGGCCACACAGATACTTGATGATTGAAAATTGTAGTAATTAAAAGTTGTTCAAAATATTGATTAATATTAGTGTGCAAGTATTCCGCTCCAATTATATTTATCACTTTGCTAATAGTTATGCTCTAAAACAATGAATAAAACAGAATATGAAAATACATGTATAATCACAAGATCCAGTTTTTCACACAACGGCTGCAAAATAGAAAGAAACTGAATTTTGCATAATTTCTGGGAGATTGTAATGGTGTTGCAGAACATTTTTGCAGACCTCGAAAGACCAAAATGCCAGTCAAGTACTACCCTCTATCAGTAAATAAATTTCAGCTGATGGCATCGGCTGTCTTAATGTGTAACATTTGCAAGATTGTTACTGTCCAATTTATTATTTGGAACAAAAACTGATTTTTACAAGAAAGAGCGATTTTATTTTTCTCTGTGGTCAAATTGGTGTATTTACTTGTATAATGTGCACTTTTTTACAAAAACTGTGGTGCATATTATGCACAGAATAATTCTGACAGCCAACATAAAACCATGAATGTTTTTACTATGTCACTGCATATTACATGTGTATCAACAGGCACAAATACAAATTACCAGGTTGGATTCTTTAGTAATGATATAAGAAAAATATAAAATGGCCATATGCCATAATTTTTTTAACTGAACGTTTTGACACCAAAAAAAGTGGCACTGCACTTTTCTGGCAGAATTTTAGCATGCACCTCCTGTCACACAGAATGTGTATCAGTGGTATTTGTTGAGCAAGAAATAAGGGAAAATAACTTCCTGAGTGCTGCAAATCCCTAACATAATTTTGATATCGCTTTCGTCTTCTACAAAGTAAGCAAGGTGGTTACAGCTCTAGGGTGCTAAACACAGTGGAGCGAGAAGGGAGGTGTCATTGGTTGGTGACTCATTGTACACACAAGAGGATAGGCTCCTCTTGGTCCACATAGCAACAGGTGACTCGTTGAATAGGTATGTCATTCGCTCGTGATTGGCATAGCAGAAGTTTTGCAACCTACAACTAAGAAAGCCATTTCCTGAACCTGAATTATACTGCACATTATATATGAGATATAATTGTTGATTTTCCCCATCAAAAACTAGGGTGTCCATTACACATGGTACAGAGGCTGTTCAGCGTATATGTGACCAAATTTTACTTTCCAAATAGTTACGAAAATCCGTGGCACCAGGTGTGATAATGCTCGATGTGTCTCCCCTGGTTCCTAACAATGGCCCGGCAACGTAGTTTCCATTGAAGAAGGTCCCGTTGGAGAACTACGAGGGGGATCTTGTTCTATTCCTCTTGCACAGCTTTCTAGAGTCCATTCACAGTTGTCACATGTCTCTTGCCCAAACCCCTTTTAAGCAGTCCAAATCCACAAAAGTCCATTGGACTTGCATCTGGAGACTTCACAGGTATGTCGTTGAAAGGTATGGCCTGTATTCCAGAAGCCTCCATATCCTGGTAGAATGCGAGGGTGTGTGATGTCTTGCATTCCCGTTGGTGGGCATCGGTAAGGTGATGACCGCTAGCCTTGAACATCTTTTCAAGATTCAGTTGTTGGCGCAAGGTGTGGTTGGTTAACAGTTGCCAAAGACACATTTAGACGATTCGCCATCTGTCTTTGGGTCAGGGGATTCTCTTGCATGGCCATTTGGCGAAGTTTCGCCTGCATACTGGTGGTGGCTTGTGTGCATGGTCGTGTTCTCATCCCCTTAGTTGGAGAACCGAATGCTGGGGCCATTGAATCCTTATACTTGCCGATAACATTCTTGATTAAAGTCAAACTAACGTCACAACCCTTGCTCTTACACTGCTTCCTGATCATTGACACACTGAACTTTGCATCGTAAAGGGCTACAACATAACCCTCCCAAAAGTGACTCAGTTTTGGTGGCATTTTCAGCCAAGCGAGAAAACACAAACACTTGGAAAAGTTTTACAACGTACTCCCAAAAGCGGCCCAGTTTGGGCAGGATTTTTGGCCCAGCAAGAAAACACAACCACTCTCTCACAGCTCACACACTACACTGACAATCGTGCCCGACCAGGGTCGGGCAAGTTCATTCTGCACGTAGGGGGATGGAATCGTGTTTGGTCAAACATACATTGAACAGCCTTCTGTATACCCATTGGCATGTGTTGTTTTATATAGGAGAGAGTAACAGGTTATTTTCAAGACAAAGTAATGTATTAAATGTTTTTTTTAGTAACTTCGCCCCACTTCTTGCCAGAGCAAGGGAACCTAGTGTCACGAACAACAGTCACACTCATTCTTAGTATTCTTTCTCAATCAAGGGTCCTACGGTTCCAGCATTTTGATGTTTTGAAGTAAGTCTTGAAGCTTTCCTAGCGACGAATGTTGTTTTGTTTTATTTGATTTTCCATTTTCATCCTAGTATGTCGTGGGTGGTGATGACACTCAAAAGTCAACCTCTGCTCACTGTATGATTGAGGCACTGGCACTTCAATTGTCCACCAGTATGATCCTCCTGTTGCTGTGTGTGATTAGTGCCTTTTAATGGCGTACTTATATCATGTAATGCAGTGTTTCTCAACTACCGGACTGGGAGAGGTTCTTCTGAAGTTTGTGACTTGCAGCCCTGGTCTGGCAACTACATTGAAAAATAGCCTTTCATTCAAGGTTCACCAAGGATAAAGAGGAAATTCTTTCTTGCCAGTACTGGTGAGAATTCAAAGTCGCTGAGAGGAGACTGTGACCCCTGCAGCCTCCAAATTTTAATTACAATCATTGGGCCCTTCTTGAGTTTTGGCTGGAAGGGTGAAGCAACTGGCAATCACCTGGAAATATTGCCTTCCTTTCGTGGTTCACCAGCAATAAATTCAAAGTTGCTAAAAGGGGACTCACCCATGCAGCCTCCAAATTTGAATTATAACCATGAACCCATTCTGGAGTTAGGGCCGGAATGATGGAGCAACTTTCATCCCAAGCTGGCAACCACCTGGAAAGATTGCCTTTTTTGGGTTTCATTCAAACCTGGGTACATTCAACCTGCTTCTCACCTGCAAATTTGTAGACTAACGTAAGAGCACCACGGTCAATTTAGTTTCCGCAGCAGTTTTCATTAACAAATATACTAAAATTGAAATATTCTGATTAATTGGATTTTTTCATTGTTCAAAATGGAACATGGCAATGAAAATCATCACTTAATTCATTTAATGACATTGGCCAAAGGAAACTAAAATATTCCATTAGATCCAGTCCTCGTCAACTGATTTAAACCAAATTTTATATTTGACAACAAACCAAGACATAATCGAACTAATATTTTGTGATTATCCCATATTTTATTTATATTAAATTTTAAGGCAATGTTAACATATAAAATTTAAAAATAATAGAAAGCTATTTACAAGTAAAAATTTGGGATCAGGTCATGATCCCTTAAAAAATGAATTTAGCAGGCCGTGTGCTCTCAAAGGTTGAGAACGACTGATCTAGTTCTCTTTGGGTTTAATTTTAATATTGATACAGTTGACTTGAAAAATATATATATTAAATTCTATATTTGGGGCTTATGTCCTCGGGTTGGCAATAGCCTCGGAGCTGATGTATCCATTATAATAATATATCTCTTGGTGGCAAAGGATTTGTCTACTTCTAACAGCACAATACACAATTTACTACAAAGCCTGAGAAATTTTAGAAATCCAAACCAAAATTTATACCATAAATTGAACAATTTCCAAGTGGATTATAGTAGATTTTGGGGGATAATGGAGTTGACTGGTGTTAGAAACTATAAAGTCAATAGGGGGAGTGTTGAGAGACATGTCTTGGAAAAAACACCAGGGTATAGTGTTGCATGCTCACTTATTGATTGCCTAAAACAAGCTGCAACACAAGTTTCCAAAATATTATATAGGAATTGATAGCATAATAAGACAAAAATGTAGACCAATAATATACTGTTCACTTATATTTAAAGTTGTCTCATGCCAGGAAACAACTTGGCGAATGCAGAGACAATTCACAAGCAGTGGCGTATACTGATTCCAAAATCTGTGCTATCTCACTATGCCAGGTGGTCCTAGGCTATGAATAGAAATAAGTTTACCAACTTCTAAGAAATCAGGTTGCCAACTCATAAGAAATCAGGTAGCCAACTTCAGAATCACCATCATCTCACTGATATGAATAATTTTATTTACAATGTCTGATCGATTTTTCTCTTGTATTTTATTCTCTAGACTTCAGGCTTCGCAGATAAAAGTGCGATTCTGCAATATATATTTTAAAGAATATTATTACATTTAAGTAGGCGATTTCTCGATAGTCTTTACGTCTGTTCGCATCTTTCTGCAACTGGGCCGGTGCCCCCTCTGCCCCTCCCTAGTTCATCCTGAATATAGTGGCTTATCACATGTGCGTATACTTTAATATTTTAAACCACCAGTGTGGTATCACCGCATATCCAAGATGCTAGTAAATGCAAATGTTCGATTATTATAAATAAAGTACAGTGTTGCAAATGGTTTATACACGCAGTTAATAGGAATCATTTAAAACATAGCGGGCAACATTGAGCGATAGTATGTTGTTTTGTAGTTGATTTAGGTCAAGGGATATGGAGAGTGTTCGATTTGTTTTTATATATAATTCTTTAATCCTTCCTTTTACTTCTCATTTGTCATAAAATTACAATGACAACATTTCTTATAAGATTCTTGTACATATCATAAAACGTTCTATTTTTAACTGAAGACTTTCAAGAGAGTTGTTTAGCACCAACAGACGTTATACGACGGAGCGTATTCATCTGAACATATATGCAGAAGTGCCAACCAAATGGAGTGAATGGCGAAAGTATGGCAGAAAAGTTAGGCTTAGGGCCAGAAGTACGTGAATTAAAGCTTGGACCGAGCTTTAATAATAGAGGGAAGGGCTTTCATACGATTCGATGTAAGTATATTGAATTTTCGTGGAAGTCTTATAATTTCAATCCATGTGCGAATAAACAGTTGAACCACAATAGCATAAAACCAAAACGAAATTTTATATATATTTATATTTTCAGTTTGGAAATTAATATCAGAATAATCTTGTTTCTCTTAAGTAGTACTTTCGAGGAACTTCCATCAGTTTTTGCAATGTGCGTTGTTATTAAAATAAAGTCAATAGCAAATGTTTAATTTTGTGTGAAATTCAATCTGTCCACTTCATCAATTGGAAGTATTTTAGTGCGAAAATGCAATACGTATTTGCGGTTTTCCGAAGCCGTAATTTTTAGTAGTATTGTTCTTAATCGTATTTTGAAAGTTTTTAATTTATTTTATTACTTCCTGCAGATAAATGGAAGCATGCTTTTCATGAAAGGGATGGTTTATTGCTTGAGCTAGTGGGTGATGGGGAGTGTTGGGTAAGACTCTAGTTTACGTCCTTTTCCTAAGGAATACGTGTCATATATCGTTGGAAAGGTTATTTTATAAGGAATTCAACAACGTAAATCCCAAAGCGAGGAAAAATTTCCTGGAGGAGTAAATCGAGAAAAACCGATGTTGTCCGGATATGCGTACTGAGGAATTTTTTCGATGATGAAGCACATATTTAGGGGTGAAATGAGTGCTAATAGAACCTAACCTAACGTTGTAGGCATACGTCGTCCCCATGAATGGTTAGTGGGGCTATCGTGAACAGAAAGTGTAAAGAGAAAAAGGTACTTACCCGAAGAGATGCCGGCTGCTGCACCATGAACGCAAAGCAATCACCATGCAGATAAGTACGTACAGTAGAGTCTAGCCGAGAGTTGGTGCATTAAGAAAAGACAACAAATAGTTGATTCTCTTCGGATAGACAATGTCTACCTGTATGACCTAATGTTTTCTCTTGCACAAATGACAAATAGTACTTATCTTTTGTATGGAGGTCTGTGTATTATAAACCTAAATTACCGTTTTAATCTCCGGGAAACGTCTCAAATTAGTTTATTTTCTTATTTTTCATATTGGTACTTACATATTCTGCATTGTTGAGGATTTGTGAAGGTGGGATTTGGCTTTTTTCATGCAAATAATCTCAATTTTCGACATATCGAGTAATTTTTGTTTGTTCGTTTTCGCTTACGTTACACGCAATATGGCGGAGAAATCTTGACTAGCGTTGTCGATAATCAGTGGTTATGTATGCAGTGTTGCAACCTTCTTCATCGAAAAATACCTACTTTTATGGTACTGATTTTGTTTTTTTCCACGTTCGAAAACCCCACGAAACACACACAGATAGCCCCCACAAACCATGCACGTAGCCCCACACACCATTCATAAATAGCCCCACGGACCATGCACAGCATGGTTAGGTTAGGCAAACATAGTTAAAATTGTTTTCAACAGAAAAATTCAAGATAATTCTGCAACGTTTACATAGTTACAAAACCGCATAGTTAGAAACACTGCGTGGATGTTACATCATCAAATGCCTGCAAGATTTGGTTCACGTAATAGAAGGACATAGACACAACAGCTTCCGTGCATGGGGGAGACGTTAATCATGGAAAATACAAATAAATTAAACGATGGGGGGAAAACACTTCCGCAACCTTTGAAAAGTCTACGGAAAGTCAGTTCGGTAAGTACTTTCTCTTGTAAATTTGAAGAAATACATTTCTCGGAGATGAAAACTTTACCAAACCTAATATGGAGAAAAATTATGTGCAAAATGAAACAAATTAATCTTGAGAAACTTTTATAATTATGGGTAGCAAATTTTATAATGCAAATAAAATTCATGATTTAGACTTTTCAGCATTACGTGTGTCACATTTTACACACAAAATTTAAGGTTGTAGAATGAGATTGGATTAAAATATTTGTAATGAATTGATTTAATAGAATTATGAAATGTTTGTACTTTGAAATTATTAAATCTATGAAAAGTACTTTGTTGTGTCTAACAAATGAAAAACAACTTGAGATGATGGCATAGCCTGAGTCCATGCAAAGCATTAAAAAGAATTGCATTATGTGTGTGACACTTTAAAAATTTAGTAAATTTTGGCTTCATTTGTCTGTGAAGCATATATGTCAGTAACTTTTATTGGTGAAATGTGGATATTTATGTACTTTCAGAATAAAATTTAATGCAATTGAAAGCAATCATAATTTCCATATTAATTCATTTTGTTATTTGCATGGAGGAGGACCACTTTTCGTGGAATGCCCCACTTGTAACATTCTTTAAACAAACAATGTTAGATGAGTTCACTGCCAGTTTTGAATCCCGGTCTGGGCATGGGTGTTCTTTGTGAGTGTCCCTTCCTCAATTTCATCATATCATCACTTATCCTCATCTTTGTGATTAGCCAAAAGTGGCAGAAATGGATAGTGTAAAACAAACCAAGCCAATCAATAAACCAGTTTCCTTTATGATTTTCAGACACATTAGGTTTAAATGCAAGTTGCAATGTTTAATAACATGATTGGTAATTTTGTGGATGTTGTAGCTTTCTGTCCAAATTGTCTTGTATTTAACAAGTTTGAAACTACCAGTATCTGCACATCTGCTGCTAACTGAAGATTTTCATAAAAAAGTAGACTGCCTTGAAACAGCAGTAATTGTGTTTATGTGCTTGTAATAACCATAAACTGCAAGAGAAATAATTGTGATGAAGGTTAATACCTACATTCTTCCAACTATGGCTGAAGTTATGAACGTAGAACAGAATACACATACATGTGTGTGTGAGTGTGAGAGAGAGAGAGATGCTTTCACCCATTTCTTAAAATGACTGTTGATCCAAATTTCAATATAAGCAGAGGAAATTATTGGAGAGATAGAAATATCTTTAAAGCAAAATATGAATGCCATCTGGCTAGTGCTTTAATTTTCTGTTAGATATTTCCTTAAAGTTGTAACATCATCAGAATTAATCATACGAGTTCAAAATAACGTCATTAAAACTTTGCACCAACATACTGGTTTTTTCATATATTTTATTCCTCAATATTAGTACGCAGTTCAGTTTTGCCAAACTGCTTACTACTTTGCCACAGAGCATCTCCACATACAAGAAAAATGATTCCCGCATACAGGCAAAGAACAGCCAACATCTGGCAACTGCGATAAAATACCTAGGAAAAACACACGTCACAAATATTTAGTAAATATTCAGTATGGATCATTGTTTTTATATACATATTTAGAACAGAAGCTGTATATTAGAGATCATCATGTAATACATGGAACTTGGATCTTGTTATTTGTATTAATCTTATCTTGCTTGCACTAAGATAATAAATGTGTAAGTTACTTCATGCCTGTAGTTTATTTTTTGAGCTGCAGGACAACTCTAACTTTATTTTTTATTTTAGTTATTTTCATTTTATATGTTTATTGCAACAAAGAGGGTAAGTTATGCATAATTGTAACCAGGGCTCGAAAAATCCAGGTCGCCAATTTCAGCTTGGTGACTGTGATCTTTTGCTGTAATATGTATGAAATTTTGATGATTCTAAGTTCAAATTGTAGTTAGCATTTTTTTTATCAACGTTGTGAACATTCCATAGAGTCAGTAACAATTTCTTACCCTTTGTCTTCTATTTCCTGCTTTCTCAAATAATTTAGCGATATTTTGAATACCGTGATGCTCAACATCTTATACAGTGTGTTTCAAAAGTTGCACAACTTAAATTTTGGAAATGTATATCATGAAAACCATAATAGATATTTACACCAGGTTTTCTGCATTATAAAGCCTCATCCATTTAGATATTTTTGAAATAATCTGTTTATATCCGAGTGCCAGGTACACATTTAGTAGCGAGGTGAAACAGGTTCTGAACTAGGCAACACCACACGTCTGTAATTCGCTGGTGCTGTTCAGCGGTCACATGCAGGAGATGTGATGTGCACTCTAGTAGGTGGTTTCCTGGTGCCTGATTTTCAGAGCTGGCACCTAGCTTTGAGGTAAATTTTTCGAGCACTAATTGTAACCTTTCTGATTGGGTATGAAACATGCCTAAGTTAATATTTTCCAAGGCAAGATTGGAAGCACTGACATTGGAACACTTAAAAATTTTACCCACAAGACTAGCTACCAGCTTCATTGGAAATCAGAGGTACCAGGTAGAAAGCCTGGGTAAGGCATAGTGTCCAGTGCCGTAGTCCCAAACTTTTCACAGTGTATACACTAAGTTTCATGAAATATGAAGAGTGAAGTCCATCGGACTATGTTTCCATTAATTATATATAATATTATAATAATCTGCGGCTCGACAGCCCTGGAAGGGCCTTGGCCTATCTTCTGACTGCCAGTCTCCCTCCCACAATTCTACCTAGAGGCATGGAGATCTTCAACCAGTGACGTGGGGTCAGCATGTCGAACCCTCAGTCGTTATAGGAGATTTCCGAGACCAGGTTACGCTACTCACTCGTAGCTCCCCAATTTCCTCACGGTGATGGGTTGCCACCAGCCTTATACCAGGCTGAAAACCCAGAATCCAAAGCACAATGCCCTAGACCACACGGCCACGGAGGAGGACAGCATGAATTATACTTCCACACAAAGAAAAGTCTTTCATGGTAGAATACTAGAGTAATGGCTAAATTACATAAATAAATATAAATGAAATAAAGAGTAAGGTTAACCAGAGGGTATACAACATATACCACCGTGTACCCTCGACTACAGGCTTAGGTGTGTCATGTATTTCAACAGTTCATCACTCATTCTCATCATTGAAATAGCCAAAGAGGTAGAAAGCTGATGCAAATAACCAAAACCGAACGAAAGACAGACAGACTTCAGTTGATTGTACATCAGAATCTAAAGTATGAGTATATAATTATCATTAACTCATGATAATGCAAGCTATGAATTGTAGCAGTCGTTATTATCAGTGTATAGAATAGATTGTGCAGTGAGCTGTGTAGAATGTGTTTATGTATTGATAATGCTATGGTTTACTTTTAAACAAGTGCACCTGAGATGGTAGAGGCACATAGTTGTTCGGATCACAATTAAAAATAGAAAGGTTTAGATATCTGGTAGGAAGAAATTTCTTTTTTTTTCGGATGCAACTTCAAACTGGACCCAGCCTTCATTAGCCTGTACGAGTATGAAGTGTACCTGAAGAAAAACGCTAACACAAAATATGTTTTTGTTGTTCACAGATTGTATACTTCATGAAGAATCTTTGCTTTCCCACTGTTTTCTGTTGTAAAAAAAAAAGTGACAATTTTTTTTTCTTTGTAGATGATTTTAAACCTGCAAGTGTTGATGTCACAAAGATGGCAACTGTGGAGGTTGGGCAGAATCACCAGATGACAGTAACACACTTAGATGGTGCAGGAACTGGCCGCACCATCTTCAAAGGAAATCAGAAACCCCACCAGAAGGAGTGTGTTCTTATTATTGATAACAACACAGGGGAAATCACATTGGAGAAGCTAAGCAGTAACATTCAAGTGAAAAAGACAAGGTAAATAAGTTTATGTTTTGTATACATATCTCTGTGTTTTGCTGGTATAGCGAACTTTTTTGTATAAGATTTCTTTGCTTTCACATTGTTGTTTATTTTCACTGAAATTTGGGCATACATATTGATATTAAGCAGTAACTTAAAATGTAAATATTAGGTCTGAACCAATACGTATGCTGATGCAGATTGTGACTTCTATCTTACAGCACAAGTTTCTTATGTTCATTTGTAAATCTACAATTATAGTTATTATCTATTTTTAACTTCAAATGTTAATGTTAAAGTTGATGTTTTGTAAAGTTTGTGTTCTCTTTATGATAAGCTGTTTTACGTTAATGTGTTTGGCAACATTGCCATTGCTATGGTAACAAATATAACAGTTGTAAAAGTGGGTGATAAAAGTTTGTATCAAAAAGTGATTTGCTGTGTTTCTATTCATGCAAATATTCAGGTAATTTAGATATGTAATCAGCCCATAGAAGTTTGGTTTCGCCTTTGCGAATTGTGAAAGATATTATTCACTTAATAACTGTACATGCATAATTAATCAACGACGGTAACAGCACAAAAGTTGATAGGGACGATTTAACAGTTTGAATAATGTGTACTGTGAACTAGTTTCAATGTCTATGTTTTGTTTTATTGTGCCTGTTGTCGTAAGGGTGTTTGCATTACAATAATGCAAGGTTTTGTTGTTTTGAAATGAGGAGGTGTATCGGAATGGATTTTTTCCGCAGATTTCGAAAATGACCTTCAAAATTCTATAGCACGTCAGGTTTTTTCACAAATCACGAAAATGTGAAAATGTAAAAAGAACGTAATTTTTAAATGAAATAGATATATGACAACATTTGTAACGTGTGAAAATGTGCTCTGGAGGAATGGAATGAATGTGTAAGGAATAAACATAAATGCATGGCTGATTACGAAAATGAAACTGGCTCATACCGCACCCCGCCACACCCTTCTTTCTATAGGGGTCACATGTGGCACCATTCCGGCCAGAACGCCCCCATAGTCAGTGCAAAGCAGGAACTGTTCCCAGGTGCATTCTATTGAGTATGTAACCATTCGGTTGTTTCTTTGTGGCATGTGCAATGGCTTCACGTGGTTTTGTCAATCATCCAGACATATTTTGCTACATATGTGGCTGTTATACGACAGGAAAACAGAGGCAAAAAATTACGCCTTTCGTGAAAAATGCTTATTTTCAATACTTCGGGATGCACCTAAAAGATCAGGACAAAGCGTGGGTTCCTCACAAAGTGTACCGTGCATGTGTGGAGGAGTTGAGAAAGTGAAAAAAGAAAAATCACTTTCGTTCAGTGTACCCATGGTGTGCCGTGAGTCAAGAAATCACACCGTTTCACATGAAATTCAGTGCAGAGAAAGTGAGGTGCTAATAACAACAAGAGAAAGAGGCAGAATTGTACCAAGAATAAATATAGACACGGAAGAGTTGAGGGTAGTGGAGAGTTCAAATATGTAGGAAGCATAATCGAGAGAGGAGGTAAACAGAAGAGGACAAATGGGTGGTGGACTCTATCAAAGTATTTGAATATTAATATGGGACAGGGATGTACCTATGAAATGCAAGAAGGTAATATACAACACATACTACGTATCGATAATTACTTATGGAGCAGAGACTTGGACAATAACAGAGAGAGACAAAAGAAAGATGCAGGCAGTAGAGAGGAAATTTTTAAGGAGTATATTGGGGAAGACTAGAAGGGATAGAATGAGGAGATCCGGCAGACAGTGGGGGTGGTGAATTTCAGTACAGAATAGATCAGGCACAGATGAGATGGTTCGGACACATGAAGAGGATGGATGCAGAAAGACTGCCAGTAAGAGCTTACAATGCCCAGGGAGGGGGAACAAGGCCAAAGGGGAGACCAAGTTGTCGGTGGGAAAAGCAGATAGTGGACAAGAGGACAAGATTGGAACACCATGGAAAGAGAGGAATGGTGGAAGACCAGAAGAAAATGGAGAGGCTTGACTTCTAAGCTATCCCAGTCAGAGGCAAGAAACTGCGAAGGATGATGATGATTGTGTGAAGAACTGTATTTTGTGATTCATAATATTTTAATATTCTGGCGTAACTCTTCAATATTTTGAAATAAAAATCAATATTTCAAACAACTTTTAATTGTTACCATTTTTACACACATCAGTGGGAATCAGTAGTAGTGCCTGCATCGGTATGGATATCGTCGGTTCATCCCTAATATCAAGAATTAAGGATCTGTTTCAAGTTAACTATTTTGATACAGTTACAAATTTGTCAAACCAAGCATTTTACATTTAAGTGAAAAATCAACAAACCCGAATGTAGAATACTAATTCACTAATTTGTCCATTTTTTTTGTTTTATTTTCAGAACAGAAAACAGCAGGCTAGGCCCACCTCGACCCGTGACTCCCGTGGATGGTCCCTCCAAGAAGCCATCTCCACATCAGAAATCATCCCCATCACATCCACCTTCCAAGCCATCTTACTCTCCATGTGTACCCAGGCATTCCCCATTGCACGCATCCCCTGTCCACAGATCTCCGCCGACATATCCCAGTAGAAGCCCTTCAAGTCAGAAGCCTTCCCCAAGTCACCACCCAACTAAGAGCCCCACAAGTCAAAAATCACCTTCCGTGTCTTCCCTCGGTCCAGGAAGTTTACCTATCCTTAGTCTGGACGAGCCCGATCCCATTGTGCCAGATATCCAGGAAATGGACCTAAGAATAGGGGATGTAAGTGTTTGACACGGTAGTATTCTGTTTTTATTTGGCAGAATTGTTAACCAAATTGAGTGACAATGTCGCCCATTCATATGTTCTGAGAAAATGGATGTGAATGAGTGTCCAGTTTGCTGACCACACGTCATCCTGTAATAGGTTGGATGATCTCTAACCTCTGGTGGGAGTGAGGTCAGCAGTCTGTAGGTAGGCCCTAGACCTCATGGGTAGCAATAGAGGGACAAGTGGATGTTAACACACATGTTAATCTTGGAGAAATATTACAAATTCAAACTTTCTGTCCATTTCATGAGTCCTTTTGTCATTATTCAGTCTCAGAACATACCGTATTGACGCGTGTATAGTGCGCGTGCATGTATAATGCACACTCTGGTTTTGGATGGGTAAAAGTGACAAAAAATTATATCTCGTATATAATGCACAGTACAATCCAGTTTCAAGAAATGGCTTTCTTAGTTGTAGGTTGTAAATCTGTTGCTATGCTGATCAAGAGTGAATGATGTCATACCTATTCAATTGCTCATTCCTTCATTTCAAAATATATACTTTTTCTTTCCGTGACTAATGTAACATTTATACGAGGCACATTCAGAACCTTCAAAATAGCAGTTAGCAGCACAAGATTTCTTCCATTAAGGAATTTACCGCTCCATGTATGTCATATTATTTGGCCAGTAATACATATTAATTTTTTTAATCTTTTTCCTTATGTTTTCTTTCATCCAGAGTACCATAAAAATCAGAACGTTTCTTCATTTCTTGATGAACTTATTTCAACCGCATTTCACATTAGTGTCGTTATCTTGTATGGAATACTGTTTCCATATTCAGAAACTGCAGGATTCAAGCTTTACAACGATATATAACATGATAGGGTTCCGTAAACATGAAAAATCAATGCAAGTGTCCGAAAATCATGGAATGACCCTGTACAGTTTCATATTGGCTGTCTGAATTATTCCGTGCATAATACGCACCACAGGTTTTGGGGGAAAAAATTTTTGGGAAAAAGTGTGC
The DNA here is from genome assembly GCF_977018435.1 of Lepisma saccharinum. NCBI lineage: Eukaryota > Metazoa > Arthropoda > Insecta > Zygentoma > Lepismatidae > Lepisma > Lepisma saccharinum. Next base: position 37,162,941 of record NC_139242.1, on the reverse strand, counting down.
ATTATACATGAGTAAGTAAATACGGTAATTCTTTTCCTAAGTCAAGGATATTGTCACTAATCTGCGGTAGACATGTAAACACTCATCACATTTTTCTGTTTGATTTTTAGAATTGAAACCACATGTTAACCTTTATAAACAGAGTCATATCATGGTTGGAAGTTTCTAAAATACAGAAGTAAATAAAATTACGTTTTGGTTCTTGCATGCATTTGTTATTAGGGATCTGATTTTTAGGTGCTAATAAACTTTAAAATATTTTAATTCAAAATTATTGACTAATCCACACTTTTTTATGTTCACACAAATCTCTAATTTTTTCCCACAGTTTCTTCATAACATTGTAGGAGGTAATGTTTATGCAACGTGGATTCATCGGGTGGTGCAGATTGTATGTATTGTGCCAAGAAGTTTTTCAGAACCTTATTGTTTATTTTCTTCAGTAGGGTGTTCACTGAAATGTCCTACATACATCTAAATAATGTTGCAAACATTTAGAATGTCATACATTTGAAAATATTACTTCTCCTGTTAGTACTTATCATGAATGATGTAAAGCTGCATCCCAATGTTTGTTTCCTGACAAATGCTGGGTGACTTGAGAACTAATTTACCTCATATTTTGTGTCAAGTCTAAGATATATATTTACACAAATAATTTGTTAACTTTATTTTGTCTGAAACGTCTAAGATATCTACATTTTGAGTTCTTTCCCTAGAAATATGTGTTTTACGTGTCAGAGATATAATTATGCATTTTTATGCAAAATAAGATTTTGCAGATTACATTGCAGTTGTATGGTCGGCACTCCTACCGAGTATGGCCAACTTCCGAAGCAATAAAAAAGATATGCTTTTAACTACAAATCCACTCCCTATTCATTACACATAAAACAATACGAAAAATTTGAAAGTGGTACATAATGCCTCTACATCAGATAAGTGGCAATATGTTGAAAGGCAGGTTTTTATCACATTGTTTAATGTTTTCATTCTTTTGAGAAAAAGTTGTGTCATTATGGCTATTATTTTCAGGACCCAACTTTACCTGGTTTGTCTGATTCCTCGAGTGATAGCAACTCTAATAGTGAAAGTAGTTCCAGTGATAGTGAGAGTGAGGCTGAACAGGAAAACAGGAGGAACGTTAATGGTAAGAAATGTAAGAAACAGCTCTGCAACTAAATTTGAAAGTATTTTGATGCTTTTATCTTAACTTTGTTATTGTATAGTGGCTGGAACTACACCACTTGCTGGCAAAATTGGATGTACATAACCCCTCAACTCAAGCATACAGATTTATTTTTAATTCAAGTATTTCAGAATTAGAAGTAAAGTAATCACGTCCATTTGCCACAGAGGAGATGGAAATGTTTTTCTTCCTCACATTCCTACATGAGCTTATTTTGACACAAGAATCACATAAAAATTGGTTGTTCTGAAGTGTACTTACGTTGCAGCATTATAACAACACTAATGACACTTACCAATTTAAGTTATCACCTTAGAAAAGTATACAAAGCCGACCTCTGTGGTGGAGTAGTTAGCAGACTGTGCTTCGATGCCAGGGGTCCCGGTTTCGAATCCAGGCCTGGGCATGGGCATTCTTTGTAAGTGTGTCTTCATCAATCTCATCACTCATCCTCATCTTCACAATTAGCTAAAAGTAGCAGAAAGGCAAAGTAAAAGGAACCAAATCAATCAAGTATGCAGAATTGAATACGTGTAACTCTTTCTTCAATGTGACACATCTGCATGAAAGCAAACACAGACATTCATGTCAGACAGAGAGGTGTCACGTTCCGATGACATAGATGTGTTCTACGTGAACATGTTGATCGTAGTTGGATCTCTGTTATTGCAGTGTTCTTCAATGTGCTTACAGAAGAGAAAGTTGACAAAACCCAAATTACCCATGTTCTTGAGTTGTGGGGACATATACATCTGATTTCACTAGCAAACAATGTGGTTCCAGCCACTGCATGGAAACGCATTCAAACATCACAATAACGAAATGAAGGCATTGAGAATACCTTTAAGTTAATTCATATAGAATCTACGAGCACATTTGATATTTTTTTTAATATAGGAATTTAATATTGTTAGTTGTGTGAATCTGGACAGCAAGGGAAAAGGAGGGAATTGTGCAGATTTATTTGCAGTTAAAGCAAAATTAAAAAGTAACAAGAAGGGGCATGCCATAGTTGAAGAAAATATCACTTTTAATGGAAAATTTAGTTTTTTATTTATTTATTTCTCAAGAAACTCTGACAGAAGTAATATGTTCTCATAGTGGTGTCCTGCTAGAACGGATATTTGGGAATTGTTGGCAACACTAATTTTTTTGGTATTGCATAATGCATTTTTAATAATTTTATAACTAGGAACTATTCAACGATTTTCAATCAGACTTTGGATTATTGTAGATTTTTTCTATTTACTTCAATTAATTGTGGTACATACCTATGTGCTTGAAAAGCCTGCACTTCAATTTTGCTTTGTGATTCGAGTATGTTGTTCCTTCATATGTACACACATAAATAAAAGGAAACAGGAATGAAATATCAACAGTGGAAATGACATAAATTAATATTTAGTCATTTAGAGCTGGGATAGTCAGCTGTCGTTTTTCATAGTTATTAATCTTGTAATGAAGGGAGAAATGTTGCGACATACACACATCTCTTTTTAAGTAGAGCAGAGGTTCTTTTCAAAATTATTTATTGTAATTCATAAGACACTGAAGTCTCAAGCAGTTATGTATAGATTCGTTTGGAATCCCAAGTGGGGGCTAGTGGTTATGCTGTCACTGTGTAATCAAGAGGCCCCAGGTTTAATCCTCTGTGGAGAGACATTGTACGGTAGTTTGAGTCCCACTTTAAACTGTTGGCCCGGTCACCATTGCCCATCTGAGCATAGAGGACTTAACACAAGCTTTGACAAAAACAAGAATTGTACTTTGTGTTTTAAAAATTCTAATTTTGTGGAAAATTCAGTTCCTTGATACCAGATAAAATAAAAATTTCCTTTTAAGTATACTAACTCTCTATCCTTCTTAAACCTGGAGGTTTATGTCTGCAGCAACACAAGCCTTCCATCTGTCCCTGTCCTGGACAATATCATTCCAATCTTTTCCATCCTTACTGATTTCTTTTAGGTCCATCTCAACCTTATCCCTCCATCTTCGTCTTGTCCTTCCTACGGGTCTCTTACCATCAGGTTTCCCAACAAGAATCCTGTAAACTCTTCTTTCCTCCCATTCGTGCCACATTGCCTGCCCACCTAAGTATTGTTGATTTCATTATTCTAATAATATATGGCCATGAATACAAATGATGCAGTTCTAAATTATGTAATCTCCACTCTTGTCTCCTCGTCCCTTTTAGGTCCAAATATTTTTCTAATGATTTTATTTTCAAATACTCTTCATGTATGTTCCTCTTTTAATGTAAGGGACCAAGTTTCACATCCATTTAATACTACAGGCAAAATTACTGTTCTGCATATTTTAACTTTTAGTTTCTTAGATATTATACAAGAAGATAAAAGTTTATGAGGAGAAAAGTACCATACATTTCCTGAATTAATCCTGCTTTTTATTTCATCTTTAATATAATTTTCATTTGTTAGTATTACTCCTAAGTACTTGAATTTGGAAACTGATTCAAAAGAGTTGTTATCAATAATTAAAAGTAACATTAAGTTTTCATTAATAAAACTTCAGGCACATTCCATTGTTTTCACTTGCTGTAACTGCATCAGTTGGCAATGGGTGATTCTTATGACAACAGTTGCAAATTACAAAATGAGCTTGCTAAATGTGTACTATATTTTTTATTCGACAGGTCGAATTAATGGAATTATATCACCAAAGCCTTCAGCCTTGCCTTTATCAACCCTGAATGAAGATTTGCAATTATCAGAATCTGGCTCGGACAGTGATTAAGAATGGGGAGGTACTTTGGGATATTTGCTTGAGATAATTCTATTGTAGATCTTTCGTCTGCTGTGTATGCAATGTGTGAATTGCCACAACCTTTTGATGTATGTATTTGCTTCCATTTATATATATATTACCATATATATATATATGTATACACACATGAAAGAAAGAAGTTGTTGATTGTTTCTCAATTTGTATATTTGTGAAATTATGTTAGAACTAAAATAAAGGAGGGAGAGGGGATAATGGCATTCCTAAAAGAGAGGTGTGGTAGCGCAATTACTAGAAGTGACAAGATTATTTTGACAAGCAGAAAATAAAGTTCATCGTCCGGTATTTCCTACAAAGTGACTGATTGTTAGGTTAGAAAATCTTGGATGGGGACATTCATTTTTTTTTTGCCGAATTGTGGTGGAAGATGTTTGTGTATATTTTTGTGCAACCTTTTTACTCGGTCCGTTAAGAGTCAATGTAAATGGTGTTTGAACTAGCAGGCATAAGTACAACACTTCAGTGCTTTGTATTAAAGAAAGGAAAATTTTATAATTTGCAAATATTAATTGTGGCAGTAGTGTTCTTGTCATTTAATTAGTGTAAAGAAAAGATGCATTTATAAATTTCGAGTAGTACAGTCACGGACACTTCTGGGTTGTAACAATTCTGTTGTTGACTTTCAATGGAATTGTTACAACCCAGAAGTGTCTGTGACTGTACAAGTGTTTATACAGTACAGTACAGTACATGAGGTGACTTCATGTACCCTTCATGGGTTTTAACACTTTAATAAGTTTCACTACCACCCAATGAAGAGCAAACATCTTGCCCATACAATAGTGACCATGCACCATTTGGAACACTTGGCAATTATCCTGATAAAATAATAGCATAAGGATTTTTCTTGCCGATATAAAAAAATTTCAGTATTTATTTCTCCTATTGAAAAAAAACCCTATTATTCGTGCTCAAATATACATTTAAGTCTGTCATGATTTATTTGTTGCTTGCATGTGATATCTAAAGTGGCTAAAGTATCTTTATCATTTGGGCAGAGTAATACCGCTAATGTATTGAAAGTGGCATTGACACCTTTGCTGTAGAAAACTTTTCTCAGAGAAGTATTTTCAGCTTTGTATATTCTGATGATTTATTTTGTAACTAATGTGATACTTAGAAGAAGCCAGGTATTATTATTATTATTATTGGTGATTTTTTTTTAATGTTCTGTTCTCATGGGTTTGTGTATGCTGAGTTGTTTGATGTGAGCAATCATATTTCTTATGTTTTTAAAGATAATATAAAGCTAATTTTAACCCAGGGGTGTCCCAAACTTTTTTATACACACGGTCAGTGATTGCTTGAGCCATTGGTCATGGATAGAGCCACGTACGTATGGCGAATAAAATATCAAGATTGGGCAAATTTTGGGATCAATAGTGGTATATAAAATGGCATTTTGGTGTTAAAATGGTGCAAATATTCCTAAATTTGATTTAAAACTACTAATTACACAAAATAAAAATTTCCCTTTTAATAGTACGTTTGTGTACTTGTCCGAGTATTTAGTTTATTCTTTGTAAAGGAATCATTTTTTGGCTTCTCAAATGTTTACAGTAGAATTAAATGATTGGGGTGACTCAGGATAATTCAGACTTCAGAAAGTGTCACTTCAGTAAATAAACTCTACATTTCATGTTTCAGATATTTTTTCACATTTTGCACTTCATTTGGCATCATTTTGTGACAAAACATGGTATAAAAATGAACCTCTCACCTTTCAAAAACATGAAAAATTAACATTACAGTGTGTGATTTCTTGTTTCCGTCAAAATCTATATGTGCCTGCCTTCAGTCATGGGCCATATTACATTATATACTTGCATTAAAGATAATGCAAAATGTACTAATTTCAGTTTTGTATTACTAGTGTGGGCTGGATGTGGCTCACAGGCTATAGTTTGGACAGTTCTGGTTCAACCACCAGTTTCCATTAGAGCAGCATGATCACTTCTGCTTGTAAAGCAATTAAGTTGTGTGCTGCAGAATGTTAACATCATCTTGTGTATTGCATTAGAAATGTATACAATCCTCTTTTTCTTCTGAGAAGTGAACTTTAAAATAAACAAGAAAAATGATTGCCCCTTGTAACACCATATCTTGCAATATTTCCATCAACTTCATTTTAGTTAAGTATTTCTATTTGAATTGCTAAATTTTTCCAGATGCTTTATTTTCCCACATGGAAATTTTTTAGTAGATAGATCTTTCTAATTTGTATATTGTCTGAGAGAACAATATATAATTGGTATTAGATAATAATTTTGTGTATATTTTGCATTATTTGTGTATCAATTTTGGTTGCTCACAGTCACCATGTGAGTTATTGAAATTGACAGGCAAGAGAGAGAATTATTATACAGGGTGTCCCATAATGACTGGAGACATTTTAATCGCAATTATCTAGCACCGGAAGTATCACATTAAGGATAATGCATAATTAAGAATAAAGGTACAGGAGTTTCCCCCCCCCCCCCCTTTTCAAGTTTGAATATCACGTCCCTTAGATGGTCCCCACCTCAGCGAGAACACTGTCAGTCTGTGTGATCCTCGCTATGGCGTGGAGTAGCACATCAGCTAAGATGACTTCTATCTCATCCCAGACGCTCTCGTTGAGTTCCAGAGCTATGTGGTGTTTCCGAACACTTCTGCTGTCTTATGCTCCTGGAAATGCTGTCCGAAGCACCTTTGTCCTGTGATGATGGAGCTTCAGTTGGTGAAAAAATGCTTCCATAACATAGCCTATCTCTTGGCGTTCACGGCAACATCATGAAGGATCAATGACTTGATGAGAAGTGAACATTCACTCCCAAAGTCAGACCATGAAATACAATACATTTTAAAGACTGGCTCTTGTAACTTAAAATCTAAATGTGTCCCATCATTGTGGGACACCCTGTATATTGGTAAAAAGATAATATAACATAAATGGTGTAAAAGAATTTGCTTACAGAATTTTACAGCATTGTTTATCTTTGCCATTGGTTGTCCAAAACATAAGAATGATGCAAGGATATTATAATTTCAAGTGAAATAACATCAGTTTTCTTGCATACATATGTGCTGGAATTTGTATTTGCAAAGTGTAAGTTTTCGTAAGTATAAGTTTACATATATTTTGCATAGAATACAAGTATTAATGTGATAAATATAATTAGTTCCAACATTTTCTTGAATGTTCGCATAACAATTTGAGGTAATAGTATAAAAATGGTAAAAAAAAATCTGTACTTGGAAGGGATTATCCTTTACTACCTCAACTATCCTCTGGAATTCCCAAGATTTAAAATGTGAGGAATGGTTCGGAAACATCCAAAATGGTGGACAGAAGACAAAGAAATCAGGAACAAAAGTCTTTTTACATTTTTTTAAAAATAAAATAAAAATGCAACTATTTGGCAAATCCTGGTTTTAAAATTTATTAATTATAGAGCTAGAGTAACGTTGTTTAATAATAAATGCCATTTCTTTTTCACGTCTAAATTGGTTTCTCTTGTAATTTTGTTTTTAAGAATCTTGCTGCATTTGTTTCTACGTATTATTTGTGGTAGTGATTGAAGGTTATTCTTTAATACAATAAAAGGTTGATTTAAAATCTCTAATGCACATTGCTTTGTCTTAACTGCTGATCCATACACATCATAATGATCTTAATACTTCTTAACAGACTCCATACATACTTCTATCATATGCAGAGAATTCAATAGTTTCATTGGGGGGGGGGGGAAGTAACAAAAACTGGATATCATAAACACTGTATTTTGTCAAGTAACTGTGGACTGATATAACAGCATGGAAAGGGTGAGTAATGCTTGTTTGTGTTTTTATAAGACTGTGATTACTTTGCTAGTCAAGTAGTCATTGTATGGTAGAGAGCTAGTGATCAGTAGCCAAGAAATAGTATTTTAAATGTCTTTTGATTTGGGTGACATGAAAAACCTGTCGGTTAATGGCAAATTAAGAAAGTGATATGAGATTGTGACTTACAAGAGATCTTTCATGATTTGTTTGGAACACGTAATTTGTTTTTGTCATTGAAATCTGAGATGTTTTGTATCCAGTATCAGTGTAAAGAACTAAAGAAATTGAGCAGTGTGAGTAGCAGTCCTTATTTGTATAGTTTTGTCATTGTGAACAAGTATGAAAATTAGAATGCCACTCAGGAATGTTTAGATGATTTTTCTTTTACCCTTTCTACTGGGCAAGTAATGTTTGTGGAATGCTGGTTTTGTAATTTGGGTGTAGTTAAGGTACAGGTGTAAACAAATTAGAAATTGCATTTTTACCCTCGCATCTATAATTTTTCTTTTTGTGTGTATATGTGCTCAATTCATGGTGAATGCATATTTTTTTTGTATACCAGGTGAAACATGCTAAAAGTTTTTTTTTGTTCATTCAGGAAACCTATATATAATATATGGTTGTGCATAGGGCATATAAATTTGTGATTTTTACAATCTCTAGGAGGAGGATCCATATTCTTATTGTAGATCAATTCAAGAATTAAGATTTATGTTGGTGAAAATTCACAATGTTAATATGGAATTAATGAAACACCTATGTTTGAATCACATCAGAGGGAGATTATTTCTGAAGAGAACAACTGTAGGTGGACATTCTCTCATAAAAATTCAGCTCTAAATTATTTTGACTTATATATTAAGTCCAGTTTAGACACAATGCATACATTACTTCCAAGTGATTCCTAGTTAAAGTAATGCTAAACTAGAATCTTCTGATTAGAAAAGCTCTGGTTCCTGTTTGTTGGTGGAAGGAATTGTAAGTCCATAACAATTACTTGTTCATATTGAGTTTGGTAAAAAGTAAAAGTAATAATACTAAAAACCAATTGTATCATATTAAGTGATTTATGAATGGGTCGTTTAATACTTTTTTTTTTTGCATTACTTGAACTTAAATGCAATTCCATATGTTATTGTGGTATTTGTGTTTTTAAGCCTAGACACAAAGATTGCTCTCATCCAAGTGCTTAGAGTTGAAAATTATTTAGAGAATAGTTATGTTCAGCTGTAATCACTTGCAGGTATTGTGAGTTTTAATTCTTGTGTGGTGAAAAATGTGATAATTTACTGCCCGTAATAGTCTAAAGAAAATGATTACACTTGTATACACCTCCCCCTTAATTTCATTTGTTGGTTCTAATAGTGGTTGCAAAAACTAGTTTCCCCTAACTCTTTCCCATTTACATTTTTTTTAAAACATTTTTCTGTATAAAAGCTGTAGTCCTTAAAAAACCTAATTTAGAAGCGCATCAATTTTTCTCTTATTTAGTTCCTAATGTTACGTATGGTCTGTGCCATATTTTGCACATATTTGTCATTTTCATAGCACCATAATTTCAAAATTATCTTCTCAGTGTGTACTTAAAATACATAGCTGTAAGGCTGTATATACACATATAGGCCTAAGATGCTTATGAAATAGATAGCAAACCAAGCAAAATAAAGTTGCATATTTTGTGGCGTGGCTGCATCTTCAATCAGTCACTGCTCCTTTCTTCCCATATATACAGTGTTATAGTAATATTCCATACCAGCATCATATTTTCCTAGGTAATGAAATAACAAATAAAAAGCAATAGAGGGTGACCAATCGGAAACTGCACATCTCACATATAAATTGGAGGCAGTCTACATGTACAAGGTCCGATAAGGTGGACTTTACAAAGCATTTTCCAACATTTGTCAATGGCTGTGCAGTGTTCATGTGTGGCACCAACCATTTGGTACATTGCCAAACAAGGTGGAAGCTGCATACCTAGAAAACAAACGTGGGATTTCACTTTTCTGGTGCGTGTTCCTCTATTTGCCTGTAATTTTCACACACTGGAAAACAGAAATAGGGAAGTGGTGACAATTACTATCTTCAGTCCTTAGTTTTGGACTTAAAACCTTTTCAATGAGAAACTGGAATAAATGCATACGTGCCTTTCTGCTTGTCAATCAGTGCAGGAATATAAATATATATGTGTATACATACGATAAGATGTATTTTAACTATACTTTGTTAAAGACTGATGTAGCAAATCTTAAGCTGGTTCAAGGATAAATTTAATGCTTTCTGTTGTGTAGAGATGTGTTGTAGCAATCTGCTTTAAAGAATAATATGGAGTGTAATATTTTGTATGTTCATATGTGTAAATAATTATAGATATGGTATCGAAGTCTGTGCCACTTTTTTTTTACATGTAATCCAGGTAAGATTACGTAAAACATGTTTCCACGTGTGTGTAAATAGGGTGCAGGGTGATAATGAAATTGCCAACCTTGAATCATATACTAATATTTTTTCAGTGAATTTTGAAATGGGGCGAGTTAGTGGGAAATATCTGATTTTTAAAGATTTTGGGGATGTTAAACAATATGTAAAACATATTATATTGTATGTCAAAGTATTGAAAAACATTAGTAAATTTTTTATTCTTGTACATTGTACATTTTCCTAAATGTATTTCATCTCGCAAGATAATATTGTGAAGTTAGGAAAACAGTTTGATAGGCATCCATAACCCAGATTAGATTTGAAGCCTTCTTATTTCTTGTGTGTTTTGTTGACATATATATATATCAAGACTGAATGTGTTGTCAAGTTGTATTGATAATGTCAGTTCCTGGAAATAAACTAACCAGAAGAAAATGCTATATCAGCACAAAAAAATTGAGATATTTGCCACCCAAATTCAGAGAATCTGCATATTTTTTGTTTGTTTCCTTTGTTTCTAATTTGAGGGTGGAAATTTCTATTTTCTGATAGCAGTTCTTTTTCTTTTAAAAAATATTGTTGCAGAGAAATGAAAATTCAGAACTCCATGAGTAGTAACACATTGCTGTGTCTTGTACATCAAAGGTCTACGTAGAATATGAGAGTTACTTTATACCATACTGTACATAATAAAAGTGACTTGTGCTTGTACAGTGCACAGTTGTGCAGCAGATTGTCAAATCCAGCTAGAATACTTGGAATTTGAAATGATTTTTATTGTACAAAATGTGTTGGGGCTATTTTCTCATTGCAGATGGTAGGTGATAGGTATGATATATTTTATACAGTTATTGATTACCGTGCTCTCATTACAGCACTACTCCATGTGTTGTCAAGAAATAAAGATTGTAAACAAAGAACCAATCACTTTTATTTAATATGGATATCCACAAACTACTGTCCAATAATAGAACTGCGTATATTTTATCGAAGATATCTTGAGATATCAGGCCAGGTCAGTTCCAGATATGCTCCTGAGAGATGGAAGCATATCTGGAACTTTATTCTTGCCAGGAAAGCAAGAATTATTTCGGTTGTATTTCATTGTGTAGGTGAGGTGATTAACCTTAGCTTATCCAAAGGGGAAGGAACTGCCTGGTCCACTACTTCTTTTTACTATGATCATTTTTTATAAAAAATTTAAAATAAACTAGTGTTCCCAATATTTCTGTATAACTTTTGTTCATAAAAATCATAATGTAACGGACATAGGAGGAAAATTGTGTGGGTGTATCCGTATTTTGTTCCGACATGATTTCCATGCCAGCAACAGTGTACAATTTGTTGTTGAGATTTAGTGTGCTTCTTGTTTTTATTAACGATGGTAATTCCTGTAATTCTTATAAGCATTATATGAGCAGCTTGGGAGTAAAACTTGATAACCCACAAAAGTATGAAACCGAGAAAAACACAAGTGAAAGTTCGTCCATTGCATTGTAGTTAATAGATTACAGAGCAATTCTAATGCTTGTTTACTTCATTTACTCAATTTTTTCACATTCACTTCTTTTATTGCTACTGTCTCCATTGTATTTAACCAGTAATAACTTAAGAAGTAGGATAATTAAATAACCACTTTTATTACTCCAAAAATCATATTTATGTGCATTCTCTTGTACTTATGTCCCCACCAAGTGGTTGCATGACCTTGTAGTTGGTGATGGGGCTTGCGTGCTCTGATGATTCGCTGGGCTATACAAGCGGTAGCATAGTTACTGGTAGGGTCTCCCATGCTGGGCAGGCTATAACACCATTAAGCCTTGTTTCCATGTTTATGAAAAAAAAATATAAATATGCTGACCAAGGCAGTAATTTATTTTATTAAAAATATAAACTAAACATAACGTTTCAACCTTCTAGCAAGGTCTTCTTCAGACTCTGTATCAAGTACAACAGAAGCAGACCTTGCTAGAAGGTTGAAATGTTACGTTTAGTTTATATTTTTAATAAAATAAATTACTGCCTTGGTCAGCATATTTATATTTTTTTTCGTGGACAGGCTAGTGAGGAGAAGCCATACTAAGAAGCAATCTATTGGTCAACGGCTCCAAAGGGGGAAGAAGATGGATGGTCATCTCAACGGCTGAAGAGGCAGAGGAACCTAGCGGAGTAACACCTCTTTAAAAAACCGTGGTTCAGCTGATAGTACCATGTAATGGCCCCTTGCCAGGGTTACGGTGAAGTCCTCAACGGCAGGTGCAGCGGAGAAGGAGTCTTTCGGTACGGCACAGATGGTGGAAGAGGCAACATGCTCTCTTGGGAGTAATGAAGAGAGAACCACTGCCTTGTGGCGAAGAGAGATTTTCAAAGGCTAAGGGAGACCCCAACAGAAAATCAGCATGCTTGGAGGCTTAGATAGCAGCCCTGTCACCAAGATTGGGTGCTGTGGGCTAGAAACCTGCACACCTTAAATTGATGTATTACAGAATCTGAAGTGAAACAAAACCGGACAGATCTTAAGTTGACAACCTTTGGCGTGAAGAGGAAAACCAAAATAGGCTTCTGGAATGTCAGAACCCTGAGGGAAAGCAGTAAACTGAGACAAGTAACAAAGGAAATGGAGAAGTATAAGTTAGATATTCTTGGCTTGAGTGAAATAAGGTGGACAAGACTTTGGAGAGATGGTGACACATGATGGAACCACATTTCTTTACTCTAGGACAAAGGGAGAAAATGATGAGCATAGGAATGGTGTAGGATTACGTAGTAGAAATGCGAAGAAAAGCCTTACGGAATGGAAGCCTATTTCTGAGAGAGTAATGGTTGCAAGTTTTAGAACGAGAATTAGAAATGTGACAATAATCCAATGTTATGCACAAACAGAAACAACAGATATGGATAAGAAAGAAGAATTCTTCCAAGAATTTAATACAGTTATACCGAATGTGAAGAAAACAGATGTTATAGTGATGGGAGATGTGAATGCAAAAGTAGGATCAAATAATGAAAGATTGGATCAAGTAATGGGAAGGTTTGGATTAGGAGATATGAATGAAAATGGGGAGATGATTATAAATTTTTGTGCAAACCATGATTTAGTAATTGGAGGAATATATATATAAAAGATGCCACAAGGTTACATGGGTGTCCCCTGATCATACCACAGAAAATAAAATTGATGATATTGCTGTCAGTAAAAATTTCAGAAGATCCTTATTAAATGTAAGGAATAAACGGGGGCAGATATTGGCAGTGACCACCACCTTGTAGTTGCATACTTTCAATTTAAGATAACATCAGCTGTCAAAAAGTTTGAAACAATGAAAAAGTTTGACATACAGAAACTACATGATAAAAGTAAGCTAGAATTTTGAAACCGCTTTCAAGCGCACACCACATTCAGAGAAGATGAAACGGCAACAGCTAGAGATATTGAAGAAACTTGGAACACTATTAGCAGGCGCGTCGTGTGATAATGTTCGCATGAGCACGTGAACACTCATGTAAATGTTTTAAATTACGTACATATTAAATGCACACACACACGCACACACATATATATTTTTTTCGAAAAAAAACTTCTTTGATGTTCGAATATATACACACAATTTACTCGGATTCGACGTCTTTCACGTCTGATAACTTTTTTAGAGAGTTGGTAACACTGACTCCCACTGTGTTCCACGGATTGCGTTGAACACAATTCCTGTGCGTGTCGCATCAGACGGACAGCTATACCTTTTCCGCGCTTAGAAGGGACTGCACTGTAAACACAGGGGCAAAGGTATTACTCCGCCAGGCTTCAGCGATTGGATGATCGTAAAGCTTCTGCTGCTTCCATCACGTGTAAGAGAAAGTTGGCGCGAAAGCAATGTTACAAGCTACGAGAAATTAAATAAAAAGGAAAACTATAACTATTCACAAGATAAGCTGAACTTCTGTACTTAAGAATTTAATTTGAAGATATAAAAGTGTTTTACTTGCCTAAGCAGAGTCGGATAGAAAGTCAATTCCTTCCATAGATTCCTCCCCTTCACTGCTGATGCCGCCGCTACTGCTATCAGCTGGATTGATAACAAGTCGGTCAACAATCGTGTCGCACATGTAATCTGATTCCCAGAAGCGTTCCTCTTCTTTCTCCAATATGCAATACAATAAGGCACTTTCTGCCTTTGCCGGTCGGGTTTCTTAGCCCTGTGGTTAATCCTGAGAGGAAAGCCTATTTTTTTGAGATTTTACGGCAGAATCTACCCACACCTTAGAAACAGTATGACCTTCATTCACCCACGTTTCATCAAGGAAATACAACTTTCGCCCCTCCCGCCTGTATTCGCGTATTTTCCTCAGTTAGTTCCGGCGCCACAACAATATGTCTTCTCGGTCAACAATAATATTTTTTCTGTTGCGTTGCACAAACTCGAAGCTGATTTCTTTCAGAAGTGTGTGGAAACTTGTTTTCTTAAGGTTCGGCAGATCCGGATCACTATTCACACTCACCAACACTTTATTTATTGTTGGCGCTTCGTTCCTCTCCAAAAAGTGATGAACCGTACGACGGATCCTCGCAAACTCATCGCACTGAACTTGTAACACAGGCTTTTGACGTTGACGCTTTTTCCCTGGTGTTGTTAAAATGCCCTTATTTAGAACCTCGCTGCGCGCAGATTTTACACTCTTAACAGAGACACCAGTAAACTCGGATGTCAATTTCATCACGTCCTGGATAACCATAGTTGGATATTTCTCGCAAAACTTTGCGAACACATTCAATACAATTTGTTTCTCGGCGCTTTTCAACGGTTTCCCGCTGCAGTGTTTAACGTAGCCAAAGCGAACATCCATCTCGCACAAATTGAAATTCCCTCCCGCCTGCCCAGCCTTTACGCATGCGTGTTGTACCCAGAGTAAAAATTGTCACGTCTTGTGTATTTATGCCAACCTGGAGTTCATTTACATACTAAATATTGGTTATGATAATTCTAGAGTACGATAATTACAATTGTGTTGAAGGAATGTTCTATTCTTGCAAGTTAGAAAGTGGACTATATTTTGTTGCGCGTGGCAGGGTCTGTTGTTCAAGCAGACTCAACGAGAAGTGTTGCCAATCCGCCTATTCTTTTGCTAAAATTAGCTGTTTTGAACTTTTTGGTCCTGCATTGGTGACAATAATGGCTTTCAGATATTTGCACAGTAGTATCATACTTATTTGACTTCATTCAAAAATAGACACGGAAGTGACCTATTTTTCGTTTGTTTATTTATTTTCTTTAACAGCAGTATTAATCCTTGTGGTATTGTTGCAGATGTTCCTATTCGAACGTTCTCTACGTCTACTTCATTTTTTCGATAGCATAAAAAAAAGAAAATCGCGGATCCACGATATTGGATTTTTTTCAAATTCTCTTACAATTTTCGTCCAATTTGCGTGAAATTTGGAAAACTCTAAAAATGTATGCAAAACTACTCTAGTTATGTGAATATGTTTATACTACATATATATATTTAATAAACCTACGGATATACAAAGATAACATTCGGAAAGAACTGGACATTCAAAAAATGGCTCCTCTTGTGAGGGAAGGAGGAAAATTTGTATTCTTTATTCTATGAAAACTAGCAACAAATAGGGTATGACATGTCCACATTGTGATTATGGTGATTATCCATAAAAAGCATTTCTACAATATAATGTAGAACCCTACACACTGTGAGAATTCGCTTTTTGCTATATTCTGCAGTTATTGGTTGGCAACACTGTATTCATACACTTGCATTTGTTTACAGTACAGTTCCTTCTAAGTCATAAAAATAATTTCTACAATATAATGTAGAACACTACACACTGTGAGAATTCGCTTTTCGCTATATTCTGCAGTTATTGGTTGGCAACACTGTATTCATACACCTGCATTTGTTTACCGTACAGTTCCTTCTAAGCGCGGATCCAGTATAAGAGACTTAGCCACTATACCGCGAAAATGTTCACTGGGCTGTGCGAACATATGGTGCTGGGAGCCCTGATTTAAGCGGCAATACTTCTTGCATTCAGCACCAGAGTGCAGCATATACAAGGCATGTCTAGGGGGACTCGAGACAGTCTGAGCTACATAGTTGCAAACTTTAGTGAGAAATCGCTAAACCTGGCGGATTTTAAATTCCAGTGGGCGCTAAAGTACACGGAATAGTGACGAGCAACTTTTCTTTAGAAACTAGGCTGCGGGAGTTACATATCTTTCAAGGTTTATATGATTTGCACATGTGCGTCTAAGGGCGATTCAGACTATGAATTTTTTTTTTTAGTAATCAACGTTTTTAATGCAAAAAAATAACTCTCACCAACTTAATTGCAAAGGAAAGTGCAGACTATATTTACATCAATTGAACGCGCATTTTTCTGGTAACTATACTCAGAATAGTATGGAGCCCTAGGCCTAAATAGCTGTTACCGAAAACAGTTATCAATTGTTGTTAGTAAATTATTTTTACTATTCTCTACGGAATTAGAATATGCTTATTGTGAAGAACAAAATATAACTTTCAGAATACTAGAGATGCATTTTGGCTACACATAATATTTTCTTCTTTGAAGTTAGAAAATGAAAACGAAATATGCATAAAATTATCTCATTTGAAATTAAGTAATTTTTCAATCTACATATAAAAACACAAACATTGAAATTTAATTTATTGGTTGGAATGAACCTGATGTAAGTTGTTCTTTACAGCACTTTTTAAAAATATATTTTGCATTTTTCACCTGTAAATTTGATTCAGCAACTTTTAGCGCATGTTGAAGATTTAGCAACTTCTGCATTTCAATTGTTGGCAACACTGTTGCTATAGGAGAACTTCAAGGGGACATGTTATTTTTGGAAAGGTCAAATTCCGTTCGTTTTGCGGGGCAATAA
The DNA here is from genome assembly GCF_977018435.1 of Lepisma saccharinum. NCBI lineage: Eukaryota > Metazoa > Arthropoda > Insecta > Zygentoma > Lepismatidae > Lepisma > Lepisma saccharinum. The sequence goes on along the minus strand of NC_139242.1, from coordinate 37,145,817 downwards.
AGCAATAAAAAAGCCATGCTCTTTGGCGGGAACCGGCAAAACGCTGTTAGAGTGGTGTCGACTTTTGAGAGCGCAATATCTATTGGCAAGCAGTTGGGTGAATTTATGTGCATTGGCTTTTAGTCGTCCGCACGCGTGTGTGTGTGTGTAGTGTAGTGTTGTGTTTTGTACACTATGAATACTGTTAGGAGTTTGAAAGAAACTTCATTTTCACGAATGAGCGGAGCAGAACGAACGGAAGTAAAAAGGATGGACCCTCACCAGACAAACCTCTGCATTGTACAAGAAGTAAGTACTCCCAACCGAGTTATTGTGGGCGGGGCGAGGGCATTCTGTATAATACCCAAATATATTACATACACAAAATATTTTTTTCTGGACTGGATGCATCCTCCCCTCTGTCCCGCTAACGATGCAGGTGCTTTCAACGCTGAATGAATGTCGTTGGTTAACATATGGTCAGTGTAATAGAAAGTAGATTGCGAAGTATGGTAATCTTGCATTGTACATACCTGAGATTGCATGCTATACTAATTAGTTTGCACTAGCCATTACTAATTGTAAATTGCGTAATCAAAAGAGTGTTAATTGAATAAAAAATCTTGTATTACTTCAAATATAGCGTGATTTTTGTGGGAAATAGTTGAAAATAAGTTGAACTGTTATTCTTACTTTTACAGTGGAATATGAAGTTACAAGGGGAGAGGAGTAAATCTCCAATCAGTATAAAAATTTTATTGTGAACACCCATATGTGAACCACTGACTATTACAGATTGATATATCAAAACTAGTGAAAAGGTGCTTGGATTTAGGAATTGTCAACAGAAAGAAAATACATGGGAGAAAATAGAAGCTAGAAAACAAAGCCAAGAATAAGATATATCAAAGCAGAACATGTCAGCAGAAGGCAATAGCACATGTAGAATATACAGAAATGGATAAAAGAGTGAAAGAAAGTGTTAGAAGAGACAAAAGAAACTGGGTAGATAATCAAACACAGATAGCTGAAGAAGTAGAAAAAAGAGACTATCTAAATGAACTGTATAATAATACCAAGAAATTGTCAGGGAAAGGATTTAAAAGGAGTAAACCCGTAAGAAATAAACATGGAAAAATTTTACCCACACAAGAACAGCAATTAGAAAGGTGGAAGGAACATTTTTCAGAAATCCTAAATAAGCAGGATGCATTAAAAGAGCGAGAAGAAGAAATTACAAGAAGATATTTCTGACCCAAGGATAAGCTAAGCCTACACCCACCATCACGTATAGAAGTGAGAACGGCCCTCAAACTACTAAAAAATGGCAAAGCACCATGAATAGATAGTATTTTTCCTGAAATCCTCAAAGCAGATATTGAAACAACCATTGACGTGCTACATCCATTGATAGAGAAAATATGGGAAGAAGGAAAAGTCCCAACAGAATGGAATGAAGGGTTATTTGTTAAAATACCGAACAAAGGAGACACCACCAACTGAAATAATTGGAGAGGAATAACACTTAAGTGTACCAAGCAAGGTGCTTTCCAGGATAATTTTAAATAGAATCAAGAATGTAGTGGAGCCACGTCTCCACAAAAGAACAGGCTGGTTTTCACCAACATCGTATTAATATCTTAAGAATTAATTATCCTTGAACAGAATGCAGAGTGGCAGACTACCCCTTATCTGACATACTTGTTTACTTTGTTGTGTGTGTGAAATGAAGTAGACACTTATCTGTGGAGATATCGTGTTCAAGTGTTTAAAAATGCCAAAGCATAAGATGGCCGGATGTGTATTAATTAAAAAAATGGATTGCTACAGAAGCTTGTTTTACCACCGACGGAAAATTTGATTTTTGTTACTTAGCATCGCTTTTCTTCCACTTTTGGCTAATCACGAGGATTAGGATGAGGGATGATATGGTGAAATTTATGAAGGAACCCTCGTAGCCATGCTGTGCTAACCACTTTCCTACAGGGATCGGCCTCACTGACAGAAAAATAATTTTCTGTCAAGCTTGTATTAAATTACTTTACAAATAAATATTGTATCGCACATGCACATACATAGTTTTACATAATGGCCTTTTTCAAAACTCTCAGCTGCTGAAGTGATTTCCGGCTCCTCTAAATGTTTTTCTACCTCATGTTCTTTGGATCCCAGGATAAATGGCCAACAATGCACACTGCGATGGGCCGTCATCTTACATTACCTCAGTTCTGAATAGAACAATGCTAAGTTGTGTGAAAAACTTAGTGTAGTGGTCTTGTGTTGCATACAGAGAAATACACTACGTCAAACGATGATGCTATTTGTTCTAAAATTTAATGCCATACATAGATTAACTGCTCACATACTCGTGTAAAAATAAATAAATGCAAAAGCTTTAAATTAACCAGGTTGTGTTATCCTAGCCTTCCTGCAAATGACAATTTGATTCAAACTATTGTCAATTGTTTGTGAAACATTTGCATGCAATCAGCACATTATTCTTTTTTTTGTTAAAAGGATGCAAATTGATTTTTCATAACTTGTGAGTAATTGGTCATGAAACTGGTGCATTTGTTCAAATTGGCATAATCGCTAGCAGAAGCTCTTCATGTGAGAATTAATTTAACTGACGATTCCCCGAAAATATGAATTTCGTTCAAAATAGTGTAAATAGTTTGTGAATCGTTAGTGCACTTTTATTTATAAACTGTAATGCTAATACAGTATAACCAGTGTGGTGTGTCCAGGATTTTCGAACGGCAGTGTTACATATGTTTTTAATAGTCAGCGCTCACTTTACTATTTTTGCCTGCCTTGAGGTTTTTTTTTAGGAACATTGGACCAAAGGTGGGTTATGACTGCAACACCACCCTCTTGGGCATGCCCTGAGTATAACTGTGCATGGAAGAAGTTCATATTCAATGTCTATTTTAATGTCATTTTTTAATTTTGGGGTGTCTTTTAAGTGCCTTTTCTTATTTTATAGTACCATTTTTAAGTGCATATTTTCATCATTTTTGGTGCCTATTTGAAAAGTTTTTAGTGCCTATAAATCCACACCCTAGTCATCAGCGAACAACAGGGCCTTCATCTCTTCCTTTCTTATCTTCTTCCCCACCTCTTCGTTAATTGCATCCATTGTAATTATGAAAAGCACTTTAGAAAGAACACCTCCCTGTTTTAGTCCATTACTTTTGTGTATGCTCGCTATATCTTTATTTTCTTTTTCTTTTTACCCATGATGCACAATAGACGTTTGCTGCATGAGCATGTTGAGCTGTTTGTTAATTTGGGTTGCAGACGAGACAAAAATAAGCTGAATGAATATTCAATATTACAAACTGCAGTCAGGTAAGAAAATACTTATATCACCTCTTTTTTTTTAAAAAAAAAAAAGAAATATAAATGATATAGTGAAAAACTTTTTCTTTCTAGCAATAGTAGATTCATTTATCAAATTGTTGTTCTCTTGGTCTTCTCAACCTTACCAAGAATTCAGTTCACTTAATATTAGAAATGAAAATGTTAGCAGTTCAAGAAATATGTATATATTTAGAAAAATATTTTACAGTCAATATTAGAAAAATATAAATAATTGTTTGCCACAATTTCACAACACTGATGAAAGGTGCATTTTAGTCAGAACAATTCTTTGATCTTGATAATACAATTACAACTTCAAAATAAGAATTTCATAATTATACAAGAAAAGTTGCATTGAGTACAACTACCCAATTTTCTTTTAAAAAATTGTTCCATTTTGATAAAAAGTCAATGCATATTATAACCTATAATTTTCTGCACTAAATTATTTACAATAAAACCATGAAGTCTCAAATGCTACCTAACTATGCATAGAGCATTTTGTTATATATATATAAAGTAACCATACTCATTTGTTAGTATTTAAAAAGAATATAAGGAACCTTTTTTGCATTCTGCAATCTTCATGACAAAACAAACATCACAGTACTCTCATTCCATCTTTATGTTTCAAGTTTGAACAAGTATTAAATGGAAGTGAAGGGAGAAATTCAGGCAACTCCATACTAAAGGTATTCATTTGAAGTGGAAAAAAAAATAGTTTGTACACTCCTGTTCAGATAAAATGGCACATACTTCAAATGCCTAACTTCATAAAATGTGCCTCTTTATGTAAACAGGGGTGAAACATAAATCACACTGACACCCCAGTTTAAAAGCTTTGAAAGATTTTTATTTTTATTTTGAAGTATTATTAACTATTGCTCAAAGATCTCCTTCATAATCAAAACTTAATCTGTGCTCTCACTGCCTTATTTAAAATGTTTTTACACGTAAAAATATGTATGTTGCCTTTTCATCACTTCTATTCAAATTAAAAGTATAAATTTAGAAGTAAAAATCTTTAATCTGTTTGAATAAAGTACTCGCTTATCTGTGAAACCATTTCTTAAAGTTCCATTAATTTCAGTGGCTACTGTTCCCATCGTTGTACAATTTTTACCAGTTTAGTTGGATAACAGAGTACTTTATTCCAGTACATTAATTTGCTACCAATTTTTTTTTGAATTCCTTCAAACATGAATACAAATCTTTAAGCACAAAAATTTAACATGCAGATCAGAATGATATCTTCATACGGAAATAAATATTATACCAGTATTGCATAGCTGTTCTGAAGCTAATATTTTACATATAAGTATTAATGATACATAAATATATAATTATTTTCTACTAATAAAAATAAAAATAAAAAACTCAGCTTGGCACAATAATTTTTTGAACATACTATGTTGCACATTATGTAGCAGAACCAGTTAAAAGGTTTACTACTTTTCAATTTCACTGTGCATAATATATTTATATAACAGTCATTAATGTATTATTTTTTATTGTCATAATACTAACTTATCTTCACAATCGTTAACAATAATACTGCACTCACTTGCATTAAATTATCTCTTAATTATGAAACTTTGGTGGAATTAAAACACTGTGGACTGAAATCCACATGATATAAAAACATATCATTCACAAACGCATATCAGCAATACTGTATTGTGCAATGGCAGAGTTTTGAAAAAATGTTTATAAATTAAAAATTATCTTCAACGTCTTACAATAATTCACACAAACATTCATCAATAAACTTGGCATAATTTATTTTTAACATGTGATTTGTGTGAAATACAGTTGTAAGGTTCATGATCGTCCCATAAATAATATACTGGAAGATCCTTTGTATAATATCCTCTACTAGTATCAACCCAAACTCTTCAAAGCTTTAAATCTTTGCAGTTCGTCTACCAGTCATACGTTTGTTGCATAAACAGTCACTTAAAAAAAATATCATATTGCTTGTGAAATATATCTATCAATTTCAGTGACTTGTTTGCCACTTATATTCAGCTGTTAATTTAAACTCAGGATGTAGGTTGTAATTTCCTCGAGTAGCACAGCTTCTTATGTGAAAAATTAAGGCATTGATAGGTGTGTGTATTTGATTGCAGGATTGTTCACCAGATGTCAAATTGCTGCTATGGTATGTAGTGTTTCTTTTCAAAATGATGGAAGACATTAAATTCATACAATAATTTTACTACGAAGTCTTGAATTCATCTTACTATCAACAATATATTTTGTAAGTTTTAAAAATTAAAACTCTATATTTATCTGAATAAGGAGATTCTTTGGAACATTGAGCAGGTCCGGGTATGCTTCCAGGTTTTCAATAGCTAAGTGACTCTCATCTTCAAAAATCCAATCAATTCCTGAAGATGAAAGTGGTGTTAGTTCTTGAGAGCTTAGAAGCCTACCAATAACTGACCTGGCTGATGGCTGATAACCCGAGAGCATTTTTCATCATTTGCCACAAGATGTATTTCAGAACTAGCATGTTAAATATTTCAACTTTGAGAAGCATATTGAAGAAGTAGATGTCCTAATTGGGCTTTGGATCCCAGTCCAGTTGTCAACGAAGCTACACACTCTTCATACTTTGTATGCTTCAGTGTGGGAGAACAGTCTTTATCTTCGTACCATAGCCTAAGGCCTGGTTCTACAGCACGAAGAGCATGAAGTTCACTGTATCGTACAAACATCGAATATAAACTGGTGCAGTTGCTGGAATAATGCTCCATAGAAATATCTTTGTCAGCCTTCACAATAGGAATTAGATGCTCCACTTGTTTACGAGCTGGAAAAGAACAAAACAATTGTAAAAACATTCAAAAACCTACTTCAACTATGATGAGTTAATGGCCAATTGTTTTGTTAGGGATGGGTAAATAGGATTTTTTTATCGAGACCAATATTATAAGGCCCCAATGGCATAGTGGTAATGTTTTTGCCTTGTAATCAAGGTGTCCCAGGTTGGATACCCGGTGGAGGCACATAGCAATTTGGATTCCACTTTAAACTATAGGCCTAGTCCCGATTAGCTTTTCTCTGCATAAGTGGACTTAAAAACTACCTCAAGCCAATATTATAAAATTCTAGGTAAAAATGGCGAACACTTGACAAATAATTTGATTATTGTTCATAGATGTGATTAGTTTTACATTGAACAGTAATATGCATATTATAATATTTACTTTAATATAAATATGGCACATGAATTATGCCTATATTTTCATAAGAACATGAACAAAATGGCATAATTGTGCACCCAATAAATATTTCATAATTTTTGCCTAATTCCTGCACCCCACAGAGGTATAGACATAAAATTCAGTTGTGACTAAACACTAATCAACAATCCTGACCTGGCTATCTGTTTTCATAACTCTCTCACTGTACTTCTGATTGGCAATGAAGTAACATACGGGGCAATTCATTTTTACTTTTACAATACCAGAAAACTTTGCATTTTGACTTTGTACCCAACAAATGCTTACCTGTCATATAATCCTTGACATAAAAAGATATATGCTGATAGCTAAGTATGTCATAGTGCCCATAATTTTTGTTAATATCCAATTCCTTTGGCCGCTGAGTATCTATGTAAACAACATCTGGATGATATTCACTGAACGGGATAGGACTGTACACTTGCCAATGCATGATGGTATTCATTCGAACCTACAAAAGTTGAAGACAATTAATTATGAAATTATTTGAGTCTTGACTGGAACATAATTTTCACTTTTGGCATGTTATTTACTTATGTACTGCAGCTAAAGCAGTTGGAAAACTCAACTGTTCCTCAAATGTTAAGATATTCGCAGTGGTCACTACGGAACATATGAGGGGCACACAGCAGTGCCTTCAAGAAGATATAACACAAACCAAGACTAGTAGCAGTATTGGTGGGAAACAGGCAAAATCTTTATGACAGATGTTGTTGCTGTTAGTTTTGTATTAGCAACTAAAACAAATATATTATTTGTTTTAAGAAAGGAAAATACTGAAATCTACTTACGAATTGATGTATATTACACTATATCCCATAATACATAATTAGAACAGTAACAGTGATAATGAAATGTCTTTCTTCTTATCAAAGATTTTTTATCATTAATGCAACTTAATTGTGAATGTTATAAAAAGATGACAGTCACAATAATCTCCCCTCCTGGGGGTGAAGAAAATATAGACATCATACTTTGATGGCTTAAAGATACAAGATTTTAAATATACACATCGAACAGTTACATAACTTTAAAATATTCAACATTCAAAACAACATTTAATACTATAACAAATCTTTCAAAGAATGACAATCAATTCAAAACTACGTTGTTACCCTTGCGCACCTATTTGTTAACATTCAACAACAACTCGTGTTTCTTCTCCAATGAACAGTGAAAGGGTTTGATATTTTGTAAATTGTGTCTACACTTTATCTGTTGTCCATCTAAAGACACCAAGTTCACGAAATTGTTCTTCACTTCCTCCACCAAAAATGGCCCCACATATAAGTCATAAAATTTATGGATAGTTTTGTTCAAGGCAGAACTTCTTGCATGATTCCTAACCATAACCAAATCACCTTGAACAATTGTAGGGGTTTCTGCGTTTGAATGAATCTTCTTTCTAGATTTTGAACGTTTAGTTGTTTCAATTAACTGAATATATTTAGCTTTCCAAGACAATTCGTTCATCTCTTCTGGCCAGTCAATAACAGAAGTTATTTTATCTTGAACTTCCTCGTGTAGAAAAATTTCAGCCGGAGTGAAACCAACAACCTCGTTATATGAGTAATTTAGTAATTTTATAACATTTGTTAAAACTTTGGACCAAGATCTGTGGTTGGTTTTACAAAGGAGTCTAAGCAAACGAATGATCTCTTTATTATATCTCTCAATTGGATTCGCATGAGGCGAATATGGTGAAGTGAGAATATGCTTTACACCAATTGATTTCAAAAATTTTTCCCATTCATTGGATTTAAATTGTGATCCATTATCCGTTAACATAACTGTACACATAGGATAATGATGGAAATAACCTAAGTTAATTCTGTTGATAATTTCTCGAGTTGTAGCCTTCCTGAGAGGATAAGCCATAACATATTTGCTGGTTAATTCTACAATAGTCAGAATATGTTGATATCCTTGAGATAATGGCAATGGACCAATCAAGTCTAAAGATAAGAACTGATGTAATTTGTAAGAAATCACGTGAAGCTCCTCTTTGGTAATATGTTGTGTTTTTTGTTTCGTCCTTGCACATTCCACACAATCACTTAAATATGACTTGACACTTCCTCTCATCTTAGGCCAGAAATAGAATTTAGAACACTTCTTATAAAGCTTAGAAAACCCAAAATGGCCAGCCAAATCATGTTGTTCATACAAAACTTTCTTGACAGCTGCTTCAGGTACAAAAACTCTCCAATGATTCGAGTTGGTAGATCTATAAAACAATATATTTTTATGTAGTTTAAATATTCCCTTAATTTCGAAATGGTCATGACCCTTGCCTAACATAGAAATTATTCGTTGACATAATTCATCGTTTTGTTGTACTTTCATCCAATACAAAAAGTATTCTTCTTCAAGTAAATCAATATCTGTGCAGTTTACATGTAAAGTGGAAGGAAACAAATTGTTTTGTGACTTAATTGGATATCTACTTAACGCGTCCGCGGCTGTATTTGCAGAACCACTAACATACTGAATTGTATAATCATAATTTTGCAATTTCAAAGCCCATCTATTAAGCCTTGGATTTAACGATCTTGCTGAATTTAACCAAGAAAGTGATTGATGGTCACAGTGTATTACAAATGGCATGCCCAATAGATATATTGAAAATTTTTCCACGGAAAAAAGAATGGCAAGACATTCTATTTCATGCACAGAATATGTTAATTCTGAACCTCGCAAAACTCTGCTCGCATACTGGATAATCAAAGTTTCACCATCGTCAGAATATTGCCATAAGACTCCACCGATTCCAATTTTACTGCCATCAGTATTTACATGGAAAGTGTTGTTCAAGTTAGGTTGAGCTAACATCTCCGGAGACAAAGCCAATTCCTTCAGACGTATAAATGCCTGGAGATGTGCTTCATTCCATTCCCATTTCTTATTCGTTCTAAGTAAATCGTATAAAGGAGCAGCAATCATTGCAAACTTATCCACAAATTTTCTTCTCCAATTTACCATTCCTAAAAATTTTCTCAACGCTTTTCTATTTGTTGGAGTAGGATATTCAGTTATTGCTAGATTTCTTTCTGGATCTACAGCGATGGTTTCACCTGATACTATGTGACCAAGAAACTTCACATCAGTTTTACAAAATGTGCACTTCGATAATTTGATGGACATATTTACTTCTTTCAAAGTTTTCAACACGTAGTCCAAATGTTTTAAATGACTTTGCAGTGATGGTGAAAATATAAGAATATCATCCACATACACTATAAGAAATGAACTAGTATCATTGCCAAACACTTTATGCATTCTGTCGACAAAAACACTAACAGCACTCTTAATACCAAAAGGCAAAAAATGAAATTCCATTAAAATACCACGATATGAGAAAGATGTGAACTTATAAGATCTAGGTGTCAGTGGTATTTGAAAATATCCACAAGTTAGGTCAATCGTCGAAAATAATTTTGCGCCTCTCAACCTAGGCAAAAGTTCAGATATAGGTTCAACCTGTGTCATGGGTGAAATTACATGTTCATTCAGCTTCCTAAAATCAACAACAGGACGCCACAATCCACCTGCCTTTGGAACTATGTGGAGAGGGTTCCGGTATGGAGAAGTACTTTCATGAATTACTCCCCACGTTTTCCATTTCTTTAATTCTTTCTCCATATCATCTCGCCTAGCGAATGGAATAGGGTACGTAGATGCCACTATAGGTTCATTCGTATCTAGCTGTATGTCATAAGATTCCACCTTGGCTGCCTTTGGTTTGTCCGAAAACACATCTTGATACTTCAGTAATAAATTAAATAACTTATCAGCAACTCCAGCTTCACAATATTCGTTGCCATAAACTTTCTTATGGATATCTTCTTCAGAAGCTAGATAAGCAGAATCATTAACATGAGAAGATTCAAATGTCAAAGTTTTACAAGATTCAATTACGGAATTTAGCGAGCAAGTATTATTTGTGGAACTCTGAACAAAAGGAGCTGATACTTCTTTACCACTTGAAAGAATTAGTTCAACAGTAGACATACGATAATTAATTATAGCCTTATACTGCCACAAAAATGGTGCTCCCAAGATCAAATCGGCATGTAATTGTTTAACTACATATAAACCCACGTGGAAAAATTCATCTCCCAACTGCATAATTACATATTTAAAACCCACAACTTTTATACGTTGCTCACCAGCGAAACAAGCCAACTGAATTCCTTCTATTGGTTCCAGCTTTATACTTGGTAATAAAGAACTTAGAGTGATCCAAACCTTGTAATCCAACAAATTACATTGACTACCAGTGTCAATTAAACAATTAAGAAACAGGTCACAAATTCTTCCCTGTATTTCTGGTGCTTCAAGTAAAGGTGTAGGAGTTCCTTTATCTGTAACAGTCCACTCAGGCTCTGAATCAAACCACTCCAGCAAAAATGCAACAGGTAAAACATCTTCTTTATCAACGCCTAAATATTTAACTCTATTAAAGTCACCGAGACAAGACTTAACATGCAAAAGGTAAGGATCATAATTACAAGTAAGCTCCATGTGGTCATCCTTTGGCAGGGCGAATTGGAGCGCATTTCCCCGCCTTAGTTGTTTAATGTTCTCGGAGGGCTCCCACTAGTAGCATTAGTTACTGAGGAACATTCTTGATTTAAACTAATGTCATTGCAATTCATTCCATTTCGGAAATGTCCCTTGTTCCTTGCTGAAATCTCTGAGTTAGTGTTAATGGAGTCACCTCGCAATTCTGTATTGGTCGGACTTTGAAATCTTCTATTCCTGTTGTATCTAGGTGCATCTGTATTATTGCTATTACTAGCGTTCCTTTGAGTGTTCGTTCTTCGATTATTATTATGAAAGTACAAACTTCGATTGTTACCTTGTCGCCTATAGCTCTCTTGATTAGCTCCAGATTGCCTATAGTTGTTTCTGGGATTCCTAGCAGCTGGTTGGCCCATAAGTCTCTCTGAAGCTACTGTTTGGGTAGATGAATCGCTGCATGACTTATTTTCCATAGACACTTGCCTTACAAAATGCCTAGATTTTTCGAACCTATTCGAGTTGTACTCCCCACTTATATAATCACCAGGTAGAGACAAAGATTTGGTTTTATCACTAGAATATAAGTCTATTGCCCTGAGTTTTTGTGTTAATTGTTTAAGGTTGGAAATTTCGTGACAACCCACATTCTTAGAAACTGTTTCTGGCAATTGCTTCAGAATTACTCTTATTATCTCAGCTTGTTTAGGCTTTTCTACAAGGTTGCAACAAGATGAATATACCTTCAATGCGTACGCTTCTAATGATAAACCAGAAGATGTGTTGTATTTACGAGAACGCAAAACTGTCAGTTGGCTTTCTAACAAATCATTCGAAGCAAATTGTTCAAGAAACTTGCACACAAAATCATCATATGATGAGAAATTCCGTCTTTCACTATTGAACCAATACACTGCAGTATTGTAGAAACATTTGTGAATAACTTGCAGGCGATATTGAGAAGATACACCAATCAAATTTAACATTGTTGTCAGCTGGTCTATAAACTCCCTAGCTGATTGTTTCGAGACGTCACCTCCAAAACGTGGTAACTGGCTTAGCTCATTTACACGAATAACTTTACCCGGGCATTCTCCAAATTGGTTTCTTGCAGAAATATTTGTATTACATTCTGCACGCGCAGGTTTACAAAACTGGTTTGATTCAAAATTTGGAGACTGAGAATTCTTAGAAGCAATGTTAATTGGATCATTCAAAATGTCATTTCTGGGAATGTAATTTTGATTACAAAACATCGGACTCATTGAAGTTGTAGCATTTGTATTACCAGCCACAGTATATAATGGCTTCTCACATGAAGGTGTATGCTGAAAACACATTTGTGAAATTGGATTATTTGAATAAGCTTTCGTTGTACAACACTGAGTTTCATTATGAAAACTGGCATTCAAAGGACTTCCATAACCATAATGGTTAGTAGAACAAGGTTCATTGTAATGCACTCTATTTGTATTCTCCGAAAGTGCGAAGTTCCTATTGGCCAACGGATGTGTAGTGAAATGAGCAGGTGATTCGTCACGTGATGGAGGATCCCACAAATAAGATGTATTGGAAAGCCTGTAGGTAAAATCAGTTCCTAAAGAAGTAGCGTTCTGACCTGATTTACATTTAGTAATTACAGGTACATCAATATCAGATGAATCATAACCGGAAGAACCAACACCACGTTTGTCACTTCGAGCACTATCCCGAAATTTAACATTTCGTGATCTTCGATTTGAATTTGCGTTATTTGTTTGACAAGCCACATGCTCAGTTTGTTTACTATTTCCATCCTCTTCGCTCAGTTCTCGTCTTCCATTCAAAGTTTCGTTAGCAACACTGTTGCTGATGGCATTGCCTTGCTCCAAAGAAATAACCCTATCTCTAAGGTCATTTACCAAGGTTTCAGAGCTACATGTAGCAGTCTGAACTACCTTCACTCTATCTAATTCCGCATTTAACGTTTCAAACCTAACCTCATGTTGAGTAAATTTCTCCATAATTTCCTCATTGCAGACTTCCAACCTTGCCAACTTTCCGTCATGACTCTTCATTTGTTCTTGAATATCTGAAACTTCGACATGCATAGTACTAATACCTTCATCCAATTTACACCTCAACTCACTGCTAACATTTTGACAAGTTTGGGCAACATCTTGTAACGAATGTTCAATATGATCAAGCCGGCCGTTAAACCTAACATTATGCTGCTGTAATTCATTTCGAATGGCTTGAAACTTCTCTTCCAGATTTTCATTATTTTGTTGCAATTCCCTTTGTAACATTTCATTATTTTGTTGCAACTCCTTTTGCAACATTTCGTTATTTTGTTGCATATCCTTTTGCAACTCCTTTTGCAACATTTCATTATTTTGTTGCATATCCTTTTGCAACTCCTTTTGCAACATTTCATTATTTTGTTGCATATCCTTTTGCAACTCCTTTTGCAACATTTCATTATTTTGTTGTAATTCACAGCGAATGTTCTGTTGCAACTTTTCTTGAAGATTTTCATTATTTTGCTGCAAACTTTGGGTAACCGTAACTTGAAATGCAGCAATAATTTTGTCCAAGTTTGGATTCACTGTACTTGTATAAGACTTTAACAAAAAAGGATCAAAATCTGGTTTACAAGATTTACAAAAATAGCTTTCATTAGAAGAACTAAATATTACCCAGTGCATTACAGTCAAACCTCTGCACTCCAAATGTTCCCATTTATTGCAGCTATTGCACTTCACAAGACGAGAATCTGCTTCAATGTTACTGCAACAAATAATATTCTTCGTTGGGTCAGCATTTTCTTCAATAGTTTCATTTTCCCTGAAACTATCGACGACATCGGATCTTAAGAAAACTCCTGTTCTTAAGTTGTAAGAATGTTGTTTCCGATCCATTATTTAAAGTAATCAGAAGATAACTTCCACACTATATATTCACGAATCCTGGCTGAAGGTCGCCATAAATGTTGCTGTTAGTTTTGTATTAGCAACTAAAACAAATATATTATTTGTTTTAAGAAAGGAAAATACTGAAATCTACTTACGAATTGATGTATATTACACTATATCCCATAATACATAATTAGAACAGTAACAGTGATAATGAAATGTCTTTCTTCTTATCAAAGATTTTTTATCATTAATGCAACTTAATTGTGGATGTTATAAAAAGATGACAGTCACAATGTCCGTGTATTACTAACATCAAGTGCGCTTTCCTGCCCAAGAGCATGCTTCACAAGGTGATGGCATGAAGTGTTGAGCATATTTTGGGGTTTACTGTCCCATTCCTGTAATAAGGCTCTTGAACAGACCTTGGCAGTGGCTTGCTGGCCGAGCAATATACTGGATATCCTCAACCAGGAGGGCTGATGAGGACAGGCATTGTTTTCCACATGTAGGAACTTGTATCCCATAGTACGTAACTCAAAAAAATTGGACTTATAGCTTCAGGCTAACGCCCCAAGTATATCTGCCCTGTGAAGGCACCCCTAGTGAGCACATGGGAAGTGTACAAGCAGTCAATATAATGTCTGCTTGCTCCTCCACCACCATACTGGTCTCTTTTGATGGCATTGTCATGCCTGTATTTGCTCCTGGAAGGGTCCAAAGTGCATATGTCTTGTGTCACTTTTGAAACTCAATCTGGATTTGTGGAGATAATGCTTTATGATGTCACAGTTCATGTGCCCCATGCATGGTGTTCTCTGTGCCAGTCCTGTTGAGCTCTTCTGCAGATCAGTTGCATGGTACGCCAGGACCCAACCATCCCTGTCACTGCTGCAAAGCCCTTGATGCGGTCCTCTGCTAGGCTTCATCTCCAATGCCATCGCATAGCACAATGTGGCACTTGGATCCCCACTGGCTTAGCATGGTTGGACATCCCCATGTTGTTGGAACCCTGGGACACCCCACTTGTGTTTGACCAGCTTCCAGTTGTCCTATAACCCTGCTACTTTGAAACATGATCATGATGGTTACACTCAGCCATGACAAACAGTCTGCACTGTAATGCTTGCAAACATGTATTTATGTACAACAAGTATGGAAGACTGGTACTACAACGAAGGCACCTATTATATGCCTGTTGTGTAACTGCACCAACACTGCAACAAGTACTGTGTATGTTGGGAGTGTTTCTGTGCATGTCTGGAAGGATCCAAACCCACATTTTTAAAAAACTTTTGAGCACCAGTAGACTTATAAAAAGATAGATAGATGTTTTAAAAGCAATTAGAAAATAGAGACTGTGCAGTAAAATAAACACAACATCCCCTTGACATCAATTATCCCCACAATGCTGGGACATCATCATCATTTTGATGCTTACACCAGGAATCAAACCTGCGACAGTCTGTACCAAAAGCAAGTGTGCTAATCATTTGGCTACGTGGGAGCCCTGTGTACTAAGTACATGTTGGTTACAAGATTTTTATCATGAAATATACTTTGTTAATATTTAACTTCCACACCACATGCCAACACATTTCAAATCTTTATGCACAATTATATTGAGGAACACTTGACATATATTTTATTATTTGTATTCACAATATTTAATTCACATCAAAGAGTCACCACTACAATTAAAAAGAAGTGTTAGTTGATGTACCTGCGAACTGAACTCTCCCTTTGTAGTATATGAGAAAGATACATATGATATTAAACTAACTAAAAGGACAATACATGGTTTTTCATTATGTGACTGGTATGCAGCTCATTCCTCCTCACAGTCTGGCTGCTTAGTCATCAAATGTATCTCAAATGCCTGCACTACGCTGAACATTTTAATTTCTATCAGGATTCTGACCTGGAACACCAAAACAATAGTGAGAACAATTAAATTACGGAAATTTACCCAGTTTACATGATTAACTGCAATGTAAATGATGTCTGTAAGAATTTATTAAAATTGTAATTTACCCTATTTAAATATTCCTGTCGAATTTCCATGTTGGGATGGCACACCAATATAAGAGATTCTGGAACAAATTTTTTCGACACTAGATCTAAAATAACAAAATCGGACGGGCGTGTTCCTTTTGTTTTAATCGAAACCCATGCAATCTTCATTCCATCTCTTTTGTGTCTCTCGCTTAGTGTAACAGCAACATCTTTTATTTCTCTAAACACATCATCCTTGTTTCCTTTGCCAGGCAGGAGAGGATCGTACAGCAGAACTAACATGAGGAATGTCTTGTCCTTTTTATCCATGCAAACACTTGCATACTGGCCGATGAGCCTCCTTGCTTCGGTTTTCTGAGAAGCTTCAATTGGAAGGACTAGGTTGATTCGAGTGTTCTCTGTTACGTATGGAATAGGCACAACTTCCACTTTGCCAAGAGGTTTTGACACTTCTATCCTGTGAACATAAAATGTGTCATATAAAAATAGCACTTAAGACATGTTACATAAATATAGAAAAACTACCTTGCAAGGGTCAAGAACCAAATAGTAATACATTTCACCAGACTTTACTTATGAGGCACAATCAGTAGGGTGTTTGACTACCACATGCAAAACCCAGATTCAATTCCTGGGGTAGGTGATCTTAGGTGAACATTTTTCTGATATTGTCCCTGCATAAAGTGACTCTGCGGCTCACTCAGCCTCTAATCGATGGGTTCTTGAGGACCAGCCTGGGTGAAGGGTAAAGATGACTGAGATAGGGTGCTGGTCACATCACCCTCCATGCTCGCTATTGCATGGAATCCCTTTGTTGCTGTTATCTGGCTTTATATGTGTCCCAATGGTGGGTGAAGGATCATAATTTTGTGATTCCTCCCAGGGGTTGAACCCAAGATGGCTTACAATATTCACAAAACTGTTAAATGATTATATTCTCCACTGGAATCTGGATTATACATGCAATTTTCATGCTGCCAATACAGCAACATGCTATAAATTTTTGACGAATTTTATGGTTTTAAATATTTTAAATTTTCTTGTCTCCTGAAAAAAATGCAAAATCAAGGTTTCACTGTATATTTTAAATACTACCATAGGCAATCTTAATCTTCACCTTAACTTCAAGTAAATAAAAATTTAAGCCACTCAGTTCCATTAAGCAGTCTACTTGCATAATTGTGAGAACAAATCGTTCTTAATGTTTTTCTAGAAGACCTGCAACTCTACTATTTGGATTATGGTTTTCTAGTTGTTATTTTGAACTAATTTTTAAAAATTATATACCTCTTGTGGCCTTCCAGTCCAGTTGAAGTGTCACGAAAGGCAAGGTCTAGAATGTAGTCCATTCCACGAGAAGGGTCAAAACGTCTGTAGCCATTCAAAAGCCTTCTGTATTGGTAACGACCTTCATATTTTGTCAGAATGGTTGTCACTGTTTCATTTAACACATACTGAAATAAAACAAAATGCAATTCAAAAATTAAGTTTAACAATAACTTTCATAAAGATATGAAATACTTATAAAAATGCAAAGTGGTCCAAATAAAACTTGATAAGCATATGTCATATAGCAAGTCAGTTTGAAAGAAACCAAATTAACAATAAAGCTGCATGTAAGACTCCATACCACCATAAAATGGTGAAGAAATCTTATAACACAGGTCTACTTGTTATGCAATATAAATACAATTTTCTGCATGCTAAAGATATGTGCGTAAAAATAAACAGGACGTCATGGGTCAAAAATGGCAGCGTCTGCACCGTGCCTTGCCGTTCTGCAGTCACGCGCTATCTCGGCCAGGAGTAAAAATGAACGCCAGGTATATTGAATTCAGATTAGCGCAATTTTACAATTATTTCCAACCAAGATTATTCTTCTCGATAAAAATATAAAGATCAAATGTGGAGGTGCGTACGAACAATGTATTTACCTATCACCTAGTGTAACTAAAACTTTGTAATAAAACCTGCACTCAATGACGATCAAAAATTCTATACTTGCAGATATACTACCCAATGACCATATTTACAATAGCAGCCAAGACAAAATATACTTGCTTCATAGGCCTAAAATAATGAAGTGAATCATGAAAGGTAAGACTCTTTTCAGTAAATATAAAAGAATTATGTATATGTTTCATTTTGACCATTTTACTCACCTGAATATCTTGTTTATCAGCTCCTACCAACTTCTTTATATTGCTGAAATCTGAATCGAGATACAAATGAGTTTCAGTGAAATAATCCCAACGAATAACATCAAACCGGGTGCCTGGTTTATTGCCAGGTTGGTTGCCCACAGGCCATGTGATAGCTCCTCTGCCACCTGGAGCTATTTGGGACATGTTGATTATAAATTCTCTCATTTCTTCAATTGCATGTTTCGTATTTTCTAGCTCAATCTATTGAAAATAAAAAAGAAAGGGTACATAAAATACAAAAACCAAACATAAATATTAAACCAAAACCATACAGAACAGAAATATACCAACAGAAAGTCCCGTTTTGGAACTAAAAATGGTATGCCAATGGAAATTGTATGCACGAGATAATAAAAGGGAGAAAAATATAAAGAACTTAATACATAATAAAAACATGTTATTTGTCTGCAATTGACAAGTATATGACCATTTTCAGTTAATTAATTAACCGAGCATTCATTTATGATTAATTATGTTATTAACACTCAACAAGAAAACTGGATTGCCCAGGGTATGAACCCAGGACTATGCCAGGGAACCAACTTAATGATCTAATCACAACCTCTCCCTTCAACACTAATTGAAAATATTTTGGGGTGTGAGGGGATCGAATCGGTCATTTGACCTTGGTATTGTTAATTTTAAATTACAATAATAATAAACTTTTTATGTTGACAGAATTTGTCAAAAGCAGGAATAAAGTTCAGTTTTTGGATATTCTAGCAGAATATCCCCAAAAAGATAATTCTGAGAGTTTTAAAAATTCCAGGACTGTCAAAGGTTGCAGAACATAAAGTTAATGTCTAAAATTTTCCCTTAACTTCGAAAACTTTAATAACTTGAATGAAGTGTGTAAAAGTTAACAACAAAGTAGCATGACAATGCATTCCATACATGAAGAAAAACAGTTAGCCCACTGGATATTCACTAATCTGGTATATTGAGCAGACATGTCCCCCTAGGTGATTACAACATTAATAATAGTTTGGCACCAAAATTATTTAGTTATTATTTGTTTACAAATATGACATCGACTGTGTCTCTCTGTGCAGCATGTTACTAACATTTCATAATCTTGCCTGTTTAGAGGAAAACCAGGTGCAAAAAGAAAAAAAATCAGTATGATGCAAGACAAAAGAATATATTGGGTTCATACATAAGTTCGTAGCAATTTTTTTTAATTGTGGCAAAAGTATTTTTATTTCATACTAATTTGAGATGAACAAAAGTCATAAATTAATCAGTAATATACATATTTTCCTTCATTGTCTATGACTGTCTACCAACGCTGGGACAGTTTTTTAATTCAACACCTAAAGAAATCAACTGATTCGGGGTTAAAAGCGTTGTCAAGCCAACTTTGAAGAGCATTTTTGTCACAAAAGGAGCTTCCTTGAAGATTGATGGATTGAGAGCTGAAAAGGTAGCAATCCAAGGGTGCAAGAACGGGGGGAGTAAGAAGGATGAGAAATAACTACCCAACCAAGCTCCTGGATAGCAGCTTTTGTCATGTTAGCGGAGTGTGGGTGTACAATATCGAGTGTCTCAGCACTTGATGCTGTCACCCATGGAATGCAAATGTCGCATGATGGTTGAATGGTCACAGTTCATCACATTTGCTAATTCTCAAGTCGACTGATGTGGATCCTCATGGATTAAAGTGTTTAAACTGTCTTCATTAAAGCCTGATGGTCGCCCTGAACGTGGAGAAACGCTTAAGTCAAATATACTATCTTCGTAATGACAAAACCATTTTCTTGCCCAGCTTTCCCCTTGGCATTCTAACCATACAAGGGACAAATGTTTTGGGCTGCCTTTGCCCCTATGTTAAACTCAAGACAGAAGAATATGTCGAAAATGTTTTTTTTTTCCATTGTTCTTTAGCCCATAAATAACACATGCATATTCACAAGCACAACAATCCCACTTTAATTGATGAACATTAAAGGATAAACAAATTCCTAACACCGCAGTGTTGCCATACCAAACACAAACACTACGAACTTATGCATCAACCCAATGCAATAAACTTCCCAAGTTTTGTCACAGAGGACATGGTAAAAGGAACTGAGAAAAAGGAAGGGCTAAATACCCACACAAATGTTTGGTGGCTCACTACTAGCAAAATTTTAATTTCGTTATCTTCTTAGTACCATCATAAGTGTGCTTTATTAATATTTCCATGTATAGACAACTTAATGATTATGGCCCTAGACAGGACCTAATTCAAATTTTGATTTGACTGACTATGATAACAATGCATTGGAGTAGCGTGCATCTGATTTTCTGCATTATAAAGACAAAAACGAACACTGCACAAACACATGGTGACAATGACATTTCACATGACATGCATAATCAGGTTATAGCATGGGCTAAGGGAGACAGGTGAAAAGGCAGATTTTTAAGGTAAGAAATATGCTTTCTGCACATGGTGTGAGAATCTTCTTAAATTGATGTAAAGACATACCTTACAAAAATAGCTATGCAGCTTATAAAATGTTGTCGGAGCTAGAACTGGATATATTGTAATTGCATTTTTAAACTTCGTATCCTTTATCATTATTCTCATATCGTCTTCCATTTCAAATGTTTCTTGAAGCATGAAACTTCTAAATGTTTGGCCCTATTGGGAGAGAATCAAAACAACACTATTATTAATACCCAATTCTGACTAAACGATACACAGAAAGGAAATTAAAAGTAAGTTTCATTTACAAAGGGAGAAAAACAGTTACATGTGCTTGCAAAATATATTGTAATTGCAAATTTCTATCTACAAGCGAAAAAATAGTTTTACAAGTATTATGAGTGGGCCTTTCTGATAGCATATTAGCTAATATTATTGCCTTAGGGGTACCGGGTTTGAAAGCAATCAACATTAGACATTAGTTTATACATATAATCCTTTTTTACTTTCTTATTATTATTCAACTTGTATTTTTGTATTCAATGTTCATCCATCATACATGTAATCAGGATATGTTCATATATTCCATTTGTACTTTACTTTTACTTTACTTTATATTAATCACCGAGACAAGGGTTTGTTGTAAGAGCGACCCTCGAGGCCGAAACATGCCCGCTCTAATAAAGACAATTTTATTATTATTATTATTAGAGCTGAGCCGATACCGATGCCAATACTGATACTTGTATAATTCCAGTACAAAATAACAAAGGCTAGTTACAAAGTCATACTAACTCGTCACATCACTAGGAACGTATTTAGAAATATATAATTTGAGGAGCCAGTCCGAGCTAAGTGTCTCAGAAATATTAAAATAAAATTGTTTCTATTTAATACCTTAATACAATTATTTGTAATAATATGAAAATTAATTAATTAGTACTTAATTTCTCTGATGCGTATGGAGTATTGTTGTATGTAACCACAGACTTAGAAATGGAGAAGAGACAACGTTATTGCCTATTTTGTTCTTTCTATCTTGACTAAAAAATATTGTTACTACATAAATAGTAAAAAGATGCTATAAAATCAGAAATAAAACAGCAAATATTTATCATCTGGCTTACGTGTACTTAAGAATGCTAAAATTTGTGCAAAACAACAGTCATGGCAAGGAAATTTATGTGAAAGAAGTAAAAAAAAAAAATATATGAATATTTATTCAATAACAAATAGAATGATGGTATCCATTTGATGAAAAGTAAAGTTTCTGATAAATATTTTATGTACATTATTGCAAGTAGTGGTGTACATAAATCTTTAGAGGGGCCTCTCAGATGGTGTCGCCGTCGCCTTGTAATCAATAGATCGCGGGTTCGATACTCAGTGAAGCCACACAGTGATGCAGGTCCCACTTTAAAATGTACGTCCAGTCCCAATTACCTTATCTTTCCTAGTACTGTCATTCAAAGCCGAATGTTCTCAATCTAATCTTGGCGGAAATTATTTATTGATTGATTTGCTTTATTTTACTTTGCTTTTTGTGCCACTTTTGGCTAATTTGCGAAGATGGGGATGAGTGATGACGTGATGAAATTGATGAATGGAAACTCCCAAACAGCCATGCCAAGGCCGGAATTCGAACCCTGGCATCGTAGTGTGATGTGCTAACCACTCCGCCACGGGGGCCAGCTTTCGGCAGAAATAAATAGCCATCATTGGCCAATACCGGCAGTTCACACGAAAGACAGAATTGAAGAGGATAAGTATAAATTGCTGATTCACCTTCGTACTTCGTACTTTCGTAGATAAAACAAAGCTAACTTCACAGTGACCTTCATCCCTCTTTTCCAAGAACTCTGCAACTACCTGACCCGGCATTAATGCGGCGGGGGGTTAAAAACATCCACCTATCTTACCACCACGAGCTTCAACAAACAAGAATTGGCAATGAATGATTTATTTCCTACACAGTTAACTAAGCAGTTACATGCCTTCATAGTCACCTTTGAGTTCAGCTTTCACTTGCCCATGTCTTTGATCTTGTCATCTGCTTGCCAGGAGGGTGGGATTTTATCCAGAGTTCCTAGCAAAATCTATGGAACTTCCTGTGCTGGTCTCCAATCTGTCACAAGGAACGTTTAAAAAGGACAAATGTTGAGACGAACTGTTGCCTTTGCCCACTCTTCTAGCCACTGAAAATCTTTGGTATCAGTAATAGAAAATCAACCGATGCCGCTAGTATTGGCCGATACCGATACATCAGTATCGGCTCAGCCCTAATTATTATTATTATTGCATAGTGGTTTTGATTCCACTATAAATTGTAGGTTCAGCCCATGAGCATGCTTTAGCCTACTTGAGCTGAATTTTATTCGTATTATAATGATGTGAACACAAATAATGGTAATCTGGATTCAAGTGGCTTTAACCAAATCTGCTCTACAAATCATGATGACGAGGTCAATACATTATGTATGGCAGCAGTAAAAATATTTTGTTACGGTTCCATGTAAAGGACACTAAATTATGACAATTTAACTGTTGCAAATTTTACCAGAAAATTATGCTAAAAAAACTAAAATGTTACCTACCTGAATTGAATCTTGACATGGTAAATCTGTGGCATGAAGAATGCATCGACCTACATTATCGTCATCCACATCAGAGAAGGCATTCTTCACACACCAGTCTATGCCAGATAAAATTTTCCTCAGTACAGAATTGCTTAAGAGTAAACCAGCATCTGTAGTATAAGTAATTTATTAAGAACAACAGTTCAGATTTGCAACAGTTCATTACATGCAATTTTTACAATAGGTATCAGAGTATTATACACACATGATGATCGTACAAGGTGATTTCATCATAAACTTTCCAACGAAGTCGAGCAAGTTACTAAAAACGGATATGTTAGGGATCCCAGCTTCATGTAACATCAGTTCTCAAACACGAAACCCCCTTGGAGCATCTTATGAATATCCACCATAATTCCGTTTCAGAAAAAACCCTAAATCAAGAACCATTGTTCACTGTGAAGTAAGGATGCTCGCTTTACAGTGCTAATTAGTTTCTCCAAGCTTCATACATATTTCCACAATTGTTTCCAGTATTCTAATGTACTTTCTAATACTCCTGAAAAACTTTAAAAAAAAATCATTAGTCATTCGGAACAGTTACTGTCCATTGCCTCAACACCCCAACAAACTGCTGCAAGTTGGAAACTGTAAAATTAATTTTGCTTTTTGCCCACAAAATAATTTTCTGCAGGGACAAACAATCATGTCAACTCCTATGCTCGCATGCTAGGACATATATGGGAAAAATTGACAACCTGTCTTGAGTTGAGTTGTGGACCACTGGAAACTGGATGATCAACCATGAGAATGTAGAAGTCCACACATCCATCAAGGAGTGTATGTTTATGGTCTGAAATCTACACAGTGTTTGCTCCTTACATTCTCTGTTTTAATTTCACTGCCTGTGATATTTTACATCTCCACTAGTATGAAAACAAAGACGGAGATGGGTACAGTTGAGAAAATTCTGGAAGAAAATAGGATGATGCTTCATAAAATGAAGCAAGACAGCACCTATGCATGTGTAGCCAGAGTCAAGCTGGTGTACATGTAAACACATAAAATGCTTTGGAGAAATGAAGTTCAACCTGCCACACTGACTACCTGTATGTTCAATGTTTTCAGTTGCAGTGTTATATAAAATAAGCGCTAACTGTTAACCAGTAGCATACTGCAATTGTTGGGGAGTTTTAAGAACAAAGCAAATAGGAGAGTCATCTATATAAACACAAAAATAAAGCAAATGTAAAAAAATGGTACCTAGAAAAACAGGTAACACTTTACTATACCGGAGACGGATTTCTTCAAATTTACAGGAGAAAGTACTTACGCAAATCATTTTCTGTAGCGTTGTTGATGTTCGGGAATGTACTTTTGATCCATTTTAATTCGAATGCATGAGGTTTTCTACGAAAACCTATTTCTGATGCGCTATTGCTGCTGCCGCCATTTGCTTTCTGCACGAGAGCACAATACGCTCTGGTATTGTCCGTATATGCTAAATTGAACGAAAGGAGTGCTAATGGAACCTAACCTAACAGGCCTAACCTAACCTAGTAGGCATACCTCGTCCCCGTGATGGTTTGTGGGGCTATCGTGAATTTTTGGGCTAACGTCAATGGTTTTTGGGGCTGCCCGTGGATGGTTTGTGGGAAATAAGGAACAACAGTAAGTACTCGTTGATGTAAGAAATAGACGTTATTTTCGTTAGAAATTCATTATTTCACCTAAAGAAATGTTCCGCAATGCAGAATAGTACGTTAGCAATGTAAAAAATTGCGAAATAAATCATTGATAGGTGTCTCCGGTATAGTAAAGTAGTACCGAAAAACAATGGTTCTATTAAAGCTGTTTACCTAATGAACAAAAAGGAGTATGTTCATCTTCCTTGCCACTGCCAATATGGACATCTTCACTTACGCTGATCTTTGAAACTAATTCGTAAAGTTCACGAGCTTTTATATACGACGTGTCTTTTACAATAAAAAAGTAATCGAAATCGTCCAAATAATTATCGGCGATATATTTTAAAACATGAAATGGTTTCAATATTTTCCGAGTGTCCGTGAAACCTACAATCCCTGGCATGCTGATATTCAATTTCTGAGGACCTGCAGCATCTACGAAAAACATGATCTTGTCTACTAAATGAGACACAGTCTTGTTAATTGCCACTCCATTGCTAGATATGGTTTGTTGCGATGAAAGAACACCAATAAGAAGTTTTTCTTTAATTCCTAATTCTGTCGAATAGTACCGTGGGCGAATGAGGGTCTGCGGAGTCTTTTGTGCCTTTTTTGGTTTCCCAGCTAGATTTATTCTTGGTTCATAATCATCATTATCCTGTTTACTGCTTAAGGATCTTCCCCTCGATACATGGTCATTGGAAAAATCCTTGACACTGAAATTCGCTAAGTAGCACTCGTCCTCTAGAAATGGTGTCAAAATTAAACTCAAAGAAATCCCGATGCATAATCCAATCATAAAAAACATATTCTGTCTGCACTGCAGATACACAATTCGAAACGCACTACACATCATTTCCTTTACTGAACTACTCTAGGTCGTAAACATCCTCATTTACTGTACAAACACATACACATTTTCCGTTCTCCTCAAACCTCGCTGCATGTTCTTCGAATGTTTACAAACAGCTTATTCGCGCGGAACGTAATCAATGAAAAATTACACGTGTCGTCTGTAGTCCAGTCAATGAAGGACAAAAAAGGGCCAATGTCGGGAATAATTCCGTAAAAGCTGAATTTTGGTCAGTCGTTAGAACACTACTAGTAGTCCAAAATCCCAAGACCCTCCTCGCGGTGCTTCTCCCCCTCGCCCCCCAAACTACCCCCCAAACCAATTTCAAAGACCGTTTGGTCTGTACTTCCCTACCACCGCTGCGTTGCCAGATGTTACAAAATTTACAAAATGTAAATGTCATAAATTTCAAACAGAGAAATCATTGTCCTGTAGTTTTTTATGTTCTATTTAATGACGGCATTATATAACCTGTCATAAATTAATGTGATCTGAAATTTCCATAATTATGCAATTTTGCAAAACGCTTAATTTTTTTTGTAGTAAATACTTCAAAAGCCATAAATTGTTACTTGCTTGGCCCCCCACAACTAACCAATGAAGGTGTACGCACCGGTGTGGTTTGGGATCAAGAAGGAACCATCGATAACTGACGGAGCCCGACACCTCTGGAATTTGATCCACTTGTCCGGATTTCTCCCACACCACTTGAGAGATCTGATTAATAGGATCGATCATTCAACAAAACGCATTCTTGGCCCATCCTGAAAATCTCCTGCTGGCTTTAATAACCGACCAAAATCCCAGAAATAAGAAGTTTTGGTTGGCAAAGAATTAAGAAAGCAAGAGGATTGAAAAAAGGCAAAAGAATTCGCACTTTTGTTTTACCAACCATCAATTTTAATGCAGACCAATACTATGACATGGTTGATTGGGCTTCATGCTCCCTCCACGAGCCTACGTTGGCCAATAATATTACAAATGAAGAAGTAGATGACTACAATAAAAACAAAAATATAGCGGAAATTCAAGACTTCCCCTGCCACACACAAGGAGTGGAGCGACTTGTGAAAATTATCACAGAGGCTGCTTCTTCCGTTTTCGGCGCCAGCGCACGTGATGGCTACATCAAAGCGAAATTGGAATCTAGAGAACATATGCCGACATTTCGAACAAAAAGTGACTATAAAGTTCAAGGAGAAAACTAGAAGAAAATCTTGGCCTGCCCCTTAGTAAAATTATGTTTGCCAACATCATTTGGGTGGGTGGAGCTCGCAGTCCAGCCACCTCCTCGTGGTGAGCTCTGGGCTATTTTCAAAGCATAATAAGCTATGAAAATAAGCGAAGCGCTGGACAGTAATTGAGGAACTGTTAGCAATTAGAAATCCAAAATATTTTATTTAGTCTTTTATATCGGAAAACCTTCGAATAAAACACAGTCGAAACCAATTGGAAACCATCAATAGAAAAATATGGAGTTTTTAGCCTCAAATTGACAATTTTTGACCAAAAGCATACGTAAACAGCATAGGAAACCACCCCTAAGGCACGAATGTAACATATTTGCCATAAACAAAACAATAAACGACCATAATGCAGAAAAAAAACACATGAAATAGCCAAATAATGACATTTTTGTGAAATTGTTGTGCGTGTTGCATAACCAAATCACTATCAAAACTTCAAGGTCGATGCGCGCCACCTAAACGACCTCCAAAAAATCTGAAAAAAATCAGACGTGTTTTTGGTCACAAATGGCCACTTTTCCGCACTAGCCACCTTAACATTTCGAAAAAAAGTTTTTTTCGATACACCCTAGTACAGGTGTTTGGTGTTGAATGGGAAATCTTGCCTGTATTATATTATCCAAATGTGAAGGATTTGAATTTAAAACATGATCAAAAAGGGAACCAATGTAATGAGAGATTCATTACAAAATATTTTGTAAAATAAATTTCAGTATTTTCGTATCATCAATTACAATGAATGCTTTTTCCTTTCAAATAATAAAAAAAAAATATATAATTTCAATTACTTCTACTTTCAAAAATAAAATTGGGTTGTACGTAAATTGAATTTCTCTTAAAAATGTTATTTAAGGTAAATTTATAAATACAAAAAAAGTATTTTAAGGGTTCAGTTCATCTAAAGTCTTCTAACAAACATTTCGTAAGTACAATACTATTGTATGGTTCGAGAATTATTACGACTTTTAACTCGGAATTATTCACATAAAGTATTATAGTGAGTTTTTCTACAAAACCACTATTTTTATTTTTCAAAAATAGATTTATTGATATATTATTGAAGTTTACACTATTTGGAGCATTTCTGAGAAATCCTGAAGTTGACAGGTGCCACCGTTCCGCAGATATATCAAATCAAAAATATCCAATGTGGCGGACTCTTTTCAAGATGGCGACCATCAGCACCCAGATGGCGATTGGCTACTCGACTGAACATGTCATAGTGGTATAACAATTGATTCTACCAAGTCTCATGCTTTTATCGAGAAGTCAATGATTCCGGTCTTAACCGCTGGACTGTGATAAGACACACTTTGTTTGGTGCTGTCCTCCATTTGGAGACACATTTTATGGCGCATGTTTCATTAAAATCTATTAAAACTAATATCGTTTTAAAGCTTATAAATTAGGCTACAACTTTTATTCGAAACTTTTTTTTGTCATTTAATTTGTTCAAAAGTTACAAGGCAAAAACTTCAGACAGTACTAGAAAAAATCACTATTTGAAGATTATTTTTTAGATTACGGCAAAGCCATCAACATTATCGAAAAATTAAACAGAATCTTATTTGTAGAACATTTAATGAGGATTAAGACTAAAAAAAGATTACCTGCCTGCGAACATTAGTTAAGCAGATATAGGTCAATAACTGAGAGTATGTGAAATTGATGTTTGGGGGGCGCTGGGGGGGGGGGAGACCGCGAGGATTTTGGGATTTTGCACTACTAGTTGTGTTCTACTTTATGTTCAGATAAGCCTAATGGCACGGGACCTACGTTTTAAAGTGGAATCTGTGCAATGTGCCTGCACCGGGGATGGAACCAGAAACACTTTAATTACAAGACAGCAACGTCACCACTACGCCATCGGCATCGGCGGAGACAGGATTATGTAGGGGTACTGAAGGGTGCGGAATGCAAATTTTGGGGGTGCAATGCTTAAAACAAGCATAACATGAAACATACATGTTACGCTTTAGCCACTACATCAAATACCGATCAAATTTTAGTAGACATCTAACAAGGACGTATTTAGGGCGTCCGGACCCCCCCCGAAAAACTTATAAATTTATAAAATTAAATAATGAAAAATATATTCGTTTAGCCTTTCTTGTATACCTTCCTCTGAACTTATTGTAAGACAAGGATTGTATTGGGATCATAAGGCTTTGAAGGACAGGAAGGACGTATTTAGGGGGTCCCCCCACCCAAAAGACTTACTAAGTACGAAAATTAAATAATATAAATATACTCGTTTAGCATTTGTTGTATAATTTTCTCTGAACTTATTGGAAAACAAGGATTGTATTGGGATCATACGGCTTTGAAGGACAGGTATGACGTATTTAGGGGGTCCAAGGGTCCGGACCCACCGAAAGACTTACCAAGTATTAAAGTTAAGTAATGAAAATATTAGCATCTGTTGCATAATCGATGTATGTTAATTTCCTCTGAACTTTTTGGAAAGCAAGGATTATATTTGGATCACACGGCTTTGAATGACATTACAAAGAAGATTTATGTACACTACTACTCAAAATAATATGCATAAAATATAATCAGAAACTTACTTTTCTCCAACTACATGTAACATCATTTTTGTTATTCGTTAAATATTCAATTATTCATCTATTTGACATTAGTTTCACTGCTAGAGCAATTGTTTTTATGTAGATTATTCCGATCTACAGGTAAGCTACGAAATGAATATGCCCTGTTATATCTCTATTCTTATACAGTCTTTTTACCTATTCGTGTAATAATAATATAATAGTAATTTATGTATTGTAATTAGTATTAATTTGATTTAATATAATTATTTTAATTTATTATTATTATTCCTGAGAAACATTGGTTCGGACCCCCCAAAAAAACATATTTCTAGATACGTGCCTGGCATCTAAGACAGTATGACTAGGAAACTGAAGAATAGTAGTGACTTGCTTTATTTTTGCTTACAATAACATGTTTGGAAATTTGAAATGAACAAAGTTTGTTCAAGGCAGGCCAAACGACATACATTGTCTTACAATCGAAGAGAGTGTAAACATACAAACACAAGGTACAGTCGTATTGAACTATGTGGTGCTGGTGAAATACGAATTAAAAAATTATCCTCACTTCACTTTAAAAATATTTTATTTTTCGTCGCTTTTCTTCCGATTTTGACTAATCGCGAAGTTGAGGATGAATGGTGATAAGATGAAAATAATGAAGGGAAAATCACATGCACAAATACAAATGGACATCAAATAACACAGAAGTTTGTACCGGCTGCGAGTCCAGACGCCAGTGCCTCGTTAGTCTACAAAATACAATCCAAGCTCTGCAGGGCTTCTTACTACGTGGAAGATAAGTTGACATTTGGGTGTCTTCGGAAAAGGTGACCCCACACCATCCTTGCTTTAGAAACACATTTTTCTGAACCTTTGCAATGCAACTTGTCACGTACCCGTGCCCGGCTCCCTTGGACATCCACAGGTATCGTTACCCTTTGAATGGGACTCTCAGTAAGGCAGGAGTAACATCTAGTCCGTTGCCGGCGATACAGGTCGGAATTTACTTGTCCTATCCTCGAACAGTTTTTTATATTATCTGTTTATTTACTGAGATGATTTAGCTGTCTTTATAAACGGTTTTTAGTGTGTCATCAGCCCTTGTTATACCGCTATTCCGAGAAGAGATTTGCGTTGATCTTCTTTCGTTGATTAATCCTTAAAAATACTAAAGACTCGTTAGCGGTGAGAATCAGGTAGGCCCTGGGTCGCCTTATTACTGACTCGCTGATGATTATCACACGAAAGCTCTTGGTTGGGTTTAGGTGAAGACCTCGTCCCCCTTCCAAGTTTCCGCAATGATCCTCAGGCAGCTTCGTCTACGTCTCGAGGGTGAAGACCCTGTGGACGGGACTGTTGGGCAGAGTACACATGGGGTGAAGACCCTATATGTCTCTATATAACTAGCTGTCGAAATTGGCCCGCTTTTATACCCGAGCTTGTTGACTCGGTAACTAGGCATTTTTTATCTGTCTGAGGGTTGCTATGCTTTCAATTTAGCCTTTTGCCTTTCTGACTTTCTATAATTTGCAAGTAAGACATAAATATAATTTCTTAATTTTTATCAATCTTCTGAAATAATCCTCTTCTTTAATATTCGTAGTTTTATTTAATCCTCCGTCGGACGCAATATTTAAATTTGTCATAAGTGGCGCAATGTATCAATTTGATACTTTTGATTTTAAGCTTTTCTATTTGTGTTTGTATGAATATTAGTTATATATTAATCAATAAAACTATAAATTTAGGATGTAAGGACTAGTTCCTAAGAGTTTTTCGTTCAATTACTTACTTCCGAAATATTGAGAAAAATAAAAAAAAATGTTTACATAATTAACAGTAATTAATATTACACTATCGGGCGCAATGTATCAATTTGACACTTTTCGAGTGTTTTGATTCTTTTTGTTTCATAATGTTTCATTATTTGTTTTTTTATTTTTTGGGGGGGGGGAATTTGTATGAGGGGGGAGATGGGTTAAGATTTTTTTATTTTAAAAATTTGTTATATTTAGGAACCATCATAACAAGTGATGGTAGGTGTGATGAAGAAATCCTAAATAGGAAAAGAAAAGCAAATACAGTATATTATCAGTTCAGTAAAACAATAATGGGAAAGAAAGAAGTGGCAGTAAAGACAAAAATGCAGTTATACAAATCAGTATTGGTCCCTACATTAACATATGGAATGGAAAGTTTACCACTTCAAGATAAACATCTGAGTAAAATTCAGGCTAGTGAAATGAAATACCTGAGAAGAGCTGTTAATAAGACTAGGAGAGATAAAGTGAGGAATGAAAGAATAAGAAGAGAAGTGGAACAGGAGTCGCTAGAGAAAACAATTGAAAAGAGACAGCTAAAGTGGTGGGGACATGTACTTAGAATGAATGAAGACAAAAAGGTAAAGCAAATTCTAGAAGTAAAGGTGCAAGGTAGGAGAGGTAAAGGAAGACCAAGGATAATGTTTGAAGACAGAATGGAAAAGATTGGAAGAGAAAGGAATAAGACAATAAATATGATGAAGAGAATGATGAGAAACAGACAGGAATGGAGGAGATGGATCGAGGCAACCAACCCTACGCTATGATGGCAGAAGGGGACTAGAGGAAGTAAGTAAGTAAAAATTTGTTATTAGAACAAAACAGAAAATTCAAAATATTTTCTACAACTGATAAATAGAAGGAAGTATACAAATACAGTTATAATAAAATACAGTGAACTACTACATAATCCTTAGTTACTACAAAATACAAACTCTTCTTATAAAAATTAGCATGAGAAAAACATAATGTACAAACTTGGACTAAAAAAAATTGTAAATTGTTGTTACATGTACATCTAATCGTTATATATCCTTTCAGTCGTCTTCATCACTAGATCTTTAATAGGTAACTGCATCTTTGGATAACACTTAACACATACAGTAACTGTGTGTTGTGGGCACACTGGAGACTTACAAACTTTGCAAAGTTTTCTTGTCAGTTTGCTTCTTCTTGCGTCCTTGCAAACGGCACATCTAACTCGCTTATCCAGCGTCTCATCTCCTAAAACTACATTAGCATCCACTATATTTTGAGGACGGTACCTTTTCAAAGCATTTTGCAGGGATGAAGGCATTCCCACAGTGATAATGCTCCTGCGCTGTAGGTGTGGAAGTACTAGTTCGTGGCTTAGATTTCGAAGAAACAGTCGTCTTTTCTTTATTTCATTGCCATTCCCCAAGTATACGACCTGAGCATTGATGCCAGCTATATTGAGCATTGGCCAACGACGAATATTTCTCGCTACATTGTAAGACGCGCAGAGTTTGTCAGTGACA
This sequence comes from Lepisma saccharinum, assembly GCF_977018435.1. Taxonomy (NCBI): domain Eukaryota; kingdom Metazoa; phylum Arthropoda; class Insecta; order Zygentoma; family Lepismatidae; genus Lepisma; species Lepisma saccharinum. Next base: position 37,112,944 of record NC_139242.1, on the reverse strand, counting down.
TCCACGCCCAGGGACGTAGCTAGGTTGATCAGTTCGGGAGGGGGGCAATTCTGAAATTTGTTCCTATGTAAATATTACCACACAGTAAAGGTAAATAACTCAGTGTGTAATGTACATATATATTATATATACACATTATATTACATTATAATATTGCTACATATATAGTACATTGGTATATAAAACTGTGGAAGTGCTAAGCTGATTTCGTGACATCTGATAAGTTATTCTGTGCAGGATTTTTCCTATTCATTCTGGAGAATCCTCCTGTGGATTGCATTTTTGTATGTCAAGATATTTGATATTAAGTTTCCGGAAACACAAAACTACTACATTTATGTTTCAACACAGCTGCAAATGCTACCGTCACGAGGATTCTTCCAAACCTACAGGTGAAAGGGCCTCCCCGATGATGTAGTGGTAACGTTGTCACCTTGTAATCAGGAGGTCCCGGCACAGTGGTTCGGATCCCACTTTAAACTTTAGGTCCCGATTAGCCTTATTGTGCATAAAATGGGCTTAAGACAACAACTGAATCAATCAGTCAATCTTATTTCTGGCTATGAATTTAGGCAGGGACGTAATGATAACAATAATAGGACGTTATAAATACATTATTAGAATAGTAATAATGATGACGACTTTAACATTGAAATTATTGTCAAATTTAAATTCTAACACATTTAGTAGTATTCCAGCGTAAGCAACACTTTATATTACGCGAGTGATTTGTAACTCTTCTCCAAACACTAACTAACGTACGTAGGATTTTTTTCGGAGGGGGGAAAGACAGTATAAAATATATCATAATTACCACTTTTAAGCTTCCTTTTAAAAGTTGTTGAAAGACAGAAATGGTATCTAGGGTCATTTTACGGAGTGTGGGGGTTGCACTTACCACTTTATCCCCCCACCCCCCGCGCCGAGTTCATTACAGTTTTAATTTCAAAATATTGCTTTTCTCAAAGTTTCTGGAGAGTTGTAGCCCCATCAGCTCCCCCATGTGTACACCAGTGCCTCAAGATATAATAGTAACAGTAGGATGCGTCCCACTTTTTTTGCGGCAATTTAGAAAATTGTGCACCTCTAAACTTGCAACCTGCATTCTCGCAAAACAATGTTCGTGGTTTGTACAAGTGTCATGAAGACACTGACTTAGGTATTTTTACACTTTGTTTATTTCTGTCTCAGTTCGTGTTAACAGTAGGGAGCGGGTTTATAATAGCCACAAAGCATGCCAAATAGACAGATAAATTGGCGCCAAAAATGACAAAATTTGACAACTTCAAAAATCACAAAAAATAGGCATTAAATATCAACTTGTTATTACCTTTCTTTTTCATTTTCACACCTGATTTTATTTTTTTTATTCTACGTATATTTTTTAAATTTTGTACCGCTTCTCTGTTACTTTTAGTTAATCACACTGTTGACGATTATGAATGGCAATTAATAAAAAAAACTCACAAATGGCCATCACAATTATGATATGTAATATGCAGAATATTATTAGCTAGTCAAATGTTCTGTTTTTTGTTGTTGTTGTTGTTGTTGTTGTTTAACATTCTCAAGAATAAATCCACGTTTTCGCTTTATATTGCATATTTATTATAACGACACGTTTACCACGGCGGACCTCCCCGGTATGGTTTACCACGTTGCCTTGTAACCAAAGTCCCGATGGAGACACATTGCACAATGGGTTGGAGTCAAATTTAAATTATAAATCCAGTTCCAATTTGAGCATAAAATGGACTTTAAACTATTTTTGATTACGACGACAATGGGATCAGTTATTGTAATAATGAAAGAAAATAATATCTCCTTCAGGATTCAAACCCAGGACTCAGTTTTACAGAAATTGTAATCTCTAGACCAGTCGTTCCCAAAGAGTGCGTCGCCGCCCCCTGGGGCACCCTGGTAGGCGTACGGGGCCGCCGCGAGATGTTCCAATATTTTCACTGAAATTCAGTCATTGATATGATTGTTCCAAACGTTTTACATAAAAAACGTTTCTGAATTTGAAATATATCTATTTTTTAACTTAAGGCAAGCAACCTAAGCACACTAACAGAGCGTTACAAGTGTTAGAGTCGCCACCTTGTAATAAAGGGGTCACGGGTTAGTTACGAGGTGGAGGTAAATAGTGTTTCGGATCCCACTTTAAATTGTAGGTCCAGTCCCCATTAGCTTTACTGTGTATGAAGTGGACTTAGAATATCAATTCAATCAATCAAACACAGGAACCACTATGTACCTCCACCGGGTAACGAACCCGTGACCCCTCTAAGTGTTCGATAGGTCTGCATTCTTACTTGGGCGCCGTGAAAAAATCTTGGAACACTAAGGGTGCTGTGAAACGAAAAAGTTTGGTAAACCCTGCTCTGAACCATGGAGATTAGCTTTGTCCCTTCGTTCGTCAGTGCTATATTTTTAAATAAAAAACAATGCATATATAGGTAAAAATTATTTCTCCGTTGTGTGAGGTATCGGTAGACCGCTAACATCTGCTAGCAATGCCAACAGTGCATTAGTGTGCATTGTTATTAGCTAGGCTTCCACTCTTCCCGACATCCATTCTAAACAATGGCATTACTTATTTAATTTATTCCAGTGTTCGTGGCGGAGTGGTAAGCGTAAAGGGCTACGAAACAGAAATCACATGTTCGAACCTCCACCAGCCATCGGTGACTCATTCTGTTTGTCCTATGCTTCCATCACCTTTCCATCCGTCCATCATTCATCCATCCACATCGACTTGTCGTAAAAAAATTAACCTACGAGGTAGGAAAAAAGGTAAAATAGCCAGAATGGAAACCTATTGAATTTTAGCCGCCTCAGTGGCTGAGCACGTTAGCTCCCGAATTACGATTTTGTCCCCAAATGTTCTAGGTTCGAGTCCGTGAGTTTTTATTTCAAGTACTCTTCATGCACAGATAGGCCAATCGGGCTGGACATACAGTTTAAAGTTGGATCCGAACCACTTTGTGAGTCAACTAGATATCTAACTCAGGACCTCTTAATTATATGGTGACGACATTACCCTTGCCTGGACAGGCAGGCGTGTCTTTTGTTATTGTCCATTCATTAATTTCTTGTATCACCGTTGCATATCTTTGACATTGGCCAGAAGTGTCAGTAAAGTAATGTAAAATCAGGAAAAGAAAATCAAAGTACATTCGGTGTTCGAATTGGTTTTTGATTTTTTGGTTTGATTTAGTTTATTTTACTTCGCGTTTTGTGCCTCTTGGCTAATTTGCGAAGATGGGGATGAGTGATGAAATGATGAAATTGATGAATGGACATTCACAAACAACCAAGCTCGACCGGGATTCGAACCCGGGACCCTTGGCGTCGCAGCGCGATGTGCTAACCACTTTTTTTTTTTTTTTTTTTTTTTTTTAAAGGAAAGCCCCTAAGCGGAAGATTTCCCCATCACACTTCATTCACTCATATCATTTACATTTCTATTTCAGGACTTTTCAGGACAGACAATCACAAATACCCATGCCTTACCCGGGACTCGAACCCGGAACCCCTGGCGTTGTAGCGCGCTCTGCTAACCACTTCGCCACGGAGGTCGACACCACTCGGCCACAGGGTCGGGCAGTGTTCGAATTAAAATGGGGGGGAGAAGTTTTTAATTTAACTTCTGACAGGTAAATATTTTTCTCTCTTATATATTCTCGATCATATTTTGCTATTGCTAAGAATTTGACGTAATCATTTCTTTCAACTCCAAGTAAATATTACATTAATATCAGCATATAAATTGTCAGTTTCTGTACTGAATTTTACATTAAAATTAATACTGTTGTTGGTTTGCAAATTACAATATATATTTAATGAGAAAATCCTTAATTAGGCGCGGGGGTAAATTTGACCCCCAGGTAGGTATTTCTTAACACCCAGACACTTGTAGGTTGCCCCCGGTGCTACCTTATCTAGTACCTTCCTAAAACAGTCTGATTCAACTGTCGATGTCATTTCCTTCATTGTGAGTGTAATTGTAGCAAGGTGAAGCTGTTCCAAAGTTGATGGGGGTCAAATTTACCCCCACGCGCCTAGTTACGTATGTGAATTTTTGTTGTTCATTTTTTTAGAACTTTCGCTACTGTGCTTCGTAAGTGAAATATTTTGACAGTTTTACTTGATTTGTGTTGTGTGACCGTGTTTTAAAGTGAATGTTTAATTTTTCTAAGAAATCATTCAAAAGCTCATAGTATGAAAGACAGCAGGGGTGGTGTATACGGTGACTGTTGGAGGACATTTCGAACCTAGTTCATCGGAAGTTCTTCAAGATGAATAATTGACTCCAAATCAGATCATGATGTAGAATATCATGTTACTGAGTAAGAACATTATACTAATTCTAAGAGAAATCATGATGATGATAATGATATCCCGGATGAAGATGAAACTTATTTCCTGGGAAAAGACAAATTAACACAATAGAAAGAAGCTCCCTGCTCATGTTTGAAATGTTCACGAAAGAAGTATAAACATTATTTTACGTCTTCCTGGATCACTTGCAACTGCAAAATATGTCAAATCTGCTATCGATGAATTTCAGTTTTCATAGATGACACTTCTGTGACAATCATTGTGGAAAATACCAATACGTAAGTAGAAATTATACGGAGATATTCTGTAAGGGAAAGAAATGCCAAATTTACCGACGAAGATGAAGTTTTAAAAACAAGACAAGTTTACTTGACATAATATATGATAAAAAGAAGATAATACAATGGTCCAATTTAGTTAGATGTGTAAAACAGTTCAGATTTTGAAAATTGATATGTATTGGAACTTCAATATTTTTCATGGGAAAACGTACTAAAAATATATATTTGTATTTTTTTAAAAAATGGATATTGCTAAATTTAAGCAAATATTTGAAGTGTATACCCTACAAAAAAGTAATTTTTGTATTGCTTATTCCACACTTTCCTTATTATTATCATTTGATTTAACTATTGCAAGAAAGGGTTTTGAAATGTTGAAAATGCAATGTCTGTCCATATTATTTTTAAAAATTAATTGCACCTCTTTTCTATATTCAAAAACTACTTTAAATTCTTGAAAATAGCCAATTTAATCGTATAAAAGTATTTTTTGGTGCATACGTATCTTACTTGATTACAAATAATATTTTATATTTGGGGGTCAAATTTACCGCCACGCGCCTACTTAAGGTGGTGAAAGAGGTGCGCCTGGTTAAGGGTTAATTTGCCTTTCTTCCAAGAAAAATAATTCTGATATTAAATAAAAGTCCACTGAAACGAGATCAGTGATTACTGAACTCTTATACATTAATTGGAAAATTTGTGTTATTTACTCTGAACCCGAGAAATTTATATAAATCAGACCGTATGTTTTAGATACGGAATTTTTGATACCCCTCCCCTAGAGAAATTTCTGCCCAATGCAGTTGACTTTCTATCAGGTATAAATCTCAAAATTTGAATAGGGAAGCTGTGAAATTTTCTCCTTCAATTTGAACACTGGATACAGACATGCACATATTTCATTATTTAAGTCAGGGACGTCGTTAGGGGGGGCGCGGGGGCACTGGCCCCCTGCAAACGTCCACGTGGCCCCGGGAAATGTCTCTGTATTTTACTGGAAATTTTAATTTGATGGCAAATATTGCAATATTGTTCTTCAGTAAATTTTGCTTACAGTTTGAAACACTGCTCCCAAATTTCCCGCGCCATGAAGACTTGTACTCGTTCTTCTACTGCCAGCATTGTGCAATATATATATGTTTGTTTGTTTTTGTTTCATATTTTCTTACATGTGTCAAAAGAATAACCAATGTGAATCAACATGTAGTGCGTACAGCCAACGGCTCGCACATAGAAGTTCAAATAAATATACTGCTTGCCTGTCGAAAACAGATGTAACGAAGGAGCTGCCGCTAATGATTTTATAGCCCGTCCCGTTAAGGGAATACGGAGGTTTTTTGAAAATGTACTTCTCCTCCCTGCCAGGTCAACATTTGGGCCGATTGACTGGTAAGCGGTGACAGATGTCCCTCGGGATCGACGTTACTGCTTCCGGAGCTCTTTGGAAACAATTTTCATTCCTGTCTCAGATTACGGAGACAGTCATAGTGTGGTAAGTGTGATAGAAGTTACAAGATAAAACTTCAGGGGGAGGGAGCTTTCCGCTAACACATGGCTATAATGAAGATATATTTATGGAAGATAACGAGGTATGTACTAAATTATTAACAATGATCTACTTCTACACGCTTTAGATACATTAGCTTTTCAAATTCTAAAGCGCTTTCTGTTATCATTTGTATAATTACTCAAGGAAGATGGCGGAGTGGATAGCACATCGCGCTACGACGCCAGGGGTCCCGAGTTCGAATTCTGGTCTGAGCATGGGTGTTTGTTGAGTGTCCATTCATCAATTTCATCATATCACCACTCATCCTGATCTTCGCAATTAGCCAAAAGTAACAGAAAAGCGAAGTAAAATCAATCAATCAAGAAAACCCCCATTACTGGCATCGCCGATGGCGGAGTGGTAACGTTGCCGCTTGTAATCAAGGGTTCCCGGTTTCCAGTGACGTGCACTGAGGAGTAGCTAGTCTAGCAGAGATAGATTAATCAATCTCACGTCTCTAATTATTTTCAAAGCACAATATTTATTATCTTGAAGCCTCAGTTCATATGCAACATTTCTTTCCACGCGCTTCTCGTCCTCGATGTGATCAGCTGGCAAGGCTGAATACCCTAGCTGGCTCTTCTTCCGCCTTACCAGATCCAGGTATAGACAACCGCCCCAAGGGAAAGGGAAGATTTTTGCCTGTACCTCCCTTACCCCCTCGCCCACCGCTCCCATCGTTGAAAGCCCTTGGTTTCAGGTCCTCCAGTCTATCTCCTATAGGACAGATAGGGGATAGGTTTCCCTTCGATTCCTTTGTAAATCCTCTAAAGAACTCAGGGGAAAATTTTCTGCAGTACTCATGTTCTCTGTATTTACACAACCTTTTAAACGTTGTACAATATGTATGTATAATATGGGATGTAGTTTTATTTGTATATGGATGGGAACGTACTTGTATTATGTGCAGACAAAAATGTTATGGATTCTTTTCTTTTTTTCAAATATGGAATATATAATGATTAAATAACAAATATTTGCTCACGCTCTCTCTCTCGCTCTCGTTTTAGTAGTGTGTTATTTAAATATACTAATAATTTGGTCTCCAATAAAAAAAAATGGGTAAGCTAAACAGTCATAAATACGGATGTATTAATTTGGGCAAGAAAACGCGCGTTCTAATTGTTGTTGTTGTTGGTTTGGTTTATTTTACTTCACCTTTCTGCCACATTTGGTTATCGCGAAAATGAGGATGAGTGATGATATAATGAAATTGATGAGGGGACCTCATAAAGAACAATTTAGGCCGGGATTCGAACCCGTGACGAGCGCGCATTCTTGTTCCTATGTGTTGTACTCTGCAGTGAATAATGAAATAATTTGGAATGTAAAATGTATCCCAGAACTAAAAAAGCCAAATGAATATTGTTGAAGAAATTACAAAAAAGTGTGCTTTGTTACCTGTTCATCCCCTCTTATATATTTAATTTTTGACACCTTCCATCACTTTTTCTAGCTGTATAGATTTAATCGCGATAAGTAGTTAATGAGCTTATGGACGTCACGAGGGACAATCATAAACAGAGAACTCTGGACTCCTGATTTCACAGTGCCCTGCAGATGCACGGTAGGAAATTATTTGTATTTTCTTATTCCTTTCTTTAGCGTTGCTTTTCCATCACTTTACCTAACTTCTACCATGACGATGAACGTTGATTAAATTAAACGGATGAAGAGTGGTTACAAAGGAACACTCATGCACAGGCGAGGGCTCGAGCCCGGATCCTTCAGTAACGAGATCGTGAAATGAAGAAATTAGGGAAATCAAGCAATGCAAATTTTTTTGGAAAAACGTTAATCATATGCAAATATGGTATTTCAAAAATCTAATTGAAATTTACGTACCACTGAATAAATACGAAGTTTGCTTTACCGATACCCACGTATCCGAATAGTTAGAGCTTTCCACTCATCTTTGTTGTCGGCCGACCTCCGTGGTGGAATGCAAGTGGCTATGGATCGGTTCCAGGTGGACGCACATAGTGGACTTTAAACTGTGGGTCCAGTCCCGATTAGCTGTTATGTACATAAAGTGGACTTGAAACACCAAATCAACCAACCGCGGTTTAGTGGTTATCACTGTGCGCTATGACACCAGAAGTTCTGGGTTCGAACCCCGACCTCGGCATGGGTGTTTTTTGTGTTTGTCTCTTCATTAATAATTGTATTGTACCATCTTCGCGATTAACCAAATGTGACAGCGACACTAAGTAACGAAAATCAAATCTTTGATTGATTGTTTCATTTGGTTTGTTTTACTTCGCTTTTCCTACACTTTTGGCTAATCGTGCAGATGGTACGATAAAATTGATGAAGGGACAAACACAAATAACACCCATGCCCAGGTCGGGGTTCGAACCCGGGATCTCTGGCTTAATAGTCAAATCAACGTGTTTTGGATTTTCGAAAGTGTGTGGGATTAACACGTGCTTCTTTTCAGTAGTCCTTCCTCATTTTGCAATCCTTTCCTTTCTATGACGTTCTATTTTTAGGAATACTGGGTCCTAAAGGGGGGAGGGGGTTATGACCCACACCAACCTCCCTTGGGCGCGCCACTAATTGCTACCCCAAGAGTCGACATCACCGCACGTCACTGCCGGTTTCGGATCCCAGCGGAGGCACACAGTAGTTCGGATCCCACTTTAAACTGTATGTCCAATCACCTTCCTGTGCATAAAGTGGGCTTAAAACGCCAACTCAATCAAGCAAGCCACGATCATTATTTTTTGTACAATTTTAACCCCCTAGAGTGTATTATCCACTTTTACAATTCTACCCCCCACCCCCCCGGCCGGAAAAAAAACATCCTGCGTACGATGGTGAGTGGCGTACGTGTGTGTATGAGAGTTCATTTTAATTTAACAACGTCTGTCTGTCTCTCATTCTCTCTATCTCACTCTCATATATATATATATATATATATATATATATATATATATATGCACACACATACATACCCACATACATACATAATGGTGGTTGTTGTTAATTTTCTTAATGATTTGATCGAGATTTTTCTGACATTTCCCCCCCCCCCCTTCATGCATAGAGAGATAATGCTATTACATGTATCATGATTACACTTAGTAGAGAATTATCCACTCGAATATATTTATTGAAAATCAAAATATGAATGATATAACCATATCAAGTATATTAATAATATGATAATGGTGAACCGTATTAATATAATGTTAATTTTCCTTACTGTATAAATGGTGATTTTGGAACCTGAAAAGTACATGGATAAATGTTGAATAAAAGAAGTAACATGAATAACAATTGTATACAGTTAATTATAATTATCCTTCTCCTCAGCAATTACCTGACCATTACGATGATATTTCATAATTCTTTTTTATAATACCTCATACACGTAAACATAAAAAATGATCAATAAAATACACTAATGAGCATATGAAATTTCAACATTTACCTAACATCAGTAAATTCTAAGCATATCATATGGAACATTTGAATATTACTAAAATGAAATTAAAACATTCTGAACAAAATTACCTCATGAACACAGGTGTTGATTCTCATACACATACACCTATAATTGAAAATAAACAAACTTCTACTTAGGTTTCATTTTTGAAACTACCAGATTAAAAAAAAAGGTAAAGTGCTCCCCTGTGCTTAGAACCACGCCATGAAGGCGTATAGGGCGTGTGGGGGTAACGCCCCACACTTTCTTGATCCGGTCGTGAGTGGGGGTGATGTGATCAGCACCACGCCCCTGACCGCCTTTACCCCCCAGGATTTCCCCTAGGTACCCATGTTATTCGACGCTGGGTGGGCGCCGGGGCTGCTTCCAACGTTAGAAAAGTTCCCGGATTTGAACCGGCCGGGGATCGAACCCGGGACCTTTAGCATGGTAGTCAGACGCGTTACCGACTGAGCCACCGCGGCCACTACATATTTATTTTGAAATTCATTAAGATTATAATAATAATCGTTTATTTTAAGTGTTGAGCACAGTATGAAACCTAATACAGCACTAAGTCAAATACAAAAGTACAAAGTTAGACGAATCAAATACATAAGCTGTAGAATAACATAACATAACAAGTTAGCATATTTACACTCCAAGTTACAGTTTTCAACGAGATCTATCATATCTCTGATACTAATAATGGTTTATTGTTATATAATATTGTTCAATTAACTGTGTATTGTTCTAATAATAATAATCATCATATTTATTGAAGTGATGATAACGATTAAACATCCACTATGTCATACAAAATTAAAAAATTGAATACATTATTATAAAATATAAGAGTGGATCCTACAATCTTATACATCAACATAAATTCAAATTATAGGTTTCAACAAGATCAGCTACTAAACCTCTTGCCTTGTTTAGGCATGTGAGAATTGAGATATACCTATGGGAATATCTGGGAATTTTATAAGCTATATTATTCAAAAAGTATTCACTGTCAACTTGGAAATTTAATATCTTCTCTACAAAATTTATCCTTTTCATTTTTCTTCTTTCTTCTAAGGAAAACATATTCAACTGTGATAACCATTCAGAGTAATGTTGGTCATAGTAATTTTTTTTAAACTTTGTGCATAATAACCTGATAAAAAGTTTTTGAACTAATTCAACTTTTTGAAGGTGACTGGTTGCAGTCAGAAACCATAATTCATTTGCATATTCAAGAATAGGACGAACTATCGTTTTATACAGGAATATTAAAGTATCTTCCTTTTTAAAAACTTTCCATGAGAAAAATATATAACCAAGCATTCTCTTTGCTCTTTTACAAATTTCTGAAATTTGCTCATCAAAATATGAGAGAGGAGTCTATTACTATACCTAAGTCTTTATGACTGTCGCACACTTGGATTTTATTTTCATAAATGAAATAGTTGGAGACTATATAATGAATTTTCTTAGTACATCTTAAAACTTTACACTTTTTCAAGTTAATTTCCATTTCATTAATCTTACACCAATATGTCATTCTATCGAGATCAGCCTGAAGTTGAGCGACATCATTATTTGTTAAAATACTCTTAAAATTTTTTATATCATCTGCATATAGTAAACATGTGCTAGATTTAAAACATAATGTAACATCATTGATAAAAGCAGCGAACAGAATTGGGCCAAGTGGCGACCCTTGAGGTACTCCACAAAGTATTTCTTTTTTAGAAGAAATTGTTTCACCAATCTTAACAGAGAATCTTCTATTTACTAAAAAGTTGGAAAACCATTTCAGAAATCGTGGTGATAATCCCATTTGGTCGAGTTTGTAAATTAATAGCTGATGGCTGACACTATCAAAGGCTTTAGCCAAGTCAATAAATAAAATATCGGTCTGGGATTGCTTCCTAATGTTAGATTTAAGAGAGTCTATTAAAACTAATAAATTTGTAATAGTAGACCTTTTTCTAAAAAATCCATGCTGATTACCATCAATATATTGTTTAAACGAAAAAGACAAATAGTCAGCAATTATGTGTTCAAAAACCTTTGCCATGGAATTTAATATAGTAATTGGTCTATAATTATTAATATCATTGGCTTTTCCATCTTTGTTTTTAGTTACAGGTACAATAAACACATTTTTCCAGATATCTGGAAATATTCCAGAAGTAAGTGACATGTTGTAAATTTTAGTTAACAATGGTACAAAAACATCTTTGTTTGCTTTCAAAATAAAATTAGGTATGCCATCAGGACCTATTGAAGACCTGCCTTTTAGTTTGTTAATTGTATCACTTACATCCTTTTCCAAGATAACAGGTACATCAATTAAGTTGGTGTATGAATGAAGATTAATATTTTTAAAACTTACATGACTTCTTTTTGAGAAAGATTTGTGAAAAAGCTCACTAAAAGCATTAGCAATATCATATTCATTGAATAGTACATCATTATCATAAATAATTTCAGTGATAGAAATATTATGATATTGAACATAATAAACAGACAAGAGTTCAAGATGTCACCTACTCCATTTTTTCATGAGTTAAAAGTTGACATAATCTCATATTTTCAAGACAAAATCTATCAATAAAATCTTCTTTTTTTATATCTGTTAATTAGATTTTTATTGATTCTGCACGAAAACAGGATGAAATACCAAACCATGACAATAATAAATATTTCATGCCCTTCAAAAATATCAACATAAAATAGATTGACAAAGTATAAATACGTCAATGGCATGACCTCATATTGGCTTATCAACATGTTAATATTGATTAGTTCATTTTTATTCAATACGTTTGCGATCATTACTTCTATATGTATAGTTTTTCCCTTATAATAAGCAAACAAAATACGTAAAAAGACAAGTTTGGTCTTCCTAAATAGATTTATTTAGTATCAGTCCATACTTAACACTTTACCTTCACTGTCATTTGAAAGTCATTAAATTTCTACTCAAATCAATAAAAAGTGTTAACAACAGAATGCATACACATTACCACGTAGCTATATAAATTCTCAAATATCATAGATTGTTAATTGTTATTCGTAATGAAACAATTTTAATCTTTCTCAGGCAATAACCCAAAATCACACCTTAATATATGTTGTTCACAAGTTTATCAAGAGTACTGGAAAAAGTACACATAACTTACAACTATATAAAACCTTTTTCTTTACAATTTATTAGTTCAAAAAATCACTTATATTATTCATAAATTGACACGTAAACTACACACATACTTTTTTAATATATATATTATACCTGAAAGTAATAAATTATAGCTATTTATCTCTGAGAATATTTACCTATTAACAGTTCAGAAATTCCTCCATAAATTTGTAAATAATAACGCCCGCCCACAAGCATTTATTGAATCAATAAAAGTTATTAAGTTACCATACTGACTAAACTATTTCCTAATCTCCTCACCTAATTAAGCATTGTAAATACCGAGCGTAAACACACACCTACTCATTATCTTATATATAAGAAATGGTACCTTGAAATGAATATGGAAACTCTACTAACTTCATTGTCATAAAAACCTTGTTAAATTCTCTTGAGCCTTTCATCACTATATTTTTCCACTTAAGAATTTGTCTTCTCTTACTTCACCTTCTCTCTCTCACCAATTAGTAATTAATCACGTGCAGCTCATGCTTTAAGAAACGTGTTAGAAAGTGGATGCTCACTTGCAGCATAGGCAAAGTTAGTTTTAATACAAATGTCTAACATAATCTTATGATCAATTCCTATAACATATATACTTAGTAGCTTGTAATAAATGCAATGAATACAATAGCTATTCTAATAAAGATATTAACTAATACACTAAGCAATCCCTACCGATACTTGTTTATAACCAAGGTAACTTAATATACTATAAGGCAGCCCTGGCCCAAAACCATGGTAACGGTTGAAGTTTTTGCTTGCGATGACGTGTGACCGGCCAAGTGAATCCATCACTTCAATGTAAATTCACGTGAAATGACAAAACGACAGTGTTGCAGTATGCAGATATTAAACACCAGAACAAGAACAATATCTAGATGAGGATGTGTACTACAGGCTGTGGAAAAGGAGATGCGATAGCCACTAACGCCGTCAAATGGTTGGGCGGGAACTTTACGTCACCTAATATGAAGAAGTAATAGGATCTGAGCTGATTATGTTCTTTGCGATTAGTCACTTCATTAAATGATTTACTAAATCTCATCAATTTACATTGTCGAGTTTATTATTTGTGTTCTCTTTGATTTAGGTTCCATATCTTCTCCGTAGAGAAAATTATGCTCATTTCTTTCTTATTATTATATTTTATGAAAACTCTCTCTTTCTCTTAAATGTATCTGAAATGTAACAAGTATTAAGAAAGAAATGAAGGCTTGACTTCATATGTTTAACGTTGTAGGTCTGTGATACATGATTGATAGGAGATAGTATTTTTATTAGCCTTAATTTGCAAGAAGAACTTCGTTCGCCACTTGCCACGTTTACCGACAAAGTTAATAAATCCGAAGTTCTACACTCACATTAGGTGCAAAATCATGACTCTTTATCAGTTTAAGGTCTCCTTTCGTGTAATTGTTTTCTTATAGCCAAAAACGCTTTTCGTTCATCTTTTAATTCAGTAGCTTTCATGTGTTAACATTCCGGGAGTTTTCTACAATTTTCAAACAAAGATAAGATTGCATGTCTTTAAGCTTACTACTATCATAAAAGAAATGGAAAATTCACTATTTATGTTTAAGCTGCTAAAACCTTTCTCTTAGAGCTAAAATAATCGTCTACGGCCTGGTAATAAAAATCAACTTTGTACTGCTTTAGTGGATCTTCAACAGTTTCATCATAATGAAACTGCTTCTCCTTTCGATTTCGGCCTTGTACAGTGTTGCCTATCTTTGGATCATCTATATCTAAATTCGATGCCAATTCATCAACCTGGACTCAAAGGTCGCCCCCCCCCCCCCCCGACGCCTCCACGAGTGGAGGGAGGGAAGTCCTACCAGGCTGCCAAGTGGCGTCTAAGAAACTTTGAAATTTTCATCACTCCAGCTTTTTTCAAAACGTGGAATAAGAAGTCATACGTACCATATAACTAGTGAGCAAAGAAATGTAAAGCCACACAACTAGTTTGCAATACACCGAGCCTCATGTGCGACCATTTGGACAGTTTTATTGTCGCCAATTATTTGAAGGAGCGCATCCTAGACCTCTCCCATTTGACATCTCAACAAAGTTAAGGCATCGAATCTGCTTTTCCACCATGTGGCACTCAGTGGTTTTAAACTGACTACTGAATTGTCTTAAAAATCACTTCCTGTGATGTAATAGGGTTTTTGATTAGAGACCATTTGTATAATACATATCGTTGATGCCAACAATAAGTAGTTTCACGTTCACCACACACTTCCGTTGTTTAGAAATCGTAACGAAGAAGGATCTCTGAATTTCCGCTTTCACATGTCAATGAAACTTTAACATAAGTTCAGTGTAGGTCACAAAAGAGATTTATATTGTTATGATATCTTTTAAACCACGGGGGGGGGGGGGGGGAGACGATAACAGGGAGCGTATGATAGAGGAAATGGTATCTTGGCTCTGTGTAGTCTGTTAAAAAGGGCGTGTCTGTGTTTGTTCCTTAACGTGCAATGGAAGAATAGATAATTTGGCGTTTGTTTGATTACTCTGCAATCACATGCAGGAGATTCATAACGTGATGTTCTTTTGATTATATGAAAAAAATACTGGTGACATTTTGAAGGATTCTATAGAGCAGAAGTTTAAAATGTATTATACAAATTAGTAATAGTATTTTAAATATTTGTGGCAACGTGTTCAATTCACTGAAGTATTCTTAAAAAATGTATGCTACTATGTAAGACCATTACAGACACATTAACATTTATTTCATAGAACGTATAAGCGATATTAAAAAATACAATACTTCTGCAACTGAATTCTGCTTTATGGCCAAGTTACAAAGCAAAAGTTAAACCATTAAGCTAAATTCCTACAGCTGATCAAAATCTAATTACGGTTTCGCAGTAACGCAACTTAGCTTTGAACAAAACTTCGTGTATATTTTGTGCTTATAATATACCGACACGAAAGTTGTATTAATCATTTTACACATCGGTAAGAAGCCACACTTGGTTTCTACTGCAGAAATTAAAGACTACACATCGAAAGGTGGAAAAAATCTGCCCTTGCATGTTAACCTGAGACTGCAGTGGCGTGCCCAGGATTTTCGAAAGGGAGGGGTTACGTACACTATTTTTGGTAGTCATCCCTCATTTTGCCATCTTTTCCTACATTTGACGTTCTTTCTTTTTAGGAATACTGGGCCAACGGGAAGGGTTATAACCTCCACCAACTCCCGCTTGGGCACGCCACTGCCTGTGAGAATGAAATATTACTTTATGACAAGTTTGCGTGAAAGCAAAGTTATACAATATTACATTTCATGTTAGGCAGACTTTGATATATTCGCGGAAACATATTGTGCACTGAAGAAAAAAATACAAGTGCATAGCCTAGTGTAAATATAGTGTACATAAATGCTCATTTCAACTTGTCTTTTCTGGTATACACAGTACATTATGTTCAACGTACTTGGAAGATGTATCTTGTAATAAATAATAATAACAAGTGGTGTGCGGTATCTAGAAAAGTCAGGACCGGGATCGGAAAGAAAAATTCTGTCCCGATCCCGACTTCAGCAAATGACTTCCCTACTTTTCTGGATCCCGAGCAGTCGGGAAATTCCGAATGGTCATTTCAAAACGGTATTAATTCTTTTCTTTTCTACATTACAAGTGCCTGGAACTTATCGGAAATTGTTAGTTTTCATTCCAGAAATGCAAAGACAATCACTTAAGGTGAAAATGACGTGTAGAATTTGAAATTTCCAGAGCGTCGGAAAATTTCCCGACTAGTCGAGAAATTGCGAATATTTCCCGTCCCGAATGATGGGATTTAAAAAAAAAATCCGTTCCGATCAATAATATTCTGTCCCGCATAACAATAAGTACCTATCGATATTTATTTTCAATTTGTCTAAAGCCACAAAATGTAAATGGGTGGAAATGCTCATTTGTGTACTCGATTTCGTGTGTTCAGTTTCTGGTATGGTTTTCCTATCTGCATAGTGCAACACTAGCGCAAAGATTTGGAATTCATTTCATTGATAAATTCACTTCTTACCGTCGTTTCGTCATCACGAGTAAACAACGAATTGGCCCAACCTATACTTCTAATAACCTTGCTATAAGGTAGCGCCATCCGAAAATTGCCGATCATGCACGAACGCGTGACGTCATGTGGGAGGATCGGTTATGCTCGGTGCCCCTTCGGTTATGTTCGTTCGGGGCTTGGCAGAAGCAAACGGCCGCTATCAAATCTGTGGCTATCATTTCTATGCGAGTTTCAGAGAGGGAAAGTGTTTCATTACTTTGAGGGGTAAATATTAATTATCATATTTCGGGATGGTATGGAGGTATTCCTTTAATGATTAGTAACATAATTAAAACATGCTACTTTTAAAAGAGGGGGAAATTGCACATGCAAAAGTATTGTAAAAATTCATTTTTCTGAAACATGATCGATATATTACAAAGAAGGTTGTCTGTGTTCTAATTAGAATTTCAGATTTCATCATTTCATAAATCGTATTATGATTTTAATAAGAAACGTTGCATGATAAAGAAGAATTGCATAGTGAAAGAGTTACAAAGAAAGAATTGATTGATAGATTTGGTTTATTTTTGCTTTTCTGTCTTTTTTTTAAATATGAAAGGAAAACCCATAAGAGGATCTCTTTCTTTGTTTCCACAAGCCGGCCTCCTTGGCGTAGTGGTTAGCACATCGCACTTCAACGCCAAAGATTTGGGTTCGAATCCTGGCTTGGGCATGGATGTTTGTGAGTGTTCATTCATCCTTTCATCACTCATCCCTATCTTCGCAAATTAGCCAAAAGTGGCACAAGAAACAAATCAATCAATCAATATTTGTTTTCACATATACTATCACATTTACTAAATTCTCAATTTTCCCATTAAGGACAAATCAATATCTTGCCCGATTGGATTCGAATCCGGGACCCCTGGTGTCGAAGCGCGATGTGCTAAGCACTACGCCAAGGAGATCGACAGAAACCTCCGAGGTACTACGGGCTCACAGAACGTCACAGGAGTACTATCGGATTATAAATTATGGATATTAGAGTTTGGATAATAAATAAATAAATTATATAATATATAATCTATAAATAAAAAACACCGGTTCTTTATTTATAGAATCTCAAAAAGAGCTATAGTTTGCCAAACTAAAAAATAATCCTATCTTGTTCTCACGATAATAAAAATAGAAGGCATAATAAAAAATAAATTGGTAACTATAGATTGACACAGAATTGAATAAGCTGAATTTTGATGTAACTCGTTTTTATGTGGTTCTACTGATTAACTTTTAATTGGAGTCCAAACTTGAATATCCGTAATTTCTAATCCGATAGTAGTCCGGTATAATCTATTTACAACATTTAACACAACGCAGTACAAATGCCTAATATTTAGTTTTCTGACTAAATAGTTCCTTCTTATTCATTCAGAACGTTGCAATCATTTCCAGGAACATTTCAAATTTTACATAACATCAGAAAGTATTAAAATTATACTGATATACTTAAAATCCAATCTTTACCATTCACCATAATGTAACTTTATTTTTGAAGTTATCAAGTGAAAGAAGCAATATACAATCTAGATAAAATTTTACTCTGCATTTGATACTTACTCTAAATTCGAAAGAATTCCCAACCTTCTTCATATATTTATTTACTGTACAATAATTTACGAACGGATGAAAGTTCCACATTCAAAAATTTTTTTAAAAGTTTTATGTGGAGGAAGAATGATGAAATAGTTTGTAAGATAGTAGTTTCAGACTTTGAAAACGCAATTCCAGTTTGTAATAATGCAGATATTTTTAATTTCTCTGGTTCAAATTTCGCTGCAAGTTATCGTTGTCATAGTTCTAAAAAGTATTTTTTCGTATTAAGAACTTTACATACAAACGCGTGCAGAAGATGAGTCAAAGTGTACAAGTACTAATTTAACTAAGTTAACCTACTCGAAATACTTGATGAGTACTAGGAACATCAAACTTAAATGTCTTAACCTACTAATTCAAGCCTATAGAAATAGATTTTTGATCACACGGTAAATTAAACGCTTTGAGAATATCGATGAAAATATCTTAGTTTAATTAAACAATAAAGGAAAAGTTACATGAACTCACAATGATTGACTGTGCAAGTGTACGAATTATTATTCGTTAAAGGACTTTGTCCGCAGATTTTCCATTTCCATTCCCATGTGTGTCTGAGTTGTATAACCGGAAAATATACTCCAAGGCTGATATGCGACACACATTTGTACATTAACGAAGTAACTTGCATTACACTAATCTTAGATCTTGCTCTTTTTGACAGAAAGAAATAATGTAACATCCATTGGTTTATATTGAGTACAAGGGTACAAAATTATTCCCAATATATTTGTGAAATATCAAAATTGAACAAAGTTGCAAACATTTTAATGATGGGTGTAATATTCACTTATGCAATATTTACCATCGTGCATACAAAGCTATGTAACTCGAATTGAAGATGTACTAAGTGAATTTCATTTCGAATAGCGTGAAAGTTAGTACACGATCTTCGAAATGCCCATTTCCGACAACGTTTTTCACAATAATGTGAACATACAAATCACAATCAACATCGGTCTGTATTAAATGAAATTGTTAATAATTATAAATCCGACTTACATAAAATGTACTTAACAAATCAGTTAGGCTCACTTCGTACTTCGCACTAGTTGAACACATTTTCAAGATATTGATGACTTTTCTTGTAGTACTGTCGGTTAGGTTACGTTCTAGATTTTGAACTTTTTTATTTGGTTAAAGCGGTTGAAAGAGGTTGTTTGTAATCTTTAATTTATTTGCTTCATTATGCAGATGTGTATTTCTCCTTTGTAATAGATCGAATATGTTTTCCAACAACGAAACATTGCTTGCAGTTTGTGTATATACCAACGTCTATATATTTTTCACTTTTTTGGCAGCATAGTCTTTAGCCTGTTTAGGGCACGTTTCCTTATTGCGTGTCTTTCGTAGCGTACAGCTCTGCAAACCTTATCAGCATGTCCTACAAGCGAAGCATATTGTGAAGATAAGTGTTTAGGAGAACTACACCATTTCCTCGATTATTTGGTACTAAAGTAATTGGATGTAATTTTAGCGATGGCACTGCAGTTGGCTTCAGCACGTTCTTTGGTGGAAAATACAGAAATTCTGCTTTTAGATCTCGCACATATAGTCTTCTTCACA
Organism: Lepisma saccharinum; assembly: GCF_977018435.1. NCBI lineage: Eukaryota > Metazoa > Arthropoda > Insecta > Zygentoma > Lepismatidae > Lepisma > Lepisma saccharinum. The sequence continues at coordinate 37,092,917 of NC_139242.1, read as the reverse complement.
ATAATTGGCACTGCACACTTGCATTTTTTACATTTCGTCAACAAGCATGAATCCACTGTTTACTTACGCAATTATCGACTGGAAATCTATGATATTTTATGACAGTTCCTTTAGTTTTCTGGTTATAGTTTTCATAGCTTGCTACAGCACAATTAGACATGATTGCAGTCTAGAAGTACAAAAATACAATAAAAATAAATCGAACGCTACAAAATCAACAACCTGCTTGTTCCGATTTTTGCGACGTGTTAGTAGCTAAATGTACCCCGCACCAAACTTACTGCACATAGCAACGAGCACCGTCAAACCCGATCCTCCCAGATGACGTAATGCATACGTACTTCACATAGTACCCCCTGGTTTATAACTATAGCACTACAAATTCTAGGAAATCAATCTGAATTCCAAACAAAACAAATGACACTTGTTGCAACATTAAGTATAGTTAACTAGATCAGAAGAGATTGTCTTTCAAAGTTATAGTTGTAAGCAATTCACATAATTTCCTTAAAATTGAAACGCTAAATATGAATATCCTTATATTGAAAAATTAAATAATAATGCCTTAAAATATAACTTTGATTATATTTAAGTATGACACTTGGAGGAAGAATGTGCTATCCTTCGAGCCACGTGTTCTTCAAGAAAACTGTGTTTTCTTTTGTCGCCGTGACCTTCACTCCGGCCACCAGGGTTGGCATGTTTAAAACACTTTGTTTTAAACGTTTAAAACACACGGTTTTGTTTTTTTACAAATGTTTTAAACGTTGAAAACAATGTGTTTTAAACATGTTTTTTTAGAAGTGTTTGGTACTTGATGTTTTATAGTCTGTGTTAATTTTTTGTTTGGCAACCCTGTATTTTCATTCAATCTGTGTCAATTAATCCGTGCTTTACGGGGTTCACTTATCGCACAACACTTGAGCAACCTTATGTTCTGACGTCACAGGAGAAGGCTTCTTATTTTGGGGTAGTTTCTGCTGCCACGTTCTTTTTCTGCTAACCTCAAAAGAGACATGCGCGTGGCAGCAGATTCAGTCTTTGTTTTATCGTGATTTCATCATGCTATGTATGCAATTACGTCTGGAACACATACTGTGAAATTTTAGCGATTACTTACACAAAAATGTTTTAAGATTAGGTCCCTTAGCATTCTTCTAATAATAAACCTAAATGCTTTCGTAGTTAGTTTAGGTTCTGTTAGCATTAAAATAATATCGCTAAATGCTTTAAAAAAAAAAAAGGTTCTAAATTACCTGTACATTCATTCGCACTAATCATAAACTTGCATTTTTCTCGTCTTCGTCTGTTCTTAAGATTTGTAACATCCTCTTAGCAGACGAATTACGTGGCAGGAGCAAATCTGACGCTCATTCTTACTGCTGACACGCGCATGGCAGCAGACTTGGCCTAATTTTAGGCTAAGTGCCCAAGCTCCGCGACAGGTTAAGTTTGCAGCAATTTTTCGCATATATAGACCCCAAACATGCACGCAGAATATAGTTCCGCTGCAATACTGCGGATTTTCTCACTGTATGCGATTGAACTGTTCGGTGTTTGAGGCAAGACTTGCATGGGAGGTGCTGAGCGCCGTTCTCGCGTGAATTAATACATAAAATCTGCTGCAAACTAAACCTGTCGCGGGGCTTACGTTGTTAGGTTAGGCAGGCTAGCTATGTATGCACAAGGTAGCAAAACTGTTGTGCGACAAGAAAGACCCGTGCTTTACTGTAGAATTCGAAACTTCTCAGTTCTTTGTTTCGTACCGTCCTATAAATTTGAGACTGGTGGAAGCTGGAAACTAATATCTGAATACACAATGCGTGATTTTGATCATGACGTGAATTTTTTTCTCTTGCGGTACAATACATTGGTTTGTATAACTGAACGAAGCGCAGATGCTTACTTTTGGTAACATAATTTTGTACTTGGAAAGATAAATTGATCTGGAGAATCTATTATGACACTGCAGGTAGGTGATTTCTGCTATATAAACTGTTCAGGCAGCAGGAAATATTTCACCCAGATTTTTCCAGGACGAGGATAGTAATTCTATAATATTTAGTTTCTTGAAATTTAGATGAATAAGAATCCTAACCTACTTCAGCAGTGGCGGAAAAAGGGGGAATCTTACCCCCAACTTTTGTCCCTGCAGTAGAGGTGTGCGGGATCTCGAAAAGTCGGGACCGGGATCGGGAAAAAAAAATTCCCGTCCCGTTCTCGACTTTTCGGGATCCCAAGCAGTCGGGAAATACCGAATGGTCATTTTAAAAAGTCGTCAATTCTCGAAGTTTTCTGCATTGTAAATGTCTGGAACTTATCGGAAATTGTTAGTATTTGTACCAGAAGTGCAAAAGCAAGCACTTAAGATGGAAATTACGTGTAGAATTCGAGATTTTAAGAGCTTTGGGAAATTTCGAACATATCCCGTTCCGAAAATTTCCTGACTTTGTCGTGAAATTCAGAATTTTCCCCGTCCCGAATGTCGGGATTTAAAGAATTTCCCGTCCCGACCCAAAAAATTCTGTCCCGCATACCCCTACCCTGCAGTATGGTAAACCTTATCTCCAAAGGGAAATAAACTGTCCTTGCCGCCACTGTACTCATAAAAATGGGTATTTTTATTTTAACGACTTTAACTATAATTTACTGGGAAAAGGTTGACTTTCTTTTGTTTAAAACATGTTTTTTAACTCATGTTTAAAACATGTTTTATTAACTCATGTTTAAAACATGTTTTTTAACTCATATTTAAAACTACTTGTATGTTTAAAACAAAAAGAACATGTTTTAAACAAAAAAACAGTTTGTTTTGTTCATTTTTAAAAAAAAACACAAATTTTGCCAACCCTGCCGGCCACCCCAGCTGAATGACCATTCCTTCCCTTCAGGGGAGGGGTGGTTACGAAACGGAACACTTCTCCTCTTTTGCCTCAAAAGCAATAAACCTGGCCTTCTAGGACCGTGCCATTTCTTTACACACACAATAATAATAAACATCACCAAAAAATAAAAGAAAGTAACTAATTATATAATAATCTCAAATATTTACTAGTGAGATGGTACCAACTGCGTTATATATATATTTACAGTCAGGGGCGTGCCGTGATCTTTCGTGATAGGCAAGCGATGGGTTAATTTTTCCTTTCGGTTAATTATAACAATTTCAAATATAATATAGGCCTACACACATCCTTACTTACAATAATGTGCATAATGGTGACGTATCGGGCTTGAGTGTGTGAAGTGCATACATACCGTAAAATCAAATCTTCGCTGCACGGTTTATAAAGAAGAAAAACAGCCTCTCGATATAAACTTGTAAATAATGATTTACTTGATATTTGAGGCCAACTGTAAATTAAATTTCGTTCTTTTTTAACCCTGAAAATAATAAACATCCTATTAGCATAAAGTTTCGATCTTAAATAAACGGACAGGTTTCGGTTTCTTACTTGGCTAGAATTATGAATCATGACTTGTCTTCAGTTGGATGCAAGCGCAGATGTGATTCTGGGAACGTTCATGTCTTTGCACTGCATTATAAAAATTAGTCAAGTCACTGTAGCTTGTATAGTTCCATGTTCCTAAATTTGTATTGAATAAAACACATGGCCAACAAAATAATTTATTAAGGTCATTGCTGCCACACAACCACATAATATTGTTGTACTGAGATGTTTTAAACTGCCTAATGAAAACTTTCCCATCTTTCTTAGTTGGTTTGGTTATGCACAGTTCAGGACACGGTCGCTCATGATTCACAATCACAAGCTCCAACTTTACACCATATGTTCTCGAACTGAATGGTTTTGAAAGAAGGTCCCTAATCAAGGCCTTATCTGCAGCACTGCAAATCGATGGCTCTTCTGGTATGTCAACCATGGTGGAAATTTTCAATGTAGAATCATACTTTTACACCAGGTACAAAAACAAGACATAAAGAACAGAAAAAAACAGCACAATATCACAGTAAAAAAGAACACGCATCCGCAGCACCCACGCTTCTAAATTAAACTTCCTTTTCACCCTACCTGCAGTGTTACATACCCTCCATATTTCCGAGTAACTGACCACATGACGAATATCTTCAAGTACCGGATGTGATTTCATTTCTTATAAATAGCGTACGACTGATGATCACTAGCTAACTTCATAATGTAATTTGTTGACTACTATAGAGTTTCAAACATGAAAATCGTACCGCGTTAGGTGGTGCTACGGACGCACAGAAAATTCTGGAAGTTAGCAACACTTGTGGCCAGTGTGGACGAATTCTTTCCAACACCCTTGCCAAAGACAGATGCGGTCTTGGTGTTGCTTGCCCTCGGCCTTTTTTCTTCGTAAACGGGGATGGACAGCGTCCATGCAAGAACTGCATAAGTCATTCGAAAAGCGAGCAGAAAGGCGAGCAGTCCTCTTCTTCTAACGCGGTCAGTCGTACCGCATCGCCCAGCGTCGTCAAGGATGTAGCCGGTTTGTGTTTCAAGCCAAAATAACGAAATAGGGGAAATGAAAATTCTGCAATGTAAATATCTTATAGTAAATAAATTCCATTCAAATGTATATAAAGGCATTGAAAAACACGAACTTAAGATATCAAAAGTGTTTTAAAAAACAACGCAAGCGGCGCTTGCCCCGCCTTTCCTTACCGCACGCTTCTATATTTACTAATAATAATAATTTCCTTTCATGTGCCGTAAGTATGAGTGCGTTGTGAGAGAAAGAAAAACATTGACCTGCGGGGGATGGTTTCTAAAAGACCCTCTCTTCTTCCTTTCCTTTTTCTTACCAATGTATCCAACACCTTTCTTCTTCCGAAACTTTAATTTAATAGAATCTTTGTAACGACTGACAAATTTATTGGTGGACCCTAGACCTTCTTAATCTATTTTTAAAAGTAAATTTGCATTCATTGACACTGTATTTAAGTAACAAGAAAATCATTTCAACTTTTAATTTTCACTGCCGAGCATACCTCAAGCAAAATGAAACAAATTACATTTATCTTATAACAGTGTGCACTATCCAAATTGATAAATTATATACTCTTCCACTTGTGACATTAAAATCGAAGCACACTTCAGCATGTAACTCATTCAACCTGAAATAAAAATCGTCGTATATCCCCTCCCCACTCTAGTAAAATATCCTTTTACTCAGCATCGTTCCTACCAGCGGAACTCGCACACAAAATAAACCCATCACCTTCCTGGCAGTACAAATAAAACAATCCTTCGCTCTCTGGCGGACACAATAATAATCATTCTTCGCACTTTGGCGGTACTAATAAAAAAATATCCAACGCTCATTGGCGCACACAATAAAGTAAAACTCATCGCCTTCCTGGCGGAACCATTTACCATTAAACATAAAAATCATCGCTCTCTGGCGGGCGCAAAAAGTAATCGCTCTCTTGGCTGATCACACAACAAATATAATCGCTCTCTTGGCGAAACTAATAATAATAAAATCTCTACGCTCTCTGGCGGACTCAATTAAGTAACTTCATCACTCATTGGCGGACACAATAAAATAAATCTCATCTCATAAATCTTCTTAACTATGTCACATCACGTTGTCTCACTTTAAACTTATATTTCACTTGAATGTCACAGCATAAAATTTTTCACATTACTTCAGCTTTCAAAAATGAAAATGTGCACACATTTCTTGACTTTTAGCCAAAGTTCACTTTTTCATGTACTGAATATTTCTTTTTCACAGCGTTTAATTATCACACTGTTGGATTACGGGTCACCACTTAATAGATTAAATCTTCATTCATCGTATAAACTGACGTATTTTAGATAATTCTTACTCATTAAACACATTTCAACACTCTCACGTACACTCACTATCAATTAAACAAAACACCTTAATCACTCACTAAATATCACTTTTCACGGAACACATTGAGCATTTAATTAATTTTGTTACGTGTTTTTTTTAAAAAAAAACTAACAAAACTAAGCAACGACGAAGCAACGGAACAACGCAGAATCACTCCCCCGTGACACACCTGTCACTCTAATTAAACATTACATGAATTATAAGACGGTCAGGATAAGTGCCTACAATCGGAGTTACCGAGAATAAACCTAGGAGGATTTGTTTTCAAGCACCTGAAATGACGTGACCAACGTTATAGATCAGAGTATATGTTAACAGCTAAACAATAGTTCATTGAAATATATTTGTACCTTCAGAAAAGATAAAAGGGTTCGCCCAAAGAACAATTATTCACATTATACTTAAAACCCTAAACGGTAAATTGTAAAAGGCAATGTAGCCAAGAAATAGCATGAGTATAGTCAAAGTATTAATAAATCTAACATTTGTAATTGTCATATTGTCGCAATATGCCATGGAATGTGTGTATGAATGAGAGAGAGAGATAAAGAGGGCAAGATGTACTGTCTATTTATATGTGTTTTAATATGTGTGTATATTCAGAACCACTGTAGTTAATTAGTCCGCCGGAATAAGGATGTCTAGGTATGCCATAGCACTGATTTAAGTTATGCAATGATTTGATTTACGCAGTTTCGCGGTAGATTGGTGTCATCTCTCTCACACACGCACATGGTTGGGTCTTACCTTCGCTACATTCCCTCTAACCTGGGTCGGGTGAAAGTGGTCCTACAGTTTTGGAAGGCGTCCACACTCCGATGTTGTACTTCACGGTTATCCTGGTTGGCGAAAGTGGATCAGTCGGCAGCTCCATCTGGCATCATCGGATCCTGGCTTCACTCGTTGACTTCGTTGGCACGTCCATGACGGTACACGTACACTGTCGACTCCACGACAACTAGCGCAGTAATAGGTCAGTCCTTCGCTGTCACTTGTATGTAGATACGTGGCTTAGGCGATGAGACGAACATACGCAATGAGCCATTCGCGGTTTTCCATGGACACACATGGATATCAAAGTTATTAACTTTAGTATCGGCTGTTATGCACTTCGGTATTAACTTTGCTATCAATTGTTATTAACTTCTGCTAACGTAGGACGTTGTTTCGGACGATTGACACAGGTGGACGTGTCTGGCGTTATTCTCACATAACCACACGTATGTGCACGGATGCGTTGACGGCGAGGGGGAAACGACACCCTGGCTCTACTCTGCTCTACTCCATGGCTCTAAACACTCACTCGAGCCAAGAAACAAATCCAGACCACGGGTCCGATCGCGACTCACAGCTAGGTCGCGCGTAGCTCACACTCCGGTGGCGATTCTAGGCAAACTGTTTTCTCAAAATTTGAACGTGGTGACGCTCTAGCCTCTGTGTTTATGTGCCTATTTATTGTTTTCGGTGCTTTGACCCTTGTCTTCCTATCCTGGTCAACGCTCAGGCCGTCCCTTGACCTCTGCTATCAGCCCCTCGTGCAGAGATTAGGCTAAATCCTCCGCTATGGTGTTGGATACGTTCAGCAAGGGCTATCTCAACAGGGTACCGTCTTCCATTGTATCCAGCAATGTATCTTTAATAATTTATAACTCCAGTAGTTCTGTTCTGATTAGGCTGAAATTCTGGAATCTGTACTTTCATGATGTGGTCTTCCGCTGGTTAAAATCTCATCCAATTCGGTTCATTGGTTTAGAAGTTGCTCTTTTCCAGCTATTCTCCATATGAATTCATGTAAATCCGGATTCGGGCGAAAAACGGTGGTTGAGCAAGCTAGCGTTGGCTAACGCAGTCGCTAGACACCTTTATTCGCGACGGATTTTAATATTACCAATTGTAATTAATTCTTAATAACGGGCAATTAGATCAATTACCTGTTACTCAATATTTGATTGTTATAATTTCACTGATGAAATAACGCTATTGGCACATAAAAAAATTCTTAACTGAGCTTAACTAACACTTCATGAATTATTTACAATATTTGTGTTGGCTCCTCGATTATGACTGAGATCTGCGGGTCCCTCGATCGTTTAATAAAGGGCTATTTATATCGGATTGATAAGTGGCAAGAAACATTGATTTGAATGTTTTATAGTTGGCAATGCTGTGCTTGACCTGAATCTACCAATTTTTTGCTACCCCCCGCAAAAGTAGTGGTATCTATCTTAAATACTCGGACTCTGGAACACCCAATAGCTCGAATTATTCTTCGAGGTCCTGCAAAAACTGAGATGCGAGACAATCTGTGCGCGCCGCGCTGTACTTTGGGAATCACTGCAGATCTCCATATTTAATAATCTTATGATTGTGGGAAAGTTGCCCTCCGGAATTCTTACCGCAAGGTGCATCAAGAACAGACTCCTCATCGTCACTGAGAGACACTTGTCCCCTTCTTGACGTGCAAAAGCTATTTCGTGTTTCCTCGCATTGAACCCTTTGATTAGTTACCGCACGGAACTGAGGAACATCCCTGTTATTAATAGCCTCATATTTACTATCAATATGATCCCTTCTGCATCCACATGTTGACTTATGAGCAGTTTTGTTATCGACTTCAGTTACCTGTACTAGAGAGTTCATTAGCGGAGAATCTTCTGGATCCTTGGGTGTTTCAAATTGATGTATCAACTGAAAATATTCGCGGATTCCCCCATCCATTTGTTCAATTTCATTTGCAAGTTCCAATAACTGTTTACTTTGCTTACTTTGGCTTTCTTTCAAGATTGTTACTTTTGTCTCAATTTCCGCGTTTGTGTCCCCCTGCTTAGTAAATCCTAATTTTAATTCATTCACCGAATCATCAATAACATCAAGCTTCCCATTCAAGCCTGGATTATCATCCTTCCCCTCAATATTCGCATGCATTTCACTTATGTCACTTTCTATCCCTTTGATCTTTCCCTTTTCATTCTCAACTTGTTCATTTTGTTGTTGGATTTTTTCATTTTGTTCCTGAATAATTTCCTTGAGTGGGGAGATGGCTGCTTCAATTGGCTCCCTGATAAGTTTCGCAAGATCGGCGTCCATGGCGCGAGTTCTGGGCATAACTAATAAATCATCAAAAATTAAGTCGTCTTTAAGAGCAACAGTAAAAAAAAAATCCCTTTCAGTACCACATCGCGAATTTTTGATATTTATAAATTCCAATAGATGTTGGGTCACTCCCCACTCTCATTTATTATTTATCTATCGCCTGTTTTATTCCTCTACATGCTGTGAGGATAACGCGCATGCAACACTCCCGAACAGACGGCAAATTAAGATCTGATCATGTTAATTACAACGGTGGAATTTTGATTAATTTTGGTCCCTGTTCAAGGGCATGGCCATATACAACAGATTTGGTGGGTTAGTAACGGTCCGTTCCAGGATTCGGCCAGGGAAGTTAGGGGGATTTATGAGCCAAGAGCTCGACCTAACGTTACCTGGTCTTCTTACCCGTTGCACTTACCAATGATCAGATACTCAATTTCTACTTCTTCTAGATGAGGGAGACAAATGTAGATTTTCAACATATTTAATTAATGAACAACTAAACCTAGCATACTTACACAAAAAGGATACACCTGTCATAAAAAGGATACACTTGTCATAAAAAGGATACACTTGTCACATGTAATCCGAAACGGGTCTCCAATTGACACTTTCATGCTTGTACTGTCTCTCAAAAGTTTTAGGACAACGACATTTTAAACTAGGCAACCCAATTTACACAAGCCGTTGGTGGGTTGCGTGCAGAGTTAGGCTCAATTTCAGGGTTGCCACGTGCACAATAGATATTTATAAAATACGCGAAAGAAATATAAACAATTATTATTGTATAAAATTATTAAAAATATCACTATTATATCGCAAATGACAAAATTCTTTCTGAAAGAAAAAAATAGGTTTTCTAGTATTTCATCGCTGATGAGTCTACAGTAAGGAAAAGAGGTGAGAGGAAACGAAAGGTTACAAAGGAGAGCAGAAAGAGAAAGCGAAAGGAGTAGAGGAAAAGTAGAGGAGAGGAGGAGACGAGAAAAGGGAAGTGGAGAGTAGAGTAAAGGAGAGAAAAAGAGAAGAACGAAAAAAGAGAGTGCAGTGGAGTCGGAAATCTAAGACAGGAAAGGAGATAAGAGGAGTGGAGAAGATTGGGATGAAGATAAGATGCGAGAAAAGTAGGGAAGGCGATATGAGATAAAAGCAGAACAGAAAGAGGGGAGAGAAGAAGGAGAAGGAACTGGAGAGAAGAGGTAGTTGCAGAAAATATCGTCTGAGCGTCAAGAATGGATGCACTGGTCAAATTATCGACATGAAACATTCAATAACATTTTGAAATGTATTGGAGAATCGGTGCGAAATTCCTTTTGGCTGAGTTCAGAGCAAATTAAAATCTTCCATGTAAGATCTTTGATTTTACCTGCGATTACACCACTAAAAAATGAACGTAATTTTTAATATTTATAAGAATTATTCACTTTTCTCCACTTCACGGTTCGTTGAAATTGAGATTTTGTAATTCAATATTTCCCCTCCCCACATCGTTAATTCCAAACTGAATCATTCCGTTTCACACGGCGTGGACAATGAACACAATGGGATATGTCTAAAACTTACGAAAATTTTCTGCCACCGGAAGGGTTTGAACCTACGACCATCAGATTGACAATCCTAAACGGTAGCCACTACCCTACAAGCTTTCGCTCCTTAAGCCACCTAGAAGGAGCTGACCAATGTGAAATGTAGATGTAACTCTCCTGTATGTAACGTGCAAACAAGTAGTAAGACTCGGCGAAAACATTTTTTAATGGAGAATTGCACATGGTGAGAACTTTTCATTCGATATTTGCGGAGGTATCCTTGCATTGAACTCAAGTGGGAAAAGGGGTAAAATGAGCATATCCTGAATTGCCACACATATAAATAGTTATTTCATTAATATTTGTCAATGTCTTTGAAGCAGTACACAATTATCGTTAGAGTATCATAATTCACGATCTTATATATAAAAATATCCCGTTGAACGTGTGTCAATTCATTTATTTGTTTATTATTTTTTTTATAAATTTCATATGCAGAACAATGCAGCCACTATATACTGCTCTTACAAATAATGTTACCATGCTCTTGTTTAATGGAAGGGATTCTAGTATGGAGGATCGAACGTGGGACCGCAATGCTTTCAAGAACTCTAACCAATACACTACGTCCTTTGTTTTCTTGGAGCTACAGTTCCTAATTATTCTGTCGCCTCAATATTGTAAACGTTATCTGCAAAAAAGAAGTTAAATACTCTGTACTTCTAGAATTACTTTATACACATGCATTTGAAATTTAACTCTGAATTTCTTTCTTCGTATTATTATATCTAAGCTTGTGAATATATTTTATTTGTAATTTTATAACGGTTTCATGAACATCTACGAAATAGTTCCTTATAACTTGGAATATGGTGAATAGATATGAAATGTCTTGAAATTAATTTTCGACCACTAGATTTTGGCAAGGGAATTATGTGTGATCCGTTTCCAGTCATTCATTGCTTAAACAAACGTTTTAAAACTACGTGGAATTTTCATTCTGGGATAAGTTTCTTTACTTGCTACATGTATGCGAACTACACTCTGTCCCACTTATCTCTGGAGCAGGTGAACGAAAAAAAGTATCTGAGCAGCGATGAACACGTGAGAGGAATGGGATTGCGTGGAGGGAGGAAAACCACTGCAGTTACCAGCCTTCCCAGCAGCGTGCACTGATTCGCTCTGTCCACTCGATCCCCTCTCCCCTCTCTCCACTTCTCTTTCGCTATGCGCGGCCTTGCTCCAGAGATGCTGGGACAGGGTACAGTTAATTGTTTCTCAAAAGGTATCATCTATCTCTGTATGCCACACATTTAATTCTTACTCACATGGAAAAAAAAATGTCAATTTGTATTCAGGGGTAGTTTCACAGTTACAAACTATTTTGGCCTTGATGAGAAGTTTAGTGTAAGTAGGCATTTTGTTTATAATTTTGAAATTGAGGTCGTTCATCCCAAGAGGTTGAAGATCGTCCTTTACTTTGTGCGTGACCTTCTTTATTTTTCTATTCATAATTCATCCTCATCGTCGCGATTAGCCAAAGGTAAGATAAGAAAAGTCCTCCTCCGTGACCGTGCGTTCAAAGGAGCTGTGCTTTGGACTCGGACTGCAGGACGGCATGCATTCGAGTCCGCCTATGCTCACTCTCTAGGTTCTCGGCCTGTGTATGGGACCGGTAGAAACCCACCATCGTGAAGAAATTGGGGAGCTACGAGTGAGTAGCGTAGTAGGGTAAACAAAAAATAATCGATCAGACAATTCGATTATCGAAGGCGATAAAATAACCTCCGGTTGACCAAGTTGCCAATATAAATAAATGGAATACAGATTATCTTCGAGCTTACATTGTTAAAAAGGAGCGGATACACGTATTGCTATCCCAATAATTATTCAATACGGTTTTTTGTTTGTCAGGAATTATCACTTAAACTATTGCATGTTGAGCTGGTGCCTACCTAGCCGCCTCTGATGAAATCTACCATTCTTCAGATTCTCTTTAAAATTCGACTCTGGTCACTTGTAACGTGCTGGGTGCAGACACTGTGCATCGAACCACAGCGTTTTGCGATAAGAAGTGGCCTTGAATAGCGTGAGTGAGTCACTTTGATCGCGAGCAAGCTAGACTACCAAGCTTGTCTGCCTTTGAAAACCAAGTCATTTTTTTCACGGTTTCCGAACGCGATTGCTATTGTAGAAGTATATATTCTCTCAAAAGAGCAAGAAAGGAAATTCGACCAATGTTCTCCCGTCGTCTAAAACCAAATATTAACTATTAAACGAAAAGTTCACGATTGTCAATGAACGGTTTAATCTATCTGAGCATAAGGTGAATGTAAATACTAAATTTAATAGAAAGGTTCTCCAAAATTTCTCTTCCACTGTCTACGTAAGGTCAGTACCCAGGGGAGGGTCCATGTGGGCCATGCTCCCCCCTCGAACCCTAAAATATTTAAATGTGAACCTATAAATAAATAAATACGAAAATAACATCGTCGATTTTAGAAATGTGTAAAAATTTCAATTTTGCTCTTGCATAAATGAATCTGTTTCTTGCGCAAAAGTCTTCAAGCTGCAATATTGGGTGGTTTTAGTTTTATAATCATTGATGCAAGGCTAGCAGACGTCCGATTCACCGATTTAGTCAGGAGAGTGCGTTACTTTCAATCCCTGTCCCGACTTTTTCGAACTGCAATCGTGATGCGAAAATGTCTCTTTATTATTGTTTTTTTTGTTAACTTACAATTAGACATGTTCTTTATTGTATGAATAATTCTAAGTACGCAACATAGAATTATAATGACTTTTTAATGGCGCTCTCACTATTTGAACTATTTTGTAATATCTGTCTGTCTGTCTGTCTGTCTCTCTTTCTGGTCTACGTCAATGACAGAAATACAAGCAATATTCTTATTTATTTTTAACCCAATTAAAGGAAAGTGTAAGCATTTAAAAGAAATAAGAAAGATCATCACTGTTGCTCTTCCTTAGAAATTGTTGTTCTTCGAGTAAGAAAAATTAGAAGGATTTAGTCCAGCACCTTAACACAGTGTCCCACGAGTCTCTCTTGACTAATACTGTCAAATGTGACATGATTTTATGAATAAAATTTTCCGCCTGTTTACGTATAACGTTGCACAGATTTGGTAGTTCGCACACGGTGTAATTATTTCGTGTTACCTTAAGCAACAGCTAATACATTTCATAAGACTGTTCTGGACACAAGACTTGCATCAGTAAACAAGCATTTTGTCTGTTACAGTATCACAGGAAAAGAACATCGTCCTGTAATATTCAAGCCTCTAGATATTTTCCATTAGTAATGTCTAATCACAATAATAAGTTAGAAGAAATAACTCGCATTTTCACAACTACCAATATTCTCGTTTTTAATTACTTCGAAAATTATTTCTCGAAGATATCGGTTATACTACAAGAAAGCAAATCAAAATTAAAGTAAAAGTTCAACTACACGTATACCAAACGACATTTACAATATTAAAGGGACAGAATACTTAGAAAAAATTGTTGTTTCATTCGAAGGTAAAGGCGTGGTGTAGCGGTTCTTCTACCTGGTTTAAGGAACGAAAGCTTGTAGGGTAGTGGCTACCGTTCAGGATTGTCAATCTGATGGTCGTAGGTACGAACCCTTCCGGTGGCAGAAAATTTTCGTAAGTTTTAGACATATCCCATTGTGTTCATTGTCCACGCCGTGTGAAACGGAATGATTCAGTTTGGAATTAACGATGGGGGAGGGGAAATATTGAATTACAAAATCTCAATTTCAACGAACCGAGAAGTAGAGAAAAATTGAATAATTCTTATAAATATTAAAAATTACGTTCATTTGTTTAGTGGTGTAATCGCAGGTAAAATCAAAGATCTTACATGGAAGATTTTTAATTTGCTCTGAACTCAGCCAAAAGGAATTTCGCACCGATCTAGTATATATTCTCCAATACATTTCACAATGTTATTGAATGTTTCATGTCGATAATTTGACCAGTGCATCCATTCTTGACGCTCAGACGATATTTTCTGCAACTACCTCTTCTCTCCAGTTCCTTCTCCTTCTTCTCTCCCCTCTTTCTGTTCTGCTTTTATCTCATATCGCCTTCCCTACCTTTCTCGCATCTTATCTTCATCCCAATCTTCTCCACTCCTCTTATCTCCTTTCCTGTCTTAGATTTCCGACTCCACTGCACTCTCTTTTTTCGTTCTTCTCTTTTTCTCTCCTTTACTCTACTCTCCACTTCCTTCTTCTCGTCTCCTCCTCTCCTCTCGTTTTCCTCCTCTTTTCTCTTCTTTCCTCTTTTTTCCTCATCTCTCCTCGAATTTTTTTCCATTCTCCTCACTACATCGCCTCTCCTCGTCTATCCTATCTTTCTTCTCTCCTCTACTTTTCCTCTTCTCCTTTCGCTTTCTCTTTCTCCTCTCCTTTATAACCTTTCGTTTCCTCTCACCTCTTTTCCTTACTGTAGACTCATCAGCGATGAAATACTAGAGAACCTATTTTTTTCTTTCAGAAAGAATTTTGTCATTTGCGATATAATAGTGATATTTTTAATAATTTTATACAATAATAATTGTTTATATTTCTTTCGCGTATTTTATAAATATCTATTGTGCACGTGGCAACCCTGAAATTGAGCCTAACTCTGCACGCAACCCACTAACGGCTTGTGTAAATTGGGTTGCCTAGTTTAAAATGTCGTTGTCCTAAAACTTTTGAGAGACACTGTACCACACGCACTTGTACAACTTCATGGTACCTCACTGTCCGGGGTTCGGACTCTCTCGCACACACTCTACCGTGTAAGTTACTGGCGCAATCTCGTGTTCATAACGCATACTGTCTGTAAAAAATCTTGGCCGGTACTGCTCTTTTTCGAGCCTCGTCGCACACTGTCCTCTGTCTTCCCACTATTTTCCAAAACTGTAGCTTTTGGTGGATCACGTGTCCCCCTGGCCCAATGAGATTGTCCGGCGTTGTTTAGACTAAACCGTGGAAACAGCATCTCCTGGTCATTCTCTGGATCCTACAGTTTCTGCCACATGTTACCTAAATTAGTTCAGCGTCGATGGACCGTGTCCAGTCGAAGGGATACAGGGCTCATTTGTCACTTCTCGCATTCCTTCGTCTTGGTCCCTCCCTGGCTGGGGAGGGAAGAAACGTAGCCCACACAGAAAGAAACATAGTTCCCAACTTTCCGAAGGAAAGTATTTTCAACATGCAGCAACATAGAATTGCTATAAACTTCTACTAAAGAAAATCCACGCATAATTGGAGACTATGAATTTCTCCCCATGTTGCAAGTGGAAGCGGTTTTAAAAGTTGATTATTAAGCTATTTGAAAAATATGATGAATAAGTATTTACAGAATCCCATGTATTTCTTATAAAGAGACAAATTCAAATTGGATTTTCGACTCTTTCTAGGGCAAATATCATCTTCAATTGATCCTCTACCCGATCATAGTTTTTTTTTCCGCCATCCGAAGTTTGATGTCCCCAAGAAATCGAATAAAATAATTCTCCCATCAGCGTAATGCATTTCACCTTGCCTCCTATGACCATCCTGGCAGTGTTGCCAAACCTGATGCGCATAAAGAGCTAAATTTCACCTTAAATTGAGCTAAAGTTGACATTCAAGGAGGTAGATTTACGAAGGCTGGATAAAGTGCCTCCCTCCCATGATAATTTTAGTTGTCAAGGGGGTGGGGAGCGCTGCTATTACCGGTAACTTTAAAGTGATGACAATCTATTCTTAGTTTTCACCGTCTAGATCTGACTGCATCACACATCTCAATAATCCACCGATGATTGTATGAAATCGAAAATAGGGGATTACCGGATAACAATATTGTCACCTTCACCTCAGCCAAGGCGCTATATAAAAGTAGCTGGGAAAGTAAGAGGGGGTGGGGCGACACAGCCAAATAACAATATCACGTCACGTGCAAAATGTATACGAATGGCAAAAGTTGGTCTGTGTGTGCCGGGGCTAGTGATGGCATTATAGTGAGGCAGGGGGCGAATGCCACAGTTCACAGCCAAACGAGTGCACGAAAGAGCCAGATCTGGCCCCAAAAGAGCTAAGTTGGCAACGGTTCTCCCCATCTGCCTCAGAGAGAAGACGTTTCCATAAATCTTGCAGTTTTCTGTTTATCTTGGCATTAATCTCTTTGATAGAACAGTTGACTTTTATACGAATTCTAGTGGTGTTGTCGTTTATGCATAGGCTGACGATTTTCGTTAATATGCGCACGTATTGTATATACTTATACCTGAAACATAAAACAGTAATAATTCACAGGCGTCCCGAAGCGGGGATTGGGGACCAGGCCCTCCCTCCCTTTCTTGGAATGTCAATCTATTAGTTTACACATATAAGTAGTGTAAGTCATTAGACACACTAATTTATGTCAGTTATTATATGGGTGTTGCAGGAACATGATAGCTTCAAACAGAAGAACTGTTTTTTTTTTAGGGCGAACACTATTATACGTATATTTAACTTTTTAAAGAAATTTAAAGTCGGAAATTAGGCAAAGAGAAATAGAGAAGATAGACAAACCGAAGAAGAAAGAACAGAGGTGCATTTTTTTATAAATTTTAATTTAATTAAGTTGAATACCAGTTTTATTTTAAATCTAATTTTGCACACTTGACACTAACCTTGCAAAGCCCTTGGTCCCGAAATCCTGCACCTGGAAATAGTTCTAGAATTTGTGCTGGTACAGGTAGATGTTGGTGGAAAGCCTCACAACGACGTCAACGTCTCTACCGCTGTGAGGGCCTCTTTTCTTTCAGTTGGAAGAGGGACGCAAAGCCGCTTGTACCGTACGGCCTTGCGCCGGAGAACCAACTGCCAGGACACGCCGCAGCTGCTAATTGGCGCCACTGTCGGCCAGTCCTGGCAACTGCAATCGACTAGTGTGCATCCGTCTCAATGTAACGGATCATGGTGGATTCTTAATTCTGAGCCTGCGAATACTAAAATCTACAAATCCAAGCAGCACATCGTATGAAAGTAACTAGTTTATATACTAAATTATTTTCGGACTCAAAATGAAGAACCCTTTTGTTTAATAATAATAATTTTGTACTTTACGCTTCACACAGAATTCACTTATTAGTCAAGAGATGTCTATCACATCTTACAGCCACTGAAAGAAATACGTTATAGCACCTACAATAGATGGAGACACAGTCATAAATTTAGATTTTAAATTTTAAAACAGTTACACATGCATGAGGAAAGACAAAAGTATAAACTTTAATAAGAAGGAAGTATATCTAGTAAATAAAACAACATTAAACATATTTATCACATGTTTGTAGAACAATTTGTTATAAAATCTAAATTCTCATAAGTAGATATTACGTGTCACTAAAGAAATAAATGTCTTAATAAAGAAATATTTGATTCTGTTTCCTTTTAATTTTTTAATCTTTTTGGAGGGGTATCGTGGTTAGAAGCAGGTACCTTATAATAATAATAATAATTTAACATAAATTAGGAAGCAAACATATAGGCTATATGCAATAAGTTACCTTTGCTCTTTCTGAACACTCCTGCTGTTAGCTTTAAATGAAGTGAAACTGAACTGATTTTATAATGATATTTTTCAAATTCCTCAGAATACCACTTTGAGAAATCTCTCAGATGAAGTAATTATAACGCTAAACAATACAAAATCTTATCAATACAAAATTTTATCACGGAAGTGTGCACACATATAGGCCAAGAAAGTGCATAACATTTTTAACATTAGGATTGTTTCACCATGTGTATGTGTCGAATTAATAATTCCACAAATACTAAAAATAATAGGTTCGTTTTTCGTATTTTTACATTAGTCTATGTCAGGTGTCTCCAGAAAATTATGGTATTAATTAGTGAGTGATAACACAGAAATCAATATTACTAGGTCACATAACAACTATTATCAATAATTAAGCTTAATACCCATCTACTTGCCACTTAGATTTGAAATATTAGAAATTGTGATTGTAGTTGCATAGTTACAGTCTTCGTTTTGAACAATACCTAATTATTGTTGAATTATAGTTCAAAAGCTTTGAACTTATCTTTGAAATTAATCCATTGTTGCCAAATTATTATCAAACTTATTTTGTTTTGAAAATTAGACAATACAGGTCAGTAGTATGTGTGAGGGGTAAGGGATGTAAGTATATACAGTGTGTCCCAAAATATTGTTTACACTCTTTGAACGTACGAGGGGAGAGTGAAAAGTTTTGAGCCTCACAGGGAAGGGGTGTTTGAGCTACATTTTCTCATTATGATATCTCTACATAATCACATAATCTCTATAATCACACCCCATTTCAATGCACTTATGCATTCTGTGCTGCAATTTGTTTACAGTCATCTGGTAGAATGGTTTGTCGTGAGTCTCACACCACTGAATGACCGCCTTCGTCCGTGTGGAAGTGACGTCCTCGAAGTGAATTCTTCATAGCAGGGAAAAGATGGAAATCTGACGGGGGCAGGTCGGGAGAATAAGGTGGATGGGGAAGTGCGGTGAAGCCACACTCGACCAAAGCAGCCTGTGCCTTGCCGACAGAGGTACCGAATCACGGCCCTGTAGGCCACTCTCTTCTCTGACACTTAATTCATTTTCAACCTGACAAAGAAATAGACGAAAACATGTTAATTTCATAAAAGTTCGCACAGTGTGTCCTAAACTCAAACCTTACATCATCCAAAATTTTAACTACCTAGCATCACTCCTTCCATGTGAGGCACAAAACTTTTCACTCTCCCCTCGTATATAACAGAGAAACTATTAAAGTCAACATGACTGGACTTTTTGTATTTGAAGCTGCGATGTCTACGTTGAGTGTGTGTGAGCGCGTTCTGTGGTTTTTAGTTCAGTTACAGGCCGCCAGATATTAGGCATTAGTGTATAGCTGAAGTCTTGAACGTATTGCCAGTTCGGCATATTTGACACAACCCCAGAGAAAGCCGACCGGACCCGTATCTGGTTTCGAGCCACCATCTGTTTTTCTGTAAAGCGATGTTGTCACTTTTGCCTGCAGTATTTAGACATCAATTCATTCACTGCCAGATTATACTCCCAAGGTCTTATAAAAAAGTAGCACAATACGATAACACAACCTAGCAAAGATAACGCAACCGCAACTTCGCGTTCAAAAATCTCTAAAGAAACTGAATTAGCAACATCTCATTTAGACCACGTGGACTTGACGAGAGCTGTCATTTCTTGGACGAACGCTATTGGTGGGAAAGGTTTCAAGGGACGATTTATTGGACTCCACGTGGACCTGACATGCCCCCAAACCGATCAACCTAGCTACGTCCCTGGCTGCGTCAAATGCCAACAGATCCATAGTTTTGGGAACGAAGAGGAGTTTTATTGCTTCGGTCGGGGCACGGTAGGCATTATGATTGAAGCGAATAGTGTACAATTCTACTTGTATGGTATAAATACCTGTATCATCAAAAATAGTATAGAGTATGTATTAAGGGATGGTGTGAGTAGCAGTCAAGTAACACTTCAATAGATGTTTTAGAAGATATAGAAAGAAACGAAAGTATTTGCATGATATTTCTCAATTTTATGTTTTATAACAACATAATGCCCCCTCCCCAATTTACCTTGATTTAATACTGTTAAACGTTTGAAAACTGGACTTGGTTTACAACCTCCCGATAACCTGTGAGCTCCCCCCCCTGGAGATCAATTCTAGCTACGGGCCTGCAATACCCTAAGGTGCCGCGGCACCCCGGTTGGGAAGAAGTGACTTAGACCGTGTGTGACGTCAGCTGAAGCCAAAATAGTTTGCGGCGGCCGCCATGTTGGTAAGCTTCACTCGTCTGTTGCTTCCATTTGCTAACTTTCAGCAAGAGGGAATTTCGTCGGGAAAAATAAGGCTGCTTGTTATGTTTCTTTATGTTTAAATCGTCAGAAACAATAACACGTAGTTCTTAGCAACTATTTTTGACGAAAAAACAAACAGATGTAGACCTTTTTATATGCTGAGGGAGGGGGGGGGGGTGTTCATTTACCATATACAATGCTGCATTATATCTCGTTAGTACACGAAAGATGGGTTAAATAAAGTGACATTCGAAGCATTGTAGGAGTTACATTACAATTCTACACTCATAAATCAATCGCAAAACAGTACTGACATGAAAATATGAGCTGTTAACAGAGGTTTAGCTGAATTTAGTCAGATTTTACGCCGCCTCAGTGATAGACGTTTCAAGTTCGCTCGTAGTTTCGTTGAGTGTGACCATAATAAATTTCTTCTCATCATCGTCATGGTTAGCTAAAAATGGCAAAAGACAACGTAAAATTAAAACAAACCTTTTTAAATTGGAATTTGAAGGATCTACCTCGGGAATAAATCCTGCCCCTTTGAAACTTTTAAAAAGGAGGTGAATGCTTAAAATATTGGCTAATATATTTTGATTAATTTTTGTATTATGTGCACATCAGGCAATTTTTGCCAGTCACACAATACGGGGAGAAGCCCATTGACTATAACAAAACTGAGGATAGAACTCTAACAAGAAAAGAAAATAGGCAGTGACCAGAACGCTATTTTTTAAAAGTAGTTTCGCTACAGCTACAGCTTCATCTTCCAAAAAGTAGCTCGCTAAGCTACTCCTGTTCGCTACCCGCTACTTCGCTACTTTTTGCGCTACTTCTGCATAAAAAACTTAAAAACAACCATGTGGATATTAAAAGAATCCCCTACTATTGGTAAATAGATTCTGTTATTTATTATCATGAATCCCGTCATTCGATAATTTTGATAGCAGTGTTACTTCAGTTACTTATTTTCAATATAGTGTTTGAGAATAGCATACCTATGCAAGTAGCATTTCAATTCAAATTTGATATATGAATATTGCAATTAGGGTGTTACCCAAATTAATGATTACAACTATACACAAATGAAATTTGGTAGGATTACGTGTTTATGTTCACATCAACATATTTTTCTTGAGAATAAATATTTCATTTTTTTAATAGACTAATATGAAGGCAGCATTTTGAATGCTCGGATCCAGTCTCGATCAGCTTATCTATGCATAAAATGGACTCAAAACAAAAACTAGGAAAGGCGCCAAGTTGGGAGGATGGGATCCTTCTGCTCCTCCATTCTCCACACTGCTCATCATCATCATTCTTCCTCGTTCTCACAATTAGCCGAAAGTGGCAGAAAGCGACTATAGATAAGAGAATAATTAAATAAACCATTCATCCTCATTGTCACGATTGAGAATAGTTGAAGAATAGATGAGGAAGTAAACAGAAGAGGACAAATGGGTGGTGGACTATATCAAAGCGTTCGAAGATTAACATGGAACAGGGGTGTACTATGTGCTAGGGATGTTCCGAAGTCGATTAGAGATGTATGAAAACCGGCAGAAATTGACATATCGGCATCGGCAAAAATCCGATATTTAAACCGGTACAGATAATAACTTACTAGAGTTTATCTTCTAATAAGTTTTATATTTTAATTTTGTAAGATTTATTGAAAATTAGGTTATGATTTTTCATCATTTGTAGAGTCTTTGTAATAAAATTATTGCAAACTCTCATTCAGAGGATCATCCTACCTCAAAATCAGAAATAAAACAGTACATTGCTGAACCAACTATTCCACGTGACCAGGATCCGCTGTTGTATTGGAAATTCAAGCAAGAGTAAGTATCCAAACCTGAAGCAAGTGGTGAGAAAATACTTGGGCATACCTATTTTCTGAAGATCAATCTGCCAGCATTAAATTTACAACATTAAGAACAAGAATTCATTTTGCATTTCAAAGAACTGCTTATGTACTAATGTTAAATCTCTTGAGAATCTATGTTCATCTTAAAGGTTCACATAACCACTTTTTTTAGATCCAAATGTATCCAATAGAAATATACATAGCAAATTTATTGTTGTCATGCTTAAAATAACATCCCATTTCTGTTTAATAATCTTATGTATCGGAATCGGTTAAATATCGGCATCGGTATCGGTTCCAAAAATTATCGGTGAGTACATCGGCATCGGTAAATTTTCAGCTTCGTCACATCCCTACATGTGCCAATAATTTCGTTACATAGAGAGACCAAAATATGATGCAGGCAGTGGAGATGAAATTTTTAAGGAGTCTATGGGAGAAGGCTAGAAGGGATAGAATAAGGAATGAGGAGATCCGAGAGACAGTGGGTGTGGTGAAGCTTCAGGACAGGATAGATCAGGCACAGATGAGATGGTTCGGACACATGAAGAGGATTGATGCAGAAAGACTACCAGTAAGAGATTACAATGCACAAGAAGTGGGAATAAGGCCAAGGGGGACACCAAGATGTCGGTGGAAAGAGCAGATAGTGGAGATAGTGTACGTTGAACATGGCAAAACTCTGGAAAACCGGCCCTTTTTTTTGTTCTCACGACGTTAAATAATACTACTCGAAGCATAGCATAGATTAAGGCAGAATTGAATAAGCTAAATTTTGATGTAACTCTTTTTTATGTTGGTCTACTGGTTAATTTTTGATTGGAGACCAAACTCGAGTATCTGTAATTTTTAATTTTTAATCCATCATACTCTAAGAGAGAAACCGACGAAGAGAGAAAAAGAGGAAAGGAAGAGAGAGAGAAACAGAAGATAGGACGGAGGACACAGAAAGAAAAATGTGAAAAAATGAAGAAAGAACAAAGAAAAGGGATACAGAAACAGAGAAAGGAAGAAAATATACAAAAACAGAGGAAGGAAGGGCGAAAAATAGAGAGAAAAAGAGTACGAATGTAAGAAAAGAGCAAAAAAAGAAAGGATAGAAAAAGAAGAAAGGAGAAAGAGAGAAGCAGGCTGCATCCTTGAGCCCAGTGGAAGGAAATTATGAACAATTCAACGCCTCCTCAGGCGTCTACTCTAACAATCAGGCCCGTACCCAGATTTGTTTTGAGGGAGTGTGTGTGTGTGTGTACATACAGAGGCGGCTATATGGGGGGACCTGGGAGCAGTTGCCCCCGACTTCTTTGCCACTTGTGCCCCCGTACTATGCTTAATGCTTGCCTACCAAGAGACAAAAACTATCCTTTCCCCCTCCCCTTCGCCAGGTTTGGCACTAATCGCCGATACTGGTCAGAAGTATTTGGATAGTTCTGAGTTTCGCAAATTAAAAATGTTTTCAAATTTCCTTTCTTTTGTTATACCAGAGCCATTAAACAACCACGATAATTATGTGTTTAGAAAATAATACTCGTATATTTATAAATTAAGTTATACGCATTAGCAATTATTATTACAATAATTCTAAATGTGAGGTAACTCAATGCCTGCTACGATCCTTCGTATGGCTATGGTTAACTAAAAGAGAGAGAGAGACATTTCCACCTGTATCCAGTAGCGTGGATGCCAAAACTGGGGGGCAAGGACAATTTACTTTCCCTTAGAAGACAAGTTTGAGTTTGAGTTTTATTTTAGGTCCACTTTTATGCGCAGATAGACTAATTGGGACTGGACCTACAGTTTAAAGTGGGATCCGAACCACTATGTGCCTCCACCTCTCCAAACGCTGCCACTGATGGTAGCCTTGTATCATTGGCTATAAAACTAAAACTACCCAATATTGCACACTACAGCTTTCTGGAGACTGCCTCTCTACGCAACAAACACATTTATTTATGTAATGCAAGGACAAAATTGAAATTTTTACATGTTTCAAAAATCGTTAATGTTATTTTCGTAGCTTTTTATAGGTTCACATTACAAAAAGTCATGGCTCGATGGGGGGGGGGGGGGGAGGCATGGCCCCTTTCCTCGCTACGGGCCTGCTAACAATCGGTACTCATTTATTTGCTGTACAGGTCTGGACAGTGATGTGATTCTTCGCCTGTTGAAGTCCTGATTCGAACAACACTACTTTAAAGAAAGTTCCGAAAGATCAGTTCTCTCTGTTACAGGAGAAAACAACCGCCCTTCACGTCCGCTTGGAGCTCAGTATATCCTGCCTTCAAACCTTTCCCACCAATAGCGTCTGTTTTAGAAACTGACAGCTCTTGTCAAGTCCACGTGGAGTAAACGGCATGTTGCCAATTCAGTTTCTTTAGAGATTTCGTAACGTGATGTTGCGCTATTTTGGCTAGGTTGTGTTATTGTGTGGTGCTATTTTTTTTATATACAATATGGAGACCTTTGGAATATAACGTTAGGAATGAATGGATGTCTAAACACTGGAGGTAAAAGTGACAGCAGCGCTTTTCAGAAGAAAAAAACAGGTGCTGTCTCGAAACTATTTACGCGCCCGGTCGGCTTCCCCTCAAGCCGTGTCAAAGATATCAAACTGGCGTTCGAATAAGGACTTCGACTATACTCCAGTAGTATAAAATACAATAGGATGAGGACCACTTACAAGTGTAGAAAAGAAGAGGTTATTTGATTGAACAATCCGATTTGCCTACACTTAAAACAATGCCAAGAGGGGCTTATACCCCAATTTTTCAAGTGTGATATGCTTTTAATTTTAAGAAATTTTGAATTCTAGTGTAGAAAAGATGAACCCTCCTCAGACAGATTTGCCTACACTTAAAACTATGCCAAGTTCCCATATCATCTTATTGTTTATAGTGTGTTTTTCTGTCAAAATCCCAGGAATCTTGAATTCTAGTGTAAAAAAGATGAGCCTCCCCTCAGATTGATTTCACCATGTATATTAATATAAAGCTCATAGCTCCTGGGTTCTGAGATCCAGTAGAGTGTGGTGCATAGCCCCATGGTTTTTATTGCCTTGTAATCAGGAGGCTTCTGGGTTTGAGTCCTCATAAAATGTGAAGCCTCCCCTGATGGCAAAATGTTAATATTGTTGCTTTGTAAACAAGAGGCTCGGGTTTGAGTCCTGATAAAATATGAGATTGAAATACATGTGGCAAAATAATATCTCCACACGTGAGATTTTGAGAATAATTACTGCTAGTTGATATACAACTGATAGCTCCCAGATCTGAAACCTGGTAAAGTGTGTTATACAACAGCATAAAAGAGCAAAATTATTTTATATTGGGGATCACCAGAGCCTAGTTATTGCTGTTGTTTGGGTATAAAAACACCAGCTCAGCCACTAACTGCTGTTATAATTGTTTTGGCTATACTTGAAATTAAGCGAAAAATACTTATATGCCGGCATGCAAGCAAAACTAACTTCCCGCTCAATACAATAGGAGAAGAGCGGGCATGCATAATTAATTGCTTGCATGTTTTTTCTAATCTTTGATCAGTCCCATGTCTCGGCCAGCAATTAATCATGCATGCCTGGGAGATTATATCTCTTGCATGCAAGCATATAAAATCAACACTGTGTCCTTTCATCTTTCAGAGAAAATTACCATGCCAGCAGATATAATCTCTAATTTACTGGAAGAGCATAGAACTCCACTCTTTCATGCCCGAGCCAATTCATTTTGCCTTCTTCTGATAATATATACCGAGAGAGAGTTACAAGGATATTTATTCCACATTTCAAAGTCCCACTTTGAATTGTATTTGGCAGAAGTGCTGTAGACATAGTTCCATGGCTTATATCAAGAGGCCCCCCAGGTTGCAAACCTGGTAGAGTGTCTGGGCCTCCCTGACGGCAAAATGTTGGTATTATTGCCTTGTAATTAAGAGGCTTCTGTGTTTGAGTCGGCCCTCTAGAATTGCTCTGTGACTCTCTCATTTCTTACATCATAAACATATGATTTTTCACCTATGAGAATAACACTACATATGGTGTCATCGGGGAGTGTATCGTGGAATTCACAGATAATTTTAATATTTGTCCTGTCATTAACCACAACTTGTTTTCTTTTTGAAGTGTTGATGACAAACATGGGTCTCTGTGCTTTGAATTCATCTGGTGTGTAATACATGTCAGTATTGCCAGTAGTGACCCTTTTGTATGCTGAAAATGCCTCATATAATTTAAGGAAATCATCCTTGGACATGTCTAAATTATAATTTTCTCTAGGAAAGACCTCATTTCTGCCATTTTTAAGATATATGTTCTTGATGTTGCAGTTATCAAATTTACTTGAATTTTTTTCTTGATTATTGTGTCTTCCAGTCTGAAACAATACTACTACAAAATCCGGCATGTCATATTGTATACTGGAGAATGAATTTGTACCATCAAACTCATAATAGGTACCAGATGCAGGCTTCTGTACACATTGATATGTATAAAATTGTAGAGGAATCTGTGGATTTTTTAGAATATCTGCTTTGTATTTAAGAGCATAACTGGCTTCATATTCAACAACTGGCATTCTTAGCTCCATAGTCTGAATAAGGCACTTGCCTTCATCAGGTAGGGTATTAGGCAGAGCTTCCCCTGTAGAGTTTAATGTGCTGTACCTCATCAAAGCATTATTATCATTGGCAGCTCTTCTAAATGTAATTCTTAAACCACCCTTCCACATAATATCTTTGTAATCTGAGAAGAATCCTGGCAACAGGCGCATGGGGAACAGCACTGTGTGGTTCTTAGATAATATCTTATCACCAGCTTCAAATCCACCTATTTTGTAGTAAGAAGCCTCGGTTTTGGATAATTTTAGTGTGGCCAAAGCTGTGGAGGTAATGCCGGGATAATCTATTCTGTTTATAACAACACCATGTTTTCTGATCTCAATTTCAGAGAACAGATGTGGCACAAAATTATCTACCAATCTTATATTTGAATTTGCCGGATAATCGGTACCATCGAGTTTTACAACATCAAATTTGATGTATAGATCTGCTCTGTGGGAGTGTATAAAGCCATCCCCTACATCAAGATCAACCTCAATCTCTGTGTTGGGTTGATTTAAATTTGCAAATGTCCTCCTGTTTGGGGGGAATGATTGTAGCTCATAACTCTCAATATTTTCCATTTTTTCTTGTATGTATTTTTATTTAAATATTAATCTCTATGATTGCAGTTGTTGTGGCTCCAGCAAAATCAACTAATTCTTCTTTTTCATTAGTGACCATCAACTCAATGTAATCTATTCTATTATGACACACAGGAAAATATAATGTTGGGGATGGATTGTAGATGATGGGCTGCATGAATTCAGAGTTAGGTTTGAATGTTGCAATGATGCCAGTTTGTTTGTGAGTGCCTATGCCATTTGATTTGGTGATCATACCCTCGGCCACATTACAGTGAATATTCAGAGTCTCTATGGCTAAGAATTTAGGTATATTAATAGCAGTGTGTTTGATGGCCGGTTCAAGTTTTGTATTGTTCTCAAAGCCTAACAGCTCTCCTATAGTACCCAGATCTACTGTTTCTGTGGCAGATACAATCTCTACTCTGTGAGTGACAGAATTTTGACTTAACACTACACCTCTGGGTAATTGAGCATTTAAAGTAGATAGATTATATTGCCCTGGAGTGATGACAATTTTTTCATCACCAACTGCAATTTTGTTGTTGTGGTGTGTAATATTAGGGATCAAGTACATGCCATAAAATGCTCTGAGAGCTATTGTTTTGGGATACACTATGTCATCATGTAATTTGAGTTTCAATATTGAATTTTGGCTGGTGAGATGGAATACCCCCATGATGTTTTAAATACCACAGGGCTTTTTGAAAATTTTCAATTGATGGTTTATTTATTTGAGACATATATCTAAGAACAGATAAACACAAATGTCCACAATTAACATCTTTGAAGTTTTGAACACGGGCATTATTGTAATAAAGATTAGTTGATTTTAGATATTTTACTAAATTTTCAGGTGGAACACCTCCAAATGAATCAAACACAAATGCCTCATCTTTTAAATATTTAAGATAACAGATCCAGTGAGTGCCCTGATTTTTGTACTTATCCAAATTAACAATGCCACACTCTTTGTTGAGTGGTTGTTCTGGTAAAGAATCAGACATGTACACACCTCTAAAATTTTTGATGCCCAGTGGCTTGATTAAAGCTTCAATATCTTGGTTTGTAAGCGGCTCTTGTTTTTTTTAAACTTATTCATGGCTCTCTTAACACCTTTGCCTTGTTTCTCCATGGCCTGGTTATGGCGCTTCAATTCATCTAATTCTGCCTTATTTTTCTTGGCATCTATTACTGTTTTTGCTATGGCAGCTGATCCCCCAGCCAAGCTCCCAACAGCCCCGAGAGCAGCTAACATGGCAGGGATAGTAAATATAAATCCCCCCACATGTGATTTTTTCCTGGATTGCTGTAATTTTTTTAATTGGGGGGGTACTAAGTAATAATTTCATACCATGGCCCTTGGCAATACAAGAGCTTTTTTTCTTGCGCTGTTTTTTGGTCAAAAGGCTATCAATAGTTTTAAGAGATTTAAGACCTGCATAAGGTATTTGATACATAACACCCTTGGCCTTCATTGTAGGTTTATTATATACATATTCACAACCCCCACCCCAGTTTTTGTTTGGTGTTCATAGCTATGGTGGTTCCCAATGCTGCTATCTTTTCACTTAAAGAAGCATTTTTGCTTACAAATCTACCAAATGCAGCCTCTTCTAATTTCTTGTCTGCAACATGTCTCTTGTCAAGATCAGAATGTGTGTTGTATGCTATGTCATGGTCTCTACAAGCAGCATCTAGGGGATTAACACCAGGATCACCTCTGTTTAATCTATGCTCCAATTTTGTGCCTAGACCACAATACTGATAGCCTGGAATGTGTAGTTCAAATGGCAGCTTGTTTATAATGTCATTAACCAGCCCCCGACCCTCAGAAATATTCCAAAATGTAGGTGGTAGAGTATTAATAATTTTTATAAGATATCCAATGCCCTTAGTATCATTTACTATAAAATTAGACAATTTGGTGCTTATCATGTCCATAATTCCAACTTTTTCATTGTAAAAATTGTGGTTGCCAGCATTTTCCTCCCCAGCTATCACCAATAACCTATCTACAAGTTTCCTGACATCATCAACCCACACAAATTCTTTGGGCAGGGTGTTGTATTGTTTGATTCCACTGCCAGTCTTGATCTGTGACCATATGGACTTGATTAAATTATTGTATTTTGCTCCACTGCTAGACTTGACTCTTTTTTGTGTGGGATCATTGTTCTGGTATAGAGCATCTGATTTTATTAATATTTCTTTGTAATACTCATAATCTTGATCTGTATAGCTGCCAGGTCTCTTCCTAGTCATCAGTTCCCACAATCCAGGTGTTCCAGGATACTTAACAAAAGCACCTTTTTCTCCAAGACGAGATTCTGAATATACAATTATATCATCTCCCATAAATGTTACTCTGAAATTGCCAATTCTATGTATGATGCTACCATCACGCTCTGTGTCAGCATATAAGCCAAAGACCTCATCTTTATTGTCTTTAGGTGTGCTTAAATATTTTTGAGCAAGAAGACCCAATTCAATAGGATCCTGAGTAGCTTCAATTCTTCGAGGACCAACAGGACTAGGTGTATGAATACTGGAAAGTGGGGTGAATGGATAATCTAATATGTTTCTTGCAGCTACAGGTACAAGCTCTGTGATCAAATTTTGATTTTGCTCTGTAACAGTTTTGATATTTTTACCTAATTCACCAATAGCATCAATTATAGGCTGTTCTGTGCGCTTGTGTTGTTCATAAAAACCTCGGTTCTCTGATTTCCATCCCTTAAATCTTTTTACAAGATAATCTCTTAATTTAAGATCATCAATAATTGGCCTTTTCATGGTTATTTATATATGTTTCAATGTCTAGAAAATTGTTGATTTTATTTCTGTATTTGCCAGTATTAGGTGTTCTTGTCATATCAATTGTGACAAACCCATAACTGTCCTGGTTCCAGCACTTACTGCAAATCTTGGAAAAATCATTGTAGCTCAAGTCCCCACCTACATATTCATCATGTATGTGTTTGAGGTTGGTATGATCTTGATGAAACACATATAAAATTGCTGTTGTCTCGGATCAGCTGCTTCGGAATTTTAGAAAAAGTCTGTGCCAGGTAGAAGCAATCAATATTTTTGTGTCGGCCCTGTGTAAAGAAATTTCTAACCTTGTTTTGATTATCCAGTATAATGTCATCAAACACAACAACATAATTATCGAGACATTCATGGAGTGGCTTAACATCTGGTTCAAAAGTGGCTATATCCAGTCCATCATATAGCTTTATCAGCTGCTGATATTTTAATTGTTCCAAGCTCTTAGAGAAGACATACAAGTGCCTGTTTTTCCAGTCTAACCAGTTGGGTGCCAATAAAAAATTATCAACCATTAGTGTAGTTTTACCACAAGCAGATGGCCCAACAATAAGACACCTAATATTATCAGGCAGCAATTTTCCATTTCTCTTATTCTGCTGTTCAGGTTCTGGCAGCCTTTTTATAACATCCCAGGTGTTCATATTATCACTTTGTTTGCATCGATCCAGCTGTGTTCTGGGAGTCCTAGCCATTTGACAAATAACTTGTTGCCTTTTCTGCGGATGATTTTTTCTATGAGATATGTGTCAGGCTGTTTAGTTTTGCTGAGCTCTTCTTCATAAAACCTGCCTTTGAGAATTTCTCCTCGGTGGTCTTTTATTATATATGTGTTAAGAGTCCCAGGTTTAACTTGAACCACTGTAAATAATTCAGTGCTCCAGTTTCTTGTAAAGCCTCTTTTGAATAAGTGCTTATATTTGCTGATTCTTACTTGATCACCCACCCTGTATTTGGCTTTTCTTGTTGTTGGCTGGTATCTAGGATAATAAACAGTGCTGATCAATTTTTGCTCATCAGATGAAGTTACTTCAGAGGGTTTCATGTTGATTGTGGAATGGACCGAGTTGTTATATTTATGTAGAAGTTCTGGAAGAATATTAATCCATTTATAATTACCTTGAAGTGTAAATTGTTTATACATAAGATTTTTTAGGGTTCTGTTGAATCTCTCTACAATTGAGGCCTTGAGATCACTGTAACTCGAGTAATGTTGTATTGCCTGGCTTTTAATGAATTGTTGGAACACAGAATTATAAAATTCTTTGCCATTATCTGTTTGCAAATAGCGCGGTGATCTTCCACTCTGATTGATGATTGTCCTGAAGGCTTCTGTAACACATTTTCCAGTCTTGGATTTGAGTGGCACAGCCCAGGCAAATTTTGAAAATGTGTCTATCACAGTGAGTAGATATTTGTAGCCCTTGTTGATTTTGTCTAAGTTTTTCAGCTGTCCACTTGCCATCTCAATCAAGTCGCTCTGCCATAAATCATCTATGCCCTTTGTGACTACTGGCAGTCTCTTATAATTATGTCTGGCTTGTCTGTGTAATTCATCAACAATAATTTGTCTAGACATAATATGAAAACAAGAATATTGCAACTATGGGGTGTTCAGCAGCTGATACTACAGGATTTTCTAAATATAATTTGTCCCCTAATTGTATTTTAAATTCCAGAGAGCCATCATCTTCAACATATGCTGTTTCTAATGTATTGGGATCTGTAAAATCCTCTAATTCTACACGGGTGATTTTCACTTTGTTATCAGCATTTGTTATTGATAAGGTAGCGTAGTGGTGTGCCTGTGGTTGTAGCCAATATTTGATCTTGATTGGTCTCAGTGTGCCCCCAACAAAAAACTGGTAATAAAATTGTGCAGGGGACAGCATATATATTTTGCCACCTGGTGTAAATGGTGAATCATATTCTTTGTTGGGGATGCTGTACAATTCAAGAATTACTGTATGTTTTGGATTCTCGATTATGCCTGTTATTTGTTTTTCTGCTGTAAGCAATCTGCTTGTTACAGATTCAAGGTGCTCATTGATGGTCCTAACAATCTCATCGTGCCCCGGCTTGATTCTTATGTCCACAGCAAGTTTCTTGTATTGTTGCACAATTTCTTGTAGCTGGGTGGCAAAAACAGACAGAGCATTTGCTTGATTGGATTCCATGGTCCCTAGCTGTTGCTTGATATTGGCTACAATTTGCTGTAAATTTTCAACAACTGCCAATTTAGAAATTTGAGCTGTAAGATCATGGACCTGTCTTCTGATATCCTCAAACAGGGCATGCAGTTCATTAATATGTTGATTGGTTGGTAGAGTGGCCACTGTCTGAGTAAGTTGTTTGATCTCTGCCTGGATATTCTTGATATCTTCTGATTTCAATATGCGATTCACTGCCCTTTTTATATTTTTAAGTTCCTGTGATGTAGGCAGATTTTATACAGTATTTTGCAAAAATTCAAGTGCCAATTTTATATTGTTTAATTCAGAAGCATCAGCCACATTTTGCATAGCATCTTGGAGCAGGGCTATATCTGCCTGAGTGGGTGTTGATTGTTGTAAAATTTCAAGTTTTGTTTGGATATCATCGATCAAGTGATGAAAATGAGATAGCTCAGATTCAGTGTTGAGGTTTTCAAGTTTTGTGATCTGTTGCTGGACACTAACAAGGGTATCTACAATCCCAGGCAAGCGGGATTCTAGAGTTTCTTGTACATTTGCCAAATCACTTTGCACTGCTGCTATTGTACCTTCAAGATGGGTTATGGTACTTTGAATTTTTCCAAAATCTTCATATGTTTCAAGTTGCAGCTTAATATTTGCTACACTCCGAGTTATTGCACTCAAAGCATCAGAAGATGGCAAGTTGTTCATAAAATTTTCAAGTGTCTCAATTTTTTCTTTAACCTCGGCTATGGCATTGTTCAAGGGGTCCAGATTAGGTATCTGGAGTGACTGAATCTGTTCCTTTAGAGTGGAAATTACTAGATCAAAATCTTCTTGTGATTTTATGCTTTTGACAATTGTTTGGAGCTGTGCCTGGACATTATTTATTTGCTCTTCCAATTGTTGTTTCAATTGCTCAGAGTTGGTGGCCTGGGTCTTAAATTTGGCTTGAGGAGTTGCTACAGCTTCTTCTAAACTTTGAAAATTATCCAATGTGGCCAAATCAGTATATTTCTGAAGCAATAATTTGAGTTCAGAATCAATTTTAAGAAGAGGGTCCATGCATTGTGATTGCAAATTTGTAATTTCTAGTTGAAGACTGGCATTAAGTGTGGTTCGTAAAGCTTGTAAATCACTTCTTAATTTCTTGACTCTGACATCAAGCATCAGAATCTCATCACTGTGATCTTCATGTCTTGTATGGCCAAATATATCATTAGGCATTTTTGTTTTAGTGGTTATTTATTATTGAATATCTGATTCTTAATTCTATAAAAAAAGGTATAAGCTTGTCATAGGATCCAGGGACCTCAATATATAAGCAGTCACCAGCAGAAACAGTATAAACAGTGCCAGAAACCATGTTTGAGTGCTTAATTCTGTAAATATTTCTCCCTACTGAAATCTTGACATCACCCTCAGGGGTTGTAATAAATTGTAAATGTCCACCTACAGGTAATTGGTAATAATTTAAATTGTTGTTGAATATGTACAATGTTTTACCTGTTTTATCATCAACATCTGTAAGTATGCTGTTCAGATGAATAATTAACAAGCCACTCAGTTTAGATATTATATCAGGAGAGGGTTGTGGTGTTGGCAGGTCCATAATAGCCTGTTTTTTGAACCCAAATAAGTTCATAGGCATGTTTATTTATTTCAAATCATGCTCTGTAATTGGGCATTGATTGCCATTTTTCAAATAACAATGACCCCATGGTAGAGTATGTATGCCACATGATAAAATGCATCTCTTATCATCATGTGGGTCCAGAGCCACTTTTCTTACAATATTGCTAGTCAATAAGTGATCCACACTCTGAATTCTATTTTCTGATGTTCTGATTGTGCTACATGATTTGAGGCAATTTTTGTAATCTTCAAATTCAAGCTCTTTGTCTACAGTTACTTTGCCAATGCCCTTTGCCTTTTTGGCAACAAAACCGCTGCATGTTTCAAAACTGTACATCTTGGCCCTTAACCCAGCAAATGCCACAATAACATCACCAAGTGTCTCATCTTTTAACTTGCCAGGCACCTTTTTGTTGTGGGGTTGAATCCTTGTATGTTCACTGCTATCAAAATATTCAAGCAATTCAGGCTGTGACATATCTTGATAAACATCTTCTGTCTGAATATCAAGAATAAAACTATCCGTGTCCATGTACATCAGTTTTACACGATTTTTATAAAAAGGCTTCAACACATCATAATACAATTTTAACATATGTAATTTGGCCAATTCCAATATCACAGCCCCTACATAAATAGGCTTGTCAAACTTAATTTTTGTTTTTTTTTCATGTTGAAGAGTGCCATATTTTCATCATAAATTCTTCTATAATTGAAATTAGGCTTTGCAATCAATTTTTTGCTCAGGCTGGGGTCAGTAATTATTTTAACATCGGTATGTTTTCTGACATTTTCAATAGTTTTGCCATATACAGAATTGACCATCAATTTAAACAAAGATTTATCAAATTGGCTCATTGCTGATGTTCGAAGCTCTGTGTTTGTACCAATATATGGTTTCAACCATCTTGAGTGCCTGAACCTCAAAACTTTGCCAATTTTGGTTACTTGAACACCATGATGCATCAGGAACTGGAGGTTCTTGTAATATATGACATAGCCCTGTTTTGGCTCCAGTGTCATCATCAATTTCTTTTGTTTAGAGCCAGGTGAGCACTTAACCTCAGGAATTGGGGGCAGATCAGAAAATGTGTTGTGTAAATTATCTGGAATTGTCAGATCAACCTCTAAGAATAGGCCATAGTCACTATCATCAAAATCCTTAAGATCTTCAATATTGAAATCTTCAACCCACTCAAGCCCTGCATATGGCAGTTTATCCATCATAGCGTGACCATACAGGCTATTGGCATCCACATAAAGTATATAATTTGATGGCAGTGCTGGATCATAATCAGGAATATATTTGTTATTTGCTCTGGCATATCTCTGAGAGCATTGCACCATGCCTCCTCTTATACATTGCTCCATAAACAGATACATGTCTTGATCTTGGGTCAGATCCAATTGCATTTTAGTGTTTAAAAACATTGCAGACCATGCTAGCCCCGGAGCACTGTAAAAATATATTGGATCCAGTTTATAATTTTGCATGGAAGATTTTCTGAATGCCTGAAGTATATCAGCTAAGAGAGTGACATCAAGTTTTAAATATGCCATGTGATAATCACCAAATGTCTGGCATTTTAAATTGTTCCACATCAATTGGGCATGGTGATAATCTTCATCAGTGATTCCAGATCCTCTGATTTTGCTGTAAAATGCTTGTTGTGGTGGCAGAGCAGACTCATCAAATTTAGAAAAATCTGTAACATAATCATATGGATATACACCCTTCCGCCTAATTAATTTCAGGTCCTGATTTGGAAACATGGCACATGTGATTTTGAATTGATCATCAGATAATTGAGTGGCCAGTGTAGCCAGGCTAGCCGATAAAATTCTGTATGAATCAAGAAATCTTAAGTGAATAGGAACACCATTAACTTTAATTATTTTGCTAATAGCAATATATTTCTCATCATTTTCTGCTAAAATATTTAAATTCTGCTTCTCAAACCCCTCGTACCTGATCAAATGGTGGAAATCATAATTGTATCTGAAAATTCAGAATCACATACCGGGCATTTTTCTGCATTATTGAAATCTTCAATCTGTTTCTCTGTTAAAGGCAACATAGGTTTTGATTTTAATAAGATATTAGATGCTATGTCATGGCACTCATTTTCTATTCTATGTGCAAATTCTTTGATGGCATCTGCTCCCATGTATGAATCTTTTTTACTAGCTACACCATCCCGTATAACTATATAACAAAAACTGGAGGGTTCTTGTAATTGATATGGTGTAATTGAAGATTCCTCAGGGTCTGGGCTACAGAATGCAAGAGGTTTGAGATTTGATTCAAAATCACAGACTATATATGCTGGGTGTTCCAACAAGGCTTCAAACTTTTTGAATTTTGCATTTTCACTTGGCATTGGCGTTACCATATGAACAGGTTTATAGTTGCCACAGTATTTTAAATGTTCAATTAACTTGTTTTTAGCAATTTCTGCATTCACTTCCCGAACCCCATTCACTATTTTTTGACCATCAAATACAGTTAAACATCTTCGGCACAACTTGAATATTGTCTTAGATTTGTCTAATTGTTTTCTGACTAAAGCTTCAAGACTGTGTATCAGAGTGTAATGATATGTGCCATCCCCTTCAATTAAGAGCAGATCAATCGGAACAGCAGAATCATCATCAAATGTACTGATTCTGAGAGGTGCTATCAAGCAATTGCCACGGCCAGTGGAACAAATAAATACATTAATAGATAATTGTTTACCATTAATATACCTGGCCTTTTTTTCAAATTTATCAATATTCTGAACAGACATTGGATATTCTAAGCCCTTCATTGCTTCATCGAAATTGTGTTCATATTGTTTATAATAAGTTATTCTCTCAGGATGCCTTGAAACTGGATACAAAGCAGCTAAAATACACCACAAAAAGCATTTATCATCATTATTTTTTATATTAACCACGGCTGTTTTGTTTTTAATATTGGCAGGTAATGGCAAATATGTAGAACCTTGTAATGGGCTGAATTCAGAAATATTAACATAGAGCTTGTGTGGAGATCCGCATAGGCTCCATCCAGACTCTTTTGCTGCAAATTC
The DNA here is from genome assembly GCF_977018435.1 of Lepisma saccharinum. Taxonomy (NCBI): domain Eukaryota; kingdom Metazoa; phylum Arthropoda; class Insecta; order Zygentoma; family Lepismatidae; genus Lepisma; species Lepisma saccharinum. Next base: position 37,055,823 of record NC_139242.1, on the reverse strand, counting down.
AGAGTGTTTAATATTTAATTGATCTATCAAACTGCTTATTATTTTGTCTGAATTTGCATTTGAGTATACAGGTACAGTTTCTGTTATGTGGGGCTGTGTAAATTTTGTGCCGTTTGGTTTCTTATATTGTGTAAACAATTTGAGGGACAGCTTATAAGAGCCATTTTGTGCATTTAGAATTGCCTGCACATCAGGATTTACACTGTTCAAAAAATTCTTAATGCCACATCTTGGCTCTGATACAAACCGGTAATCCCTAAGTTGGCTATTAAAACTGCTATGGATAGGTGGTTCATAGCGTGGCTGCTTTGCCGGTCCAGCATTAACAGGTGTTTCATGCTTCCTTTTCAGACCAGATGTAGATGGTTGTGGGGGCAATATTGATGACTGTACATAAGAATTACACTTATGCCATTTGTAATATGCCTTGCTTAATATTTTATAGCATCTTGGACACATTTTTGTGTCCTTTCTGGCCTTTCTGCATTTCTTAGAGTCACAAATATGCCGGTGCCTAGACCAATTAGAACTAGATATTTTTTTTTTGCATTGATTGCAATATTTTTGATTTGGCATTTTTATTGTTTATTTATATAAAATTTCCTGGTCCAAAAAAACAGAACTATGGACAATATGCCAAAACAATTATAACAGCAGTTAGTGGCTGAGCTGGTGTTTTTATACCCAAACAACAGCAATAACTAGGCTCTGGTGATCCCCAATATAAAATAATTTTGCTCTTTTATGCTGTTGTATAACACACTTTACCAGGTTTCAGATCTGGGAGCTATCAGTTGTATATCAACTAGCAGTAATTATTCTCAAAATCTCACGTGTGGAGATATTATTTTGCCACATGTATTTCAATCTCATATTTTATCAGGACTCAAACCCGAGCCTCTTGTTTACAAAGCAACAATATTAACATTTTGCCATCAGGGGAGGCTTCACATTTTATGAGGACTCAAACCCAGAAGCCTCCTGATTACAAGGCAATAAAAACCATGGGGCTATGCACCACACTCTACTGGATCTCAGAACCCAGGAGCTATGAGCTTTATATTAATATACATGGTGAAATCAATCTGAGGGGAGGCTCATCTTTTTTACACTAGAATTCAAGATTCCTGGGATTTTGACAGAAAAACACACTATAAACAATAAGATGATATGGGAACTTGGCATAGTTTTAAGTGTAGGCAAATCTGTCTGAGGAGGGTTCATCTTTTCTACACTAGAATTCAAAATTTCTTAAAATTAAAAGCATATCACACTTGAAAAATTGGGGTATAAGCCCCTCTTGGCATTGTTTTAAGTGTAGGCAAATCGGATTGTTCAATCAAATAACCTCTTCTTTTCTACACTTGTAAGTGGTCCTCATCCTATTGTATTTTATACTACTTACTCCACACCACATGTATAATGGAACCACAAGCAAAAAAAAAGAAAACCTGCGCAGACCTGCGACTCCTGTGCACCGTACTCCCGCGTGGAGGGGAGGGGCAGATTGGAGTATGCTTTCTTATGGCCCGAGCTGAACGGAGGAAGGGAAAGCTGCCCGGAGACTTTTCGTCGAAGATTCTTTTCCTTGTGGTCGCTCTATACATTTCAGCCTGAAAAATTGTAAAAGTATTCCCGGGTTTGTTATCCATTGGAAGCACATTGCACAACTGTAGGTCCAGTCCCGATTAGCCTATTTGTGCATAAAGTAGACTTAAAAAAAGAAGTCACACTCAGACAAGCTCAAACTTTTAAATACTCACACACTACCTTAGTGGTGGAACAGTCGAGTCGAGTTCAAAGCTTCTGGGTTCGATTTCAGGGCAGGCCACTGTTGTTTCTATATGTTTATTCTTTCACTATATTCTATCAAATCATTATTCATCTGCATTCTGACGATTAGCCTAAGAATGTTGAAAGGTGACGTTAATTTACTAACTATACCAATGCAATATAGACGTAATACTGTACATAGGCCCTTTCTGTGTAACATCTTACATTGCTTCACGAAGAAGTTTTCAACACATATTGCCAACCATCTATTGCTGATGCCTTACCTTGTAAAGTAGCGCCTATCTATTCAGTTTTATAAAGAATTGGCTTGAATTATGCATTATGTGTGTTTGTTTTTTAAAATCATCTGGTGACTGTTCAAAAACAGCTGCCACAGACAAACAAAACAAAACTGAGAAGGAAAAAGTGCAATACGATCCGCGTGTGACGATTCATGAGTTAGATAAATGTGTGGAGATGCTTCATGGCTTAGTTTTCTCATATTCAACGACGAACCGCCGACCTCCGTGGCAAAGTGGTTATAACGCCACGTCAGGGGTCTCGGGTTCGAATCCCGAGTGTTCTTCATCAGTTTCATCATATCGTGAATCATCATCATCTTCGCAATTACACAAAAGTGGCAGAAAAACGAAGTAAAATAAACCCAATCAATCACTCAACGACGAACCGGGGATCACGAACAGTATTGAATCCATCAACTTTCCTTTTGGGGGGACCATCAAACTTCCGGGGGGGATGCAATAGGCACCAAATTATAACACTATTAAAATATATTTTCGATAAGACTGCACAAGCACGGCATGACTACTTTACAGCAAACTAACTGTTGCCTAACCGTTAAAGTACCTTCAAGAAGTTGAAATTGGTTACAATAGAAGCTTACATTACACCAGCCCTGCCACTCTATATGGGCATGGGCGTCCGGAAGGGGGGCAAGGGGGGCCGTGCCAAGACTAGTAGAGTAGAAGGCTGGGGCCATACCTGATCACGTGGTCCTTGACGTCAGGCGTGACGTCACGCGCGGACAGATCGCTCTACGCTCCGGTTTCGCAGCCGAATCAAAGCAGTAATTATGAACAAAAAAGAGCCGTAATTATGCCCAAAAGCTAATTGGGAGTGAATACACAGACTTACTTAGGATCCGACATAACGCATGTCCTTACAGTTGGATTACACAGCCATTTACACACACACTTTATCGGTAGTTTATAAGTCGTCACATTCCTCTGTGAAACATTAGTTTCATGTAAAATTGCGGTTAATACACCTAGTAATGCATTTTGTTAGGGCAGAAAGAAAAATATATATGTTCAATGCGTAAAATAATTTTGTTAAATAAAGAAAGGCAGAAAGCCAAAATTATGGATAAGTTGAATATGTAAAAGAAAACAATCTCGTCTATTGCTCTCTTTTAGGAGTGAGAGAGGAGCTGTTTTCACTTAACTTCTTCAAATTTGGTAACTTTGCTTCGACTATTGGTATTTATTTCTTAATTAATTTTCCTTATTCAGATTACAATTCTGAGTCTTATGAATCTTTGAACTACACAGCGAGGAATGTGAGGAAGTTCCGTGTGTATTATGTAACACACACTTTAAAAAACTTTTCACTGAACGAAAACTTGAGACATAGAACTGAAGAAAGTCGAGGGTCACTTTATATACTTATACGTATATATAATCAGTGGAATGTCGAACAGGGGTGCCTACAGGCGGGTATGTGAAAGCTTGTTGAGTCCACTTAACTTTGGTGGGAAGGGGATTGTGATGAAAATTTGACTGAATAAATAATAGAACAATGGAGGACGGAAGTTGAACTACGTTGTCATTTAAGCATCACTCGTATATAAATAGCAAGTTGTGTATTTTGAAGTGTATGGTAGCCTGATGTTGTGTAATGAGACTACTGGTATTGCAATCCACTAACAAGTCTCGTTAGATGCGATGTGTTCAGTTATATATTGTCGCCCGCTGTTTTTATTTTTTCATCGGAGATCACGACACGTCGCAACACCTCACTGAAGGCATTGTGAACTGCAACACCTCACAACCCACCAGGGTGCGAAATCATTGAAAACTGGTGAGAGGGAGAAAGTTCGTAACCTACAACCCCCCTCCCCACAAACATATGTGTGAATTATACGATGTACATATTTGTAATGTTATTAAAAGTAAAAATAAATTACTCAATTAAAAGAATTATTGTGATTATTAATTAGAAATTAATTTGTTACTTTCATACATATCAGATAGTGTAAAGCAGCTAACTAATTCCTTTACTAACCGGTTAAAAATGTTAATAAATTATGGCAGTTGAAGTGGTTTTATTATGTGTAAGTTTTTGTTTAGTTTGTGCACTATGTTAATATAAATCAATTAGATTTCATAGTTATTATTGTTTTGCATTCTTGTTTTACTTTTACTGTGCGTATTGATGTAGATTTGTTAATGATCTCTTGAGACAGAAAGCATTCAACACTCACAACTACACTAATTTGTGTGTGTTTTCAATATTATTCTTAGTAAAGTATATTTGAAATTTAAAGTAATTGCTTATCTTTTCATTGTTATAACAAAAACTCTTTCCCCCGGGAAATTTTTGGTGTTTTTTTTTTGTGGCCAAGATTGTTGGTGGGGGGAAATCCCCCTCGTCCCCTCCAGGATTTCGCACCCTGAACCCAACAATCGAGAAATACAAGAAAAAAGGAGCGAAAAGAACAAAACAGATCAGCCTTTCCACGTTTCTTTCCGTATGGGGTAAAGACTCAGCTGGGTTTTGTCCGCCCAATGACGTCACACCCGCGGCAGTCGCGAAAAGAGGCGTGTCTGACCCCAGCCTTTCCTTCTAGTAGTCTTGGGGCCGTGCCCCCCCCCACCCCCCCTGGAAAATGAAAGTCAACCAAAAATTATGTATTTCACACATATAATTTCATTTTAGCCACAATAATATGTGTTAATTATTGCATGAACACCATAAATTCAAATTTAAGCAATGTTTTTTTAGGGAACAACACTATTTTTGGGGAAAATGTGCTTTGTTTGCCCCCCTGGAAAAAATACCTTCCTTGCCCCTCCCTGGAAAAAATCCTGCGGACGTCCATGTATATGGGGTTATATTTTTCATTTGTTTCATGAATCATATACAAAGAAATAAAACTGCTTCTAAACTGTTAGTCTGTCACCTCTGGAATTGCTTCTATTTTACTATGCTTCTGCCACTCTTGGCTAATAGTGATTATGAATATGAATGGTATGGTTACAAAATGAGATGGATGAAGAGACCATCTCAAACATTTATGGACAACACGAGATCCACATTGGATTATATATAATATATGGCGTGTGAGTCCAGGCGCCAGATCCTCGCTAGTCTGCAAAAGACAGTCCAGAGTGAACTACGTGGAAGGGATTCCAAATTCAGGATTCTTCCCTAAGTGAAGATGTTGCTGATTATGATGTCCAATGTCGAAATTGTCACTTTTCACAGGCCATCTATTGTAAATATTTTCTTGTGCGGTGTTTGTGACAAAGGAGCATTTGGAAGTGACTCATTTTTTTTTTTTTGGTATTCGTGTAGTTTTCAAATTTTAATTAACGATCCTTTCTCTTGCGAATATAAACTTATAAGTTAGAGATATACTCATTTCAAACAGTTTTTACTCTTTTAAGAAGTTAACCGAGAGCACAGACGAGATAACTATGGAAACCTCAATAACCATCAGCTGGTGGGGTAAATCACAGCCCTTTACAATAACTAAATGTAAAACATGGTAATAAAAGCAGAGATTTCCTGATTACAATTTTAGTGCAGTGGTAACGCTGTCGCATTTGATCCTGGGTTGGATCCCAAATGGAGCCTAACCCTAACCTAACCAAGTCCCAATAGTCATATCTGAGCGTAAAGTGTTGACATCTTTCAGACTTGCTGCTCTGCTTTCAACTGTCAGTGCACTATCTTCAGTGACGTGCGGTGACGTCGACACTTGGGGTAGCAATCAGTGGCGTTCCCAAGGGGGAAAGGTGTGGGTCATAACCCCCCCTTTAGAGTCCAGTATTCCTAAAAAAAGGAATATACAGGAAAAGATTGCAAAATGAGGAATAATTACTAAAGAAAAGCACCTAACGCCCACTTTCGAAAATAAAAAAAACGACTTGATTTGACTCCTAGGTTAGAGATCCCGGGTTCGAATCCCGGCTTTGCCATGAGTGTTCCTTGTGTGTGTCCCTTCATCAATTTTATCGTATCTTCTTCGCGATTAGCCAAAAGTGGCGGAAAATCGCAGTAAAATAAACCAAATGAAACAATCAATCAATGATTTTATTTTATTTTTGTTACTTACTGTCGCCTTTTTTTTTTGTTTGTTTTTTTGTTGGTTAATCGCGAAGATGACGATAAAATTAATGAAGGGACAAAAACAAAGAAAACTCATGCCCAGTTTGGGGTTCGAACCCCTGAACTCCCGGTGTTGTAGCGCGCTGTGATAAGTATAACCACACTCCCCCATGGTTGGTTGATTTGGTGTTTCAAGTCCACTTTATGCACAGAAATGCTAATCGGGACTGGAGCTATAGTTTAAAGTGGAATCCGAAGTCCGAACCACTATGTGCCTTTACCGGGTACCACTTGCAGTCCCTCACGGAGGTCGGCCGACAACAAAGACGAGAGGAAAGCGCTAACCATTCACATACGTGGGTATCGGTAAAAAAAAACTGCATTCTTCCTCAGTGGTAAATTTCAATTGGATTTTTGAAACACCAACTTTGTATATGATTAACGTTTTCCCCAAAAAATTGCATTGCTTGATTTCACTAATTTCTCCATCTCACGATCTTGTTACTGAAGGATCCGGGCTCGAGCCATGGCCTGTGCATTAGTGTTTCTTTGTATCCACCCTTCACCGGTTTAATTTAATCAAATCCTTCCCTTTTTAATGCTCACAACCCCCAAGAAAATAATATTCCTATTGACCCTCACAATAGGAACCCTCCTTACGTTCATCGTCATTGCAGAAGTTACGTAAAATACAAATAATTTAGGTAAAATACAAATAATTTCCTCCCAGTGCATCTGCAGGGCACTGTGAAATCACGAGTCCAGAGTTCTCTGTTTATGTTTGAGGACTAAAAGAGGTAAACGTTGTAAGTGCCAAAAGCGAAAGTGTTGGGAAATCGCATCGTTCCGCATATCAGCCCGTATCAACGTTCACACTAGTGACCTCTTTACACGCCCTTTGAACTACTTACAGGGCTACCAGCCACTTTTCACGTTTACCACATTATAAAGCATGGCACATTTCGCAGTTTAACGTGGAAAACGGTGTTTGAATTATTTTGGCACTTACAGCGTTTACCAATTTTAGTCTTCGATTGTTCTCCATGGCTTTCGTAAGCTCATTAGCTACTTATCGCGATTAAATCTATACAGCTAGAAAAAGTTATGGGGGTGGCAAAAATTCAATATATTAAAGGGGATAAACAGGTAACAAAACACACTTTTTTGTAGTTTCTACAATAATATTCATTTGGATTTTTGAGTTCTGAATTAAATTTTTCATTCGAAATTATTTCATTAATCACTACAGAGTACAACACATAGGAACAAGAATGCGCGCTCGTCAAGGGGTTCGAACGAATCCCGGCTTGGATTGTTATTTGTGAGGTCCCTTTATCAATTTCATCATATCATCATTCAGGGGTTTATCCAGGATTTTTCCCTTGCGGCGGGGTTGGAAACTTTTGGGGGAGTGTAAGTTCGGGGACGTTAATTGCATATTTTAGACCGTTTTTAAATTTTTGCCATAATTCAATGTGTTCATAGATGTTTCCAGACATCCCCCCCCCTTCCCTTCCCTTCACGTAACATTTCAGAAATAAAAAAAAATGTCAAACGCAGAAAAAGATGGAAAATAGATTTTTGTGATAATGTTAACATTTCAGTCCAATGTTTGGAGTGTTACTTTCCGATAATGTTCAGTACTTGATTTAATCAATCGTTATACAAAACACATGAGATGGCATTGAAAAATGCAAAATTTAAACATATTATTACCAGGGATCATTTCATGCAATTCTTAAGCTAGTTATAAAGAAATTAGGAACACTTGCGCAATATATTTTTTAACTGTATTCGTATGCTTCTTGTGGTAGGTGTAACTTGGAGTTTATTTTGGGGGCGCCCAATTCATCGATGAAATATCAGTGAGAATGCATTGCACAGGTGCGTGCGCGCTTGCCTGTCTGAAGTAGTAGTAATAAGTACAGATGTAATATGACTCTGAAATAAATTAAGATACTGCGACCGAAGCGAGCAAGAAAATTTTTAGAACTATTTGTTTGCAAACTGATAATGCATATTATTAATTAAACATAGCGACAATACTTCCATTTCACAATATCCAACGATGTTTACTATTTACAATCTTGCTTTGCTCGTACGGCGTCTTGCCGGACCCTGTGGCCGAGTAGCCCAGAGGTACCAGGTTCGAGTCCCGGGTAAGGCATGGGTATTTGTGTGAATACTGTAAAAATTGAAAAGTGTAAAAGTTGAAAAAGTTGGAATGATGGGGGATACCACTGCGCAAAGGTATTCCTTTTTTAAACAAAAGTGGTTAGCACTTCGCGCCGCGACGCCAAGGGTCCCGGGTTCGAATCCCGCTAGGGCTTGGCTGTTTGTGAATGTCCATTCATCAATTTCATCATTTCATCACTCATCCCCATCTTCACAAATTAGCCAAGAGGCACAAAACGCGAAGTAAAATAAACTAAATCAATCAATCAATCGTACACCGTCTTTTTTACCTCAGAACATGACCTCTGCCCCCCCCCCCTCCCTGTTCTAGCTTCAGTTAGAAAATATGCATATACATAATTTTAATAGTTCTATGTTGCGAATGATTTCCAAATTATGCTGGTGTTTTCAAATATCTGTTTAAACAATGATTCACAAACTGAAATATAGTAATGAAACACACTATAATTATTTACAGCATGTCCATGAAGACTTTAAAATACAGGGTGGCTCAATAAGTCACTTAACACCCTCAGTACAAGGCCACTGCGGCATGGAATGTGAAAATGGCGATGACCAATCATTGCCTGGCCAAGGGGGAACCACATTGACGCCACCGACACGGTCGGCGGCCATCTTGATGTCCGCCATCTTGAATTCAACTTCAGAATTTTAAATGGGAAGGGGGTCGTGCGACATATCAAAATGGGCTAGAATTTTACGAGAAATGCAGTGGTGAAGGTTTTTTCGACGTATCTTTAACCAGTAAAAAGTTATGGCTGAATTCTTGTACCAATTAGCTCCTTTTCGAGGTGTTAGAAAAATGCCTTAAAATTTGTTTAGCGTATCGGTAATGCATCGAGATCAAAGTGACGTCTAGGGAGAGAAGTTCGCATGCCATTGCACACGATTTTAATCGGATACATCCATGAAGAGCTGCGCATTATAAATGGTGGTCGCGAACAATTTACAGTGTGACGCTTCCATTGAATTAAAAGTTCTTCACAGTGACAAGGCTAATGTTTATGTTCATAAGGAAGTTCATAAACAGAATATGTGACCCTTGTCATCTGATAACTAACTTTATACAAAAACTGGTTCATAACGTTCCCATAAGTGTTCTGGTGTTCTTCCCTATTGAAACAACTGTGTAAAAAGTACCTTCTTCCATAAGCAAGGATGAAAAAAACTGTTTATTTAACAAATCCAATTAGCCCTAAGCATTTAAGGTTCCGTTGATGGAAAATTGACTAACCAATCGTGTTCCACACAGCACGCCACACCATTAACTTACCAACACTAACCATTCAGCTTTGATCTGTCGAAAATAGGTTATCAGATAAAAAGCATCGAATATTCTGTTTATAAACTTCCTTATGAACATAAACATTAGCCTTGTCACTGTGAAGGACTTTTAATTCAATGGAAGCGTCACACTGTAAATTGTTCGCGACCACCATTGATAATGCGCAGCTCTTCATGGATGTATCCGATTAAAATCGTGTGCAATGCTATGCGAACTTCTCTCCCTAGACGTCACTTTGATCTCGATGCATTACCGATGCGCTAAACAAATTTTAAGGCATATTTCTAACACCTCGAAAAGGATCAAATTGGTACAAGAATTAAATCATAACTTTTTACTGGTTAAAGATACGTCGAAAAAACCTTCACCATTGCATTTCTCGTGAAATTCTAGCCCATTTTGATATGTCACACGACCCCCTTCCCATTTAAAATTCTGAAGTTGAATTCAAGATGGCGGACATCAAGATGGCCGCCGACCGTGTGGGTGGGATCAATGTAGTTCCCCCTTTGCCTGATAACGATTGGTCATCACCATTTCCATGTTGCGCGCTGCAGAGGCCTTGTACTGGGGGTGTTAAGTGACTTATTGAGCCATCCTGTATAGTGGGAAGTTGGGATGCACGTTTGATAGATACCTGGTATTGCTTTTGAACTAAATCGGTCCAAGAATTTCATATACCCTTACAAAACTTTGGAAAATAACGCTTGACGCTGTTGAGAGTTTATCTTTCAAATACTGACTTTAGAGAATTAGGAGTTATGTGCCTCTTTGCCTTAAAAGAAAACTAAATAACATGTGCAAATAAACGCATGGCATGTTAGCTGCAAAGGGAAGGCAAGGAATTTCCACTTCTAAATTGAGGTAATGCTTTATTTATAATTATTTAGAAATTGATTAGCATTTATTTCACTTTCTAACACAAAGAGCACAATGAACCAAACGAAATTTTTGTCTCCTACGTTTTCCAGCAGGCAGTGGAAAGGCCCGTCGTGACCTACTGGTGCGCCTATGGTCAGATATAAATTTGGGACTTAATGTAAATTAAATTTCTTTTTGTGTTTAATTCCTTACGCTTCCTTTGCTTCCTCTGAAAAGTTGGAAAAGATTAAATATGTCATTATGTCAGGGAACCGACTAGATAAAAACAATTTATACTAAATTATATCTTGGCAAACTGACGATAACGTTCATTTAATAGGGTGCCAGTAATTTTACAGGGCACTATGACGTTAACATTTTTCTATTTTTATCTGTTTTGCTTGTTCGGCACCCCATCTGACCTTAATGCCCAGGCAACCACCCCGCACCCCCCACCTTTTACAACTCTCTTTCTAATATATAATTTCTGTTACAAAGGTAAGTACTCTTTGAGCCACAAAAATGGTCACATCAACTATATACTTGAATTAATCACTTAGGTTCTCCATGAAATACTTGCCATTTATATCGAATACTCAGTCCAGTAAATTTTATATTGGTACTAATGAATATCCGTTGAAGAAATTATACTTATATATAATGTCACTGCTTTTCTACTCATCACTTTCTTTCTGTCTGGTTTCATTTTCTTTATCTTCTTCAGACAGTTTTGCATTAAAGTTTTAGACTATGTTTCACTAAGCAGAACGACAACGCACGAATTGAGATGCGACACTGAGATTGACATAAGGCCTAAGGCAGTTGCTTGTTCTCTTTTCTACCACTCCAAAATCATCCATCTCGCCCAAGTTACAGAAAATAGTGTTGCTAACCATTGTAACACAATATACTACAAGGAGTCAAACCTGTACCTTTGAATTTCTTTCTCCCTGTAAAGAGGGCGAGAGGTCAGTTTCACATTTTCCAGATGGCAGTGTCCCTTCCCTAATGCTGACCGAGGCCTTGTCAAGGAAGCTGGTGTTTCCAGGAAATGGTCATGCCGCATATTCTACACTCTCCATCCTTTAGTTTTAGTTGATCGAAAGGTTCGTTGGACTATGCTTCTTGTAAAGCTACATATGGTGACTGTCATTCTATCGTTGATATAAAAATCCACATTTACACCCCCTACAGGGTGCGGGGTGTTCCACTTTTCTGCTGGGGGGGGGGTGTTCCACTTTTCTGCTGGGGGGGGGGTGTTAGTCAAAATTTGTGAAGGTATTGGGGGTGTTAGGGGTATGTAGATAAATCACTGTCATCATTCATCTTCATTTTCGCGATAACCAAATGTTGCAGAAAAGCGAAGTAAAATAAACCAAACTAACAACAAGATCGAGCGTTCTCTTGCCCAAATAGATGCATTCGTATTTATGACTGTTTAGCTTACCCATTTTTTAAAATTGGAGGCCAAGAGAATAGTATATTTAAATAAAACACTACTAAAATGAAAGCGACAGAAAGCGTGAGAAAATATTTGTTATTTAATCATTATACAGGGTGTCATTTTAATGGCGCCCACGGACCACAGATTCGTGTAGAGGACATCAAAACAATCAACTTTTCTCAGTAACATTTTTCACGTTGGTGCGTCAATTCGACGCTACAGCCGTTCAAAAAAGACCGTTTTGCCGCCTGGATTTTGGCAACCTAACACAACATTTGATCGTATCTGTGACGTCATTTCATGCGGCGAAACAGCGCACGGTAGGGTTGCAAGGAACACACAAATTTTGTGAAAAATGACAAACTACCAACCAGAAGATCAGCAGTCATCTCAGGGAAGGGCGAAGTGAACCAATGATATGAGAAATGGTAAAAAAACGTATTCAAAATGAAGAGTCAATATCGGATTTTGTCTCAGCCTACATGTCAAATATCAACAACAATAACTTTTATTGTACTTACAACTTACATGTGGCTGTTTACGCCCAGCTACATGTCAATTATATTTGCAAATCTCGTTGCAAGGTTGATATCTACAGGTTTGTGTCCGGATGCCTTGTGGTACTTTGTGCTGATAACGGAAGTATCTGAGGTTCACGTTGTTGCATTACGGCTAAAACACGTACAACCACAGTAACAATCTAATGATGAATCAGTAGCGAATATATTAAACTGTTCAGAGTTGCAAACTATTACATGTGTATCCGGTGCGTAGATAAACACAGTCGTCGGAGAGTTTGTTTTACTACTATTTATATCCCTGTATTTTCAACCATTTTTGACACTTGCCTCATAACGCCCTGAATATACATTATATTAACCTATGTGCTGCTTACCTTTGGAATTTTGAGTTCTTTCATTTCTATTTTGTCATCTGTTCAGTGTGTCACAGACAACTAGTATCAGAAGGACGAAGTGGATAGACTAAATTGTAGATGCCAACTTGGTAACTAGATTTGCAAGCTGATACAAAATTCGATATGACCACTTCCACTTGAATTCTATTTTCTTTCTACCATTTTTTGTATCGTTTGTTTACTGTCTGTTAGGTTACAGAACGTGTTTTCTCGTTTTGTTTTACGGTACATAATGTGGCTGATTGTAGCTATGTCATTTTTCACAGAATGTGTGTGTTCCTGGCAACCCTGTAACGCATCGCTTCACTGCGGGATATGACGTCACAAATGCAATCAAATGTTGTGTGTGGTTGCCAGCATTCAGGCGGCAAAACGGGCTTTTTTGAACGACTGTAGCGCCGAAACGACGCTCCAACGAGAAAAATGTTACTGAAAAAAGTTGTTTGTTTTGATGTCCTCTATACGTTTCCGTGGTCCGTGGGCGCCATTAAAATGACACCCTGTATATTCCGTATTTGAAAGGAAAGCATAACATTTTTGTCTGCATATAATACGTTCCCATTTCATAAATAATAAAACTACATCCCATATTGTACATACATATTGTACAACGTGTAAAACTGTGGTGTAAATACATAGAACATAAGTACTACAGAATTTTTCCCCCTGAGATCTTTAGAGGATTTACAAAGGAATCGAGGGGAAACCAATCCACTATCTGTTCCTATAGGAGCTATAAAGCACCCTTTTCAACCATTGCAGCGTGGGTCGAGGGGGCAAGGGAGTAAAGGCAGAAATGTTTCCTTTCCCTTCCGGCAGCCGTTTCTGCCTGGAACTGGTGAGGCGGAGGAACTTGCCCGCTGATCGCACCGAGGGACGAGAAGCGCGTGAAAAAAAAGTATTGCATATGAACTGTGGCTTCAACAAGACAATAAATATTATGATTTGAAAATAATTGGAGATGCGAGATTGATTTATCTATCTCTGCCAGACTAGCTACTCCTTGGTGCACGTCACTGACTATTTTCCATCTACGGCTGTGTATATGCATAAATATACTACTATACTGGTTGTCCCAAGCTCGTAACCGACTGTTTGCTCTGTATGTGCCATGATGGGCGCGTTTATCCACATTGGGTCTTGTTGGTTGCAGTTGGTTCCGCGAGCATGGTTTGGAACTATGCGCGGAGCTGTGACACGGAGTACGCGTCGTCCCATGGGTTCGGTCTTGCCGCGGCGTCTATAGTCCAGTCTAGTCTGCCTCGGTAAAAGTTCGTGAGGTGAGAGCGTAGGCGCACTGCGTTTTTCGTACGAAAACCTCATACACAATTTAATAGTATCTGCATCGGTTTTAAAATTGTCCGTTTCAGTACAAGTACTGTAAACAGAGCATCAACTCATTTCCCAAATGATTGTTTTTGCTTGTGACATGACAGGTAGTAGTCCTTTGGAAGGTCAAGGGTACAAATTAATTTCCAATGTATGAAGCTTACATATACGCAACGCATATACTTTCTTTGTAATGAAAAGCATGTTACAAAATGGAAATAAGTGCTATGCAAGTATTTGTTATTTGCGTAGTCATTCTAACGTTTATTTTTGCCACTCTTTTTGTTTTGTTTCAAAAACTGACATTTGACTGCATCACGTGACACCTCCTCCTCCACCTTCCAAACAATCAAGAATCGAGGTTGGGTCGGTCGACCTAGGAGAAACGAAGCTCGTGGCTTTTCGGAGCCAGATGGCATTTAGTGATAACGTGTAACATGAGCTACCAAAACAGTGTTTAATTGTAAGAAAAGTCTCGTCTTTGTCTGGTAAGTAAACAGGGTATCCTCGCTGCACTTGTCAGGGAAAGAAAATACGTTAGCGATAGTTTCAGTGTTGTAGACACGTCCTGTTTGGTGCGAAGATCCGAATTTCAACATGGCTGACCAGTTTTGCATCGCGCGTTAAATTTTTTATACGTCGATTGAATGTAGCATGCATTTTTCCATCGTACAGTGAGGACATTGCTTTCAGCTCGAAGTGTCGACAAGTGGTACGGACCTAGAAGTGAAAATCATGCATTAACTGTTAGCAGAGATTGGTTTGTTTTGGTATAAATATTCCTCTGTTTACGATGTTTACGTTCCTGTATAAGTATTATGCAAAAATAATGGATGGTATACAAATACACATCAGGTTAAATGCAGTGTTAAGATACCATGAACGGCGTTGTAATGATTTTAGGCTACACAATAACAGTTGTGGATGTAGATAATACGTAAATAATTGATATGTAAACACACGCTCCATGAATTCTAGACGGTGTTTTACAACTTTCATTGCTGCCTATTTGCAAACAGTTAACTTCCCTAATTACAAAGCATATTTCATTACTACTCACTAGTACGTTCGAGAAAACTGAGAGTAATTATGATTCACTGATGCAAAATAATCCTAAGCATTTGGCTTCACACACACCTTTTTACAGATTCATAGTAGGAACTCTTTAACACGCTTTTTGAAAGCCTGAGAAGTGGTTCACGTTAATAAGTATTGCATAATATTCTACAACCTCGAATGAATTGCAATGTGTCCATGGAACTTCAGCTTGTACACATCTAATTGTTTCAAAATCAGTTATCTTTTTAACCCTATCTTATTCTTACCCCTTATTTGTGGGATGCTATTATCTGGATGTGCATTTTGAGTTGAGGGCTTTCAGACCGCTGTTATTTTTTTTTTTGCAATAGAAATGTACAAAAATCACATTTACTTTCTGATTTGCCAATTCTGAGGCTGAGAAACCAAATTAAAGACAAATACTTGTAAAGGTAACGTTATTTAGACTGCAATTAATTGTTTTTTAAAAAAGTAAATTCGTAAATTTTGTTTACAATTAGGATTTCAATAATTATGACATAAAATACCTTTGGCACATACATGGTGAGAAAAATGTTATGGTTGCTGGCCATCCTCTGTACACCCATGAGAAAGTGGAACATTTTGCGTGATTTGTGAATATTGTGTTTTCCGTGAACATCTGTCGTTTTTAGCTGACTGAGATACGTTATAACAGAGTAATTAGTGATTTCATATTGTAATTATCATATCATAAATAATTTATGATGTCAGTGCCAACTTCACGTGTGAACTGCATTTAGAAAGTTACTTGTTACGTGTTTATTTTTAGTGTTGTGCACAAAATGTAACTGCTTTTGGATGTTATGATATGAAGAATATGAAATGTATTGGAAAACTAGTTTCATGCGGTTATGTTATGCTTTAGTGTATATCAGTCTGGAAATGTCGGGGAAATTTTCTGAAGAAATCCATGTTTTCGTGGTAGTGCAATAAAAGCAGGTTTTTGAACAAACAGAAAGGGTAAGAGAAATATTTTCAATTGGTATAATTTAACAATACAGGGAATTTCTCCAATTTGTTTGAATTTTCGGTTACTTACTAATTTGGGTCTCCTAATCACGAATCTGCACTTAAAATTTGGCGCTCACGTATAAATTTGGCGCTTATTTGGGGGCAGGTGAATCCGGCCACTTTCTAACATGCCCTTAACAGGGAGTCTATAGATATAGGCGGGAAGCCGGAGCGGAGCGGAGCGGAGGCGGGGCCGCGATAGCGGTTGGGGGCGGTAGGTCGATTACCCCAGGGGCGGAGCCCGGAACCGGCGGGAAATTCGGAAATCGATGGTGTGGAAATAAGAACTTAATTTAGATTATTTTCCTATTTCCACGTGTGAGCGCCAAATTTTGACTGCAGATTCGTGATTAGGGGGCCAAAATTAGTGAGTATGCCGAATTTCAAATAAAATGGAGAAATTCCCTGTATTGTAAAATCGCTCCTTTCAATTTGTTGTGGACAAATTGTACTTCAGTTTGATGTACTGAGTTTTGCCAGTTTTTTTTTTTTTTTTAGAGTAGACATTTCATATTAAATATGTTTGAAACTCTTTCTTTTGTAGAAATCTACTAAAATATGTGACTGTTAATATTTACCACTTTCTTGTTGCAATTTTTCTTTGGGGGGTGGGGAAGGTGGTTGTTAGATAGTTATTTGAATTTTACTATCATATTTTTTTTACACTAAATCATTATGAATTTTTAGAAAAATAATTCTTTGTTAATCATTAGTCAGTACATGTCAAAGATTAGAAAGGAACTCACTCCTGATACTCACTGGCTTCCCTCCCACTACCTAACAGTCAATTACTTTTCAGCTTCTCTTTGAATTTTTACCTTCACCTGTGAATTGAATACAGTTGAACCTGAGTTATACGTATGTCAAAGTGAAGAGATAATAATATGTATAACTGAGAAAATTTCTTACAAAGCAGATTTAGATACCATGTCATATCATTATTAAAATACTGTAATTGTATCTTCTTTGAGGAACAAAATATACATAATACAAGTTATTTCTGTTATAAAGTGGTAAATTAGCGAATCTAAAAGTATGATTCTTGAGTAAATGCCACTTTATTAGTGAATACTTTGATATTGAAATAGCTACTACAGTAAACTTTATAGGTTTACTACCAAATTTTTTTAAAAAAATTGCATTTCTTTTACTAATGACTGTGCAAAGTATGGTATAAGCAAGGCCTAAATCTGCAGCTATTTCAGTTTTCGTTTTTTGTGGATTAGTGCCCACTTCCTGCATAAATTTTACTTTCTGGTCAAGCATGTAATTTTTTCTCTTTCTGTTGTCCATGACCGAGCAGTAGCAACTGAAAACTGCCACTTCTTTGACATTGTTGTAGCTTGGTTACGTACATATCGACTGTATTTTATGAAAATTAGTATGTATAAATGCATTACATACAAATAAGGTACGTTTTTAAAATTCTATTTTGCTGGAACCTATAGTAATTTACGTATAAAAATGGAATTACGCAGAACTGAGTTACATATAAAGCAGTCTCAACTGTATTCTAAAGCTTGGTTGACTGGAATTCTAAGTGTGTGTGTTTAGATAAACTATAGTGATCTTCTTCCAGACATATTCATGTACAATAATTGGCCTAATTATATGGTTTGGAAAATTCTGGTTCTGGAAGAGTCATGGAATTTTGTCTGCAACAAAGGGACAAAAATGCAGTTTCATAAGTCAAAGCTGAAGACAATGTTGTGTTTTAATATTGTGAAATTGTTCCAGAGGATGAAACTGTGACTGATAGTTACTGTAGATGATTAGCAGTATCTGAACTCATACCCCAATCAGACAGTTAGTTACTGCTCTACCATAATACACGGTGTCACCAGAGTGTGGTTGTCCAGTTATCCATAGCCCGAAAACAAGTGTTCATGTGGAATCACCTGTGATCCTATTCCCGATACTTATCCCATGGTGCATATTTTGTTCCTTAACGTGAAGTTTCCATTAAAAGATTGTGCTTTTGCTAACAGGCTTTAAATGTTCAGTTTTAAGATCATACTATGTAAAATCTAGCAGAATTGTTTTATTTGTGACCAACTGTGCCAATACCAATTAAATAAAGGTACATTTGGTTACATGAAGACTATATACTTATAATTTGTAGTCCAGTATTATATGTTAGCATTTTTTTTCCTCCTCGTAGGTCTACTACCATTATGGAGTTCTAAGAAAGACCAAAAATGCATCGTACTACGAGGATAAAAATAACGGATCTTAACCCACATCTGATATGTGTACTTTGTGGTGGCTATTATGTTGATGCCACAACTATAATCGAATGTCTTCACTCGTGTAAGTATTGTTTGCTTTGCGCCAATTGATGTATAGTTTGTTCAAGAGTTTTGTAATCTTAAAAATACTTTCTTAACTCTTATTATAGGAATTTTACTTGCTGGTAACATTGCTTTGGATCATTAATACTATTAATTCATTACAAATAAGAATAATTTTTAGGAACTTTGATTTCTTTTAAAACTTAGTCTCTTTTGAAAGTAGTGTTCTTTCTTTGATTCGTTTGGTAACTATTTATAGCTTTCTGAAGTTCATTTCATACAGTAAGTAGGATTTCTCAACACTGATCTATGCCACTTGCTATAACAGTATGTATGTGGAAATTAAAGTTAAGAAAAAAGATAACCCTTTGTGCCTCCATAATGTTAGCAATATACATTATGATTATAATGTTGGCCACTACTTGACATACTGTGTGTATGTCACTATTTTGGTTATTATTGTGGTTGGTTTCATTACTCTGTCAAGAAAGAAATTCTCGGTTAAGTTTGAAAGTTGGAAAATGTGATTGTAGCAGGGGAGGTTATCATGACGCAGAACTTACCATGCTTGCAGGTGTGAGTAGAGCAGGGCATGAAATTTCAAGTTTGAAGTCAGTCGCCGGACTCAAGTCTTTGGTCGCCACTATTTTATATTGATAAATAATAAAAATATAAGCAATTATTAAAAATAACATGCCTTAGGAATTAATGTTTGTGTAGCGCTGTCGTTCTACACTGAAGTACCACTTATTAATCGCAGCTGCTGGGTCAAACACTGACAGAGGGGGGTCCATTTACGGAAACTGGGAGCAAATCATCCAGTGTCTCAGCTCAGTCGTCAGAGAGTTCCTGTAAGTAGTCTTGAGTCTGTTGTGACACCTGAAACCTCTCTCACATGAAGCTGTGCTCACTCGTAGAACAGCAGAAAATGTCAAAATCTGGAACAAATTTGGGAATCTTGCTGAACACTCCTCACTGTGAATCTTCTCCAGTGTCTGATTCAAAGTCAGAGAAGAAAACAAAAGTTTGTATTCTGTCCACTCTGCTAACAGAACATCCATTTTATCATTATAGAGGCTCGGGTTCAAGTACATGTAGAGCTTCTTTATTTCTTCTATCCCAAACTGAAGAATATTTTCTTTGGGAGGCCAACCCAAGGTGTCGAAAACATGCAGAGATGCAATCATATCTGTTGACATAGATTGCAATCTTTCTGTGATGTACACCTTCGCATTGTTAATTACGTTTCCTCTAACAGTCTGAAACTCTTTCTCTCCATTTTGTATGTTTGTGAGCTGCACATCCCTGATCTTCCCTGAAATGGATACATTGTCCAAGAAATCTTGTTCGCTTGGTCCAACATTAGATTCCAGGTCAGCCAAAACTGAAATACAGTGTTCAATTCTTATTTTCAGAGATGAAATCAAAAGATTCTTATTTTGTAGTGCCACACTTAAAGGGTTCAATTTCCTGTAAAAATCCAAAAGGAAGTACAGAAGCTTAACAAATTTAAATTGCTTCAAATTTTTCAGCAAACCCTTAGCTTTAGCGCCATCATTGTCTTTTCTATGGTGCACCTGTTCAAGATTGGTCACAACAGCTTTCCATGATTTCAAGAGATCTGTTACAGCAATTTCTTTATCGGCTAACCACCTAATAGTGTGGATACCACTCAGTTTTAGAATTTCTTCTCCTATAACTTCCGCCGCTTCTCTCAAGAGGTGAAGTTTTTAGCAGAGCCATGATAAAACTGAAAAATATTCCTAATCACGGAATCAAATGCTCTACGATATTTAACTCCAACACAGCTAACTGCAAACGATGTGCAAGGCAGTGAATAGTTATCATTTTATTACAAATAGCTTTCAAAGAGAAAAGCAGATGGTGAAGAGGTGTTTCAGCGTGCCGAAAGGCGGTATATTTTGGAACGGAAAATATCTTGTGAGTAGAAAACAATGGCAGACTTTCCTCTTGGATATCGCGAGGTGATACCTGACCAAACTTTACCAGAACGATGGATGGAATATAAAATCAACACAGGAGCTACACAAAGCACACTGCAAGACATTAAGGTGCCTGAAAGAGCTGAAGGCATTGATGAACTACCCATATGACGAGATGTACGAGGACGTGGAGAAGATAATAGAGGCTCGAGCTAGATCTCTTGATCTTATGACCAACAATTATTATGATTTCCTGTATTCTTTTCATGTGATGAAAGGAAACATGAGGAAAGCTGCATCTGTTATGTATGAACAGGCATTGAGGCTTAGCAAAGAAGGAATGGGAAAAACCAGTTTGCAAAAACAGGCAAAGTGCTACTTGGCATGCCTTAATGCACTTCGGTTAGTGGATCCTAAGTACGCATGGATAGTTAAACCAGTTCCTATTGTTGACAACAATGAAGACATAAATGTGCCACCAGGGTTGAGTCCAAAGAGAAAAGCAGATGGTGAAGAGGTGTTTCAGCCCAGAGTCACAAAACAAATGGAGGTCTGGGAACTTGCTGACATAAAGAAGGAATATGAACTCGTTAATGCAAAGTTACGATTAATTAGACACAGTCCTGTTAATGCTAGAGTCATAGGTCCATCAATGTCTGCTGGCGAGCTTGTGGGTGTGCTTACGAGCGTAGGCTTGTTCGACACTGCACTGAGAATAGCCGAGCTGTATGAATTGAGCATCCAACAGGTGTTTGAAGGATTGGCATCTTGTTGCGTGAAGCTGGGTCGCCAAGATAAAAGCATTGACTCATCAAAAGTATGGGACTGGCTTGTAGAGAGTGATATTAGAGGTTTAATTTCAAGCGACAACACAGTTGTTGGCATGTCTTGGGCGCTGTTGCAGTATTATTTGAAGAAACACGAGAGGCCTTGTCAGAGTATTCTACACAGAACTGTAGCCAACAAACTGTGTAGCCTAGGCAGTTTCTTACCACAGTGGTTATTGGATTCTTACAAGAAAAGAAATCCAGCTGAAGTCCTACGGCTTTACTTATGTTACGGAAGATTGGAGGAAGCAGTTGTTCTGTCGATAGAATATATAAATGCAGTGTTGGGTATCGGGAAGGAATACTTTGGCCTGAAGAACTCGATCCATGCAACTTCCGCACCTGTGTGGCTCCCCCACAATACGTTCGACCAGCTGCTTCTGGAGTTGAAAGATGCCGCAGCAAATGGCAATCAGGAGTACAAGCAGCTTCATCAAGATCTTCAGCAGCAATTAAATAGGTACCTGAATATAGCTAACAGAGTGTCGGAGGAGATGATTACATATTCCCGTGCGAAGTCTTAAGTGTGGAACTAAGTAGAGTGTATGGAACTTGCCAAGAGTAAGTAATGAAACCTATCGTTCACATTGCTTGAGTGCTGTGAGCAGTATGCCATCGTCAGTTTATATTTTATGAGTTAGTTATGTATGTATGTAAACTTGTACATGTAACTTTGTACCACTGCCAATTTTTGATACATCTATGTAAAATATATATGTAATTATACTTATGTTCCTTCAAAAAAAAAAATATTCTGGTCGTATGGAACAAGGACCTTGGTATTTTGCAAAGCCAGTTTAGCTGCCTCAAATTGCCGCTGACAATCATTTGTCCATTGCCACCGCACATTTTTCTTCAATAAATTGTAAAGATCCGACAAGATAACTGATAGATTAGGCACACATCTTCTGTAAAAATTAATACCTCCAAGGAAAGCCTTTAGTTGTTTGGTGTTGCAAGGCTTTGGACATTGTATCAATGCATGCAGCTTCTTTTCAGAAGGATGTATTCCTTCTTTACTTAAAGTATATCCTAAATAATCAATTTTGTTTTTGAAGAATGAACACTTGCTCCAATTAACCTTAACATTGTACTCATTCAAACGGTTTAAAACTTCAAGTGTTCTGGATACTGCTTGTTCTAATCCCTTGCTAACAATGAGTAAGTCATCTTGGTATGGAATGACAAAATCTAATCCCTGTAGTATGCATTCAATAGTTCTTTGAAATATTTGTGATGCGATCCGTACACCAAATGGCAATCTAGTATGTTGTACCAATCCCCATGGGGTATTCATTACTAGTAACTGTTTAGCTTGATCATCAAGTTTTATTTGAAGGTAAGCACTTCTGAGATCCAAGGTAACAAATACATCACATCCATTAACTTTTGGAAACACTTCGTCTATCCTGGGCAATGGATAAGTTACGTTTTCTACATATTTATTCACTGTGTTCTTGAAATCGCAGCAAAGCCTCAAATTACCATCATTCTTACACACAACGACCATAGGACTCGCCCAATCACTTGAGTCAATCTTTTCTAGAATGTATTGCTCAATCAATTTGTCTAATTCAGACTTAACTTTCTCACGTAAACCATACGGAACATTATAAAATTTCTTAAAAATTGGTGTAATGCCTTGTTTCATTGGAATCGTGGCGGTAAAATGTTTAATTGGCTGCGACAAATCATTATCGAATAACACTTTATATTCGTGCCTAATAAATTTTATTATTCCTTGCACATCACAAGATGCAATCAGATTTTCACACTTAACCATCTGTGATTTAATCAAGGCTTGCCCATGCACAATTTTCAACTTGTCAGCTGTTAACACAGACGAAGCATTTGACGTATCCTGCGACTTAACCAAAGTTTGCCCTTGAACAAATTTCAACTTGTCAGATGTTAACATAGACGAAACACGAGTCTTGTCTTCATACACTTCCAACGATGGCCTAAGTTGAGATAGATTAATGTGACAATCAGGCAATAAATGCTTAATCCATTGTCTTCCCATGAGTGGATATTTTAAATCACATGCGACTACGTATAAGTCTAGTATTTTATCTACATGTTCATAACGAACTCTTACAGCAACCTTTCCTACTAACGGCAAAGTCATATTGCTAGAACATCGTAAAACACAGTCAGCTTCCAGATATTGTAAACCATGCAGTTGACTGTCACAAAATGTTTTACTTGCCACGGTGGCCGCGGTGGCTCAGTCGGTAACGCGTCTGACTACCATGCTCAAGGTCCCGGGTTCGATCCCCGGCCGGTTCAAATCCGGGAACTTTTCTAACGGTGGAAGCGGCCCCGGCGCCCACCCAGCGTCGAATAACATGGGTACCTGGGGGAAACCCTGGGGGGTAAAGGCGGTCAGGGGCGTGATGCTGATCACATCACCCCCACTCACGACCGGATCAAGAAAGTGTGGGGCGTTACCCCCACACCCCCTATACGCCTTCATGGCGTGGTGCTATGCACAGGGGAACACTTTTTTTTTTTACCTTTCATTTGCACAGCCAATCCTGATTTGTGCCTGACCATATTTGCTGCACCATCAGTACCCACGCCAACAATGTAATACTTGTTTCTGTATTTATTTGAACCTATTGCCTTATCAAAGTAATCAGTTATGGCTGTGAAGTAAGCAGCAGAAGTAGAGTTTGTGAGCTCTATTACTCCTAAAAGGTCCTCTTTGATGTGACCATAATATGCATCCACGTATCGAACATACATACACATTTGCATGCTCGACTGATGATCTATCTGTGGATTCATCCATCAGAAGGCTGATGTATGTACTTTTCTTCATTTTCTCCACTAGATCTAACTTCAAAGTTTCAGCTATGAAATGAATAAATTCTCCTCATTGCTTTTCATTGCCATACTTAGGTAAAACACTCACACTTAATTTTCCTGCCAAATACAGCAGATCTACAAAGTCTTTAAATGGCTTCTCATGTTTAGCTACATAGTATGCTACATTAAATAAATTTGTAAGATGGGATCGGCGTTGAGTGGACACGGGGTTTTCAATCGGCTCGCTTTCCAAAACCATGTACGAACGTTGGATTGAGATGTTCGGACATGTTTGACACACATTTGAAACAACAAAATTTTAGTCGCCAGCCCCAAACTTTTGGTCGCCAATGGCGACCTGGCGACCGGAAATTTCGTGCCCTGGAGTAGAGTACATGATGTGTACTGCTGTCACAGAGTTTCAACATGTTTTGTGAAAAATTGAGCTTCATACTCACTTTGAAAGGTACTACAATAAATTGTAGTTTTCATGCTGTCCTTTTTGTGTGAATAAATTCTCTCAGGCTATTGACGAGGTCAATTCTAGAACAGTTTCCGAGCTTTTTGATCATTTTTTTGATGAGTGTGACGTTAGCTCTCGATAGCTCGGAAACTCTTCCAGAATTGACCTGGTTGATAGCCCAAGATAATTTATTCATCATTTGTTGCCAGGAAAACTTCAAGACTTACTTCAATCCTTTTTGTAATTTTATGATGTGATACCAATTATTGATAATTTAAAATTCACCCAAAAATTGCATAATTGATAAATATAGAAGAAATAAGTTAATTTTGCACTGAATTGGCATCATTGTATTTTTTTTAAAAAAGAAGTTTTTCCTCAGACAGATATAACACTTGAGCTTTGTTAAAACACCTGAGTTTCAGGAACTATGATACCAACGGACCTACCTTGACCCTTGAAGTCTGAATTTGCCAGAAAAGTAAGGAAACCTCCAGGGGTTGGGGGGAATAATTAAGGTTGTAAGTTCTTTTCACGTATATGCAGTCAGTAGTGGCGGTCAAGTGCATTGAGTGTTTCACTCACAGCTTCAATTCTGAAGCTCCACCAACAAGCAGTCCCAAATCGTTGCTCTAATAGCTCATTGTCTTTTGCAGCTTGTTGATATCAATTCATAATAAATAAAGTTGAACAAGTGATGTAATCAAAAACCATAAATTTACGTTATGTTGATTAATGAATATTGCATGGAACTTTATTTTGTCTGTTTTGATATTTTATGTTTTAAAGATATTTTTTGGTTCCATAGTGAGTTTTTATAGTGGGTAATTATG
The DNA here is from genome assembly GCF_977018435.1 of Lepisma saccharinum. Lineage (NCBI taxonomy): Eukaryota > Metazoa > Arthropoda > Insecta > Zygentoma > Lepismatidae > Lepisma > Lepisma saccharinum. The sequence continues at coordinate 37,030,407 of NC_139242.1, read as the reverse complement.
TGCAAATATATATATTTCCGTATATATTTTTCCTGTTATACCTGACTTTTTAATTTTTATTTCAGTTTGCAAGACATGCATAGTGAGATACCTGGAAACGAGCAAATATTGCCCAATATGTGATGTTCAGGTTCACAAGACCAAACCTTTACTAAACATCAGATCTGATCAAACATTGCAAGATATTGTATATAAACTTATACCTGGATTGTTTCAAAGTAAGTGTCAGATATTGTGTATTAATGTGGGTTATTGTCTTATATAATATGATTTTTACAAGCATGCAAATACTGATGTGTGTGTGAAGGAGTCAAATGAAAACCTTAATTAATTTTCTTGTTGCATTTTGCATGCAAGTTTGCACAAGTTTACCATTTTTAGCTAGTCCCAATGTTCATCTACAGATAACTTTCTCTCACAATGTGTTCATATTGGGCATTGGCTGCATTTTGACCCTATCATTTTTTTTTATTTATATTTTTAATGATTTTTTTGTGTAGTTGAGTCGACACAATGAGAGTATGGATGATGGAGTGTAGAGTTAGGTCTTTGGCTTCATGCTATGCTAACTATTCAGCATTTCTTTGAAACAAATCTAATCAGCAAGGCTCACACTAGTGCATCTGATCTCTTCAATTCTAGCTGATCTGGATATATCCATCTTGTAGAACGTTCTTTAATCCTGGATGCAATTTTCACAACTGTGCTAGTGGTTTGGGAGTAGGTAATGACTAGTTACAAGCGTGCTGTTTGATATGCTTTTATATTATATGTGGTAGTCAAATCAAGACTACTAAAATTTAGCTACTGGGATTTTTTGCAATTGAATCTTTGTATTGTGATATTGGCATATGTAAACACTCTGTTACATATTGTGATGGTTTCTAGTGTAAACAGCACCTAAAATCGCTGAACACTGTGCTAATACCATATTTACGCGTATATAATGCGGACCATGGTTTTTGATGGGGAAAAGTGACAAAAATTATATCTTGTATGGCTTACTTAGTTGTAGGTAGTAAAGCCTGTCGATCAAAAGTGAATGACATCATACCTATTCATTGAGTCACCTGCTGCTATGTGGACCAAGAGGAGACTATCCTCTTGTGTATACAATGAGTCACCCCCTCTCCCTCCACCAGAGATGTCCAGCCTCCGGAGACCAGGCCTCAGCCTCCAGGAGCCTTGCGAGGCTGAGATGGAGTTTGGAGGTTGAGGCCGAGCTGCAGGTCGGGGGCTGAGGCTGACCTTCATCTTGGAGGCCAGACCTCACGAGGCCAAAGTCAAATGGCCATCTCTGCCATCGCTCTACTGTGTTTAGCATCCCCAAGTTTTTTTCTGTAACCACCTTGTTTATTCTGTAGTAGAAGAAAGCGAGATCACAATTATGTTAGGGATTTGCAGTACTCGGGAAGTTATTTTCTATTATTTTTCACTCGACAAATACTGCTGATAACGCATCCTATGTGATGGGAGGTGCATGCTCGGAATTCTGCGAGAATTATACCACTTTTCTAGTGTCGCAAAATGTTCTGTTATGAAGTGAAAAATCATGGGAAATGACCATTTCATTTTCGTAGTGTTTTTTAAAGAAAATTTTAGTACTAAAGAAATCCAACCTGCTAGTTTCTGTTTGTGTCTGTTGATATGTATGCGTTATATGCAGTGAAACTTATTCCATGCTTAATATGGATCAGAGTTGTTTTTTTGGGGGGGGGGAGTGAGCAAATACGATAATGTAACTTGTAATGCAGGAAACATTTGGACAATGAACTCAGCTTGTAGAGGTTTATGTATTTAAACAGTTACAGACTTGTTCATTGCAGCAAAAATGCTGCTAGAAGGATAGTGTAAAAATTAATTGAAGGTATTAGAATGTGAGGAAACTTTTATTTTATTTTCAGATGAGATGAAAAAGAGAAGAGAATTTTATGCAAAGCATCCAGAAGCAAAACCTTCAAATATTGAAGCTAGTGGCGATGCAACAGAGCACACCTACATCTATTCTCCTGATGAGGCCATTAGTCTCTCGTTGGAATACAATAACAGGTTACAACACACTGTAACAGCAGAGGGAATAACAAAGGTTAGTACAGAAATAAAGAGTTATGGTTGGGTTTGAGATAAATGAGGCTTTTTTATGTAATAGAACATAAATTATTATAGGGTCATTCCATGTCAAATAGACCACGTTCTGAACCTTGATATCTCAGATATTAATAATGTTTGGTACAGTGGTGGTACCAGTAAAGTTGACGAGAACTGCCAAATTTCAGATTTTTTCGACTCTTAGTGTTTAAGTTATTGACTTTTAAAAAAGAAAAAGTTCCAAAATTTAACGATATTTTGAAATCTTTAGACAGCTGTAGATCAAGAACTATTTGACATAGAGAGCTCAAATTGGTGTCATTCTCTTCTGATTTTAATGAGCTTTAATTTGAAATGCAACATGACTGTGCTATTTGAATTTTGTAATTTTTAAGATACTTTAAAACTAGTTTTTTTGAAAATCTCAAAAACACCATTTTTAATATTTTTTTTAAAAAAATATATGTTTTGAAGACATAATTGACTATTTGTGTGCAAAATTTCATAATGGGACAGCAATGGGTTTCTTATGGAAATTATTTTTAAGGTATTGTAATGTGATAAATTTGCTAAATTTGTTGACTTCCATGTTAAAACCACAACTACATGCCGAGTGGTTGATGTTGAAGTCTTCGTGTTAGCCTATTTTGCGTCAAATTTTGGAATTTTTGCTTTTTTGAAAGTCGGTAACTCAAATACTATGAGCCATAAAAATTTTAAATTTGACAGTTTTTTCCCCTCTTGGTAGCAATTTATTGACGAAGAATCTAAAAAAATATGAACCTTAAAGGTTCAAAAATAATTTTTATCTGTTGATTCGACATGAAATGACCCTATATGGTAAATAGGAATTTAGAATGTGTGTAGTGTATGCAGATTCAGGTGGTATTATGCAGTATTTCAACCATTGTTAACCTGTACGAACATAATGTCAATTATGAATTGTTTAAAGAATTGAGATTTTTTTAAAGTACAATTTAGATTTTTCTTGGCAGCCTAAATCTATTTTATTTCTTTGCATTTTTATAATGTTAAAATACTTTTACAAGCTAGCAACACACACACAATATGTTCCATTCAGTAGTAAAAAAATAGTTTTAGATTTATAAATGTACAAAAAATCTCTGGAATTTTCCCTCTGGTATTGTATTGCATATAAACTACTATTTTTCCAGGACTCGAATCGAAGGTACTTAAGATGCCCTGCAGCTGTCACTGTGATACATCTCAAGAAACTCATACGTGCAAAATATGGTTTATCGCCAGACAACAGAGTGGATATATTATATGGAAATGAGGTACTTTGTGATGAATCAACTCTGATGGATATTGCATACACATACATGTGGAAAAGGGTTAGTATTCTTTGCAAGTATTTACTTTGCATGCAGTTTTTTTTTATGATGTCTTTGTTATGGGTATTCCAACTGCACACCTATAGAAAGCATATCCAACTCCTGTAGCATTAAATGCAAAACTATGCTTGTGGTTTTATGTTGAGGAATTTTTCTTTTTTATTATTATTCACTTTTTTTTTGCATTTGTGATGGCGATTACAACTTATATATTAACAACCCCCAAAAGTGGAAAGACAACAATTTTCATGGAATCTGCTTCCACACCCGCATTTCAATTGCAGCCGAACTCCGTGGCAGTGTGGTTAGCACAGCATGTTACAAGGTCAGGGGTCCCAGGTTCGAATCCAAGCCTGGTCATGGATATTCTTTGCTAATGTTCCTTCATAAATTTCGTCACATAGTCTTTCATCCTAATCGTTGTAATTAGCCAGTAATGGAAGAAATGTGATGTAAAATAACCTAAATTAATGAATCTTTCCCCTTGTAACTATCACCCTTCTTTCGTCACTGGACTCATGAAATGGGTACATGCATCAATGTTCACAACTAATGTGGAGGGACTATAGAAACCCCTTCCTCTTCCAAATACAGATACATGAAAGATGAGGATATTTGAGGGGTTCAGAGCATGTGGCGGAACTCCATTAAATCCATTCAAGACAGTGTTGAGAAAAAGGCACATTTAAATAACATAGTACTATGTTTAGCCATTGGAGCACAAACATGGCGGTGCCTCTATGAGCAAGAATTTGAAACTTAGAACATACTTACTTCTAGCACGGAAATGTTGATACTTCACAGTTCTATACATGTAACTCAATTTAAAAGGAAAAGTGGAGTTACGCTACTTGTGCTCTCAACTCCGTATTTTTCATGTCATATTGTTGGTTTAAGAACTGTACCATTGTACTCATATTACTGATGGAACCTGTGAGTAAACATACTGTAGACCAAAGACTCACCTTGATTCTTCAATGTTGTAAGTTAGCTCCTCATAGTTTTGCAAAGTCCAGCTTTGCATTTGGTGAAAAAAAAATGTCATGTGGTTAAAAATGGAAGAGGAATGTACCGTATTTACTCATGTATAATGTGCATTTTTTCCAAAATGTTTACCCCCAAAAACTATGGTGTGTATTATGCACAGAATAATTCGGACTGCCATGAAACCGTACAGGGTTATTTCATGATTTTGTGACACTTGCATTAATTTTTTATGTTTATGGAACCCTATCATGTTATATATCATTGTAAAGCTTAAATTCTGCAGTTTCTGAATATGGCAACAGTATTCCATTCAAGATGGTGACACTAATGTGCAATGCGGTTGAAATAAGCTCATCACAATATGAAGGAACGTTCTGATTTTTATGGTACATTGGATGAAAGAAAAGATAAAGTAAAATAATATGTAATTGAAATGTATTACTGGCCAAATAATATGATATACAAGGTCCGCCCATTAAGAAACCGAACTGTCAAAAAAAAGAACCAAACCAAATAAAAAGGTACCATATTCTGGCAACACTGCAAAGAGCTATATATCTAAACTTCCTGTCAGTACATGTTTCAACCTGTTGCAGGCAGTCTGTATCGGTGCAAGCGTGCATCACACTGTGCCAACATCTGAGGTCTTGCTGTTACACAAAATGCAACAATGCTAACATTTACATAAGTCATGTGGCATGAGACCCTGCTGAACACAAGGTTCAGTTGGATGTACACTATCTAAAGATGGGAAAATAAATTTTTAATGGCATTTGCAGGTTACACATGTTCAATATGAAATTATAAACTCTGTAGGTTTAGCACATGCACCAGGTAGGATTATGCACTGTCATAGGCTGAAATGAACACTGCCTCTGTATTTTGGAGGTTGTAACTGAAGGACTATTCCACATCTGGAGAGTGAGGTCATTTACAAGCATCGTCTCTGCCATAAACTTTTGCAGGGCACTGTCAGCTTTTGGGGACAAGGTCATCATTTAGGATCACACTCGTGGTAACTTATTACACCTATAAATTTAGTGTAAACTACACCCAACCCTTGTAACAGTATGTGGTGCCTTACAGCAGGGATTAAGCTGAAAAGTGCAAAATATATTCATGTAATTTTACATGAGTACTTTATTGGAATATTTCCCGAGTCCATCCCTAATATGTGTGTTCGTGTTATACATTCAAGTTGATTCCATCCTGAGCTGAAACACTTCATTATAATGTATGTATAAATTAGCTAGTAAGATGCATGATAAAAAAAAAACATTTAATATATATAAATTATTATTTTCTTTATAGAAAGGCCCATTGAATTTATACTACAGGATTTTTGAGAATCCAAACAAAAGAATCAAATTAGACCTTGAAGAGAGAAAAGGAAGCGAGTGTGCACATGAGCAATCAATGGAAGTAGAAGATGCAAAAGAAACCAGTGAAGAAAACAAGGTTAGTGAAGCAACTGAATCTCCCCCAGTGGTTGCAGACAAAACAAATGAAGACAGGAAGGAAGTGAAAAATGAAGAAATGAAAAAGCCAGTTACAGGAGAGCTGGATGATGATGCTTCAGAAGAGTGGAAAGAAGTTCACCTGCAAATAAGTGAAAATGGAATTATGAGTGTCACAAATATAGAAAGTATACAATCTCCAAAGGACACAGCACAACTTCCATTCAAGGAAACCATTATTAGTTCTGGTAAAGCTGATGAATCTACTGGAAAAGAAAAGGAAATTGTGTCGATGGAAGATCTAGGTGACTCGGCAAATCCTTCAGACAAGCAAAAGCAAAGTGTACAGGCAGAATCTGAAGGAAAATCAAGTGAGCCACCAAGTGATATTTCAAAAGATAAGGATAACAACATAAAGGTACCAGTTGAAAAGTCTGAACCTGCAGTTTCAGATGCGAAAGCACCGGTAGAAGAAACACAACCAAAAGTGAAGGAGGTCAAGAAAGATGTGCCTAAGGCTCCAAGCTTGCCGGTAACGAAGAAAAGTGCATCTGCACCCATGGGTTACAAAACGCTGAAAACTCCACCCAAAAGTTGGAATCCTAGCATCCCCAGAACTACAGTTCTTTCCAATCATTCATTCTCAAAGCCTGCAATGGGTTCTGTCAAATCCGACGGAACTTCAACAGACGCTTCAAAAACAGGCCAGGCTCCCGCCAAACCTCCGCGTTTCTTCAAGATGAGGCATCTACCTAGGTATTTGGGCAACCCATCCTCTGGCGTTAAGCCCATGTTTCAAGTGCATGACACAGTGAACCACGGTTGCCTGCAACCAAAGCAGCAAGAGATGGTAATGAAGATCGATCCAAAAACTTTATGCCCGATTGTCCCGGTAACATCACTTCCAGCTAATACGAGCATCTCTCTCTCATCACCAAATGTAACCAGTGGCAACAAATTGCAGGTTCGAACAAACAAGGTGCAAATTGCTCCAAGTACAACAATGTGTGATCTGAAACAGTTAAATACTTCGATTGTGAAAGGGATGTCTGACATCCCTCACAATAATAACAATATACCTTCTCCTGCATTCGTTCCTACCCAACATACCACGACACAAAATTCCCATGTCTTGTATAATTACCCATCATTCGTAAATCCTTCAAATAGATCACCTGGCCCACCTCCCCTGATACGAACGACCAACATGCCTGTCATTTCAAATACTTCAGCAACTGTCGTGTCCAGCAGTAATAGCTGCATCAGCACTTCTGCTTTGTCGCTTCCCCCTACTCTTCCGCCAATGTCACCAGTGTATTCGACTGCACCAGGATATCACTCGTCTCTTCCACCAAGCATAAGTATGATACTTAACCAACACAGGCCGCAAGACAGATCTTTCGTTCAAGCTCCACCGACGGTTCAGAGAGTCCCTGCGAATGTCCATGCGCAGAAACCTCCTCAGCCATCGATGCCTGTTGGATTCCCTCCCCGTATGCCTTACACACGCCTAACCACGCAATCGTCAAATACCAGCAGCTTCACTCCAACAAGTGCAAATGTGAAATCTCAAGCAACAAAAGTGAACGGTGAAAATAGGGACCAACAAACTATAGAAAAGCAAACTGAAATCGCGAAAAAGAATGAGAAAATGTGTTGTTCACTTCCAGACAAAAGTACGAACCAAATTGTGTCTGTAAATAGTGCAAAATCTGTTAAAGACATTGACAAAAGCAAAGCAGAGAATAGTACTGACAGTTCTAAAGAGCCAGTCAATGGAGAAGTTGATTCTGCGAAGGATAAATCGTTACCTGAAGAAAATAGTGTGCCTCAGAAGCAGAATTCGTGAATTTTATATGTGCATGTTGCCTTCCACTAGATTTCACTTATAGTGTAGTTGGTGATATTTTCATCTGTGATTTTTCCTGCATAAAGAATGCATTCCCTTGATACCTTTTGCATGATGAACTAAGAATTACACCTCTTGTTATCACAAAAATTAAAACTCTTTTATCTGTTAATAAGAGAAAACATAGATAAGAAAAAAGTTGTGTGTTTATAAAATTTCTAGTCTCTTGACTGTCTATATTTTGATACAGTTGTAAAAAACATAAAGAAACAAAATTATGATTATGTTGATTGTTGTCAATGAAGTTTGAAAGTTTTAAAGATTAAAATTTGAAAGTAAGTGCTGTAAATATGTTTTGCCTGGACGGAACACAGTTATTTTTATGTGTAGTTAACTGCTTTCTTGTTAGTAAACAAGATATTGTACAGAAAATCTTAATAATGTTTTAAAGAAAAAAAGATGATATTGATTTTAAAATGTTTCAAGTCATTTCTCGCATCCCTTTTATTTTCTTCTTTTTCTCATGTCTGTAATTGTCATAACTTATTGCTAGTGAACTGGATTTGTTTTCATATTTTACCGTGGGTCCATAAAGTAATTTCAGTGTTTTAAAATTGTATTGTGTAGATTTCTTTAAAAGTGCACATTAATTAATGGCATATGTCAGAGGCCCAAGCTTCAGCTGCAGTTCAGGGTACTCCCCTTGTTTGATTCTATTGGGTTTAATGATCTGATCTGAAAGTCAAATTTGTTGAATATCGCTGCTTGCAATAACAGGGTTGCTATGCACCTGGAAAACATGAATATGTCGGAATTTTGCAGCTCTGGAATTTATGTGCACTTTGGAGTCTGCAACAGAAGTAGTTGCAAAGTGAACAAGTTGTTCATTTCCACCTCAGGATTCAGTTCCTGTGATTCCACTTGACAGAAAGATACAGTTCAGAAACTTCAAAATTATGTTTCTGTTGAAATTAGGTTCTAGACAGACTCGTTGGCAATATAATTTTCACTTTTTTTTGCTAAGTTTTAGAAAGTATCAAAGTGAAAGTTGTAGTCCAGTTATGGTAATTGATAACTAAAGTAGGTTGATAATATGATCATAATTATTATAAATATTGATGAAGAAGAGGTTATCGTCTATTATTTTACAGATCTTGGTCTTGTTGGCATTTACATTTTGGTGTAACAAGGAAAGAAATTGTGTTAACAAATTACAGACAGTTGTAGAATTTTATGTAATGAACATTAGCCTGACTGTCATCTGTTCATTCTACATAATTGTAGTAAGTATATGGATAGTGCAGGAAGCGAATATAGCGTCATAGATGTCCTGAAGGTTTTCTGTTTTTAGATCACTGAGGTTTGTTCTGGTGAAATAATGTACATCTGTTACCTTAGCCTGAAGGCTAGATGCAAGTTGTCATAGCACCTGACATGTTTGATACAGATTGTGAGTTTACATTATTCAAATTTTCAGTTTTTTTTTAATGTGTAGAATGAAATTTGCTTTAAAAAAGTGGCGAAAATTGATATTCATAATAATTAAAGGACCTGAAAACAGAAGGTTCAAAAGCAAAAATCATGACCGTAAACAATCATTTTTGAACTGGGAAACCTGGAAATGCCTAGGAATTTCATAACCAAGAAATGACCCTGAATAAGAAGGAATGTAGTGTTTTTTTACAATTTAAAATTGTATATATTATGAACCTTACAAAGCAAGGCACAGGAGGGTAACTTGAGTTACGTAAATGAGACTGCAGCAGCTTAGATTTATGCTACTCTAAGTGAAATGGCATCAATACAGGAATGTGCATGATTTACTGCCAGCTTATTTAAAAGAAATTCAATAGTGCAAACACAACATTGACTTCCATAGTGGAGTTGTTAGCAGAGCATCCCAAGACTCCAGGGTCCCAGGTTCAAATCCAGGGTTAGTGTCGTTGCCTTGTAATCAAGGGGTCCCAGGTTCGATACCCAGTGGATCCCACTTAAATCTGTAGGTTCAGTCCCAGTTAGCCTTACTGTGCAAAGTGGACTTAAAACAAATTCAATCAATCAATCAAATCCATGTTTGAGCATGGTTGTTCATAACTGGCAGGGCCTGCGCTAGTCATTTTGCAGCCATGGGCTGTGGCGGCAGATGCCGCTCTCTTTCGACCCCCCGTCATTACGCAGCAACGGGAAATTGAAAATCAATATATTCCCAAGTAAAACATCAGCCTGTAAAATAAATAATGTGACTTGCTACGCCATTTCAATAATATTAAGCACAAGAGGATGTCTCGCTCTTATGCGACACTAATTTTATATTTTATGAAAACTCTCTCTCTCTCTTAAACGTATCTTAAATGTAACAAGTATTAGGAAAGAAAGGAAGGCTTGACTTCATATGCTTACCATTGTAGGTCTGTGATATATGATTGGATTTTTAAAAGCATTACATGTAATATTCCCAAATCTCCATATGGATATGGGTGATCTGAGGTCTGAATTCTTTAATGCGTTGTCCCTGCATAAAATGACCTTTCGATAAAAGCATGAGTCTTGGTAGAATCAATTCTTACACCACTTAAGACATGTTCAGATGAGTAGCCAATCGCTATCTGTGTGCTGATGGCCGCCATCTTGAAAATAATCCGCCATATTGGATATTTTTTATTTGATATATCTCTGGAATGGTGGCACCTGTCAACTTCAAAATTTCTCAGAAATGCTCCAAATAGTGTAAACTTCAATAATATATCAATAAATCTATTTTTGAAAAATAAAAATAGTGGTTTTGTAGAAAAACTCACTATAATACTTTATGCGAATAACTCTGACTTAAATATCTTAATAATTCTCGAACCATACAATAGTATTGTATATTTGGTAATGTTACAAAATGTTTGTTAGAAGACTTTAGATGAACTGAAACCTTTTTTTGTATTTATAAATTTACCTTAAATAACATTTTTAAGAGATTCGATTTATGTACAACCCAATTTGATTTCAGAAAGTAGAAGGAATTGAAATTCTATTAAATTGTTTTATTTGAAAGAAAAAAGCATTGATTGTAATTGATGATACGAAAATACTGACATTTGTTTTACAAAATATTTTGTAATGAATTTCTCATCATATGGGTTCCCTTTTTGATCATGTTTTAAATTCAAATCCTTCACATTTGGATAATATAATACAGGCAAGATTTCCCATTCAACACCAAACACCTATACTCTATCCTGGGAATCTGGAGCAGTTCCGCACATAATGGAAAAGAAGGTTAGAAAGTGAGAAAACAGCTGGTAATCGCAGTCCCTTTTGCCAGTTTCCTCGCAAAATTACATTGTTCGAGCCCCTGTTGGGCAGACACTTACTTTTATTCCCTTGCGCTATAGATTCCTGGTACAGAGTATAGTACTCTGTGCTTGGTTGTCATGGTCTTGAGTGTGAAAAACCCACTGCATATTGCACACAGTTTTGATGTATGAAAATGAGTTTATTTCATGAAGGCTCTTTCCCAGGTGAACAATTTAAGTTGTCATTCTGAGAATTTTGGGCTTTTTAGTTTCTTGCATGCACTAGTCTTCCAAATTGAGATATCTTGAGTAAGGTTCTGTGTTACAATTAACAAGGTATACATCCTTACGCAGTTTGTAGAGTACATACGTTGTAGTCTGATGGGCATGTGCTGTTTTCCTCACATGTCAAGCTTTACTAAATGAATCCAGTGTATCAAATAAGAAGGAATTTTGGTTCACTCCAGAGTTTATAACCAGGCTCCTCCAGTAAGAACGCCACCATGCATTTTAAGGCAGTCATTTCAAGGTGAAGCCTCCCAACATGACAACTCATATCGTCTCCATACAGTTTTGGCTAGCTGGGAACCACTGAACTCAGTTCGATATTTTGAATACATGTATATTCAATATCAATATGCAAAAGTTTGAACTGTAGTGTTTTCAGAAGGTTTACGGTTTTTTGAGTGACGTCAAACCCATGTCACATCATTACGATTTATTTAGTCATTAAGAAACAGTGCTGTTACATCACGTGAATGGTTGAAGTTTGGGTATCCACTCATTGCTATCAACTCATCTAGTTAATAACATGTCAGCAACAGGTGGTTTCTTTACTTGTAAGTTTTTAATTCATCAGATCTTGAAGGCTGAAAGGTACTCAGCCTAAAAAACTCGCACACTTTCTAGTATTTCTAAACAGCAACACAAGCCTTCCATCTGTCACTATCCTGGGCAAAATCAATCCAATCTTTTCTATCCTGACTGATTTCCTTTAGGTCCATCTCAACGTTAGCCTTCCATCTTTGTCTTAGCCTTCCTATAGGTCTCTTACCATCAGGTTTCCCAACAAGAATCCTGTAAACTCTTCTTTCCTCTTCACGTGCCACGTGAACTGCCCACCTAAGCCTTCTTGATTTAATTATTCTAATAATACGTATCTGAACATGAATAAAAATTACAGATTTCTAAATTATGTAACCATCTCCACTTGCCTATCTCCTCATCCATTTTAGATCCAAATATTTTTCTAACGATTTTATGTTCAAATACTCTTCATTTATGTTCCTCTTTTAATGCAATGGACCAAGTTTCACATACAATACTACATGCAAAATTACCGTTTTCTTTTTGTTAATTTTAACTTTGTTTCATAGATATTATGTGAGAGGATAAACGTTTATGAGGAGAAATGTGTTTTGAGCTTAAGGCCATCTGGAAATGTGTAGTTATTGGAAAATATCCCATTCGTTTTTACAAGTTTTGACATGGCTAGAGTGGGATATTGTGATCCACTTTTGTCAACATGAGGATGTTAGAATAATAAAATTTCTGTCATGAAAGAACCTTTAGAACTTATAGCCATAGGGTTGGTATCTTTGTAAGTGCCCTTATTGTCAACCCAGCTGATTTCTGATGGAGGAGTACAGAGCGACAGAGGTCCTTGAATACGTCAATGGCTGACAATGTATGTAAGTATTTGCTGGTGACAACTAGAAAGAAATCATAAAATACACACCAAGTTACCAGTGAATTGGATGTTCTAAGTGTTCAATGGAAAATCGTGCCTCCACTACATTATGCGAATGTGAAGGATACGATTTTGAGATCTGATCAAAGAAGGGAAACGAACTTATGAAAAATTCATAGCAAAATATTTTCTAAACAATTTTCACTCTTTTTGTATCATCAGTTACAATGAAAATGTGTTTTTCATTTATATCTTCAGAAATCAAATTCGGTTATATATATATATATATATATATATATATATATATATATATATATATATATATATATATATATCTTGTATTTCTCTTAAAAATGTTATTTTAGGTAAATTTATAAACACAAAAAATAGTATTTTAATGGTTCAGTTCATCTAAAGTCTTCTAATAAACATTTCGTAACATTACCAAATATACAATACTATTGTATGGTTTGAGAATTATTAAGATATTTAAGTCAGAGTTATTCGCATAAAGTATTATAGTGAGTTTTTCTACAAGACCACTATTTTTATTTTTCAAAAATAGATTTATTGATATATTATGAAAGTTTACACTATATGGAGCATTTCTGCAAAATCCTGAAGTTGAAAGGTGCCACCGTTCCAGAGATATATCAAATCAAAAATATGCAATATGGCACTCTTATGAAGATGGTGGCCATCAGCACGCAGGTGGCGATAGGCTACTCGACTGAACATGTCTTAAGTGGTGTACGAGGGTCACTATTTGTGTTGTTTATGTTGCCTTGGAGATTGCGCGACAACAATAAAATGGAATTGACTTGTGAACATTTTCGTGTGATGATTTTTTACGATTTTCGACGTGGATTATCAAGACAAGAGTGTATCGATCAACTTACTTCTACATTTGGCGATGAAGCCCCATCCTTTGCCACTGTGAAACGCTGGTATAACAAATTTAATCGTGGCCGCCATTCGCTCACCGACGAGATTCGCGAAGGTCGTCCAAAATCAGTTGTTGTTCAAGAAAACATTGCTGTGCAAAACCTAATACTGCAAGATCGTCATGTGACATACTGTGAGATTGAGGCAACCATAGGCATTAGTTCCACCAGCATATATAAAATATTCATGATCATTTAGCTGTGAGAAAGGTATGTTCTCGTTCCCACACAATTTGACAAAAACTCAAAAAGACGCACGCGTCAATTGGTGCAAACAAATGCTCAATAAATACAATCGTGGTGCTTCAAAAGACGTATATAAGTTTGTAACAGGTGACGAATCATGGATATATGTATATGAGCCGGAACGTAAACAGCAGTCGACTGTATGTGTGTTTCAAGATGAACCCAATCCAACAAAAGTTGTTCGCGCTCGAAGCACATCGAAGCAAATGGTCGCCTGTTTTTTCGGGGAAACTGGTCATGTGGCAACTGTGCCTTTAGAGGAACGTAGAACGGTCAACTCTGAATGGTACACAACAATTTGTTTGCCAGAGGTCTTCGGTCAAATACGGAAAACAAACAAACGCCGTCGGATCATTTTTCATGAAGACAATGCCAGCTGTCACACATCTCGTCTAACAACCGACTTTATGAACAGTCAAAAAATCGAATTGATGGGTCATCCACCGTACAGTCCTGATTTGGCACCCAATGACTTCTTGTTCCAGAATGTCAAGAATAAATTGCGTGGACAACGATTTTCGTCGGCGGAAGATGCCGTTGATGTGTTCAAAAACCATATTATGGAGGTGTCTCAAGAAGATTGGAAAAACTGCTTTGACAAATGGTTCGAATGAATGCAAAAGTGTATTGACCATAAAGGAGAATACTTCGAAAAACAATAAAGCAGTTTTCAATGCCAAATTCCTGTTTTTTCATTGTTAGGTTCAAAATATAAATAGTGACCCTTGTAACAATTGATTCTGCCAAGTCTCATGCTTTTATCGAAAAGTCAATGAATCGAGGCTTAAACCTCCGGACTGGGATAATAAAGATGCACTTTTTTGGTGGTGTCCTCCATTTGGAGAGACATTTTATGGTGCATCTTTCATTAAAATATATTAAAACTGATATCGTTTTAAAGCTTATAAATTAGGCTACAACTTTTTGTCATTTAATTTGTTCAAAAGTTACAAGGCAAACACTTCAGAAAGTACTAGGGAAAAAAAAATCACTTTTTGAAGATTATTTTTTTAAATTTTGGCAAAACCACCAACATTATCGAATAATTAAACAATCTTTTTTGTAGCCCATCTAATGAGGATTAAGACTAAAAAAATATTACCTGCTTACGACCATGAGTTACGGAGATATAGGTCAATAACTGAGTGTCTGCGAAATTGATGTTTGGGGGGGGGGGTGATGCAAGGAGGGGTGGGGACTTTTGGGATTTTGCACTACTACAGTGTTCTAACAACTGACCAAAATTCAGCTTTTACGGAATTATTCCCGACATTGGCCCTTTTTTTTGTCCTTCATTGACTGGGCTAATATGCACAGGGAACTTTACCTTTGCATGTAATATTCTTTTTCGTATAATGCTATCTTGCATAAAATAGAAACAAGCGTGTTTCAGACATGATTGACCGAAGATAGTGTTTTTACTACCCTTAATTTTAAAAAAATGTTTGCCACTTGCCACGGTTACCGACAAAGTTAATAAATTCGAAGTTCTACACTCACATTAGGTGCAAAATCATGACCCTTTATCAGTTTAAGGTCTCCTTTGGTGCAATTGTTTTATTATAGCCGAAAACCCTCTTAGTTCATCCTTTAATTCAGTAGCCTTCATGTGTTAACATTCCGGCAAGTTTTCAGACAAGATCATGTAGCATATCTTTATGCTTACTAATATCATAAAAGAAATTGAAAATTCACTATGATGTTTAAGCTGCTCAAATCTTTCTCTTAGAGTTAAAATAATCGTCTAGGACCTGGTAATAAAAAATGAACTTTCTACCATTTTTGTGGATCTTCAACACTTTCATCATACTGAAACTGCTTCTTTCGATTTCAACCCTGTAAGTGTCGCCTATATTGGGATCATCTATGTATATATAAATTCGATGCCAATTCCATCTCATCAACCGGGACTCACAGGTCGCCGCCCCCTGATGCCTCCATGAGTGAAGGAAGGGAGGCCCTGCCAAGTAGCGTTTAAGAAACTTTGAAATTTTTCATCACTCCTGATTTTTTCAAAGCACTGATATGTTTGCAAGCAATCATCTAACCCATCGTAGATTAATGTTTTGAAGACATTTACTGATTACATTACGTGGAGTAAAAAGTCATACCAGATAACTAGTGAGCAAAGAAATGTAAAGCCACACAACTGGTTTGCAAATCACTGAGCCTCATATGCGACCATTTGGACAGTTTTATTGTCGCTACTTATTTGAAGGAGCACATCATACGCCTCTGAGTTAAGGTATCGATTCTGCTTTCCACCTTGTGGCACTCAGTGGTTTTAAAGTGAGACTACTGATATGTTCCTTCAAAACGGTGGGTTGGCATATATTAACTTCCAAGTTATATAATGTAATATTAAAACTTTTAAGATTTCAATAGGCTTATTTTCTTCTTCTCTTCAAATTTTGCCGCTCTGGGTGGTGGCACGGTTCGACCCCCCCTTCCGCCGGCCCTGATAACTGGTGTCTGTTCATAATCATCTCTCATCCTCATCTTTGCAATGATCCAAAAGTGGCAGAAAAGTGAAATAAAATAAACCAAACACAATGTGCAATACTTGACACAGTACTTACAGCCAAATGCTACTCTTCTACAAGAAGTCTGGAATTGGTATATCTTAAACAAACATTTCCAGAAAGATGGATTGGTAGAGTAGTCCACTTCCTTGCCCCCTTTTACTTTCCTTCTCGAAATTACACCAGTGGATTTCACTCTTTGGAGGTCATGTGAAGAGCACCAGATACTGAAATTGTAGACCTGAAGAGATGTGTCGGAGGCAGGTAGTCATGGTGCAAAGGGAGCTAATACTGAAGCACACTCGGGTAAGTTAGAAATTTCAAGTTTCTGTACATTCCACAAGCCTTTGAAAATGTCAAGATGAAAAGAAAACAACGCTTGAATTGCACATATGTAAAGTTATGGTAAGAAGTTATATATAGTCTAGCGATGCAATTTTGATTTTCCCTATAAGAACCAGTTTTCTTTACTGAAGTACAACTATTGTTGTACTATTTACTGAAAATACAAACTGTTTGCCACACAACAAGTTTATATGCGATGTAAATGGCTTTTCTGGAATATATTATATTATTATTATTATATATCTTATCACAGTATTTCAACTGTTTTGTCTTCGTCAGAGTCGTTCGTAAGAGACTGGGCTGGAACAAGTTAGTTTTTATTACAATTTAGTTGGCTTTTCATCTATTGACAAAAAATGACAAGAGTCCCTACTGAGATCATGTATATTATGCATGCAATTATGTATTTTTTTGGTCCCCACAGATAATCAAAAAGCAGAACTGAAACTCCAATGCACGTTAGGAATGACTACCATTATCTTTTCAAACATATATCAAAAATTTGTAACATGGATGACTCCATTTTAGCTGCTGCCTCATTACGTTCAGTGAAGGTTTACTGTTAATGCAAAATTTTGTTTCTGCATTGCAAATTTCAGTTTTTTTGGTTTTTTTCTGATTAATTTCAAATGCTTACTGCCTTCATTCACTGAGGATACAGTATATGTGGAATGAAGGCAGCGAACCTTCAAAATTAATCTGAAAACATTATCAAATTTGCAAGGTGGAAACACGTAATTTCTGGTACACAAAATTAAAACTTCATTTACCACATCCAGTTTACTGCTAACTTTAAATGCATGAAATGAACAGGGTTGCTACGCATCTGGAAAACGGGAAAATCAGGGAATTTTGCAGATCATCTGGAATTTACATGCATTTTGGAGTCTGCAAGAGAAAAAGTTGTAAAATGAACAAGCAGTTCACTTCCACTTCTGGATTCTGTTCTTGTCATTCCACTCCCAAAAAAGATTCAGTTTAGAAACTTGTGTCCTTTGTTCTTATGATTCTCAGTCTTGTTCAAAAGTATGGTTCCTTCGAATTTCTGTAATAAATTTTTACTTTTATAATACTAGATATTATAAAGAATATCAAAGTAAAACTTGCAGTCCAGATAGTGATTCATAACTAAAGTACATTGACAATATGATCATAATTATCGGAAAGGTTGGTGAAGATGAGGTTATTGTCTATTATTTTATAGATCTTAGTCTTGTTGGCATTTCCTATAGAATTCCTATATGCAACAAAAATTTCTCCAGATGCTGTGTACTTATAAATGTAAGTAAAAAAAGCAGCATTTTCTACAACACTATAAATCTGCCAGAAAATGAAAACCAGTGCATGGTTTATGAACTTTTTCTGTTTTTATATTGTGGAGATCTGTTGTGGTGAAATAATGTACCTCTGTTACCTTAGCCTGAAGTCTAGATTCACGTAATTGTAGCACCCAATACATTTGATGCCAATTGTAATTTTACATTTTACTCTTCACATTTTCACATCATCTTGTGTGTGTGGAATGAAATTTGCTAAAAAAAAAGTTGTGAAAGTAAATAATCATAATAATTAACGGATTATATATTTAATTGAAAAACACAAGGTTCAAAAGCAGAAAATTATGATGATAAAGATGTCTGGAAAAAAATTCATTTTTGGACTGGAAAACCTGAAAATGTCTGGGAATTTTATGATCAAAAAATCATAGCAACCCTGATAAAGGGATGGAGCTTCTTGACTTTTGTGGTGTAGTTATAGTTTACAAGTGTTTTACTCCTGTAATGATGCGATCATTACTTGATACTTTTTATTTTATATGTATATTAATTTAATTGGGTTGGACGGTTTTTTGTTTCATGTCTTTTGATAATGTTAGTGTGCAATTTTTGTGTATGTATATGTATTCCTGTACATTTGGATTCTTGGCCGTTGGAGTAGGTAGGTGTGTCGCTGGACAGCCAACCAGCGGAAAGTTTTCAGTAATGGCTTAGGTCATTAGGGCCTATAAATAGGAAGGGCAGGGGAGCAGTGGCCTCAGATGTTTGGCGGAGTACAGCGAGGTTAAGAGGTATCTTCTTCTCTACGGGAGCGACTGGGCGAGCATTTCTTTCCTTACTATGTGAACTGACGGGGATGTTAACTTTCTTTCTTTTAATATACACACTTGCTGCTTTTTTCATATTATTTTGATAGTACATTTTGTGTCAGAAACCGGGTACACGTGTACACATACCTTCAGCCACCTTTTTTGGTACTGAAGGGTTATCTTTTTTACTCATGAAGTTGGTGGCTACAAGAGTCTACACACACCCTTCGGGAAGGGGTGACAGGACATTTCATGTGGGAAACGAGGTACACATACTTCAGCCACCTTTTTTGGTACTGAAGGGTTATTTTTTATTACTCGTGAAGCCAGTGGCTACACGAGTGTGCACTCTCTCCTCAGGATGGGGGGACAGGGCACACTGAAATATGGATTTTGCGAATAATGACCAAGATTTAAGTTATGCAAATAAGATGATATGAGTTGAGTTGGTGTTTTAAGTCCACTTTATGCACAGTAAGGCTAATCGGGACTGGACCTACAGTTTAAAGTGGAATCCGAACCACTTGTGCCTCCACCGGGTATCGAACCCGGGACCCCTTGATTACAAGGCAACGACACTACCACTGCGCCAAAGGGGAGGCCCATAAGAAAATACCTGTCTATTGCCAATAGTTATATCCACAGAACTTCAGATACTGCAGTTTTTGAACCTAGGGACAAGGTTTTGAAATGTATGGGTGTGTATGTTGAAGTCGCGAGCTGTGAATCATCTAAAAGCACACATACACCTTTACATTCTGGGGGCTCGTCGGGATATGTTTGAGAAACAGAGAAAGAGCTGTTGCTCGTGCTGGAAGAGGTTTTAGAGAGAGTGCACAAGGCTAACTTAACACTTTCACCATCAAAGTCGCAACTTGTTCACTTCACAAGTGGATTACTTGGGCTTTAGAATTTCTCACAAGCAAGTGGAATGCCACCCATCCAAGATTGAGTATTTTGACCAGATAAGTGTTCCGAAGAATGTGAAGCACCTACAGAGCATCTTAGGATTCTTTGGATTTCTGAAAGGTCACATTAGCCACATGTCAGAGTTGACGAGTCCCCCCACTGACATGTTACGCAAGGGAGTTCGTTTTCGGTGGACGGATGTTCACGAAGAATGCCTGACCAAACTGAAAGAAGCTGTAAAGAGTAACGTTTCTCTCTACATTTTCATACTGATTGAGCCGTTCATCATCTACAGTGACGCGAGCAATAACTGCGCTGGAAGTAAAAAGTTCTCACAGGCTCAGAAGAACTACAGCACAACGCATAAAGAATTCCTCGCTTTGCTCCTTGCAGTCGAGACTTTCGACCAGTACATCTGCCATGCTCCGGTAATGGAAGTTTACACGAACCACAGTGCGCTGACCATGATCTTTAATACTGAAAACAAGAGTGCAAAGATGTCAAGGTGGACTGCTCATCTCTCGCGCTATCCTCTGCTCATCAAGTACATGCAAGGAGAGCTAAATATGGTAGACTTTCTATCGAGAAATGAAGTATGCAACACTCATCCGTCCGAGTATGATGGGTTGCCTGCAGCGCAGGAAACATTCCCCCTGGAAGATGAAAATAATGAAGGTTACGTAAAATTCGAGATGGAAGACGGAGTTGTGATCGATTCATCAGATATTGCACAGAAATCAGTTGCTGACCTCAGTGCTTTGTGTACTATACAAAGTGCGAAGCAAATAAAGAAGAAACTACGAGAAAATTTGCTTCGGTGGATCAAACTACCCAAGGTTCGTCTCTCTAAAAGTGAAAAGATGCAGGGCTTTTCATTTTTGCCTTCCTCCGTGGCCGAGGGGAATGAAGAACACGAACCGCTCGGTCCGAGCAGGCTTCTGGACACCACTTCAATCATTTCCGAACAAATTAAAAATAAATTTCTTGCAGACATGCTGTGTATTTAAAGAGGACACGACTAAGAAGCAAGGCTTCATGGCAAGTCATAAGAAAACAGAAGTTGGCAAGAACTATACTGTGACATTCTGGGACCAGCCGTTCATTCGAAAAAGGGAAATTTCCAATATGTTCTAGTATGCGTCGATAGTTTTAGCAGATTTTCTATCTTGTGCCCTCTTCGCATTGTGACTGCGAAATCTGTGCTAGAATAATTACTGGATATATTTTTGATCCATGGATTCTACCCGAGAATCTCCACTGATAATAATCAAAGTATTTTCAGTTCCAGAATGTGGAAACAGATGATAAAGATGTTTGATTCCAAGCAGATCAGAATTTCTCCATATCGCCCGCAGGGCAATCTCGCAGAATGCTATGAAAAGGCAACTAAACGTGCTCTCTCCACACTAATTTCATCGCACGAGTGGGCCTCATCGCTGCCGTACGTGCAGTTTGCATTGAATT
Source organism: Lepisma saccharinum (assembly GCF_977018435.1). Taxonomy (NCBI): domain Eukaryota; kingdom Metazoa; phylum Arthropoda; class Insecta; order Zygentoma; family Lepismatidae; genus Lepisma; species Lepisma saccharinum. Next base: position 37,009,181 of record NC_139242.1, on the reverse strand, counting down.
CACAAGTTTGCAACACTACCACATTCAGTCCAGGATATTTACATGTTGGACGTTCTGTGAGGGGTCCTTTCGAGAAGGCCAGTGACGTTTTGCCTCAAGAACCCAAAATTAGGCAGGAGGAAATGAAATTCAGGATAGAAGAGGCCAAGAAGATAGCTTGCAGAAATCAAGAGTGCATGCATAATGCTCAGAAGAAAGTATATGATAAGAAACACCACAAGTGCACGTTTAAGGTGGGGGAAAAAGCTTGGCTTAAGGAACATCCTCTCTCTGATAAATCCCACGGAGAAACCAGTAAACTCTCTGGACCACACACAATTGTGGAGCAAACTTCGGCAAATACTTTCAAACTGAAACACAGCGAGGACGGAAGAATATTGAGAGCCAACAGCGATCAGTTAAAGCCTTATTCTTCACCGCCCCACTTCACAAAGACAGTAGCCGGACAAAATTCAGCAAATGGAGTGCACGTATCTTCTCCAGAAGACGAGAATGAAGCTGTACCCTAGATGCGTTACAAGCTGAGAAACAGATTCTGATCTAATTTCGAAAAGGGGATTTATCTATCTTTTCTTTATTTTCTCTCATTCATTTCTTTTCTCTCTCTGATACCTCACACAAAACTAGTGCAAAAGTTTCGTTCCGCAGTCACCACAAAGGAAATGTGCGACAAAAGTTGAAAGACAGTTTCACAGTTGGAACCATCCTGTAGACCAAGTGTTACAGTTTACCAATATCTACCATATAGATGTTGCGAAATCTTTCTTTCTTCACTTGTTGAAAACAAAAATATAAATGGAGACGATGGAAATTATGATTATACAGGGTGTCATTTTAATGGCGCCCACGGACCACGGAAACGTATAGAGGACATCAAAACAAACAACTTTTTTCAGTAACATTTTTCTTGGAGCGTCGTTTTGGCGCTACAGTCGTTCAAAAAAGCCCGTTTTGCTGCCTGAATGCTGGCAACCACACACAACATTTGATTGCATTTGTGACGTCATATCCCGTCGTGAAGCGATGCGTTACAGGGTTGCCAGGAACACACATATTGTGTAAAAAAATGACATAGCTAAAATCAGCCACATTATGTACCGTAAAACAAAACGAGAAAACACGTTCTGTAACCTAACAGGAAGTAAACAAACGGTACAAAAAATGGTAGAAAGAAAATAGAATTCAAGTGGAAGTGGTCATATCGAATTTTGTATCAGCTTGCATGTCAAATATTTGCAAATCTAGTTACCAAGTTGGCATCTACAATTTAGTCTATCCACTTCGTCCTTCTGATACTAGTTGTCTGTGACACATTGAACAGATGACAAAATAGAAATGAAAGAACTCAAAATCCCAAAGGTAAGCAACAGATAATATAATGTATATTCAGAGCATTATGAGCCAAGTGGCAAAAATGATTGAAAATACAGGGATATAAGTAGTAGTAAAAAAAACCTCTCCGACGACTGTGTTTATCTACGCACCGGATACACATATAATAGTTTGCAACTCTGAACAGGGCAGTATATTTGCTACTGATTCATCATTAGATTGTTACTGTGGTTGTACAGTGGGATCCATGAGTATTACCGTGCAAATTGTCCATGACTATTTTCATTAATTCTTCTCTTACAGCCTGTGTGTTTTTAAGCCATGATTATTTTATGTATGTTGGTGCAGAAGTTGTTAAGCTTGTTTTGAGTTTTGTTTTAATTCTTGGCACTCTTATTGGGTCAAATAAAGTGCACGAACATGGTGGACAATTTGCACGATAATACTCATGGATCCCACTGTACGTGTTTTAGCCGTAATGTAACAACGTGAACCTCAGATACTTCCGTTATCAGATCAAAAGTACCACAAGGCATCTGGACACAAACCTGTAGATATCAACCTTGCACCGAGATTTGCAAATATAATTGACATGTAGCTGGGCATAAACAGCCACATGTAAGTTGTAAGTACAATAAAAGTTATTGTTGTTGATATTTGACATGTAGGCTGAGACAAAATCTGATATTGACTCTTCATTTTCAATACGTTTTTACCATTTCTCATATCGTTGGTTCACTTCCGTCTTCCCCTGAGATGACTGCTGATCTTCTGGCTGGTAGGCTATGATGTTCGGTTTACTGGATGCGTTTCTCGCTTCGTTTTACAGCTAATAATGTGGTTGGTAGTTTGTCATTTTTCACAAAATTTGTGTGTTCCTTGCAACCCTACCGTGCGATGTTTCGGTGCAGGAAATGACGTCACAGATACGATCAAATGTTGTGTTGGGTTGTCAGCATCCAGGTGGCAAAACGTTCTTTTTCGAACGGCTGTAGCGTCGAATTGACGCACCAACGTGAAAAATGTTACTGAGAAAAGTTGTTTGTTTTGATGTCCTCTACATGAATCTGTGGTCCGTGGGCGCCATTAAAATGACACCCTGTATAATTGAAAAAAATATATAATAATGCTACATATTCATTTTTTTGTATGATAAGTTTTAATAATAATTTGTTAAAAAAACAACAAAACACAAACAGCATGATAAAAAACACTTTAGGAGTTTTTCCGATTCATCTAGGAATCATCAGGGCTGGTCGAGAGGTGATGGAAGGGACGCGGTTGAAATAGACACCAGCGGAACTTCACCCACGTCCCTTCCGTCGCCTCTCGACCAGCCTGATGATTCAGAGATGAATTGGAAGAACAAAAGTGTTTTTATTGTTATTAACAAATATGTTGCTGGCACCTGACAAGAAGCTTTCTACTGTCATAATAATTTATTGAATAGACCTCTGGCAACCAGGAACATCCAGGAAATACTTCTACGCTAGTACCACTGTGGAAACCACTTGGAGGCACGAGCATAGGTCAATCATTCAATGATTCAATTCAATGGTCTTTATTCTTGGGCGAGGTTCAGCAAATGCTGATCTACCACCTAACCCGACAAAGAAAAATGTAGCAAAGTACCTAGGTACATTATTATACATGAAGATTATAAGACACTACATAAGTAAAATAACATAAAAGAAACTATATAAAAAAAACTACTACTACACAAAGAAAATCACAAAAAGAAAACAGATGACAAAATATATACAGTGCATGTGTGCTAATAAATGAAAAGATAATAATATACATGAATTATTACTTAGTTTCGGTCCAGTTTTTTGAATAATTCACAGGAAACAGTTTTTAATCATATGTTGTCTTACTTTGCTTCTGATCATCAATCAGTGAATCATATACTGCCCTACGAAAGTGTTTGTAGTTCAGTAGTTTTATTTCGTTCGGGAGTGCATTCCAGATTTTAGGTGCCACGTAACTAAATGAAGATTGTGAAACAGAAGTTCTGCAACAAGGTATATGGAGATTAGCGATGCTTCTGGTGGAGTATGAGTGTATTTCACTCCTGGCTTTAAGCTTTACACTCAGATAGTCTGGGATGTTTTTATTTATAACATTGCAAGTAATGCAGGTCATGTGCAGTTCTCTCCGTCTTGCAATGTTGAGGATTTTGTGCTGATTAAGCACAGGGGAACGTGTTCGTGATTTTTAAATCTGTAGACATACCTCATGCATGCATTTTGGACATTCTGAATTTTGCCTGAGAGCCTTTTTGCGATTCTTCGCCCGTAAACAACATCGCAATAATCGAAAAGAGGATATATTAAAAATTGGACCAAATTTAATTTAATTTTGGGTGAAATAAAGTCAACGATTGTGTAAAGGCTCTTTAGCACTGAATATCCTTTACTGCACTGTTTCAGTACATGTTCAGACCAGTCTAATTTTTGATAAATGGTCAGCCCAAATTTCGTACTGTTTTTGAGAATGTTGCGTTCTTCGTTTCAATTAATATTTTGCATTCGCTGAGATTAATTTGTTTCAGGAGATTATTGTTTCCGATAATAGTAAATGTAGATTTATTTGAATTTAGAACTAAGCCATTTGATTCACACCAGTTACTTATATTTTTCAAGTCCTGATTTAATAGTGCAATCGCATTTTGTAAATGAAATATATCTGTCGATATATACAATTGCATGTCATTGGCATAACAGTGCACATTACAATATTTCACTGACGTAATCAAGTCAGCAGCTGCTAACGTGAATAACAAAGGACCCAGGATTGAACCCTGAGGGACGCCAGCATCCACTAGCAGAGGCGACGACAGTTTATCTGTTAATACACGCTGTTGCCTTCCACGGAGATACGTCTCGAACCATTTGAGTGTTATTGGAGAGAATTTGTAATATTGTAGCTTTGCAAGAAGTAGTTTATGTGGTAGCGTGTCAAAGCTTTGCTGACGTCAAGTAAAACTAACATTGTTACATGGGATTTGTCCATTGCATGGAAAATATCATCGGTCACTTTCAGGAGAACAGTTTGCGTGCTATAGTGAGGACGAAAACCGGATTGTTGCGGAGGAAGAATGTTATAGTTGCCAATGTACTTATGAACTTGATCGTTTACTATTTTCTCAATGATTTTTGAGAGTACCGGCAAAATACTAATGGGGCGAATGTCATTTACAGAGCTCGGGTTCTGTTTCTTAGGTATGGGAATGACCTTTGCCTCCTTCCAAGAATGCGGGACACAGCCTGTGAGGAGGACACAGCCTGTGAGGAGGGAATAATTAATGATATGCGTTAATGGCGGAAGGATTTGGGGAAGTGAGAGTTTTTATCATTTTTACAGATATGCCGTCAACTCCGGCCACGTTTGATCAGATTTTGTGCACGAATTTTCTGACAACAAATTCATAGACTTCATGAAAACTGAAATCAGCCGCACTCTCACTGAAACAGCCAGCGTAATAACGCTCACACTGCTGAGAAACTTTCTCTTGGTTTATTTTCTGTTCACAAAGTGATTATTTAGGACATTAGCATCATTTAATGTGGGAGGAAGTTCCCCAATTTTGTTTTTACCACTATAACCCCAATTCCGCATATGTTGCCATATGTGCTTTGAATCATTGGAAGAATTTATGATATGTTCGAAATACGCTTTTTTCTCTCGTCTTATGACCGATGTTGCGAAATTACATAATCTCTTGTATTCGTTCCAATATTGAGAATTATTTGTCCGCTTAAATTTCAGTAGCTCCTTATCTCTAATTTCATGATTAACTTAACATTTTCTGTTATCCAGGGTGCTTTTCTCTTAGTTGCACGAACGGTTTTCAATGGAGAATGTTTATCAAACACCGCATTCAATTTTTTGGAGAAGAAACACACTTTATCTTCAATGTTTGCAAATTCCATTAACGTATTCCAATTTATTTTGCTTAGGTCGTTTTCGAGGCTGTCTTTCACTATCGCATTATAGTTCCTCTAAGCCCTTAGGCTTTGTTTTGCTGAAACGCAGAGAGACATATGCCAAACAATGATCGGAGTTGCTGACTGGTACAGAGACGCCAGAATTTATGACATCAGATAAGTTATTTACGAAGATCGGATCAATTAAGGTTTGAGTGTTATGTGTGATACGAGTGGGTTCTGTTAAGATTTGGGAGAGCTGGAACTGTTCAGCTGATAAAGGTCACAAAGGTTATTTGGCTCAGAATGTCAAGGTCTTTGAGTTCAGTCCCTGTTCGAGCTTGTTTTTACACTTTCATTTTATTATTTACTATTCTATTGTAATTTTGAGGTTTCAACACATCTAACTCATAAAATAATTTATATCCATAGATTTGTGTAACTAGAATACATCACATATTTATTTATGTAGTTATTTTACAGGATATTTTAAAATTTAAGATTGCAAATGACAAAATGCTCATGTTCACCCTCCGTGTCTCGACCACATAAACTTGGAAATAACCATCTGTAATAAAGTAGGTATCAAAATATACAAAAAAACAGACCTAAAAATGTACATACAAAACAGTTAATGTGTATATTCATCTTCCATAAATGCTATCATTATCAATGTTCCAAGTTCACTTTTATGTACAGATATTCAGTCAATTAGTTAATGCTATGTATTTGCCACTCTTTCCATGTGTTTCACAGCATCTCTCAATTTTCCCACCAAATCTTGCAGTTCTTCCAATGAACACATGAACTGAACATGTTTCTCCTTGTTTTCTGACTCTTCGGTGTGCAAATCTACTAAATACTGGTAGGCTGTGATATGTTCCACACTGCTTCCCTGTTAGAAAAAAAAATATTCAGATGCCACTAAGACATTTGTAGAGGTTATTTTAGCATTGCAGTAAATGAGACTTACTTTTTTTGAAGTTGCTTAAAATTTAACTCTCGATTTCCTTTTTCAATTGACTGCAGAAAGCCAGTTTGATGAAGTGCATAGCATAAAGCACTGTGAAGCCACGGGTCCTAGTTATTGAACACTGACTATGGAAAGGATGTTTCACGGTTTTGTTCTTTCATCCAAACCATCATTCATATTTGCAAGAGTTTTTGCTTGTAATGATCCTAATGAAAGTCAATGGGATTGTTACAACCCAGAAGGACTGTACAAAGTGACGTAAAAGTACAAACCAAATGAATTGTGAATACAGGGACACATAATGCGACAACAACTGGTCAAGTCCAATGAAATTTATTTTCTTTCTTTTCGCGTAACTGAAAGAATCCTGTTTGTGGTAGGCCAAAAGATCATTCTCTCTTCAACATAATAATGGATTCTCAATCAGGGCGTAGTCTAAAAACATTGCTATTTTTTTTAAGAAACTTACTGAAAAATATTGAGATTTCTACAACTTACAACCTATCCTAAAAATACAACCTATCCTAAAAATTTTCTTGCACCATCTAGTCTTTGGATTTTTAAGATTATCTGGTTAGTCTGCCACAAATACATATAAATTTAGGAATTTTACATTGATACTGATAATGCCAATTCAATATGAAATGGCAACATTAAGAACATCATGGAATGTGGAACCTTACAAATTATTTTCTGAATTACCAACCTTAATGCAATACTCCTGCCTCCAGCTTGCATCTGTGATATGTGGTGGATGTGTGCCGACAGCACTAAGTGCTGTTTGCAACTTTAACTTATGTTGTTGGTAAAATTCAACAACTTTCTCGATTCTGCTAGGTTCCAAATGAAATTCTTCAAGCATCGATGCTATAACAGAAGGTTCTGTGTCATATCTGGAAGCTTCCACTAAGAAACTCACCAATGCAGCATATGCTTCTTTCATTACATCCTGCTTTGGTCCCATAAGTTGGGTAGTTCCTACAAAAAAGAAACAAAATAAAAATGTGTCAACAAGTACTTTAGTTCAAATTAAAATGTGAAATTATGCACTGTATTGATTTCAAATTTTGAGCTATTTTCACTGTGTTTTAAACTGCATGTGCACATGATCTTTGACCTGGCCTATTTTACATGGATGCATGCATGCATTCTTTAGTTGTTGGCGTTTATCAAAACTTATGTTGGTGTGCAATAATTTTCATGTGGGTGACAAATACTTTTTCTTTTCTGCACACCATGGAGGTGGAAAAATACCCTGCTTCTGCCAGGGCCAGACTGGAACTGCCAAGGGGGCACCGAAAAAAGATAGTCGATTATAATGGCCTGGCTGATTTGAGATACATATTCTTTATATAGAGTCTATTAAAAATAGGCATAAGAATTCAATAGATTGTTATTACCAACATAAACTAACTAACTCTCTAGCCTTCTTAAACCCGAAGGTTCATGGCTGCAGCAACACAGGCCTTCCATCTGTGTTGGAACCAACATAGGTAACAAAATAATAAGTTGATCGATGAGTTAGTGTTTAAGTCCACTTTATGCCCAGTAAGGCTAGGGACTGGGCGTACAGTTTATAGTGGGATCCGAACCAATATGTGCCTCCACCGTGTATCGAACCCAGGACCCCTAAATTACAAGGCGATGACGCTACCACTGCGACATCGGGGAGGCCAAAAGAAAAAGTGTCAGGTTGTTTCACTTTAGTATACCTTAAAATACAATTATTGTTAGGTATTGTGATATTGTTTCTAATTATAATTTAGTTTATATAATCCTAATCCATTTTATGTAATAAATTGTACCTCTGTTTTTAATTTAGATTTCTTGAAATCACTTTGCTATTGAAACAAACCAGAAGTGAAATAATATTTTTCAGTGAAAGAAGGCGTTTCATTTTAGAACTTTCACAACATAATTTGTTGATAATATTGTCATTATCAATAGCAATGAAAATGTCTCGTTTACACTGCATGAGGAAGAGTGCTTCAAGATTATCAGTGAATAGATTATCTTTAATTTGGAAAAAGCTCTTTCGCAGCTTACAAGTGTGAGTTAAATTCTAATTATATTGTTACAAACTTTTTACAGTTCAGTGTATTCAGCTGTTGTATATTTACTCGTACACATCTTTTCACCTTCTACCTGATCCATTTCTTCAAATTTCATTTCATGTTCACTAACTCGTCATAACTGTTAGACTGGTAATCTTCCACTGACTGCATATTTGAAGCCAGATAACGTTAAGTTTTTCTTTCAATCTTCTTTTGTCAGTGTTAGGGACCAGTTCACAATTTTTTTAAAAAAAGCCTGAGGCGCTATTTTCTTGGATAGAAGCATTCCAAATGAAGATATAACGTTTTGTGAACAGAAAATCGATATTCTATGCTTTGAACAATTACATCCATAATGCAGTTGAATATAGTTAAGCGAAATTTGCCATTGTCAATCAGTTCATCCAAAGTTTTCATGTCCTGCTAGTTTTCTTCTCTCTCCATTTAGGAATTTTCGCTTCAAACCCTGAAGTTCTGACACTTTTCATATGTTTTTAAACATATCACCTAGCTTGAACAAAATATAAGTTACTCGTTTATAGTTAATCTGAGAGAGAAGCTGTCTCTGCGTTCGTCGCGCACAGTCTCGAGTTCCGGGTGTGTGGTTTTAACACCATTATTTATCAGTGATTGTTTTGACAACCCCCCCCCGTGTCTAGCTGAGTTTCTAACCTTCCTCTTTTACACCACTATTTTGTTTTCAGCGATAGTAAGATATTCAGGCAGCTAGGGAAGGTTCAGTTCGTTGAAGCCGCTTGCTGTCCGAGTCCATGCGTGGCTATAGGTGTACCAAGTTTATACTTAAAATCCAGCCTGCCATTCTGTGCGTGACTCACGAACATTTCCTTTTAATAAGTTTATTGAATTTCAATTTTTGTAGTTTCATAGAATCTCAATTGTTGAAAGAAAAGATCTAATTGTAATAATTGAGGATTTGGCATTTTAGACCATAATTTGGCATATTTTAAAAACCCAATCTCCGAGACGTGCGTGACCATCAACGTAATTTTCCACACATGACCCATGAAGGGTTAAAAATCTGTAGACACATCATCGAGATAATAATTGTATCGAAAGATGTGTTTGGCGGACGTTGTCTGTCCATTGTCAGGTGTCTTCTGTCATGTGAAGCAGACACACTCACCTAACAAAATCATATCTCCCATTTGTTTTAATGTTGCGACTGACCAGGAAAGGATATTTTTACTGCATCCATTTTTTTGTTATTCATGTAGTAGGGCACTAATACTTTCATAAGAAAAGTACTACAAGACTGTAGGACCAACTGGAAACTACAGGACTCGAGTAAAATTTGTTAGCTCTTCTTTTTGCATTTTTAACATCACACTAAGATATTTTACAACAGTGTGAGATAATTATCTACAAAATGAAAGGATTTTGATTATTTTATATGAAAATATTTATTTCAAATTGTCAAACAGAATGGAACTGACAACTAGCATGATTCTGAACAGTGTACTCCCTCTATTTGCCTGACACAAGGCCAACAAGTGAAATAAACATAACATTGTACACAGCACCAACTGCGGTAAGTAGGTTCATGGCATGGCAAGTGTCTTATCTGATAGACTGGGATATTATTGTAATTAGCTTATAGGCGGCACTGTACAATCCCCGTGAGTTAAGTTTGTGTTCCTTTTTTGGAGCGAATTTACAATATAGAGAAAGTCTCCAATTTTGTTAATTTTCGGTATACTAACTAATTTTGACCTCCTAATCACGAATCTGTTGAAAAAAACCGGGGGTCACGTCTGAAAATTTGAAAAAAAGCCGATCGATTTTTTTTTTTATATATATATATAGGTGTATATGCGTAGTTTTACGAACACAAATGTAATCTCCTGTCATTGTGTCCAACCACGCCGTTGTTTTACAAGAAAATGATTTATGATGTTCAATTCTAGTACGATCCCTATTTTTTCGATGAATTTAGGGTTGAAATGAGTACTAATGGAACCTAACCTAACAGGCCTAACCCAACCTCGTGTGAATGGTTCGTGGGGCTACCCGTGGATGGTTTTTGGGGCTAACGTCAATGGTTTTTGGGGCTACCCGTGGATGGTTTGTGGGGCTACGCGTGGATGGTTTTTGGGGATACCCGTGGATGGTTTTTGGCGCTAACAAACAATTTTTCATCAAAATGTACAATTTCCAGACGTGACCCCCGGTTTTTTACAACAGATTCGTGATTAGGAGGCCAAAATTAGTTAGTATACCGAAAATTAACGAAATTGGAGACTTTCTCTATATTGTAAATTCTTACCCCTTTTTTTCCTGATTATCACTAATCCTTCGGAGTCATTGTTTTTCTTCGGTAGCAGTCAGGGTGCTCAGTCCTACTTTGTTGTTACAAGTCCAACAGGGAATGGAAAAGAAAAGGCTTATTGACCACTGCTATATCTGCAACCGATTGTGAGTAGGAAAAAAAAAGCCACCGAATGTGTGTTTTCGGAAGGCCGCTGAGATGAGAGGGCGCACAGGGATTTTGTCCGGTGGACCTGTCCAGCTCTGGTTTCTACTAATATGCCGCCCTAGCCTTCAATCTTAAGTATTTGCATTACTCGTTGGTTATCTATTCTAGTATGAAGGGGTATTACTTACCTAAATGTTGTTGTTAAGTTAGGTAGGTCAGGTTTAGGGCTGTTGGCATTAAAATTACTTCTGTAAATAATTACAAAACATGATTGTGCGATTTCTGATCTGCAGCACCTAGTGAAAGTAGTCGCTGTCTATAAATTATCTAAATATTCAGATAGGTGGGATTCAATGGGGGAAGGGGTCACTTTCAGAAAATGTAAATAGAGTGGTGAAATAGAAATGTCAACCATACATGGTTGGAAAATGTAAAAATATTAGTTGTACATATTTATTTTTTTTGAAAATATACATGTAGCATAGTTTAAAATTCAATTTATTTACAAACCTTGTTGTGCACCGTCGGCGAGGAAACTACCTATGGAGTCCAGCAATTTGTTGAAACTTTCGTCTGATACTTTGGAAGGACACCCTACAAGACTTAATCCTCCAATAATATCTGCTGAGATATTCATTTCAATATCGTGGGTTCTTATCATCAAGTATTTAATATTTAAAAGCTACACTGTAGCGTAGATGTTTACTGTAGAGTGGGTTGCATGAGTATTATCAAGCAAATTGTCCATTACCAATTTTATCATGTTTGTTTTACGCAATGAGAGCATTCATAATTAAAACAAAACGCCACACAAGTCTATAACAATGTCCGAATCAGCATATTTAACAACAAAATCTTCAAAAACACGCAGAATGGAAGAGAAGAAAATTGAAGCAAGTCATGGATAATTTGCTGTGTAATCCCACTACTGACGAGTGTGGGTCAACGTACAGCGCCTTGAATAACGTAGTGTGGAGAACGGCACAGTTCTGCGTGCTCTGGCTGGTTCCACTCGAAAATGATCCGCTAGAGGCGCTGGTGTTGAACCCGGTGCTTGGTATTCGTCTGCTTATAATGGAAGTAAATGGAGTTTTCGCTGCAACGTCTGATTCTTTTACATGAAGCATTTCTATGAATGTGATAATTGCTATGATATTTGGTACAGTGGTCGCGAAGATATTAACGAACATTCTAGACAGTCGACCACGTCCTGTTATCGTCATACTTTCGTTAATAATACGGGAGAAAAAATACGCGTGGAATGCTCTTGGCAACTAAATTTTTGTGTATGAATTAGGTTCATTATCTATGTTATTATCATCATCATTTCTTTAAAGATATGGACACTGAAGCATTTGTATTTTGGATATTTACTGTCTCTTTTCTTCCGCTTTAAACTAATCGCGGCGATGATGATAATGATGATTGCATGAAACGACAAGGGGAACCCCACAAAACTTTCTTAGTGTCATCGACATGAGTGTAAAAAAACTTTCAAACCAATGGGACAAGCGACACGGGATGTTCACACTGTCACACTAGTGACACACGCTTTCAGACTGTAAAATAGCATTCATTGCACATGAGGGTCCAAACAGCAAGCGACACGTTCATATGGCGTATTCGCGTGCTACTCGTTACTTCGGTCGGAAAGCTCCTTAAAGGAAGGGTGCTGAGACCGAAGCGACGCGATTCAGGGGGAGTTCCCAACTAAGTGACAAGCGACATGGTGCCTTTAGTCTATTGGCAAGCGTTCGCTGCTAATTGTGCGAACAACAGATAAGCGACACGAAAAACCGCACATTACAACAACAGATGTAGGCGACACGATAAGTCACACGTGTCGCTTTGTCGCTTGTGCGTTGCTCAAACTGGGCCATTTCCTCAATAGCTTGCAACCTGTTGCCGTGGTTTGTTGTTCGCGCATGCGCGATGCAATGAGTGTCTTGCTTTAGGGAGATTGCGCACCAAAGCGACAAGGAGCACGCGACACTTATCGCTTGAGGATTTCACCAACCGAACGCTGGCCTGTGCTTCCCATCATGCCGCTACGATGTGAAATGTTGCTCTTGATTGGCTCGTTTCCAAGCAACATGTGTCGCTTCGGTGTGAAAGTTGCCTTGGACCGAAGGACCCGTGTCGCTTTGGTGTGAAATCCGCGTATCGTTTGTCACGTGTCGCTTTGGTGTAAAATCTCCTTGAGGAAACGGTGCAGTCAGAGCTTGTGTCCCTACGGTTCGAAAGGCTGCATTGATTACGGACTGCTTGCTTCCAAGCGACACTTGTGGTTTGTCGCCTCGGTATGAATTATCTCTCAGGATACTATTTATATTCTAATAACATAGAAAAATAAAACTCTAGTACACAATCCAACACCTGACGTCCGGAATCACTTTGCGATGTTTCTTCTTGTGTTACGCATGCTATTTATTTATTAATTTTATTTTACTTTTCTTTCCAAATTAATGTCATTTCGTGACTGCAAATCACTCCACAAATATAACTGTTTCCATCAATTCACGTACCACCTTTCAAGACAAACAAATCTACATAATATATTCCAAAAACTAACAAAGCCGCATTACTTTCATAAGAAAATTAGCACCGACATTGATCGCACTGCCATCTCTGTTTCTCATCCGTCTGGGGAACCAGTTCCTTGGGTCGTTTTCCACACTACGTTATTCAAGGCGCTGTAGCCTTGTAGTCAACGTCAACACGCGACGGGTTTCTTTTATGGTAGTGTCTGCTGCCACGTTCTTTTTCTGCTGGAACCTCAAAAAACACTGCGTGGCAGCAGACTCGGTCTTTGTCTTATCGTGATTTCATCATGCTACAGTGAACAAAAAAAGTTTTGCATATTCAGGGTTCAGGGTTTGTGATCATTTTATTGTACTAGATACATGGAATCATATTCAAGAGTACAGGGAAGACATACAAACAGAAAGAAAACAGTGCAACCATGCAGAAGAAACAAAATCACACCAGAAGCACAAGATTTAAAGTGTGCAATGCGAAACACAAACCTAGAGTGCGCGTCAAATCTCCTGCATATGGCCTTGAACGGCTGAACGGCACAAGCGAATCACATACGTGCGTCGTTGTCTAGTTCCGTGACAAGGCTTTTCGTTCAACCACGCTGTCTCTTTTCTGTGTGAGATTTCGACATGGCACCGCTGCAGTGCGCTGTTATTGGCTATCGCCATATGCAGGAGATTTGATGTGCACTCTAACAACGTATTTATACCTTGCCTGACCAGTGTTTATACACACCCGGAGGAAATCTACAGCCTCCCCGGACAAAATTGTACCACAAAGTATGAAACTTTTCTGCTACCGTTGTTTCCCTCGCATCGGACCGCATTACTTTGTGTGGCGAATATTTTTGCCTTTATATTTCCCTCTGTAAATAACAATGCCTATACTTGTCCAATCTCAGAATAAAACCCCTATCACACGGAACTGGATTTCTAGTAGGAATGCTCTGAAAATCTCGAATTCTACACGTCATTTTCAACTTAAATGATGTTTTTACATTTCTGGAGTAAGAACAAACAGTTGAGGCCGTGTTCGAAAGGTGCAAGACCGTACTTGAAGCTAGCATCCTCCGAGTATGGTCTTGGAGTGCGGTCTTCAAGTCGTGACCTGGAAGTGTTGTCTTTCGAATTGCACTTCGACTCCAGCGCCAAATACGATCAGGAGATAAAACTGAGTACTCGTTGTTTTCCTCGCCATTTAAACACTTAGAAATCACAAAGCATTTTCAAATGTTCGTACACATGCATTTCCACACATTAGAAAAACTATGACCAACAACTTGCTGGCCAATAACGTATATCTACCTGTGCTGCTCGCTTTCTACCTCCGTGATTTTAAACTAATGAACAACGAGTGTGGAAACCACGTGACCTATATAGTCACAAACCATCTGTACTGCACGTACTGTGTACTTGCGTCCTTCTGTTCTTGGCGCTTTCGAACTGTACTAGGTGACGTCACTTCCGCCAAGACCATACTTCAAGTCTGCACTTTGTACTTTTCGGACAGAGCCTTAGGACTAAAAGTGGTAAACGTTGTAAGTGCCAAAAGCGAAAGTGTTGGGAAATCGCATCGTTCAGCACATGAGCCCGTACGAACGTTCACACTAGTGCCTTTTTACACGCCCTTTGAACTACTTAGAGGGCTACCAGCCACTTTTCACGCTTACCACATTATCAAGGATGGCACATTTCCCAGTTTAACGTGGAAAACGGTGTTTGAATTCTTGTGGCACTTACAGCGTTTACCAATTTTAGTCATCAATTTCCGATAAGTTCCAGACACTTGCAATGCCGTAAAAGTCGAAATTAACAACTTTTCTAAATGACCATTGGTATTTCCCGACTGCTCGGGATCCTGAAAAGTCGGGATCGGGACGTGAAATTTTTACCCCGATTCCGGTCCCGACTTTTCGGGATCCCGCACACTCCTAGTGTTTACAATTGAAAAAGCTAAAATATTATTCCGTACGTGTACAGTAAACGTTGTAAAGTATGTATTTTATCAGCGCCATTCTTCTCTACCTAAAACCATTTAATACGAAGCGGTATTCCTCTCGGTTGAATAGTTATCGTATTTTAAAAGTGTGAAATGATACGTTGTTTACATCTTACGCGGCCGCCATTATGGGAACGAAAGACTATCGACAAGTACTGTGTAACAAGTACCGTGTGAGGCGAAAACTAGCAAATGGGTAACCAGTCCAGCGTCAACTAGAGCAGCATTCCTACTGGATATCCAGTTCCGTGTGATTCAGGCTTAAAACTGGCAACCGCACTAGCCTTATCTCCTCTCTACCATCTCGAATGAAAGTCTCGTTATTACTTGCAATGTGATCAATGAAATCCTCAGTGCACTTTCTATCCTCAGCAACGCTTTGCAAAAGAAGCATTTGAGTCTGGCTAATCTCATCTCTCTAATTACTTGAACCGAACCAAATTGCATTTTCAGGATATTGCAAAACATCAACAGTGATCTACAAAAAAGTATTCGGACCGAACCGAAGTGAAGAATATCGGATCTCACCTGGTTGCTGATGAAGATGCTAGGAAAACTTTCTGTGGGATGAAGGAATACGCGGAAAGTGTAACTGAAGAAATGAAAAACAGGTTCAACGATCAATCTTATTTATATCATGAGATTCGCAAGTCAATTTGAAACCTTACGAACTTGCAAGACACCGAAGTCAAAAGGTTTTGTGCTAATTTTCCCATGCTTAAGGCGTTCTTGCTGTCCTCAAGTCCTACAAATTTTTTGTCAAGTCGATGCTTGATAATGGAAAATATACAGAAGCTGACAATTCATTGTTGAAAATCTTAGAAGCTGATGTGGAATATTGAGAGTTGAAAAAACTCTGTGAAATCCTAACTATTCCCATAACGACAGCCGGCGTAGAAAGGTTTTTTTTAGTGCTATGAATAGGATACTAACTAGGACAAGAAGTAGAATGCTAAATGGAAGTTTAATGCATTGCATGATAATAAGCATTGAGGGACCTAAGATTCCGACTGTTGATATTCTGGAGAAAGCAGTAGATTTATATGCCACAAAGCTCGCAGGATAAGATTGCTGTAAATTCTTCATGCCATATTAAGCTTTGCATGATGTGTTCTATTGAGTTTAATAATTGTGATATTTTTCCTGGTTCACCATTGTGAAATTTGTTCTGGATGATAAAATGTAAAAGTAGGTGATGTTTTGTAATTTACTATTTACTATTGTAATGCTAATTACACAAGATAATATTTGTAAATGTTAGACAACAGACAAATAAAAAGAAAGTCGCGATTAAAATTACCACCTGAGCGCTAGTGTCGCTTCCAATATGGTCGCTCTACGTAGGATAGATCTTTGTTTACATTCACCGGGGTCGACTCAGCCCAAGTTAGTACCTGGGGCAAACCTGCGGTAAAGGCGGTTGGTGAACCACATCACCGCATCACCTCCATAATATGGCCTAGGTCGAGGTCGAGAATGTGTGGAGCCCTACTTACACATACCCATATGGCTCCATACTTTACTTTATTTTGCGTCCATTATTTTTTTTGTATGATAATCCCAGATATTTTATGACTGTCCTTAAAGATGTTCCCCCACCTTGAAAAAGTCCCGAATCTTTCAACGAAACGCGCAGTTTCCCAACAGTGGGATGATCTTTCCTCCTATAATAAGAGTAAATATGGCGACGAATAGCATCTTGGTGAAAGGTATCTAAATTTGTCACGCGTTTACTGATATTCCTCTTCTTTCCTGGGGTTTCCAGTTTTGAAGCCTCGCATTTATTTATTTATACCACATTATTTTTTTCTTTTCCTATGGTAACAATATTGTTCTTAGACACGCCGAAAGCAGCAGCAGTCCTGTCCAGAACTTTATTTACAGAAATGATTGGATCCCCATTGTTTTTCTCTTGCTCAAATTATTTGCGCTCAGAACAAACCATCTCCCGCGTTTGTCCTTTTTCTTTTAGTGCATGGCCTCTTTGGTACATTGTCATCTCGAGTATTGCCTCCTGTACTTGACATTCTTCACACAAGCTCACGACACACTCAAGCAGAACACAGAAAATTATGTACAAAAAATAACACACTAAAACAGCACGCTATATACAACAAAGAATACTCTAAATACAATAAAAACTAAACAAACGGACCGGTTAAAATATTACAGCAACGCAACAAACAAACACGCCCTCTCCCAACAACATGAAATCTGATCGCAGGAAGAATCGCCCGATAAGCGGCAACGTTTTCTGTTGCTAGGTAACCAGGGCTTGGGTGAAGCACTGGAAAGATTTTGATTGGCTCGCATGCCAGCAACCCACCCTTCCGCAGTGACGTAGAACCGATTTCCCCACGTGCTTCACCAGCGTCAATACCAAACTAATTTTGCGGCAGGTATAGTACGTAATAGCAGAGTGTTGTCATTGCTGGTATGGAAGAAACGTTTAAATTACGCGTTATATTTAAATATTGAGAATGCGATGTGAATTCCAGGAAATATAACGAAGGTGAAGCTGTGCTGAGAGCGAAGCATTTCATTATGATAATAAAAATAACAAGGGAAACGCACACGAAACTAATGTATACGCACTGGTTTATGTAACTGCCTAACTGGGGCTCTCAGAAATGATTTGAAAATAAAGCAATTCACCTGTATTGCAAAGCTTGGGAGGAAATAAATGAAAACATGCTGTTGCAGTTTTTTTTCCCAAAGAGGCAGGCTGGTTTAATAACAATAATTTCATTGAGGCTATCTTCAGTCTTCACTGAAAATTGACATACTGAATGAAACAGCAACATTAGCATGTCAATTATGTTTTTCTGACTTACCTTTATGATTACGGACATTAATTAATTCTCAAACTATTTTCATCTTTGCACTTAATCGACTTGCACCTGTTTCAAATTACATACATAATTAATTGTTTTCGAAAAAAAAAATATATTCATAAAGAACAATTTAAAACTTACTTTCATGGCAATAAAATCATCTTTCCGAAACATTATTTCGGAAAATAGAGTGAACAGACTCGTACATTCTTCGTAATTTCCTTGCCGCATTTCAGTTATGCCAATCTTGTCAATCAGTTCTGCTTTCCCTGATTTATTTAAACATTTCATGTTGTTGATTGCACGGGGTGGAAAATTTCTGGAAGTGACCGCCAATTTTTAACTGCAGATTCTTGATTACACGGCCGAAATTAGTGAGTATGCGTAATTTCAAAGCAATCGAAGATACTTCCGGTATTGTAAATTTGTACCGGGGTTTTAACCGAAAAATGCCCCACAAACCATTCACGCATAGCCCCAGAAACCATTCACGGAAGGTTAGGTTAGATTCAGTTAGGTTAGGCAAACATAGTTAAAATTTGGGGTCGAATTTGGATTTTCCATCTTCTTGCAACACAGCGGCGTGGTTGGAAACACTGGGGGTTATGTCATCAAACGTACGCAACAGAAGCAACGGCAATTATGTGTCGGAGATATATTTCTCTTTAAAAATACATGAATTCCCGGTCCAGTAGATTCAACAATGAAAGAAAATACCTGCATGGACTTCGAAAATGCAACAGAAACTCATTTCCATAAGTAGTTTCTTCTGTAAAATTGAAGAAAAGCGTTTTCCCCATATCAAACAGTTACCATTAAATCTGTAACGTGGTTGTATATTTCAATGGTTGTTAAATGGTCGAGATGTAAGAGAAATTGGGTTGCGAGTTTCTTTGATTATACACAGGTATGCACAAACTTAATTTAAGCTTTATTAATTAATTCCGTAACCTGGTTTTATATTTGAAAGCTTGTTAAATGGCCGAATTGTAAGAGAAATTGGGTGGCGAGCCTCTTTGAACATGAATTAGAAATCGAGGCTGGTTACCCACCATACACCCTAAAAATGTCGACTTTTTTCTCTCAATCTACAGACTTGGATGTTTACGATGCCTTAAATATTATTCCAACATGCGGAAACCACAAATAACCAAAATATTTAGCCCCGACATTTGATGATTGCACATCCAATATCTCGCATCCCGGATCACTTTCATCATGTTTTTAAAAAGCAATTTTCGTCATACGTGCACAAAGCACGAGAAAGCGAAGACTGCCGTCAGCGCAAGATGTGAGAGTTCCACTGAGAGCAGAGTTGCTAACTGCCTTGCATTTATATATGTATATATTTTCAAAAAGCGACAGTTTGAGAAGGTGATAGTTTAAGGAAAAGAATGACAGAGGATTATTTTTGTCGGTGTTTAAACCCCTCGGCGAAAGAGGCATCCTCCTTCCCCTCCTCTTCCTCTCAGGAGCAGGCCCGTAGCTAGAGGGGGCACTACGTGGAAGTGAGGTTGACTATTGGGTGCACTACATGGAAGGAGCACCCCTTACACCGCATGAAATATTAATGATGACACTGTAATCCAAGAAGTCATTTATCAATCAATCAATCAATCCAATCCACACAATATTTTGCAAAATGGTTAACGTATCCAGTAGGCAAACGTTCTCTCCCCTTTGAAAGAAATAGAGTCCGTGATGGACTAAGGGACCCATGTTTTAATGTTTTAGCAAGTACAAAAAAAATGTATTAGCTACAAATTTTTACACAATTCTTCAAAGTGTAGGTAATATGTAACCATTATTATTTAATTAATTCTATTTTTCTTGCATAACACAACACAATGGTGTTGTTGGATTATCGTTCGATTCCTTTGTGCGTAAAAATCGTGCATACTGGAAACTAGAGGGAATCATTATGAAGCATGATTTATAAAGGACTCCCTTAATCAGTTCTGCAGAGAGGCCCAAAGTTGTTGGTGCATATTAATCATCTATTAACATTATCGACCTGCAAATATCAACTAGATACAGTCCCTATTAGCCTACCTAGGTATTTATGTTAAACTTCATATTCTTTGGCAATCTGGAAAGGTCATTATCGAAATATTGCTATTTGATGTTGCTTGAAGTGCATTTGTTCGTTGTAGTTTCAAGATATCATCCCTTTTCTGTTACTTATCTCTTTTGGGCAAGGTGGCAAGTGCCTCTGCGTACCCTGTTATATCTGCCAATGCGACACAATAAATTAAAAATTTGCCCCCTCTAGGATTGACTTCGCCCCCCCTACAAAGAATTCCTGGCTACGGGCCTGCTCAGGAGGGGGAAGAGGCAGATCGTGTTACCATGAGTAAGGTGATTGTCGACCTGTGTTGCTTAGGGTGTTTTATTCAAGGAAGCTGAGGTGAAAAGTGGAATGATTATTGGAGAAAACAAAGTGATTCATAGAGTAGAGAAATTATCTTAACGTGCATAAGTTTATGAAGAAAGAAGCTGACAGTAGTCTTGCCTTGAACATGAAACAAGTGCAAAAGCATGTTTCCGCAGCTACTGATATGTCAGTAAGTACTTTGAAACGAAAATGATTTTAGAATTCCTATATGCATCAAAAATTTCTCCAGAAGCTGTGTATTTATTTAAGTGTTGTTAACAGATTAACCTTTATACAACACTGTGTATAAAATAATTTTACAAAATAAGGTTAGAATACATAAAAGAGGGTTGCAATAATATAGTACATTCAATATATACATCAGAAATTTAAAAAAAAAGATATATAAAAGTTAAAACATAATTGTTCATAAAATAGCTTACATTTTTGTCAAATTTAATTTCCATAGATTGGGACATTCACCTGTACTAATGATACCAATTTGTCCATCCAAGTTTTGGATTTCAAGACTAG
The DNA here is from genome assembly GCF_977018435.1 of Lepisma saccharinum. Classification (NCBI taxonomy): domain Eukaryota; kingdom Metazoa; phylum Arthropoda; class Insecta; order Zygentoma; family Lepismatidae; genus Lepisma; species Lepisma saccharinum. The sequence continues at coordinate 36,988,181 of NC_139242.1, read as the reverse complement.
TTGCAATTACATTATGATGTCTTCTGGTATTATGATGAGGCACTTTCACGCATAATTTTTCTAGATTTTTCTTACTATAAATTACACCTGCTAAGATATTTTCTATAAACTGATGACAGAATATATTCCTTCTACATTCAAGGTTACATAATTTTAAGTTTTTTTACTTAAATTACTGTATTCATAATAGACATGATACATTTTAAAATTATTATACATAAATCTACAAAACACATGTTGAACATTTTCAATTACCGATGCGTCACTTGTGAAATTTAACGGATGCCATGTTTGACAAGCATATTCTAAGGACGGCCTAATCATGATGGAATACATGAAGATGAAAAGTTCCAAATTACTGCTTGCTTTCCACTTTCGTATCAGGTTTCCCATAACAGATCTTGCTTTTTTCACAAACATATGTAGGTGTGGCTTAAATGTAAGCTTCTATAACACCTAGGTTTTTGATATTGTCTACATTTTGTACTAGTACATTGTTAACCTTGTAGTTATAGACATATAATGTGTTTTCCTGGTATACCTTACTAGTTTAGTTTATTTACATTTAGTTGCAATTGATTGTTCTGCATCCATTTGTTTATGTAATTTAAATACATCTGTATCAAATAACAATCATTAATAGAATTTATTTCCTTGTACGGCATCGTCTGCATATAATAGGAGATTGCTACTTGTGACAGAATGTTCCATATCATTTATGAAGAGCAAGAACAATAGTGGTCCTAGGGATGATCCTTGCGGTACACCACTCTTCATGTTGGCTATTTCTAAATAACAATTGTTAATTTTAACTTTAAATGTTCTGTCCAAGAGGTAGTTTTTAAACAATTTGCAATAACTATCTGAAAACACAAGCTTATCAAGTTTATATAATAATATCTCATGATGTACAGAGTCAAAGGCCTTTCCTATATCCAAATACAAGACGTCAACCTGACTCCTGTTCAAAAATGACTGAGTTATGAAATCTGTGATCAGACTTAAATTGGTTGTTGTGGACCTGTTCTTTATAAAACCATGTTGATGTTAGTTTATTAGAAATTTGGTTTGAAAACTGATATACTTATGCATTATATTTTCAATTATTATCCCAAACGAGTCAATTATTTCAATGGGCCTGTAATTTTCAATACCTTTGAGACCTTGAACTTTGGGAACAGGTATAATTTTAGCACATTTCCATTTATTTGGAAAAATTCATTTTCTTAATGATAAGTTAATTATTTTAGCTAATACAGGTGCCAATGTTTCTCTATTGGCTTTAGTACATAATTGGGAAGAAATGATGGTATAAAAGAACTCCTAGGTTTAATTTTCTTAACCGCAGCTATTACATCACTTACATCTATTCTAGGTATGGATATATGTATGAGGGTCGGCTTGAAATTTTCTGGCCTGAGGGGAAAGGAGATGTGGTAGCGAGCTGAAATTTTATGTGCGTTCTACATAGTCCTCTTCTTCTTGAATGCACTTTTCCCAGCGTTGTTCCAGTTTCTCTAACCCACTGGGAAAAAAAAAAGTTTCGTCCTGGGTGTAACCAGTCATTAACAGCATCCATAACATCATCGTCCGTGCGGAAATGCTTGCCCTTCGGGACTGTTGTTTTGTCTCTGGGTCGAAATAATGACACCATGTTTCATCCTGAGTCACAATCCTGTTCAGAAAGTCTTCACGGTGTGCACGCATGCGTTGCAGATGTGCAGCTGAGAGCTTCACTCGTGTGCATTTTTGGTCAAATGTCATGTCTCATGGAACCCAATGTGCAGCCACCTTGCACATTTCCAAATGATCACGAATAATGACATAACGCCTAGACGTGTTGCAATAGTTTTGTTGTGCACCAAGACTCCAGCTGTTGGGTCGTTCCATGCTAAATCACCCAGAACAGGTTGATTCATAGTCATGGATTTGTTTCAATTTTTTTGTACTGATAGATACTTGGTCCAATATGACAAATTTGTAATATTAGACTTGTCCAACAAATATTTTGAAAGTTACGAATTTTTGAAAATTTGAAGATTTTCGAAATTGGGTGGACGAACGAACTCAGCATGTGACACAAAACATGTCATGTCTCGGAAAGTATATGGAGTATTTTCATGATTTAGGTATTGTTGGAGAGGACTGTCCTAAGAGACAATGACTATATTACCACTCTTACCTACTCAGAAAGTAGAAAAATCTTCAAATAAAATAACATTTTGTGATAAACTCTACTTCGGATAATTGTTTAATAGGGAGCCCCAGTTTTACCACAATGAAAACTGCGACACAGCATAATCAGTGCATGTCAAACATAATATTAGAAAATCAGAAAGGTAATAGTTTTCATGATAAAAATATCACAGATTTTAGAATTGGTGTATGACCCAATTTTCCACTGGCATACAGCTATATTTTTGACAAATGGCTCTAAAACACTCACAAATTAACACTAATATGAATACACATAATATTGTTAGAAATGTTGAATAAGTGGGAGAAGCATTACTCCTGTGAAAATCAGACAAGGACCTGATGTGACTCACACAAGAAAGTGCCGTGATCTAATATGTAGACTTCTAAAGCACTTTGCAAGAAATAATATGATTGCTGATGAGTAGGGCTCGGGAGTTGAGGAAAAATACTTTTTTTTTTTTTCGTAGTGTCCGGAGACGAGGCTCAACATAATATATGTTCATTTTGGGTCATTGTAGACCAGAAAATGGTGGGTTTTATTTGTCCTTTTTTGCCTTATTGGTCCTTTTTTAGGTCTTAACGGCTTTTTTTTCAACTTCACCTTCTTTCGACTACGTTTTTACTGCCCATTCTCAATTCGAATCATCATCAGTTCATCACCTCTTAAACATCCTTTCTGTAGTAAAGAAATAAAAAAAAGAGAGATAAATAAATATGTTCGAACCGATCCCTGAAACGAGATAAAAACATTATTGGACGACTGAAGCAGGTACGGTTCAAAATCCTTTAACCGTAACTTGTCTGGAAGGTTGTGCTGTAAGTGGCAATTTTCTCTTGTTTTGAAGCTTTCAGCACGGTGTATACGACCAGACAGCACACACCTGCAAAGATCTCAAGGTGACACGCAGAGGGAGGGGTGGGGAGGTTAAAACTGAAGTTAATTAATTAATTTGGATCACATTTATACGTCCTTTTTTTGATATTTTTAGGTATTTTTATAGGTCTTTTTTTTGGCAATTTATAGGTCTTCAACTTCCGAGCCCTACTGATGAGCGTCCCTATAAGAAAGTGGATAGATTCCTTTTGCAGAATCCTTCCCTCCAGTTCATTTCCTCTTGCTTCTTTGCAGCAGAATGGACAACCAAGATTTCTTCCGTGTTGTAAGTAACCCATATGTATTTAATGTATTTTACTTTGTATTCTGTGTCTTTTGACTAATTTGCAAAGATGGAATAAGTAATAAATAGACATTCACAACCATACCTGAGCGGGATTCGAATCGGGGACCTCTTTTATGAAAACATATTTAATTCCAGGATTCAAACCTTTGGTCCCCGGCAACATTCGCAACCATGCCTGAGTGGGGTTCGAACCAGGGGTCTCAGGCAGAAGTAGCAACCATGCCTGGGTGGGTTTCGAATCTGGTACCGCTTTCATCAAAACAGTTAATTTCGGGATTCATACCCTGCATCTTCGGCATCCTAACACAATACTACAACCTTAGCGACAATGAAGTTCGACCAGTCACAAATATAGGAGTGCGTTGTGAAAGAAGGAGAACACATGCATATGCTGAACATATTTTATTCAGCAGGCTACATGGAACAGAAGAAAACAAATTTCCGCTGCAACGCAGCAATGTATGGTGTCCACACAAAATAAAACATTTTCGTCCATCTACACGTGTCATTGAAGTTCGACCACTGTTAGAGGGGATCCTGTTTACCATGGTGTGACGCCGCCCCGTCAGGTGCGGAACATGGTGTGGAACAGGTGCCTTCGCACTGTGGGAAGATGCCGCTCCAGTATGCGTGTATAGGCATGTGCATTCACGATGCCCTCACGGACGTGTAGTGGGCCAACCCCAGATGCCGTCATGCATCCCCATACCATCACTGATGCAGGTTTCTGTACCCGACGTGCATAACATTTTGCTTCATTCGGTTCCTCCTTCTGACAAATGACTGTTTTCTGTATTTTCCCGTACGCAACATTGAAAATGAATTCGTCCGTCCACAAAACCCTGTTCCACTGCCGAAATGTCCATCCCCGGTACGTTCGTTCCCACCGTAGTCGATTGTCTTTGTTCAACATGGAAAGGAAGGGTTTACGTTTCGCCTTGTACACTTGGTAACCGCATCGCTGTAGGTAACGGCAAATGGTTCTGGTTGACACTTCAATGTGAAAGCATTCTCGAGTCCACGGTCATAATTCGGCCACAGAAACATGATTGTTGGTCTGGATATAGTGCCTAAATATCCGTAGGTCACGCACGCTCAGCAGGCTTTTTCGACCTGGGGCCTTACCTGGCTCTGTAGTACCCGTATTTTGGTGGTGTTTGATGATGCAGTGGACGGTTGACTTGGGTAAGTTCGGTTGGCGCCCTATTTCCCGTTCACCGAGTCCATCCCGTTGCAACTCCACCACTCTTCTCCTCACGGTGTTGTCAATAGGTTTGCCCCTGGCCATGGTGATGATGCACTGCGGTTCCTCGGTGCACAGCACGCGCTTATATACGGCAGACTCCCTTATCGTGTCCGTGACGTCATGCTTCCGTCGAATGTGCCACTATCTGGAATTTTCCGTATGGGTCTGGTGCCTGGTCGAAGTTCAATGTCACGCGTATAGTTCCCCATTTTCGTTCTTTACGTGACCTTGGGTGCAACATGCTGGGATCACGATTCTTGCCTGTTCACACGCCTCCTCTTACACACATGCGTCACTTCTGCAGGTCACCCATTCCACCACCTATGCCTCTGTGCATTTAATCACTTATTCCTTTCTGGTCGAACTTCATTGTCACCAAGGTTGTAGTTATATACAAACACAACATTTTTCCCTCTTTTATTAACACATTGAAAATCTATAGAAACATCACAGGTTTTATTTTACAAAAAATGGTTACCATACATACAGATGTCTGTTTATTAACACATTGAAAATCTATAGAAGTGTTACAACTTGATTTTACAAAAATGTCCACAATATGCCCTATATTTAGTTTCTATATACAACATATTGGTCAGTGTTAGATGTTAGTGTATTAGTATGAGTCAGTTACTTGTTCGGTTTTCTTTTTTTCAACATTTCCATCATTCGTTAATGCATATCTTCCCCTGTTTCTCCTCTCTTCTAATTTTCAGCCTTTTCATTTCTCACACCTTTAAACACCTCTATCAATTCGAAACAGATTCTTAACGATAGATGGGAGGTTACATATTGCGCTCTTTGTATATTTTCTATGAAATTGCCACACACTGGCGCATCTCGTTTTTTTTTTCAACAATGTAAGTAAATATTTTGACCAAAGAGTCCACCGATACCTCGATATCTTTACATGTCTCTTCTATTTTCGCCAATAACTCTTCCGCCAGTCCATTTTCTTCACAGAAATTCACATAGTTGGCGATGTGTTTTTCAACCTGCCTTCCGTGTACTTTACTCCATAAGCTCCTTCTTTCTTCCAGACCTGCTGTCTCCTCCTTAATATCGGCATACACCAAACTGAATCCGAGGGGGAGTGTCGACATCTGAAAATATACAAACATTATGTTAGATGTATATTGTACGCAAATCATGATTACAGTTATACATTGTCTGTTTCAGAACCGGGGGCTGGCTCTGTTCGAGACCTTTCTGCATTATCAGTCTAGATCCAGGAAAGGTTATTATTATTCTTTTCTCAATTATATCTATTAAAACCATCACCCCATCTGTACTAATTCCGTAATTTTTCAGACTTATATGTAACTATAATATACTATTATTCTAAGTACATCGCTTTTTTGCAGGTTCCGTCGTAACCACGGCAAACAAGCCGCTCGGTTCTTTGGGCTACTACCGGAACTCCTTCTGGAACTCGTCAGGAATGGCGATGCTGCGCCGTCCTCTTCTGGTTCACCTCCCGTCATCGGTATAGGTGAGGAAGACGGTGCTTTGGCAGTTGTTATTTCACCGCCTTCCGTCATCGATATCGCTCACGAGGAAGATGATGTGTAACATATACCACATAAATAAATAAATACAGGTAATATTTTCTTTTCTCACTTTTTACTCTGCTTCTTCCACTTCCGAAGTGTCTGTTTCGGCAAGTATTTCCGGAAACTCCCAATGGGGACTGCTACTCACATATTGTTCCTCTAGCTTGCCGATACTGGAAAGAAACAGATATTTCTGTCTTGAGATTTGGGTGGCTTGAAGGATGGTCGGAAAATTTCGCCATCTGTTCAACATCTAATGTAGGACCTTTTATGTCTAGCATCTCACCCAATGACTCATCCAACCGTATACCACACCTAAACCATTGCAATATCTCGCCATCTTCAGCACAGATTCCATATACATTTTACGGATTTCGTGCATCAGTGCCATGACGTCGTTGCTCTCAACAATCATATATTTTTTATGGCAACCTACCCAGTACAACTCAGAAATTTCCACATCCAGCAACTCGTCCAGATTTTCATACCTCACCAAATCCAAATTCGACTTGTCCATGCATCGTCTCTCATCTGGTATCATAATATATTTTCTATCCAGGCAGTATGGAGAAACATGCAGATGCGTCACATCCACATGTTCGGAATTTAATTACGATTCCGTCTCCATACACAGACATTCTAGTGGGGTGATTCCCGACACTACAATAAAAGGTCCTGCACGATATCCTTTTACTGCTATCTCACTTGCTATCCGGTTAATCCAGGCACGAAAAGGTAGATGACCATAAACAGGTGCTCTCTGAAGCCGGTAACGTGTCTCGCATAAACCACTTTTCCGCTCGTTAATGCAGTACATGCTGATCGGAAACCCATGATCGTTGCTCTGCATCAGACACTCGTCAGGCAAATTTCTATTATAAAACGTTATCAAAAGCGATTCCCTGTATCTAACAGGGATATCGAATATTAACAATTTAGAATTTATACTCGCTGATATTCTTTTGTTGTAACCTATTGGTTCTTTCGATGCGGAAACTGTTACAGGATATGCGAGACACATTGTCAGGCCGGGAAAGCGCTCCGTATACCCGTACATAAGATTAACATCAACACTACGTTTCCGTTTCCTCAGACCACCACCGATATTGTCTATCCTGCCATCTTTAATCTCTTCATACTGATGCTGTTCAATGTTCTTCGCTTTCCACATTGTCCGAAATTGTTGTAGGACATTGTAATAAGATCTACAAAAAACTATACAGAGTTGTTTTTATTACAATGTCCTAGACAATCATTTCAGCTCTAAGGGAAAAAAATTGAGTAGCTTAAGCATCATAGTGAATTTTATATATTTTTTTTGTTTTTCAACCTTTACATTATAAAAATACTAGACTTACGCAACATCTCTTTGAAATTTATACCTGTGCTTCACAGATACATTTTATAAATGCCTTTTATATTAAGATATGTATGGGTCACAGTATCATCACCATAAGAAAGTATCGGAGTTGTTAGAATATACTGCTATTTGCAGTGGACCGATAGCATCATGTAACACAACAATAAAAATTACAGTGGACAGTGCATCCCCTTGTCTCACCCCTGTTTCTATTGTAATAGTTGGTGCGACTTCACCCTGCACCATGACTCCCAACTGTTGGGTCACTCCACGCGAAATATGCGAAATCACCCACAGCAGGTTGCTTCATACAGGGTTCCCACACACCTGGAAATCTCAGGGAATTTGAAAGAAATACAAATCTCAGGAATAATAAGTTATTAATCCACCGGGGATTAAAACTAGTGTGAAAAGTAGACTTACATTTCCTGAGCCTTTAAATACCAACTCTACAAATATCCTGCAAGGAAAGCATGCTTTAGAATTGGTAATATTATGAGTGACAGTGATAATGACAGGAACAAAACAAGCCTAATCTAAGATGAAGAAGTGAGGAATGCTAGTATGTAATGGTAAGTTAAATTCCCCGAGATTTCCAGGTGTGTTGAAACCCAGAGTTTACCTATTAAGTACTGGTAATACTGGCACATTTTATAGCTAGCATTCATTGCGACTAAACTCACCTTTGCTCTATATCCTGATTTGAAGATTTGAAGCCAGGCAGCCTGCCAGCAATGGACAATTGAGAGCCCTGGTATTCCTGATGTTGGGAGAAACATGGAGAGGAATTCCATCAACCAGAGAACTGCTAGTTCATATTTGCTCCTGCAATGGTACAAAAAATATACATTATTAAAAGTTGTAGAATTAACCCTAAAAAGGTAACACCTTACACCTAGTGCACATACTTCTGTTCAGCCAAGCTATGATGCCAGGTGTTCCAATTTCCAATCTTGGCATTGGTATTCTGTGTGTTCATCACTCATTGTCGCAAAATGAGGATGAGTGCTAAATAAAAATTAACAAACAAAAAAAAGTCCAGAATTCATTAATCTGACAACACAGTTTCCCTCTTCAGACCAATGATAAAATTGATTGATTGGCTTAATTTTACTTGCTTTACAAAGAAATATTTCATTTTAATAAACTATAATTATTGTATTTATTAATTACATAATGTGGATCTTCAACAGTTTCATCATACTGAAATAATTTTAATTTATTTTCTGCCATCTTTTGTGTACAATATTTACTGCATTTAGAACAGAATTTTAAATATTTACTTACTAGTGCCATATATGAATTATGTACTGTTCATAAATACTTGTTCATATTTTAAGTTTTTGATTATGTTCAACTATTGTTATAGTCATGACGTGACATGTGAATTTTTACATGCCTCAAAAGCTCACATATGTGTAAAATGGAATTACTTGTAGGACCAGCAGATCTACATTAATATCATGTAGTGAAATAGATTTCGCAACAGATATGCCAGAAATTGAATATCATGAGGTGAAGGGCAGTTGAATGATGTATACTTTATCCTCCCATCACACTTGCACTTGCAACTGTCACTAACTTTAAAAATTAATTAATACAAGAATAAAATAGTATCTATCCCTGTGTGAATATGACTAAGGTTGCAAAAATCTGTAAGATAACATTTCAATTGTATCATCTATATATAACAAATATTTTCACACTTTTGAGAAAAACAGAAGTATAGATGGACACAATAGTCATTAATCTGTAATGCAAAATAAGCATGTATGTCATCAAATCAGCTTATGTAAAGCAAATGTAAAGCAAATTACTGAAGTTATAACTATTGGTGAGAATTTTACTTTTTTAAAATTATTTGCAATTATATTTGGAGTTCGGGTAATGATGGTAAAGGGGTTACTAATTCTCATGACATTAAATGTAATTTATATTATGTAAGGATAAATTAATTAATTAATTTTTAATAAAGTGAACTGATAACATATATTCACAAGTATACCGTGAATCCTATCCATGCACCAAAGACAGTTTCAGGGTTCCCACGTGAGTCTGAAATGTATTTGCCCTGAGATTTCTGTTTTCTAGAATTTTCAATTTTCAATTCTTTCCAGAGTAGCGAACACTGTTTAAAATTTATTTTACAATAGCCTAAATTCTCCTCGTAGCCAAGTGACATTATTATAATTCTTGAAGCTTTCCTGGTGGCGAATGATATATCCAATCCGTTATACCTAGAAATAGTCTGTAATTTCCTGCATTTTGGACAAAATCTGGGCTCAATGATTATGCAGTGAAATACGGTATTTCTGGATAGGGCTTGTTGGAGGCTTTTTAAATTTTTTTCCCTTTTGTGGAGGGGGCCGTTGCACATGATTGTAGAATCTCAAATCTCAGTGAGCCCGGAGGAGTCCGAGACATCAATTGATCCCAGGTGCTGGGTTGGATATTTTTTTAGCCTCATGTGCTCACAACAACAAATGTGTGTTCTGGAAAGTGTCTTGCAAGAAAGAAATAGTTGTAGCTTATTCTTGATTTCTGTAATGCAATACAAGTCACATAATGTGTTGCCATAAAGTGGAAGACTTGGTATGATCACTGAAGTTCTCAGGTTTCAGTTTTCGTGTTTAAATCCACTTTATGCACAGGAAGGCTAATCAGGACTGGACCTACAGTTAAGTGGGATCGAGACAGTGTCCCTTCACTCGTTGTTGTAATTATCCAAAAATGGCAGAAACAAGACATAAAATAACAAATCATGATTGCAAAGGCCCTCTACCATGTGCAGTGTTTGCTGTATGCTCACAACTAATGCTATTACTGGACGGGACCTGCTATAATCAGGATGGATAAAATGCCTCTGGATAATAGTAGGTTCTGTCCAGCTTGTTGGAGCTTTTATATTTCCTGTCGAAAACAAAAGTCATTATTGACTCTGGCAAGGAACACATGTGTTTGAAATATTCTATTCAATTGTCGACAAAAATAATTACAATTTCTTCAGGAATAAGTGTGTTTCAGAAAAAAAAAGCAATGCTTACTCAAAATTTTATTTTCAAAATTCAATGATACAAATTTTTTTTCTCTGAAAATAATTGACTGGCAGTTGTACAAAGATTTTATTTTGTAAATAAAATGATACAAACATTTTGTGTTGTTAATTTTTACAGCAAAAAAAAATGTGAATCCATTAAAAAAGTCAATTATACAGAAATTATAAATTTAGTTTGCACATGTTCCAAATCATTGGTTTTCATGATCCTTCTCTGGAAAGAAAAATCTATTAATTGCTTTCTACACAATACCTTATTAATTTATTTACATTCAAGTAATGTGAACCATAGATTTTGAAAATGAATTGACTAGAGGAAAAGACCATGTACAGCAAGTGCCTATTGGAATTACTTGCAAATGTTTAAATACATTAATTTGACCAATAAGTTGAGCCTGGAAGAGTCTGTGGATTTTGTGTGAAATATTAGGTTCAGAGTTGGAAGTAACAAGTTTTTCAATGAGCATGGAAACTCACAATTATATAACACTTTACCAAGATAATGATGCTGTTCGGAGATATTTACCAGCCTGTTAAACTTTTCTTGGCTAGTGAACTGTGCAGGAACATTTACTTGCAAAATGGAACATAAACCAAAGATCACAGGCTTGTTGCTTTGCCCAAATACAAATGGAGAATTTCAGGAAAAGTTGATCTACTGGACAGCAACACCTATTATCTTGGTTATCATGTGTATAAATACATAAAGGCAGGTTTTAAACTTTTGTGCACATGGTTATATGTAATCACAAAAAAAATATTTTTACATATAATTTACATACTTATGCCCAGGAGCAGCTCAAGTTAAAACTTTCACCTGGGCAACAAAGATTTTTGGTGCCTCCCATGGTTCCCCTAATTTTCCACCTCCCTCCAATGAAAACTAAAAAGACAAAAAAAAGGCCAGGTGACCCTTTTTCATGCTGTTAGTACATTTCCCTTCTTTTGTCAAATATCAAAAGTTTGCAGTTTTACTGTACTCTAATTTAAATCTTGACAATGCAAGGTGAAATCCATTGATTTTTTTAAAAAAAATATACTCCAATTAAATCATGCGATAATGAACGCAATTTGAACAAAGGGAGGAGATTTGCATATCAGCACTTTAAAAGAAAGTTTGGCAATCCTTTGTTTCGGTACTACAAAAGTAACACATTTTGCATTACAATTAATGCCTTTTATGCTAGGCGATTACGAGGGTCACTATTTATATTTTGAGCCTTGGCAACACTGATTGAAGTTAGGCGCGATTTGATGTTTGCACGGAATCGTCTGGCATTATTGACCATAACGTACTTCAAATGTTTTGTCAATAGCTTCATTTGTGTTGTTTATGTTGCCTTGGAGATTGCGCGACAACAATAAAATGGAATTAACTCGAGAACATTTTCGTGCGATGATTTTTTACGATTTTCGACGTGGATTATCAAGACAAGAGTGCATCGATCAACTTACTTCCATATTTGGCGATGAAGCCCCATCCTTTGCCACTGTGAAACGCTGGTATAACGAATTTAATCGTGGCCGCCATTCGCTCACCGACGAGATTCGCGAAGGTCGTCCAAAATCAGTTGTTGTTCAAGAAAACATTGATGCTGTCCAAAACCTAATACTGCAAGATCGTCATGTGACATACTGTGAGATTGAGGCAACCATAGGCATTAGTTCCACCAGCATATATAAAATATTACGTGATCATTTAGCTGTGAGAAAGGTATGTTCTCGTTGGATCCCACACAATTTGACAAAAACTCAAAAAGACGCTCGCGTCAATTGGTGCAAACAAATGCTCAATAAATACAATCGTGGTGCTTCAAAAGACGTATATAAGATTGTAACAGGTGACGAATCATGGATATATGCATATGAGCCGGAACGTAAACAGCAGTCGACTGTATGGGTGTTTCAAGATGAACCCAATACAACAAAAGTTGTTCGCGCTCGAAGCACATCGAAACAAATGGTCGCCTGTTTTTTCGGGAAAACTGGTCATGTGGCAACTGTGCCTTTAGAGGAACGTAGAACGGTCAACTCTGAATGGTACACAACAATTTGTTTGCCAGAGGTCTTCGGTCAAATACGGAAAACAAACAAACGCCGTCGGATCATTCTTCATCAAGACAATGCCAGCTGTCACACATCTCGTCTAACAACCGATTTTATGAACAGTCAAAAAATCGAATTGATGGGTCATCCACCGTACAGTCCTGATTTGGCACCCAATGACTTCTTCTTGTTCCCGAATGTCAAGAATAAATTGCGTGGACAACAATTTTCGTCGGCGGAAGACGCCGTTGATGCGTTCAAAAACCATATTATGGAGGTGTCTCAAGAAGATTGGAAAAACTGCTTTGACAAATGGTTCGAACGAATGCAAAAGTGTATTGACCATAAAGGAGAATCCTTTGAAAAACAATAAAGCAGTTTTCAATGCCAAATTCCTGTTTTTTCATTGTTAGGCTCAAAATATAAATAGTGACCCTCGTAGCAAGTCTATTTTAATTAAAATTACATATATTTAGTTGTTACAATTTTAAATAATACATATAAATTCGTTTCCTGTTTATAAGGAAGCATTGTTATATTAATACAGGAATTTGGGGTGTTGCTGCTTTCCAAAATACAGCACACTGAGTCTAGTCATATTTCACTTGTAAAAAATGGAGGGCAAGACCTTGAAATTCAACTTTTTCTAGAGCAGAGCACTTTTGGAACACACTGTGATTCAGGTAATGCTCAAAGATACACTATACACTCAAATTTAATTTGATAGGGCAAATTTTCACCGCAAAAAAAGCTTTCACATTCAGAGAAAAAAATCTAATTAGTAACAAGTTTGCAATTCTTTCCACAAGAATACAAGGTACCATTTTGAGCCTTCTCATTCCCAAATTTCTTTAGTGCAGAGAACCCAACGAACTTCAAATTTTGTAACAAAGCACTTTTTTTTAAACTTTCTTCTATTTGATAAATATTTTTTTTCATATATATACATATTTTCAACAACCTTAGCAGTTAAGGGTTAATCTAGAACAGTGTATTTCTAGTATAATAGTGCTGTACAAGAAAATTATTTCCGGGTAATTTCAGCCCACCACATTTTAACGGCTTTAGTCGGTATCATTTCATCTAATTCTTACAATAACTTAACAAATCAGTTGGAAGGGAAATCTGACAAGTCAGCACAAACTTTAAGCTATGCAAGTGGCAGCAGTAAAGCTGCAAGGTGTTACACATGATTCATTCTTGTAGTTGGCTGTGCAAAAGCAGAGCAGAAAGTAAATTGTGCTTCACCTGTAATGGATATTGAAAAAAAAAAGGGGGGGGGGGAATTAAACTTGTTATTCATATCTTCTGATGCAAAAGTTTTTGTGTTACTTTGTAAAATAAAATTCATGTATATTTCATCACTGCAGATGCCACTTGTGGCAGGAATCTAAAAAATTCAATGTCCCTACATATGGCTTTCACAGATTACATTTTATGGTTCTCTGCAAAATATATCAAGATTTGCACTATATTGAATCCAATATGGTGCTGAATGGAGCTATTTACTATAAAACGAAGGGCTTACTTGCGATTTGCATATTTCCGTTTCAGAATAACTTCAAGAGGATATGGTGGTGGAAGATGCAAGCTAGCAGAGTTTCGTCTCATCTTTTCCAATCAGGAGCTTTCCGACAATGCACACAACCTGGAATATAGAGAAAGGTTTTACTAACTGTATTTATTCAGGATGGGACAGACTTGATTGGTATCAGACACATTGCTCAAATGCATACAATTTTGTAACTATTTTTATGAACATTAATTTTGTAAATAAATGTCAAAATATACAATATTGTGGAGTTTCTCACAGGAAGTGAGATTGTGACGACCTTCATCTCAAGTGCAGGTAGGAGAAAATGAAAATATCTCTCCGGCACACAAAACACACTATTCCCTCTTCAATAAATCCATGTGCAATTTAGTATTACGGTCATGCAAAGTTTAATTTTAAAGTTTCCTCTCACCATGCACTAAGTAGAGTTTTCACAAAAAATGGAAAATAAAACAATTTCAACAGAGGAGCAGAGTATGTAAAATATGTGTAAAACTGATTTTTCAAAACAGATATGGCAACAGTTTTTTTTTTTTTTGTATTAGGCATTGTATTTTGTATGAGAATTGTTTCTCCACTTTGATTCACTGTAGTAGCTACAGTGACATTTTCACGAACTTTTTTCTCTTCTCGCTAAATAAAATCAAATTTAACCCCACACAAAATTCTCCCAATTTCTTTATATACATTTTTAAGTGATGTGCTTTCGCAGATTTCAAAAGACAGCTTTTCTAGTTTGTAAAAAGAAAAGTTAAGAACTTTAATGAAATATTATTTGTGGAAACTTATTAATTTTTAAATGAACTGAATTAAAATTGAGATGCACAGGATAAAATCAAATCTGGGAAAGTGATGCACAAAAATAGGAACCATTTCCACTGTACAGTATGTTTCAAAATGATATGAAAGATAAAAATAAGTTCCATGAGCAATACAACATAATCACTGATTGAATATCCAATAAAATAAATTCAAACACATCCTTAAGTTTTTGTTTAGAATGGTCCCGGTAGTTCTAAATTCTGCCACCAGGTACCAGGCTGAACAGTTGTAAAATGGCTGCCAGTGATGATGAGTAAGCATTTTGCCAGAGTAGGTTGGTTGTGAGTGTCAAACAACAGTTTCGTACAAAATTTCATGAAGATTGCAAAATAACATGGGAGCAGAAGGATTTCTTGATTAAGTACAATTGAAGTGAGAGGCATAAAGAGAAGAAAAGTTTGTTTGTTTGAATTGTTGTTTTACGTTCACTTTATGCACATGAAGGTTAATCGGGACTAGACCTACAATTAAAAGTGGAATCCGAACCACTGTGTCCTGTTCCGCAACACTCCACCCTTACTGGGCCGCTTCTGGCAGGAAAACCCCAATAAACAACTAAATAGGCTCGTTACTCCTGGGTTCCCATCCCGTTCCTCACCAGAGTGCTTGGAACCAAAGAATCAATCACAGACAAGAACTTACTGAATGAATGTTGCAGGGTGATTGCTGAAAACTCTCAGAAATGGGCTTTATACATTTCTTTACAATTTAACAAAACAAGGCTCGGATTCTTCCAATAATTCTCTACATTATTTACATTCCTCTAACTTGAGCCCCACGGCAGAACTACCTCAGGATGCTTTTTCTCATGGGAGGCCACTGGAGCTCGAAGATCGCTCTCCCTTCTGCTATCCAGTTCCTAAACACACTCTCCCTGTCCTCTGTCAGAGGCCATATTTATACTTCCTCTCGCGTCGCATGGGGGAGGGCTGAAAGTTCAAACCTTATTGGCTCTTTTAAACTACACAGAACCATGGAAGAAACCCAAGCATACAAAATTATACACAAACACAAAAAAGAAACAAAAAAACAAATACTGTTTGTAACAGTCTCCACTGGGTATCGAAACCGGAACGCTTGATTACAAGGCGGCGATGTTACCACTATCCTGTCAGGATGGCCCGAGAAGAAAAGTAAACTGAGTGAAACAAAACAAACTTTCTGTCGTCAAAGGCTTTGAAAAGAAGGAAAGAAGACAAGGTGTACATCACTTCGAATTAACATTAAGCAATTTTGTCTTTCAGCTTTTTAAACATGCTTTTGACTCTCCCTACGCTTAAGAAGGTTAAGCATATGTTAATGCCGAACTGACTAAAATCTGGTGTTCACCAAATTTGAGGGTCTCAAGAATGTCAGATCTTCGGAAATTCAAAATGTCGCTTAATCGGGGTAAGTAAACTGGACAACTAGTTGGTGACTCTTATGCCTGAATCACACGGAACTGGATTTCCAGTAGCAATGCTCTAGTTGACGCTGGACTAGCTACCCATTTGCTAGTTTTCGCCTCGCACGATATTTTTTACACCGTACTTGTCAATATTCTCTTATTCCCATAATGGTGGCCGCGTGAGAGGTAAACAACGTATCACTTCGCACCTTTAAAATATGATAACTATTCATCCGAGAGGATTATTGCTTCATATTAAATGGTTTTAGGCAGAGAAGAATGGCGCTGATAAAATACATACTTTACCTTTACTGTACACGTATAGAAGAATATTTTAGCATTTTCAATTGCAAAAACCGTCCACTCACTATAGACGGTGTAACTTGATGTATCTTTCGTGCTGTATGTATTTTAGATTGTAATTGGAACAGCCAACCGAAATGTAAAGTACTATCATCTGTTATAAGATTTTTGGAAGCATTTACGCTAGCAAAAATGTTAATGGAAATTCTTTTGCCTAAAGCCGGCTTAAATGTGGACAACAAGAATGTTAATAAAAGCACAAAGCAGTAAAGGAAAAGAATGAACTAGAGATTGGCTCGAGAAAAAAATATAGTAATGAATGAGTACCGATTCATACATGAGATTCACAGAATTCATTCACACACACACAAATAATAATAATAATGATTTTCATTTTCAGCTAATCATATTTGTCACGTACACATCTCATCGCTTTGCATAAATACCTAAATATTAATGAACTGAACTTGAATGCACTGCACATCATCTCTCTACTTTTTTTATTATTATTTTTTTTAAATCGAGAAACGGATAAACTATAAACAGCCTGAAACCACAGACAAAAAACTGCCTTGCAAACTCACAGATTATCTTCACATGACCAAACTTTGCTCTGATTGGCTGTTCCACAGTATCCAGTCAAGGAAAGCTAGTAGCAATTAGAACATGTCCTATTCCTCAAAACCAGTCAAGCAGTCAGCTGGGGCCATGATTTCTACCTAGAAAGTCAGTTCAGCGCCAACTAGGGCATTCCTACTAGAAATCCAGTTTCGTGTGATAGGGGCTTTACTTGGACAAAACAACGCCAACCCACTCCTTCAATTTTCCAGATGAAAGTATATTTGTGTCTGTATAGAAGTCAATCAGTACTCATTTGCTTTGTTGCGTGTGTGAAAGAAAGTAGGTAGTTATCTGTGAAGATATAGTGTTCAGGTCTTTACAAATGACAAAGAACAAGGCAGTGTATTATTTTTTTTTAAAAAATGGAGTGCTGCAGAAGCTTCTTTTGCCACTGATAGGAAACTGGAGGTTTGTTATTTAGCATCTTTGTAGCGAATCGCAACGATGTTGATGAGTAATGGTGAGATGAAACCAATGAAGGGACACTCGCAAAGAGCACCCATGCCCAGGCTGGGATTCGAAGCCTGGGACCCTTGGCATCCTAGCAAGTTGTGCTAAACACGTCATGATAGTTGACCCAGCTGGTGGAAAAATAATTTTCTGTCAAGCCTGTATACAGTAAATAGGTTTAACTGTGAAACAGTGGCCAGGATTGGGTTTCTAACCTGGGGGGAGGGGGGGGGGCAAGGACAGTTTACTTTCCCTTGGTAGATAAGGTTTAGTATAGAGTGGGGGCGAATTTTAAGTGTCTATGTTAGTGCCTATTCTCATCATTTTTGGTGTCTACTTGCTGCCTATTTCAGAGGTTTTTAGTGCTTATAAATCCACACCCTACTTATAACGAATGATTAGTTTGTTTTAAGTGCACTCTCAAATGTTTCTATCAAAACTGCTATTTCATTAATGTTCTGGAAGATTGATTTGGTGTTTTAACCTTTTGGATCCCAAGCGTCTCGATCGAGATACCCAAATGTAAGCCTCACTGTCCCAAGCACCTCGATCGAGATGCTGTGTCAAGGTCGTAGTTTTTACGTTATAACTTTTCTATTTTTGGCTAGAATTTCGATTTTTTTTATATTGTTCCTAACACATGTATTTAACAGAAATGTTTTTTTGCATTTTTTTTTGTCTTCATGAAAATGGAGGGGGAAAGGCGGGGAAAGGGACTTCTCTTTTGCGTCTCTTTTCAAGGTTGTTCTAAAGCAATGCTTTTCACTCCCGCCTGTGAACTGCTTTCGAAGGAAGCTTGTTTATCAGTATCCTGTGTCAAAATGAAAGTTTTCCGTGGGGGGGGGGGGGGGGGGGAAGACTGGTTGCTGAAACTGTGTTGTGAGAATGGAATTTCGAAGCGCGCTGAAGAAAAACATTTTTTTTTTTTTTAGCACAAGTGTACACAAGTTGCGATAGGGGTTACCCTGCATTGTCTAAAAATAGAATTTCAAGCAGCTGCAAGAATCTGTGCTCATTTTTCACTGCATTCTAGTTTTTCGTCCGTGAATGTTGTGTGTAGGTGTCGTTTTGTGCCCAAGTGCAAGGACATTTTTTGGGTGAAGTGACAATTTTTTAAAATAATTTTTTGGGGTTTTCTCCCTTCCCCCTCCATATATACGCCAAATTTGCATAAATTTGGCATTTTGACATTTTTTCGGGGGGGCAGGGCAGGGGGAAACAATTTTTTTTAAGAAAAGTATTTTTGAGGGGATTTCCCCCCTTTCCCCCTCCATATAAATTATATATTGTCTGAATCTGTGATTCATTCTGCATACAACGGTATATCTTTCATATCTCTAGGGCATTTAGTTTCTGAGCTATAGTCATTTCAAGGTACCGCTGCATTTTGAAGCTTGAATCAGTGGCCATTCCTTTTGGGGGTGCAACTCAAGTTACATGGGTCATACGACAATGATGCAAATATTTTTTCTGTTTCTTACATGCCAGCGATAATTTCTATGTGCATTTTGAACTTTTCATATCCTTTTTTGTGGGGGGCGGGGTCGAAACCCCATTTTTTTTAAAAAAAAAAAAAGGATTTTCAGGGGATTTCCCCCCTTTCCCCCTCCATATATACGCCGAATGTGCATAAATTATATATCGTCTGAATCTGTGATTCATTCTGCGTACAACGGTATATCTTTCATATCTCTAGGGCATTTAGTTTCTGAGCTATAGTCATTTCAAGGTACCGCTGCATTTTGAAGCTTGAATCAGTGGCATGCCGACCATTCCTTTTGGGGGTACAACTCAAGTTACATTGGTCATATGATAATAATGCAAATATTTTTGTGTTCCTTACATGTCAGCAATCATTTCCACGTGCATGTCGACACTGTCATTTACTTTTTCCTTGGGGGGAGGGTGGGGGAACCAATTTTTTTCCCCCGAAATTTTGGAATTTTGAGAGTTAGCCCCCCCCGCCACATATACGCCGAATTTGCATAAATTTCATATAGTCTGAATCTCTGGTTCATTCCGCGTACAACAGTATATCACTCATCTCTCTAGGGCAGTTAATCTCCGATCTACACTCATTTAATTGAAACTTTGCATTTTGCTCAAAATCGGCTTGGGACAGAGAGGCTTACATGTGAAAAAGGCGTTGGGTCTCCAAAAGGTTAAGTCCACTTTATGCACAGTAAGGCTAATTGGGATTGGACCTACAGTTTAAAGTGGCATCCAAACCACTATATGCCTCCACCAGGTATCGAACCTGGGACCTCTGGCTTACAAGGGAACAGTGCAACCACTATGCCATTGGGGAGGCCTCTTGTTCTGGAAGAATGATATACTGGGTGTTCCATTTACAACGCAACCCGGAGTTGGGGGATAGCACAACTTTTGAACTAGAAGTGATACACATATAATCCTTATACCAAATTGAAGCCTTGTTCACTCATATATTTTTAAACTGGGGAACAATGATTGGATTTAATTAGTGTCCACGTAGTGTTACCAGATGTAACGGGAAAAAAGGTTAATTTCTGCCAATAGCCAATCGGATGAGGCAACACTGCCGGTATTTCAGTGGAACACATTTTAAATTGTTTCAATTACTTTGAACAACTACCCACCCACTTGATAAAATCAACAATACTAAAATGATAAGATTCCCTCAAAAACAGCGCAGTTGTGTAACATTACCATAAGACATGGGGGTTCGAGATCTCATTCTTAACTTCAATGTAATTTTCACAAAGAAAAATAAGGTTATATCAAAAAAGACATTTTTGTTGCAACTGCATGTCATGGAAATTTAAGAATATTGTATAGAGAAAAAAATGCATTTTATGCACACTGGATAAGCTCAGAATAGCGTATAATGCATACACATATTAACTTCATGACAGTTTTCTCATCACTGCTTTATGGTGCATTCAATAATTTTATATCAAAAGATAATTCGAGAGAGTTAGTTAAGTTGGTGTTTAAAGTCTACTTTATGCACAGTAAGGCTAATTGGGACTGTCCCTACAGTTTAAAGTGGGATCCATACCACTATGAGCCTCTACCAGGTATCGAAGAACCAAGAGACCCATTCATTACAAGGCGGCGGCGACACTACCACTACGCCATCGGAGACACCTAATTCAAGAGAGTCAACACATAACGAATGACTGAAATCTATTTATTGCATGAGAACTTGCTTCAATCACCTCACAGAACTATTCAAAGCTGCAAAGAATTTTATTCATGTTCTACACTGCAATCATTACTTGTGGTACCATAATATTAGGATTTAAAATTTCCTCCCTTGTCAACATAATAAATTATTTAATTTTGTTTTTGTGCAACTTGATAAAATCAAGCATAATGAAACGATAGGATTTCTTTCTCTAATCCAGGCAAGAAAATGTACTTTTACTGCACATAATTGACACTCAGTGTCAAAATTTTAGACCCAAGTTCCTTTGGTTTGATTACAATTTCATCATGCTAAGAATGCAATTTTAACATGGTTCGATTTCGATTTACTGCTTAAAACATACTGTGGACTTTTAGCAAAGACACTTTGTTCAATATATGCTTTTGTAGTTAGGTAGGTTAAATGTATTCTACTAAAGTTCATATTTACTTCTACATTAATTTCCACTAGTCCACAATACTTACAGCCACTTGTCAACGGAAAACACACTGCCCATGGGAAGTTTGCATTCTTGTGTAAGGTAAATTTTAAGTTGTTTTTTTTCAACTTAAATAACTTTTTAGTAAAAACTACAGCTCTTATAAGAGATTGAATACCTATATGTACGGACGTGAAGTTTTAGTTTTATTTTTCCCTAAATTTTGGTATTATTTTTTGTGGTTTACGACACAATTCGGTGTTAATAAATTTAATATCAGTATTATTTTTAGAGTTTCTTGTATGCATAAGATCTTCACATTGTTAATTCTGGAATATTTTAACCTTAATGACAAAAATACTAAATTTAAGGCTTAGCTTTGTGAGAAATGACCATATTTCTTGCATTTGGAAAAATAGAAATGTTTATTGAAGGATTGCTCCGCATCTGCACCCTTTTTAAGTTTAGGCCGTTTGTCGGCTTAAACTGGTTGGCTTCGAGAGGATATGTATATGAGGAACAGAATAATTTAAGTTAATCGTCCTTTACCAATATTAATAGAGACAATACAAGCGAGTGAGGAGATGACCACGCACGAGCCAGTAAGATATCTAAACACTGATCCTGAAAAACCCGAAGTGCCACCACTGTACCTGGTTTCATTCGAGGTTCCTGGTGCTGTGTCGGTCCATCGAAGGTGTCCTCAATGGGTTTGCCCAAACCCCTTAATCAGACCGACTTAACACTATCTCTCCCTACACACTTTGCACTTTGCTCTCTCGATCAAGATCAACAATAAGATTTCCTCAAATAACAGCGCAGTTGTCTAACATGACCATAAGACGAGGGTTCCAGATCTCATTCTTAACTCATAATGTATGATGTGTGCGACTTACTCACTTTTATATAGATTAATTTGTATTTTCAAGAAATTAATGAAAAATACAAAACTTTTGTACTTACGTTCCTCACTACCCTTCCCTCCAATTTCCCCTCTATTACGTAGAGTCAAGTTTGAAGTCACATGCTATTTGTGCCTCACGTATTATGCCTGGGGTGATTTGGAAACCTATTTTCTTGTATTCTTGTTTTTCCCCATTTCTTGAACATCCCTAACCATATTTCATCTACATTTCCATCTTCTCTATTTAGTTTAGTTTATAGGAGGCTTCATAAACGTTCCTTCTAATTGGTTTATTCTCCTCTCTAACTACTTTTCATTTTCCAATTCCATGCCCTTCATCAATGATGTGCTCAGATAACCCCGTTCGGAGAACACCCTCTCTTACGTCTTTGTCGTGTTCCTTCCATCTTATGCTCATACTCCTGCCCGTTTGGCCTATATACTCTTTGTTGCACTGGCATTTAATACTGTACACTCCTTTCTTCCCTCCTTCATCTTCATCTTTTTCCATTCCAGACTTTTTATATTCCCGTAAAGTGTTTCTCTAAAGTTCTTGGTGCTTTCATTCCACATTTGATTCCATATTGCCTTACTACCTTTTCTGACACCCCTTTGAAATATGGGATTCCTATATACCTGAACTTTCCTTCGCCGGCATCCTTTTTCTCCCCCTCTTCCTTTTAAGTCTTTTCCTTTACCTTTACAATTAACCTATTTTTCACATATCTTACGCATTCTGTTTAAGTGCCTCGTCATTCCAGTCTCTTTGTATCCTTTTTTATTATTATTTTTTTTTAATTCTCCCTTATGGTTGCACAGCCTTATTGCTCGTACAAAGAAATTTAGAAACACGTTACGCTTAGTCCGTTTTGCGTGTGCGGAGTTGCTGTTGTACATTTCCCCTGACAAAGTTTTGTGACAAACCCCTGTCCTTATGCTCTTGCCATTTTTGCTAATTTCAAGATCCAAAAAGCTTATACTGTTGATCTTTACTTCCTCTTTCGTAAATTTAATTCTTTCTTCCTGTTCTCCCATTTTAGAAAACATTTTTCCAACCCCCACCCTTCCCCGATAACCAGGATATTGTCAACATATCTACTGTAAAATTTAACCTCACTTCCCATTAAATTCAGGGCTGCACTCTCTATAGTGTAGAAAAATGCTGGATATTATCCCTGAAACTGGGTTTCCCATCGCCAATCCCTCTTTTTGGACGTAAATTTTCCCATTACAGCAAAAATAATTATATCCTTTACAGAAGGTGAACCACCTTACGTATTCCCATGCTATCACCACACTAATCCCTTTCCCTATCAACCACCTTTGCAGGCAGTTGGCGACTTTTTCTCTGGGAACACTGGGGTACAGGTTAACGACGTCAAAACTCATTATCCTATTGATGCTTGTAATTTCTAGTTTTTCTATTTCCCCTTTTACATCCCAAGAGTTTGTGTCACTGAATTCTGTGTTATCCCCGACCTCTTTCATTTTCGAAACCAAAGTTTTGGCCAATTTATACCCTGGGTGCATATACATAGGAATAATGGGCCTTAGCGGAGTTCCTTCCTTGTGTGTTTTTGGTTTCCCAAAGGCAATAGGGATGTTCCCTTTTCTAGTCCTCTACCCTAGCCAGCGTGATACTAGTTTCTATCCTCTTATTATTTTACTAATCAGGTTCTGACTCACCTGTTTGAAATAGTCATTGAAAAAACATTCCTCCAATTTCCTTTTGTAATCATCTTTATCAATAATGGCCATTTTATTCTCTTTATCAGAGCGGATTAGAAAAACATTATTGTCCTTGACCCATCTCTTGACACTATTCAACTTGTTATACCACTTGTTCCTTTCTTTCCCCCCCCCCACATTATTACCTCTCCCCCCTTGGTATTTTCATTCCTGATTCGTTGCTCGATGATGTCATGTTGCTTGACCTCCCTTTTGTCATCCTTGTCGTCCAAAATGGCCCCTATTTCTTCCGAGACAACGATAAATTCTTCTTTTTGTATATCATCGTTCTCAATAACAAATTTTTGCCCTTTCCCCATGATTACATTGAAATTTGGAGGAAGTTCTTTTTAAGTCAAATTAAGCACTAGTCCCCCCCCTTTTTTCATTTATTCCTATATTGTTTTTCACTTTTCCCCCCATTCTAGCTAATTTACCTTGAACTCTTATCCTATGCTCGCTTTTCGCCGCTTCCACAAATTTATGTCTTTCCTCAATTCTCCTCCATAATTGTGCTTAGCTACAAATGCAACTGTAAACATACTTTATTAAGTCTGTTCACAACGCAGTAGGCTACTCTTATTCAATTTCCAAGCATTCCGAACTGACACTTTTTCTTTCTTCTTTTCTTTGTGTTTGTTCGTGCCCTTTTGCCCAAAGGTTGGTATCCACATCTTAGAAAATTCTGAATATCCCCAACCTCCTACATTCCTTAAGGAACCAGATTTTATTTATGGCAGAATTTAACTTCATCCTTGACATTTGAAATTCTCACACTTTTCTTCCCGTACTGACTACTGAAATCATAATTTATGATGTGGAACATGGGGGCAGTAAAGGTTTTAGAGAAATTTTTCAAATTCTGCCTTCACCTAAATTGTACTGTTTCCTTTTTTCCTGATGTTTGAGATTATTTGATGTGGCTATGACATATTCCTGGTAGCCGAGAAAAAGAACCTGAAGAAGGGAACAAGTTTTTCCCAAAACGTCGTTTGAAATAATAGGTACTCGATATACGTAAGTACTCGATATACGTAAGTACAAAAGTTTTGTATTTTTGATTAATTTAGTGAAAATAAGAATTAATCATTCTTAACTTCAATGTAATTTTCACAAACAAAAATAAGGCTATTATCAAAAATGTAATTTTTATTGCAAATGCCATGGAAAATTAAAATATTGTAGAGGGAAAACAATCAGTTTTATGCACACTGGATAAGCTCAGAATAGCGTATAATGCACACACACACATTAACTTCATGACAGTTTTCTCATCACTGCTTTATGGTGCATTCAATAATTTTATTTCAAATATTATTCAAGAGAGTTAGTTAAGTTGGTGTTTAAAGTCTACTTTATGCACAATAAGGCTAATCGAGACTGGACCCACAGTTCAAAAGTGGGATCCAAACTACTGAGCCTTCACCACGTATCGAACCAAGAGACCCCTTCATTACAAGGCAGCAACGTTACCACTACGACATCTGAGAGGCACCTAATTCAAGAGAGTCAACACATAATGAATGACTGAAATGTTTTTATTGCATGAGAACTTGCTTCGATCACCTCACAAAACTATTCAAAGCTGCAAAGAATTTTATTCATGTTCTAAACTTTAATCATTACTGGTGGTACCATAATATTAGGAATTAAAATTTCCTCCCTTGTCAACACAATAAATTATTTAATTTTGTTTTTGTGCAACTTGATGAAATCAAGCATAATGAAACTATATGATTTCTTTCTGTAATCCAAGTAAGAAAATGTACTTTTAGTGCACGTAGTAATTACTCACATTGTCAAAATTTTAGACCCTAGTTCCTTTGGTTCTCTTGCAATTTCATCATGCTAAGAATGCAATTTTAACATGGTTTGATTTCGGTTGACTGCTTCAAACATACTGTGGCCTTTTAGCAAAAACATTTTGTTCAATATATGCTTTTGCTTTTGTATATGCTTTTATTTCTCGTGAAATTCTAGCCTGATTTGATATATCACATCACTCCCTTTCCTTTGAAATCTTTGCGTTGAATTCAATATGGCGGTCAACAATATGCCAGACTTGCACTTGGCTAGGGATCTCCCTGTGCCTAACCTACTTATTTCATGACCAGAATAACTCCTTTACATTTTGTAGGGGGTATTAACCCTTAGTTCGCCGCCGTAACACATATGTTACAAAAAAAGTATGTCCCTTGTAGCCGCTGTAACACATATGTTACAAACAGCTTTAGATACAATTATCGAGGGTTTGCCACACTTATATTTGTATATTGAGGTTGAAACACTGACAGTTCGTTCGGGAATATGTTTTGCAATCGTGTTTCGAAAATTCCAAATCTCCCCACCCCCTCCTTTCTCGGAATATGTCACGTGTTTGGGCTCACCCAAACACGTGTTCGCTCTTCAGTTGGCAGACACAATAAATGCTTGGTATTTACGATGCTGTTTTCCTCCAAGCTTCCAACGCTGTGATTTAGTACTGATAAGGCACACATTCTTCTTTGTGTTTAGACCTGGTGATCGAGCTGAAGTAGTGGTGGGGGTGGGGGGTAAGGCAAGGAGAGAGGGGATTGGATGAGGTTTGGCAGTGTCAGCTTTCTGTCGCCTCTATGTTAGAAATGCAATGAAGCTTGACTATAGCCAGAGGCCAAAAGCATGAGTCTAAAGTGTGCGTCTATCCAGAAGTATAGACAAAAGAAAGGATTGCAAAGGCTCCCTCCCTCCTCTGTTAGGACTAACAAAGGCCTCACCATAAACACTTCGTATCATATAACAGCTCATCGATTTCCCTAATGCTCAAACGTTTCTTTCCGGACATATTTCCACAAAGAGCCGAGTCAAAAGGGAGAAATAGATTCACAGTAGCTACACAAGATGCAAGTGCGAACGAAAAAAGCAAAAGTTCGGGTTTTCTCCCCAAAGTAGCTGGAGAAGAGGGGGCAAACTCCAAATTTTTATGATTTTTTCATTGAAATTCGGGGGATGCAGCCCCCGCTCGTAACCCCCCGCGGTTGGGGCATCCAAATTTTACATGGTTGCATGCACTGATGTTCTGCCTGCAAAACAAAAGTTATCCGAAGTAGATTGGTCCCATAGTGTCAGTTATAACAATTTTATGAATAATATGCAAATTGGCTAAAATTCGCTAGAGTATTACGTTTTGCCTTATTATTCAAATTGTATTGCACCCACGAACATGAATCAAGTTTCATTCTGTTGCGGAAGGTCCATTCTTTGAAAAAAAAGCAAAAGTTTCGGTTTTCTCCCCAAAATAGCTGGAGAAGAGGGGGCAAACTCCATATTTTTATGATTTTTTCATTGAAATTGGGGGGATGCAGCCCCCCCTCCCCCGCGGTTGGAGCATCCAAATTTTACATGGTTGCATGCACTGATGTTCTGCCTGCAAAACAAAAGTTATCCGAAGTAGATTGGTCCCATAGTGTCAGTTATAACAATTTTATGAATAATATGGAAATTGGCTAAAATTCGCTAGAGTTTTACGTTTTGCCTTATTATTCAAATTGTATTGCACCCACGAACATGAATCAAGTTTCATTCTGTTGCGGAAGGTCCATTCTTTGAAAAAAAAGCAAAAGTTCCGGTTTTCTCCCCAAAGTAGCTGGAGAAGAGGGGGCAAACTCCATTTTTTCATTGAAATTGGGGGGATGCAGCCCCCGCTCGTAACCCCCCCATGGTTGGGGCATCCAAATTTTACATGGTTGCATGCACCGATGTATTGCCTGCAAAACAAAAGTTATCCGAAGTAGATTGGTCCCATAGTGCCAGAGTTATTACGATTTTTCTCCATTATGTATACGAATTCAAATTTCCCGCTCAAAGACTCCGCGACACTGGGCTAACTTTCGTCAGACCGTGCGGCGTACTAAGGGTTAAGGGACATTTGACTCGTAATAGTTTAGGTTATGAGGCTTTTATCAGTCACATAGTTACACATCATTTTGTATTTTCTGATCCCATTGCAGTCCCACAATAATTTTTTGATATGTTTTAGAGTATGGCAGAAGGGACCAAATATTTTTTTCTCGATTTTTGGTGATGACATGTTTTGAGATATTAAAGGTCAAAGATCAAGGTCACGTCACAAAATTATATTTTTATCCAAAGGTAGGCTTGTTATATACCACTGGAAAGCTTGTTTAATTCTAGTGTACAATAAGCTTTGTTTGAGCTTCCTAGGCAAAATAGGGGCAGAGTTAGAGCACATTTAGCAGAGCTAAGCAAGTTTAAAAAGCACGATTTACGCGAACTTTGACCTTGAATAATTTAACAATTACAAGACAAACAAAAACTAAAAATTTTCATAGTTACTAAGTTCCATGCATAGTTTCAACTCCCCAAATTTAATGAATATCGTAGATGGTCAGGCTGTGGGCTGTGTTGATTTCATATGGAATGACTCTGAGACAATACAAGCGAGTGATGAGATGACCATGCACAAGCAAGTAAGATATCTTAACACTGATAATGAAAAACCCAAAGTGCCACCACTATACATGGTTTCCTTCGAGGTTCCTTGGCTGAGTCACGACGCGGTGCTGTGTCGGTCCATCGAAGGTGTTCTGAATGCATTCGCCCCAAACATCCTAAGCAAACCAACTTTACACTATCGCTCGCTACACACTTCACGCTTCTCTCTCTCGATCAAGACACTCTCGGTGACCTCTCGCCACCAGGAGACTGCTGGCGTTTTTCATTACACAGCAATTTATTCCAGCTTGTAACAATAAGATTTCCCACATAACAGCGCAGTTGTGTAACATTACCATAAGACATGGGGGTTCGAGATCTCATTCATAACTTCAATGTAATTTTCACAAAGAAAAATAAGGCTATATCAAAAAAGTCATTTTTGTTGCAAATGCATGTCATGGGAAATTAAGAATATTGTAGAGGGAAAACAATCAGTTTTATGCACACTGGATAAGCTCAGAATAGCGTATAATACATACATATATTAATTTCATGACAGTTTTCTCATCACTGTTTTATGGTGCATTCAATAATTTTATTTCAAAAGATAATTTGAGAGAGTTACGAGGTTTGGCTAGAAAAAAACCGGATTGATGTTGCTATTGGCAAACAACGAATGCGAGAAGGTTGAGCAATGCATGATTCTATACTACCATACCCTGCCTACAGAATGACTAATTGCCTTGGGTGCAGGCCTCTCAGTTTCGCTGTGGCACTTGGACAAAGCGGAACGTGCATCTGTGCTTCGTCGGAAAAATGCTGAGTATTAAAATGGAACAGCGTGTCAATATGAAGTTCCTTTACAAACTGGGGAAATCCGCAACAGAAGCGTACGACATGTTAAAATCTGTGTACAGGGATGAGTGTTTATCACGCACACAAGTGTTTGACTGGTTTAAATGGTTTAAAGAAGGACAGGAAATGATCCAAGACAACCCACGTTCAGGACGACCATGCACGTCGAAAACTGTAACAAACATTCAAAAAGTGAGTGATGTGATTCGAAAAGATCGTCTATTGACCATTAGACCAGTTGCTGAAATCACAGGAATAGACAAAGAAAGTGTTCGACAAATTTTACACGAGAATTTGAACATGAGTAAAGTGTGTTCAAAACTCGTGCCAAGGAACCTGACATTGGAACAGAAGGAAGCTCGAGTGAACATTTGTACGGACACTTTGAAGAACATTGAAACAGACCCTACATTCTTAGAGAGAGTGATAACCTGTGATGAATCGTGGTTTTTCACGTACGACCCTGCCACAAAGCGCCAATCAATGCATTGGAAGACCCCGAGTTCGCCACGTCACAAGAAAGCTCGCATGAGCAAGTCCAAATTCAAAGCCATGATGATTGTCTTTTTCGACATTTGAGGCATTGTGTACGTTCATTGGGTACCTGAGGGTAAACCTGTAAACCAACATCATTACATTAATGTGCTGAAAACCCTTCGTGAGCGAGTAAGAAGATGACGACCTGATTTGTGGCAATGGAAGTCATGGATTCTGCATCAAGACAATGCTCCTGTCCATATGGCCCTGTCAGTGAAGACATTTTTGGCTAAATATGGCATCCCAGTGTTAGAACATCCGCCATATTCGCCGGACCTTGCTCCCTGTGACTTCTTTTCATTCCCCAGAGTGAAGTATGCCCTAAAAGGAACCAGATTTGGGACAGTAGAAGCTGTGCAAAGAAAAGCGACGGATGTAATGAACATGATCTCCGAAAATGACTGGCAACACTGCTTCCAGCAATGGAAAATTCGTATGGGGAGTACTTTGAAGGAGATAAAGTTCCTGTTGTACAAAATGCCGAATAAAAGATTTCATAGCATCAGTCCGGTTTTTTTCTAGCCAAACCTCGTAGTTAAGTTGCTGTTTTAAGTCCACTTGCGATCCGCGAGACAAAAGACAGACGATAGATTCGGGAGTTGAATGGCTTCGTCTACGCGGCTGGTCCAGGGATATGTGCCTCCAGGTTACGTTGCCGATTAATAGGATAGGTGAACCTAACCTACTCACCCACTTTGGGCTTCATTGAACCTACGAAACTACCTGGCTATGTAACCTGGACGCACCTATCCCCGTGCAGCTCTATGCTGTCCTCCAGTGACCATTAACATGGAGGATGTCCCCAGTAGACCAGCATCCATTCCGAGGAATGATTGATGGTTTATCATAAAGACTTTCAGCCTATTTATTCCGGAGCGAGTAGCACGCTTCCCGGGCTTGCCCGCCCAAATATGAATTAATAAATCAAGATGTTGGAAAGACACATTTAATATTCTGGGAATTATCGCATTTAACTATATACAAGCACTGCACAAACTTATAGGTTTGTTTTTACACATGGAACCAACAAATGGGTAACAAAAGCATTGTACTTACATCTTCTGCTTCCACCTCATCACACATGGGCCTCAAAACACTTATCACTCCAACTATAAATGGGGGGATTTCTGTGAATTTGCTCTAAAAATATAACCGGATCTTAAGGCAGATGGCTATTTACTTGCAAATGAACTGTTTCAGGGAGCTATATCACAAAGGATGGGCCGAATAATCATGGATGTCTTTGGATACAAAGCATCATGGTTTCCTGAAGGCTCATTGTCCTCACCATGTGGTTTTGAAAAGTTCTGAATATTCATGGATACTGGTTCCATGCAATTTAAGGCACTTTAAATCCTGTACTTTGTCCATATTATACACTACTGGACTATTTCCAAGCACTTAGTCGATATTTCACATGTTGGAACACAATGGCCACTCCATTGTCCTCTCTCCACTGGCCTACTCTGGCCCAAAACTTGGAGCGATGTGAACTGTACCAGATATCAACACTAAGAGAAATCAAGATGGCTTCCTCTCATGTTAAAAGCTATCTCAGTTGTATTGTCTGGTAGCCACGCCCATGAGGCCATCTGATTGGTCCACAGCACCCTGGGTTACTTGCCTTTATCTAGTACATAAAGAAATCCACTAGATGGCAGTCTAGTCGGGGCTAGTTCCACTGGCACTCACCAGATGGCTCTGGTGCTGTGAGACCGATTGTCTTTTGTCAAAAACATCGATTTTTTGATGTTTTTGTGGTTTATTTGTACTAATAATTGTGACTTGGAGTTATTTTCAGGGAAAGCTAGTTAATTTGTGCTTGCACAAATGTTATCCTGAAAATATCTGTATTAATAAAAAATTTGCATGAAAAGCAACATGTGTTCTCTGAATTCTGCTTATCCACAAAAGGTTGCATTTTTGATAACCAATGAATTTTGGTCTGAGGCTTATTATTTACTTAATATTTTGATGTTTTATCATACTTTTACTAATTAGGCCTAATTTCTGTTAATCTTAACATATCTAGGAATGTCTATTCCTATTAATTTTACCTGGATTGAATTGGCCTTGTACTTTGGTTGGAGTGGAGTGCTGCCTGTATGTATTGGGGATGTATACCCAACCTTTGGTTGGTTATACACTTTAGGCACACTATGGCTAATTCGGACTGCACTTAGTCAAAAGTGGGACCCACACCACTATGAGCCTCCACCGGGTATCGAACCAGAGACCTCTTCATTACAAGGCAGCTACGCTACCACTACACCATCAGAGAGGCACCTAATTCAAGAGAGTCAACACATAACGAATGACTGAAATGTATTTATTGCATGAGAACTTGCTTCGATCACCTCACAAAATTACTCAAAGCTGCAAAGAATTTTATTCATGTTCTACACTGTAATCATTACTGGTGGTACCATAATATTAGGATTTAAAATTTCCTCCCTAGTCAACATAATAAATTATTTAATTTTGTTTTTGTGCAACTTGATAAAATCAAGCATAATGAAACGATATGATTTCTTTCTGTAATCCAAGTAAGAAAATGTACTTTCACTGCACATAGTAATTACTCACATTGTCAAAATTTTAGACCCTAGTTCCTTTGGTTTTCTTGCAATTTCATCATGCTAAGAATGCAATTTTAACATGGTTTGATTTCGGTTGACTGCTCCAAACATACTGTGGACTTTTAGCAAAAACATATTTTGTTCAATATATGCTTTTGCTTTTGTATATGCTTTTATTTCTCGTGAAATTCTAGCCTGATTTGATTTATCACATCACTAAAAGGCGATGACGCTACCACTGTGCAATGGAGGAGGCCCTTTACTACGCCATCGGAGAGGCACCTAATTCAAGAGAGTCAACACATAACGAATGACTGAAATGTATTTATTGCATGAGAACTTGCTTCGATCACCTCACAAAACTATTCAAAGCTGCAAAGAATTTTATTCATGTTCTACATTGTATTCATTACTGGTGGTACCATAATATTAGGATTTAAAATTTCCTCCCTAGTCAACATAATAAATTATTTAATTTTGTTTTTGTGCAAGTTGATTAATATGTCGGACAAATTTACAATTCATGATGGGTTAAAACAAGGAGATGCATTATCTCCATTGCTCTTTAATTTTGCCTTAGAATACGCTGTTAGGAAGGTAAAAGAAACTAAAGAACGACTAAAATGAAATGGTGTGACTCAGTTGTTAGCACATGCAGATGATGTAGACTTACTGGGGGATGATGTGAATACAATTAAGAATAATGCTAAAATATTTTTCAAAACTTCTAAAGAGATAGGTTTGGAAGTTAACAAAGAGAAAACTAAATATATGCTTACAGGCCGAAACCAAGTGTTAGGTAATAATCAAAATCTAATTATTGATAACAACTCGTTTGAAAGAGTTTCCAAATTCAAATACTTAGGAGTAATATTAACAAATGAAAATTATATTAAAGAGGAAATAAAAAGTAGGCTTAATTCAGGAAATGCATGCTACTTCTCTCTTCATAAACTTTTGTCTTCTCGTTTAATATCTAAGAAACTAAAAGTTAAAATATACAAAACAGTAATTTTGCCTGTAGTATTTTATGGATGTGAAACTTGGTCCCTTACATTGAAAAGAGGAACATAAATTGAGAGTATTTGAAAATAAGATCCTTAGGAAAATCTTTGGACCTAAAAGGGATGAGGAGACAGGCGAGTGGAGAAGGTTACATAATTTAGAACTACATAATTTGTATTCATGTCCAGATATTATCAGAATAATTAAATCAAGAAGATTTAGGTGGGCAGAAGAAAGAGGTGTTTACAGGATTCTTGTTGGGAAACCTGATGGTAAGAGACCTGTAGGAAGGCCAAAACGAAGATGGAGGGACAACGTTGAGATGGACCTAAGGGAAATCGGTAGGGATGGAAAAGAGTATATAGAACATGCTCAAGATAGGGAAAGATGGAAGGCCTGTGTTGCTGCAGCCATGAACCTTCGGGTTTAAGGCGGCTAGAGAATTAGTTAGTTAGTGCAAGTTGATAAAATCAAGCATAATGAAACTATATGATTTCTTTCTGTAATCCAAGTAAGAAAATATACCTTTACTGCACGTAGTAATTACTCACATTGTCAAAATTTTAGACCCTAGTTAATTTGGTTTTCTTGCAATTTCATTTTGCTATAAGAATGTAATTTTAACATGGTTTGATTTTCGATTTACTGCTTAAAAAGATACTGTGGACTTTTAGCAAATTCATTTTGTTCAATATATGCTTTTGTAGATAGGTTAGGCATCAGTTCTCGTAGCATTAAAATAAAGTCCCTAATGTATTCTACCAAAGTTCTGATTTACTTCTACATTAATTTCCACTAGTCCACAATACTTACAGTCACTTGTCAATAGAAAATACACTGTCCATGGGAGTTTGCATTCATGCGTAAAGGTCATTTTTAAGTTGTTTTTTCAACATACATAACTTTTATTTTCGAAATCCAAACAGTGCTCATTAATTTAAGGAAGGTTCAAATTTCGTGTGCCACGAATGATTACCAAAATTCTGTGATAATTAGTCTTTCTGCTAGGAGAATATAAATAAAAATCATTAAAGAATCTGAACCATTATTAAATTTTACTTTAATGTGTTCAGTTTCACTTAAGCTGTCATCTAAATATTAAAATAAGTACGATTTTACCACATTGCCATACAATTTTGGTGCAAAGTTAATTAAAACTACAGCTCTTATTAGTGATTGTATACCTATATGTAGGGACGTGAAGTTTTACTTTTATTTTTCCCTAAATTTTGGTATTATTTTTTGTAGTTTACTGCACAATTCGGTGTTAATAAATTTAATATCCAATTTTTTTTTACAGCATCTTATATGCTAGATCTGAAATATTTTAACTTTAATGAAGAAAAGACTAAACTTAAGGCTTAGCTTTGTGAGAAATTACCATATTTCTTGCATTTGGAAAACTAGAAATGTTTTTTGAAGGATTGCCCTGCATCTGCACCATGTTACGTTTAGGCTGTTCGTCAGGTTGAATTGCTTGGCTACGAGAAGATAAGTATATGAGGAACAGAATAATTTATCGCCCTTTAACAATATTTAATAGACACAATACAAGTGAGTGATGAGATGACCATGCAAGAGCCATTAAGATATCTAAACATTGATAATGAAAAACCCAAAGTGTAACCACTCTACCTGCTTTCCTTTGAGGTTCCTTGGCTGAGTCACGACGTGGTTACTGTGTTGGTCCATCAAAGGTGTCATCAATGGGTTAGCCCAAACCTCCTAAGCAGACCGACTTTACACTATCACTCGCTACACACTTCACACTTCTCTCTCGATCAAGACACTCTCGGTGACCTCTCGTCAACAGGGGACAGCTGGAGTTTTTGATTACACAGCAATTTATTCCAGCTTGTAACAATAAGATTTCCCACATAACAGCGCAGTTGTGTAACATTACCATAAGACTTGGGAGTTCGAGATCTCATTCATAACTTCAATATAATTTTCACAATGACAAATAAGGCTATATCAAAAAAGTAATTTTTGTTGCAAATGCATGCCATGGAAAATTAAGAATATTGTAGAGGGAAAACAGCGAAAACAATCAGTTTTATGCACACTGAATAAGCTCAGAATAGCGTATAATGCATACACATATTAATTTCATGACAGTTTTCTCATCACTGCTTTATGGTGCATTCAATAATTTTATTTCAAAAGATAATTTGAGAGAGTTAGTTAAGTTGGTGTTTAAAGTCCACTTTAGGCACACTACGGCTAATTCGGACTGCACTTACAGTCAAAAGTGGATACACACCACTATGAGCCTCCATTGGGTATCGAACCAGAGACCTCTTCATTACAAGGCAGCAACGTTACCACTACGACATCTGAGAGGCACCTAATTCAAGAGAGTCAACACATAATGAATGACTGAAATGTTTTTATTGCATGAGAACTTGCTTCGATCACCTCACAAAACTATTCAAAGCTGCAAAGAATTTTATTCATGTTCTAAACTTTAATCATTACTGGTGGTACCATAATATTAGGAATTAAAATTTCCTCCCTTGTCAACACAATAAATTATTTAATTTTGTTTTTGTGCAACTTGATGAAATCAAGCATAATGAAACTATATGATTTCTTTCTGTAATCCAAGTAAGAAAATGTACTTTTAGTGCACGTAGTAATTACTCACATTGTCAAAATTTTAGACCCTAGTTCCTTTGGTTCTCTTGCAATTTCATCATGCTAAGAATGCAATTTTAACATGGTTTGATTTCGGTTGACTGCTTCAAACATACTGTGGCCTTTTAGCAAAAACATTTTGTTCAATATATGCTTTTGCTTTTGTATATGCTTTTATTTCTCGTGAAATTCTAGCCTGATTTGATATATCACATCACTCCCTTTCCTTTGAAATCTTTGCGTTGAATTCAATATGGCGGTCAACAATATGCCAGACTTGCACTTGGCTAGGGATCTCCCTGTGCCTAACCTACTTATTTCATGACCAGGGTAACTCCTTTACATTTTGTAGGGGGTATTAAGGGACATTTGACTCGTCATAGTTTAGGTTATGAGGCTTTTATCAGTCACATAGTTACACATCATTTTGTATTTTCTGATCTCATTGCAGTCCCACAATAATTTTTTGATATGTTTTAGAGTATGGCAGAAGGGACCAAATATTTTTTTCTCGATTTTTGGTGATGACATGTTTTGAGATATTCAAGGTCAAAGATCAAGGTCACGTCACAAAATTATATTTTTATCCAAAGGTAGGCTTGTTATATACTACTGGAAAGCTTGTTTAATTCTAGTGTACAATAAGCTTTGTTTGAGCTTCCTAGGCAAAATAGGGGCAGATTTAGAGCACATTAAGCAGAGCTAAGCAACTTTAAAAAGCATGATTTACGCGAACTTTGACTTTGAATAATTTAACAATTACAAGACAAAAAAAACTAAAAATTTTCATAGTTACTAAGTTCCATGCATAGTTTCAACTCCCCAAATTTAATGAAAATCGTAGATGGTCAGGTTGTGGGCTGTGTTGATTTCATATGGAATGACTGAGACAATACAAGCGAGTGATGAGATGACCATGCAAGAGCCAGTAAGATATCTTAACACTGATAATGAAAAACCCAAAGTGCCACCACTATACATGGTTTCCTTTGAGGTTCCTTGGCTGAGTCACGACGCGGTGCTGTGTCGGTCCATCGAAGGTGTCCTCAATGCGTTCGCCCCAAACGTCCTAAGCAAACCAACTTTACACTATCACTCGCTACACACTTCATGCTTCTCTCTCTCGATCAAGACACTCTCGGTGACCTCTCGCCACCAGGAGACTGCTGGCGTTTTTCATTACACAGCAATTTATTCCAGCTTGTAACAATAAGATTTCCCACATAACAGCGCAGTTGTGTAACATTACCATAAGACATGGGGGTTCGAGATCTCATTCATAACTTCAATGTAATTTTCACAAAGAAAAATAAGGCTATATCAAAAAAGTCATTTTTGTTGCAAATGCATGTCATGGGAAATTAAGAATATTGTAGAGAGAAAACAATCAGTTTTATGCACACTGGATAAGCTCAGAATAGCGTATAATACATACATATATTAATTTCATGACAGTTTTCTCATCACTGCTTTATGGTGCATTCAATAATTTTATTTCAAAAGATAATTTGAGAGAGTTACGAGGTTTGGCTAGAAAAAAACCGGATTGATGTTGCTATTGGCAAACAACGAATGCGAGAAGGTTGAGCAATGCATGATTCTATACTACCATACCCTGCCTACAGAATGACTAATTGCCTTGGGTGCAGGCCTCTCAGTTTCGCTGTGGCACTTGGACAAAGCGGAACGTGCGTCTGTGCTTCGTCGGAAAAATGCTGAGTATTAAAATGGAACAGCGTGTCAATATGAAGTTCCTTTACAAATTGGGGAAATCCGTAACAGAAGCATACGACATGTTAAAATCTGTGTACAGGGATGAGTGTTTATCACGCACACAAGTGTCTGAGTGGTTTAAACGGTTTAAAGAAGGACAGGAAATGATCCAAGACAACCCACGTTCAGGACGACCATGCACGTCGAAAACTGAAACAAAGATTCAAAAAGTGAGTGATGTGATTCGAAAAGATCGTCGATTGACCATTAGACCAGTTGCTGAAATCACAGGAATAGACAAAGAAAGTGTTCGAAAATTTTACACGAGAATTTGAACATGAGTAAAGTGTGTTCAAAACTCGTGCCAAGGAACCTGACATTGGAACAGATGGAAGCTCAGTGAACATTTGTACGGACACTTTGAAGAACATTGAAACAGACCCTACATTCTTAGAGAGAGTGATAACCTGTGATGAATCGTGGTTTTTCACGTACGACCCTGCCACAAAGCGCCAATCAATGCATTGGAAGACCCCGAGTTCGCCACGTCACAAGAAAGCTCGCATGAGCAAGTCCAAATTCAAAGCCATGATGATTGTCTTTTTCGACATTTGAGGCATTGTGTACGTTCATTGGGTACCCGAGGGTAAACCTGTAAACCAACATCATTACATTAATGTGCTGAAAACCCTTCGTGA
Source organism: Lepisma saccharinum (assembly GCF_977018435.1). Lineage (NCBI taxonomy): Eukaryota > Metazoa > Arthropoda > Insecta > Zygentoma > Lepismatidae > Lepisma > Lepisma saccharinum. The sequence goes on along the minus strand of NC_139242.1, from coordinate 36,949,705 downwards.
GCGAGTAAGACGACGACGACCTGATTTGTGGCAATGGAAGTCATGGATTCTGCATCAAGACAATGCTCCTGTCCATACGGCCCTGTCAGTGAAGACATTTTTGGCTAAATATGGCATCCCAGTGTTAGAACATCCGCCATATTCACCGGACCTTGCTCTCTGTGACTTCTTTTCATTCCCCAGAGTGAAGTACGCCCTAAAAGGAACCAGATTTGGGACAGTAGAAGCTGTGCAAAGAAAAGCGACTGATGTAATGAACATGATCTCCGAAAATGACTGGCAACACTGCTTCCAGCAATGGAAAATTCGTATGGAGCGGTGTACAGATCGTGCAGGGGAGTACTTTGAAGGAGATGAAGTTCCTGTTGTACAAAATGCCGAATAAAAGATTTCATAGCATCAGTCCGGTTTTTTTCTAGCCAAACCTCGTAGTTAAGTTGCTGTTTTAAGTCCACTTTAGGCACACTACGGCTAATTCGGACTGCACTTACAGTCAAAAGTGGGACCCACACCACTATGAGCCTCCACCGGGTATCGAACCAGAGACCTCTTCATTACAAGGCAGCTACACTACCACTACAACATCAGAGAGGCACCTAATTCAAGAGAGTCAACACATAACGAATGACTGAAATGTATTTATTGCATGAGAACTTGCTTCGATCACCTCACAAAATTATTCAAAGCTGCAAAGAATTTTATTCATGTTCTACACTGTAATCATTACTGGTGGTACCATAATATTAGGATTTAAAATTTCCTCCCTAGTCAAGATAATAAATTATTTAATTTTGTTTTTGTGCAACTCGATAAAATCAAGCATAATGAAACTATATGATTTCTTTCTGTAATCCAAGTAAGAAAATATACTTTTACTGCACGTAGTAATTACTCACATTGTCAAAATTTTAGACCCTAGTTCCTTTGGTTTTCTTGCAATTTCATCATGCTAAGAATGCAATTTTAACATGGTTTGATTTTCGATTTACTGCTTAAAAAATACTGTGGACTTTTAGCAAATTCATTTTGTTCAATATATGCTTTTGTAGATAGGTAGGTTAGGCATCAGTTCTCATAGCATTAAAATAAAGTCCCTAATGTATTCTACCAAAGTTCTGATTTACATCTACATTAATTTCCACTAGTCCACAATACTTACAGTCACTTGTCAATAGAAAATACACTGTCCATGGGAGTTTGCATTCATGCGTAAAGGTCATTTTTAAGTTGTTTTTTCAACATACATAACTTTTATTTTTGAAATCCAAACAGTGCTCATTAATTTAGGAAGGTTCAAATATCGTGTGCCAATGATTACCAAAATTCTGCGATAATTAGTCTTTCTGCTAGGAGAATATATAAAAAAATCATTGTAAAGAATCTGAACCAGTATCAAATTTTACTTTAATGTGTTCCAAGTTTCACTTAAGCTGCAATCTAAATATTAAAATAAGTAAGATTTCATCACCATGACATACAATTTTGGTGCAAAGTTAATAAAAACTACAACTTTTGTAAGAATTTTAATACCTATATGTAGGGACATGAAGTTTTGATTTTATTTTTCCCTAAATTTTGGTATTATTTTTTATAGTTTACTGCACAATTCGGTGTTAATAAATTTAATATCCAATTTTTTTTTTACAGCATCTTATATGCTAGATCTGAAATATTTTAACTTTAATGAAAAAAAGACTAAACTTAAGGGTTAGCTTTGTGAGAAATTACCATATTTCTTGCATTTGGAAAACTAGAAATGTTTATTGAAGGATTGCCCCGCATCTGCAACATGTTACGTTTAGGCCGTTCGTTGGCTTTAACTGCTTGGCTATGAGGAAATATGTATATGAGGAACAGAATAATTTAAGTTTATCGCCCTTTACCAATATTTAATAGAGATAATACAAGCGAGTGATGAGATGACCATGCACAAGCAAGTAAGATATCTTAACACTGATAATGAAAAACCCAAAGTGCCACCACTGTACATGGTTTCCTTCGAGGTTGCTTGGCTAAGTCACGATGCGGTGCTGTGTCGGTCCATCGAAGGTGTCATCAATGGTTTCGCCCAAATCTAGGACTTTACACTAACACTCGGCACACACTTCACGCTTCTCTCTCTCAATGAAGACACTCTCCGTGACCTCGTTATCAGGAGACTGCTGGCGTTTTTGATTACACAGCAATTTATTCCAGCTTGTAACAATAAGATTTCCCACATAACAGCGCTGTTGTGTAACATTACCATAAGACATGGGGGTTCGAGATCTCATTCATAACTTCAATATAATTTTAACAATGACAAATAAGGCTATATCAAAAAAGTTGCAAATGCATGTCATGGAAAACTAAGAATATTGTAGAGGGAAAACAGTGAAAACAATCTTTTTTATGCACATTGAATAAGCTCAGAATAGCGTATAATGCATACACATATTAATTTCATGACAGTTTACTCATCACTGCTTTATGGTGCATTCAATAATTTTATTTCAAAAGATAATTTGAGAAAGTTATTTAGTTAAGTTGGTGTTTAAAGTCCACTAATGCTAATCAGGACTTGACCTAAAGTTTAAAGTGGGATCCACACAACTATGAGCCTCCACTGGGTATCGAACCAGAAACCCCTTCATTACAATGTGGCGATGCTACCACTAAGCCATCAGAGAGGCACCTCATTCAAGAGAGTCAACACATAACGAATGACTGAAATCTATTTATTGCATGAGAACGTACTTCGGTCACCTCATAAAACTATTCAAAGCTGCAAAGAATTTTATTCATGTTCTACACTGTAATCATTACTGGTGGTACCATAATATTATGATTTAATATTTCCTCCCTACTCAACATACTAAATTATTTAATTTTATTTTTGTGCAATTTGATAAAATCAAGCATAATGAAACGATATGATTCCTTTCTCTAATGCAGGTCAGAAAATGTACTTTTACTGCACGTTGTAATTACGTCATCAAAATTTTAGGCCCAAGTTTCTTTGGTTTTTATTGGAATCTCATCATGGTAAGAATGCAATTTTAACATGGTTTGATTTTGATTTACTGCTTTTATAAGAGATTGAACACCTATATGTAGGGACGTGAAGTTTTAGTTTTTTCCCCCCCTAAATTTCGGTATTATTTCTTGTGGTTTACGGCACAATACGGTGTTAATAAATTTAATATTATTTTCACAGTTTCTTCTATGCATAAGATATTCACATTGTTAGTTGCAGAAAATTTTAACTTTAATAACAAAAATACTAAACTTAAGCTTTAACTTTATGAGAAAAGACCATATTTCTTGCATTTGGAAAACTAGAAATGTTTCTTGAAGGATTGCCCCGCATCTGCACCATGTTACGTTTAGGCTGTTCGTTGGGTTGAATTGCTTGGCTACGAGAAGATAAGTATATGAGGAACAGAATAATTTAAGTTTATCGCCCTTTAACAATATTTAATAGACACAATACAAGTGAGTGATGAGATGACCACGCACGAGCCATTAAGATATCTAAACATTGATAATGAAAAACCCAAAGTGTAACCACTCTACCTGCTTTCCTTTTAGGTACCTTGGCTGAGTCACGACGTGGTTACTGTGTCGGTCCATCAAAGGTGTCATCAATGGGTTAGCCCAAACCTCCTAAGCAGACCGACTTTACACTATCACTCGCTACACACTTCACACTTCTCTCTCGATCAAGACACTCTCGGCGACACTCACCAGGGGACTGCTGGCGTTTTTGATTACACAGGAGATTATTCCAGTTTGTAACAATAAGATTTCCTGAAACAACAGCGCAGTTGCGTAACATTACCATAAGACATGGGGGTTCGAGATCTCATTCTTAACTTCAACGTAATTTTCACAAAGAAAAATAAGGCTATATTAAAAAATAATTTTTGTTGCAAATGTATGTCATGGAAAATTAAGAATATTGTATAGGGAAAACAATCAGTTTTATGCACACTGGATAAGCTCAGAATAGCGTATAATGCATACACATATTAACTTCATGACAGTTTTCTCATCACTGCTTTATGGTGCATTCAACAGAATTTTATTTCAAAAGATAATTCTAGTCAACACATAACGAACTCGGAACTTCCTTCGATCACTTCAGAAAACTATTGCAAGCTGCAATGTATTTTATTCATGTTCTAGACTGGAATCATTACTGGTGGTACCATAATATTAGGATTTAAAATTTCCTCCCTAGTCAACACAATGAAGCAATATGATTTCTTTCTGTAATGCAGGTAAGAAAATGCACTTTTACTGCACATACTAATTACTCATACAGTCAAAATTTTAGGCACATGTTCCTTATATTTTATTGCAATTTCATCATGCTACGAATGCAATTTTAACATGGTTTGATTTAGATTTACTTCTGTTAAAACGTATTGCGGACTCTTAGCAATTCATGTAGAAATTTGTGCGAATTACTCACAAGTTTAATATAAAATATCCGAGAAAATCGAAAGACTTGTAAGAGGATATGGCGTAAGGTGTGGGATGCGAGCTCCAAAAACTTTAGAAAAACATTTCACGGGGTATAAGAAAGATAAAAAAGAGGAAGAAATAAACGAGGGCGGGATGAAGGATGTGTATGGAATAGTTTGCCTATGCGGCAAGGAATATGTGGGCCAAACAGGAAGAAGCATGAATGTTCGGTGGGGAGAGCACATCAGGGATATAAGGGAAGGGGTTCCCAAGACGTGGCTCTCGGAACATATCCTTGACGAAGGCCATGTAATCGCCAAACGGAAAGTGCTTAGGGAAGAGGAAAAACCTATAAGAAGGAATGTATATGAAGGGTCGTATATATGTAAGGGAAGAGAGAATAAATTAAACAGGGATGATCGGAATATCGATGAGATGTGGGGGAAGATGTTCAAGAAATGGGATGGGAAGGAATACGTAAAAATAGGATTTAACGTAACCCTGGAAGTAGCACGTCAAGCTCAAATGGAAGAGGAATTCTCGCTGGATTTGATGTGAACTGGAATGGAGGAGGAGTGGGGGGGTCAAAATTGGAGGGGAAATAGAGGAGAAAGAGAGGGGAGGCACCCGACCTCGCGCTCTACGAGGAAACTTTGGAACATAGCAATTGCAGCACACGCGGGTTGTGACTATTCACAGTTTTAAAGTTTTAACATTCCAAGGAGCAGAGCAATTTCTAATCGGGGAAACAGTATGGTATGACGTGCACCTGTAATGGGGTTTAGATTTTTATTGTTTTTTAACCACACACCTTTTACCAATCCTATATCCTGTACCTGTGGAGAGGTCGACGTGGTTATGTTTTATACATAACATAAACGTGAACAGCCTGAGGAAGAGAGCAGTTGCATCCCGAAACGTCGCAGGAGTTACCTAGATACTCGCAAAATGCAAGTTTTTAAAATATATTTATATCTTAGCAATTGCTGAACATTTTGTTCAATATATGCTTTTGTAGTTAGGTTAGGCAGGGTAGGTTTATTTTTCTTAGCATTAAAATAAAGTCCCTACATGCACTCTACTAAGGTTCCATTTTACTTCTATATTAATTCCCACTAGTCTATGATAATTAAAGCCGCTTGTCAATGGGAAATACATTGTCCATGGGAAGTGTGCATGCTTGCGTAAGGTAATTTTTAATACAGAGAAACTAGTACTCACTTTTATCTGTGAAGCTGTTTTTCTTTTTCGAAAAAAAAAGTACTAGTACTAAAAGTGAGTACTAGTTTCTCCGTATTTATATACTACCTCGCCTCTCTTTTCTCAATTATGAAGTAATTTTTAAGTTGTATTTTTCAACATAAATAACTTTTATTTTCGAAATCCAAACAGCGCTCATTAATTTAAGGAAGGTTCAAATTTCGTGTGCCAATGACTACCAAAATTCTGCAACAATTAGTCTCCTAGGAGAATTTTAAAAAAAATCATAAAAGAATCAGAACCGTTACCAAATTTTACATTAATGTGTTCCAAGTTTCACTTAAGCGGTAATCTGAATATTAAAATAAGTACAATTGTATCACATTGCCACACAATTTTGGTGCAAAGTTAATAAAACTACAACTATTATAAGAGATCGAATAACTATATGTAGGGACTTGCAGTTTTAGTTTTATTTTTCCCCATGTTTTGGTGTAATTTTTTAATGCAATTCAGTGTTATTTTTTGTGGTTTAGGGCAAAATTCAGTGTTCATAAATTTAATATTTTTTTTAAAATGCATTTTTACTGTTTCTTCTACGCATACGAATTTCAGATTGCTTTAGTTCTGGCAAATTTTAGCTTTTATGACTTAGCTTTGCGAGAAATTACCGAATTTGTTGCTTTTGGAAAACTAGAAATGTTTATTGAAGGATATCACCCAAATCTTTGAACACAATCATTATATTTTCAGCTTTTCACTCTTGACAGAATAAAATTTTCAAATATTGTTTTCCTAAATTCTCTTCTCAGTTTACAATAACATTGATGGTTTTCCATATATAGTGGTAAATGTTCAACGTGTTCACAAAAACACTTCCTACACAAAATATATTTCTAAAGATAGTATTTTTTTTCTATTCACTCCAGTGTGGAATGATTGCTTTAACCATCGATAAACTACATTAGAACATTCACCTTAATAAAGGTCCCACAGTTCCAATTGCAATTTATTCCATGCCCTTTCCTTCTTTTAGAGTTTTTGAAAACTTCCTTGACAGAAAGTTGCTGCTTTGTTTCACTTCCTTTACTACTTCTTGTGATTCCCACTTGCATTGTGCTTAATCACGGAATGCTTCCCCTCTCATGTTATTTCGTAATTGCAGTGATTACAAATAATGTAGTTCGATCTGTCTTTCAGAAACATATTAATGCATTTACAGCTGGCTTTGTCATCCTGCGAAGTACATCGCAAAAGGAAATGCAAAACGAAGCAGAAACCATACAGCCACAGTGACTGTGGTTGACATTTCCCTAAGAATGCCAAGAAATCTCTCTTAAGACCTCAAAATACAGTTTTGTGTACACACACACACACGCACAACCTAATTCCCTCCCCTCGCAACACGACAGGTGTTTCTCCCTCAAAATTTTCCCGTTCCTACGAAACTTCCCTTCTGGGAAGATCTCTGCAGTACATTCTGTTTCAGGACAAGGTCAAAGTACTGTCAGCCATATCCATGCAAAACTGCAATAAATGAATATTTTAAATCGAACTTTCATCAGCTAGACTAGAAATGACATGATCTCATAGCGCTTCAATTAGTTCTTTTTGAATGAAAGATTTTTATCCCTACTTCACATTGCATATTTTCCAGAGTTTACCATGTTACAGTACAAAATTCGGTGTTATTCTGTAAAATGGCGGAATTTGCATTATTTTACAATTCCAAAACACCTAAAACTTGCCTCCTTAACCTATCAAATGCATTTAAAACACTATTTTGCTATCCTCAACATTTCGGTGTTATTGTTAAAATGAAAACTTCACGTCCCTACCTGTGTGTCACGAAACTATATGCCAATGGCCAGTGCCTGTGGTGGTGATGATAATTGCTGGAGAAATCAGTAGAGGAATTGAAGAAAAAAGCCAATACTTACACAGAAAGCACTGATGGAAATTCCACGCAGCCAAACACCCAACTCATTCTCTTGCTAAGTGAGATGTTGCACAGTAGATAGGACTCTTCAGCATGGTGTCCCATGCCTTCCACAGCTACCAAGAGTTGCAGACATAAACAAATATATTGTTAGGACAAACACATACATTTTCAACATTTAGGATGATTACTGCGACCAGTTTTTAACATTTTCATGTTTAAAACTCTCAAAATTGTAACTAGTGTTGGTAACGAAGTTTTGTACCCTTGACTCTCCATATCACACATTTTACTGAACTTTTAGTTTTAGCAAAGCACTACCCTGACACCTTAAAACCAAATTAATTTAGAATACATTGAAAATAGGTAATTCATATGTAGTTCTCATTAATTTATGGAATGAAACTCCTGTGCCTCTTCCCTAGCAGCAATTTAGGAAGAAACAACAGAAACGCGCCAAGCTACGACACAACAAATTCCAACGAGGATGGTGGCAGTGGCTACCGAAATTAGTAGTAAATAACTTAAAACAGCTTCGCAGAAAACGTGAGTATCTGATTTATCTATTACTGCGTCTCTCATTCCCATAGTATGAATAAAAAGAGTGATTGAATATGATGAAAAATTAATGCTTTGATAGGAAAGATAATAAAATTTAATATTAAAACTGGTTTTGGAATTAAAATATAAGAAGTACTACCCAACTGAGTACTAGACATTAAAAGAAAATAATTTCACAATCTCCACAGCTCATTGTTTCTTGCAATAATATTATAAAGTTATAATAATAAGTAATAACTATCCAGGACACACGAAGTTCAGACTAAGGACAGATCTACACTTTTTCAGACTTCTAAATTCACCTGAAAGAATTTAGGTTATTATTCCCACTTGTATAATATGCCCCAGGCCCTGCATCCATCTCAAAAGCAGCACTGCCCAAGTTTGCAAGTGGAACCTGCCAAATTATTGTAAAGAATGCTATTCCGTTGTGGTTAGGTTTCATGATAAAACTAAAGTAGTGTCCCAATAACATGCATTCACAGTTACAAAATTGCAAGTGATCATGACAAGCACTTTTCACTAAAACACAGCCTTCATTATGATTCCACAGGATTTCCAATTACAATGAGCTAATAATTTCTTGAAACTGGTCACATTTGCCCAAATTTTCTAACATATAAACACAATCCATACCAAAATTAACCATGGTAGAGCAACTTGATGCTCATAGTGAACTTGGTGGTAAGGAGCAAGAGGTACTAATGTAACAAGATATACTAATAAAAACTAGAAATGGCAAACAGTTAACACTTTGATTTTAAAACCTTCGAACTTGAATCATACCTGGTGAGGATAGGCTAATTACCTGTCTAACGTGAAGTCTGATGATCGAATCCAAGAACGAAGTGTAAGCCTGTACTGAAGGCTTGCTTCTCAAGCTAAGTTAGGAAGACTGAATTTGTTCGAATACAAAACCGAAGAGAGCTGTTTACTATTTCAAATCAATCCAAAAAGTGTAGTCATCCTCTGTCACTGGAGCAGTCGAGGCCTGCTCCATGCCGATTCATCAAGTTTTGACTTCCTATTCTCTTAGCAAAATTACTGCCTGTTTACACTTGACTTTGCATACTGTATTTGACATACCTAAGAGGAGCAACTGGCTGGTAGAATAAATGACCTTTGGTCAGGTTCAAGCTTCTTTGAAAATGTACAGGCTCACTCTGTTACGATAGTGTCTGACTTCCATGCAGGAGACTCTCGTCTGATTTCCTAATCTGGGTGATAAATGCTGGATAGACCCTCATGCTTATGACATCAACTCCACTGTGGCTGACCCTCATGCTTATGACATCAACTCCACTGTGGCTGAAATAGAGAATATGTTGAGCTATACCATTTTTGTACCAAAATCATTACATTTTCTCTGGGATAAATAATAAATGTACAGGTTTCCTGAAATAACACTCCAACTGCCTTAATGGAAGTATTATAAGCCCTACCCAAAATGTTTTCAGAAATTGTACTTGGTTTACTATTAAATGTTTTACAAATTTGAACTTTACATTTAAACAATTCCTGAAGGAAAAAAAGAAAGAACTCTAACCATGATTACAGGCTTCAGAATGTATTCAAACTCATTAATTTTATTGCACTAATTGGGACAATGTGGTAACAACTCCAAATGTTTAATGTTTTTCACAAGTCTTAAAAAAGAATTAGGAAGTCTTGCAGGATAGTCGTAATTATTATTAACCCATTTTTCGCAGCAAATTTTTAGCCAGCTGAAATTACTTCAACTTCTCATTAAAGGAGTAGCGTAACCTGATCATGGAAACCTACGACGATGACTAGGGGCTCTTCATGTAGACCACATATTGTGGGAGTGAGGCAGCAGTCGGTAGGTACAGCCTGACCCTCACAAGCTGTTGGCAATGGGTTATTACTAGGGCCCAGGACTTTGTAATAACATTTTTAATTTGGCATCGGATCAAATACTGGGGCGAGATCTTTACATATCTGATGAAAATCAGCCAAAATAGACAAACTTGAGAAGGTGCATGACTTTTCTGCATTTTTATGACATAATGACACACATGTTTTACAGTTTTATAGGACATAAAGTCCCAGGCCCTATGGTCTGTCTCAACCTTAAAAGTCAGTATAGAAGTAAATGGAGTACGTCCCTCTTTCTCTAATACATGCATTTTGCCAATAGCTCTGTCCTTTTCTACGACTGCTGCATTGCCAGATGTTACAAAATTTACAAAATGTAAAAGTTATAAATTTCAAACAGTGAAATCATTATCCTGTAGTTTTTTATGCTCTATTTACTGACAGCATTATATAACCTGTCATAAATTGATGCGATCTGAAATTTCCATAATTATGCAATTTTGCAAAACTCTGAATTTTTTTCTAGTAAATACTTCAGAAGCCATAAATATCAAATCACTTGAACAACTTCGCCAGTCTTTTTTTCTATGGGATCTATGGTGTTTCTAGATATAATATTCTTCACCTGGGTGAATTGATTTGCTTATGAAGAGAGTTTTATATATACAGTAGAGCGTTGATTATCCGAAGTAATTGGGGGACATGGGTGTTCGGAAAACTGGTTTGTTCGGATAATCGAACTGTACATGTTTATTTGCCAAAAAGAAGTACTGTACAGTAAATTTATTCATAAAAACAGGCATCTCTTTAACTATTACAAAGTAACGTACAAAGGCAACTTTAGTAGGAATATATAGTATGTGGTACAGTTTATTAAACAAAAATATGTACATATTACATACGCATTTTGCATGAACAATACATACACCGACAGAAGTGTGCTGATTGTTGAAACACAGCGACTGGCGGCTTGGCCGGTCAGCAGCGCCTTATGAAGGCCCCATTAGAAGCAATGTTCCGCCAGCGGTGGCTCAGTGCGGCGACTACTGTGGGAAACTTGGTTTGGGAGTGAGGGGGATGATGGACGGTAGGGTGGGAGAGTAACAGGTGCGAGCGAGTACACAGTTCGGTTAAGCGGTCGTTCGGTTGACCGACGTTCGGATAATCGACGCTCTACTGTATTTACATTGGATATTTTGTATAAATCATCAGACCGTAACACTAAAAAGTTAGTTAGCGAGAAACTTTTGGCTTGTCGCGATACACGTGCAGACCAAGCGAGATAAGTGTTGACCATTGTTTGAAGTTATTTTTCGAATGCATTGTTACTCCACAGCACTTTCATTTTTTGCGCAATCATAGTTTGTTTACACGGGCTTTATCAAATTCATTGTGCGCCACCGAGGTTACAACTCAGTTGCAGGCAGGTGCCCCGATTCGTAGGAAGTGCAGTGTCCTGTGTGATAATTGTGGATTGCATGTAAGTTACATATTTCGTTTAATAACGGATAGAGAAGCTGGAAAAAGATGCAGTATTGTTAAACTTAGAGGTAAAGAATGCATAATAGTTATGCACATGTTAAATAGCTTTTTAAAGTCAATGAATATCAGCAAGGCGGTTAAGACAACGGCTGATGTTACGGAGTGTTCTGAACGTCTTATACAGGGAGTCCATAAAGTCCTGCAAAAAACTAAAACTCTATAACTTGAAAACTATTAAGTTTAATAACAAAATGTTTTGTGTGTACTTACAGCAAGGTTCAAAGTTTATTTCCTGCTTGTTAGGTTCATCGTCAAACCTCCAATTGTGCAGCATTCACGTCCAAACACTGTAGAAGTCTTTTTGTGAAACTGAGAATTGCATGCTGGCGGTGCTCTCCTGGGATATTGAGAATAATCACATCTTTTATTATTTTCTTTTAGGTCATCCAGATTAGCTGGTTTCTGTGAATACACCTTGGTCTTTACATGTCCCCACAACCAATAATCGCAAGGTGTCAAGTCTGGTGATCTTGTAGGCCAAGGTGCGGGCCCTCTTTGGCCAATCCATCTACCTTGAAATTGTTCGTTAAGAAACTGCCGAACATCAAGGGCAAAATCATTGATGATGCCTAACCTATTAAGTTCTGGCACAAGGAATGTCTGTAGCATGTTCAGATAGTTGTTGCCATTTACCATGGCTTCCTCGAAGAAAAATGGACCAATCATGTGGTCCATTGAAATCGCACACCACGCATTCACTTTGGGACTACCCCGAGTTTGCACTTCAAACTCGTGTGGATTTTCAACCCCCCATATGGGGTGGTTTCCCATATATTGTCTGGAACTTTCTCTACACTGAAACACAAGATTTTAACTCTGCAAACCACAGAACACAGTGTGCCTTTTCCTGGATGGAGGCCACCTTAAGTCACATGAACACGTGATTACCAGTGCAAGCGTCACTGAGCAGTGTGGCCAGAACAAAACTTTAAACTTCCACCCTTCTCACCCAAAAAATGTGTATTGTTAAACGCAACAGCTAAAAAGTTTTAGAGTTTTAGTTTTTTGCAGGACTTTATGGACTCCCTGTATACAGAACAGTGTCGTCGCACGGAGTAAATCGTTGGGTGTTCACACCCAGCCTATATTCATATGTTCCTAAGAATTAACCTCCACCATTTCCACTAACCATGATATCGATGAATATGTGTGATGTTTTTTAAAAAATTTCAATAGCCATTTATAATTTCACAGCAGTTTGGTAAGTAAGTCTCTGGCAATGCTCAAACTTCATGATGCGAATTGCAATTCGCAAGCCAGCCCCCGTGGCGAAGTGGTTAGAACATTGTGCTACGATGCCAGGGGTCCCGGGTTCGAATCCTGGCCTGGGCATGGATGTTTGTGAGTGTCCATTCATCAATTTCATCATATCATCACTCATCCCCATCTTCTCAAATTAGCCAAAAGTGGCACAAAAAGGGAAATACAATGAAGCAAATCAATCAAGCAATTTGTGAAACATAATATTATTGTTTTAATATGTACCTGCAGGAGTTTATAACAATTATAATTTATTTTCAATATCCATACTTGCTTACATGTGTGCCAAGATAAATATTAGTTTCTACTAGCAGTGTCTTCGATTTCTTTCTTTTTGACTTGTCTACATTATCTGAAGGATTAAGCAACAATTTTAAATGTTGATGTTAAATGTACATCTGCTCATTTTGCTGATATAGTATTTTACATCATAAAACTTTCGCCATGCAAGGCTTTGGCTGCGCGACCACTATTTGTAATGTTGAAGTTTGCTGCAAAAATTAATTTTGGCGAAATGTATTGGAAATTAAAGATAGGCTATTACGCTAAAACATCGAAGATCTTAAGAATAACTATAACAATACATGCAAACAGTGCTTGCATTATATCATCTTGACGACTACTTACCTTTCCCCAATACAGAAGCTAAACAAAACAAAAAATAAAATACCTCGCATCTCGGCATTCTCCGATTCCCAGTTTTCCGCTTCTTCAGTCGAGCTAGATAGAACACGGGAAGAATACAGCAGAGGGAGTTCACTGCACCATAGGTGCCCCGGGCTCTTGCTGCCTAACCTGGTGAGCTTTTCTTGTCAAGCCGGGGAAAATTGGGAAATTTTAAGCATTGTGAAGACTTTATAAATGCAAATAGCTGCTTTGTAAAATAAGTATATTGAAACAAAGTGTTTTATTCTGCAGAAAAAAAAACAAATTGAAAATTTTCCGTTTTCGGTTGGGGGTTTGTGTGTTCCGTGAACCTCCTTCAGATGACGCCTCTGATACAGAATACTTTATTTTCTGTAAAAAATATATCTTAATGTTTGTTTTTTCATTTATTTAATTCTGCTTATGTAAAGGATACAACATTCAACGAAAGAAGTAACAATAGTTGCGTGTACTAAACATATAATGCAAATGTAAAATAGTAAATAGCTGTCGAAATATACACTTTTACATGCAAATCTTGAGGTAACTATTGTTTTTCCCAAAATGCAAATACATAGATTTTGAAGATTTCCTATACCATATTAAGGAAGTAAATTTGTCACGATCATTAGCAATTAATAGACCGATGCACCTCAGTTTGTTGATCTGGCAACGCCGCGCTCCATTTAACTCATACTGACTTTTAAGGTTGAGACACACTATAGTCATTACTATTACTGAGTTCCAAGGTTCTACAAATTGTGTTTAAATGTGATACTTGTTTGGGCATCTTTGTATGCAATTATCATTAGGGCTGAGCCGATACCGATGTATCTTGATGACAAGATCAAAGGTAGGACAAAAGTGAAACCGCTGCACCCAAAAGTGACATTGAAGGCATGTAACTGCCTGGTGGTCAATCCTATGTAGAGATAAAAGAAACCATTCATTGCCAATTGTTGCTCACAAACTCGTGGGTTAAGAACCTGATGTTTTCAAAACCAGCATTATTATAATGCTAGGCTCGTTTCGGGTTCCTGGGAAAGGGATGAATGTCTTTGTGGGAGGGAGGGTTGTGGATTTTCTGCTTGTGCTCTACCCTTCTGTGTGACTGTTGGCCGATACAGAAACTGCAGTGACTTGTTTTTAATGCAAATGACAAGAGAATAATGGACAGCAGGGCTTATACAGAGCTGCCAAATGAACATTATATATATATATATATATATATATATATATCTATATCTATCTGTGTTTGTGTATATTATTAAGTCGTTTTCCTCCTTCTCCGGGTTAATCCAAATGATAAGAATGTTGTTTACATTTGTATTTATTTTGCATTCCTTGTGCAAGCTGTACGCACCAACATAAATTTTATTTCACACACTATAACAGGGTGGTACTCTAGGACCATGATAAAATTCAAGTAATTCCCGGTTTTCAAGGCAAATTTTCAAAAAATTCAAGGCCACAAGCAGATGTTTTCCCTATTTCAACATTGTGTATTACCGCCTCTCACACCGACACACATGCACCAGAGGCGCAGGGGCAGGGCAAATACCAGGATAAACGTAATAATAATAATGATATTATGACTATTATTATTATTAGTGGTGGTGGTGGTAGTGTCAAAGACGTTATCATCCTCGTAAATTACACAAAAGGGGGCAGAAGTCAGCATTAAAGCATTTGTGTTGGAACAAACTATATTAAACATTAAAAAAAAGACAAAGTTCTATTTCACATTCATTAATAATGGAAAACAAGTACACAAAGTGTATTTTTGAATGGCAGAAAATGCATGATAAATACATTCTGACTATTATTATTTTTGTACATATAACATATGTATAACTTTCATGTACAACATATGTTTTACACATATTGAAAATGGAGTGATGTAAAATAAGAAAACACATGCCAAACCTAAATTGTGTATGTATTCAAAGTTTCTTTAATACATATACGTATATATACAGCATATAGGTCTATTATTTATATTCATTACATAATCAACTGATCCACCTCCCAACAGCAAAAATTATTTGTCTCTCAAATGTGCACGCTCCTTTTCCTCCCAACAATTGTTCATGCATTTATGACAAAATCCATTAAGAGAAGTCTTATTTTTCTACAATCATACTGTGAGTGAAGCGCACAAGAAAATTTTTAATCCATTATTTTGCAAAACAATATTGATTTAAAAGGGTGCAAATAATTTCACGAGGCACCATGGGCCATTGCATTCTCTCTTTTACAATTCTTAAATCTACCTAATCATCTTCAACAAATCTTATCTTGCAATAATCTTCCGTCTGTCAGATTGCTCTACAAAGGACAGTAACAAAGTAAACAGATCGAGAGAATTCGGTTTTATTTTTCACACAACATAACTTTCCATCCTTGATAAAAATAAAAAAAGTCAACTGGGGATTTATCAATATGTATAAATTCAATAGAATTTGGATTAATAAAAGTTGCAATTTTTCACGTCTACGGAGAAAAATTCAAGCAGAATTCATGCATAATTCCCGGAGCCAATAATTCAAGCAGAATTCCTGGTGAGTAGCCACCCTGTATAACTTTCTCTCCCCTTAAATTGGGAATCATGAAATGAAGCAGGGGCAACTGTAATAATCCACCGATTTTTTCGGTGTATCTGCAACACTAACAATGCTTGCAGCACATAAAAAACTACTTCTTCTTCTCCATCCTCTGGGCTATAAAGAAGTTCACATAAAATGTAACAAGATACTTTAAGTGATGAAATGCTATATGAGAATAGTTTTGGAGTATTTCATATCATTAATTGAATGTGATGCGATGAGCTTTCTGACTCAGTACCTAGCCTTTGTTATTTTAAATTGGAATTATACAAGTATCGGCATCGGCTCAGCCCTAATTATCATTAGACTTGGTTGTCCAGTAACAAATTTCAATCTGATAATTTGTGGCGCACAGGAATTCTCTTGATACTGTTGTCAAAATGTTAGTAATGGAATTTATTTCTTGAAGTTGACTGTTTTCTTCAACAATTGGCTGTTTATTGTTGTCAGTTGACTGCTGATCATTATCCATTGTTACGGGAGTATGCATTTCTCTTTCCCCTACTGTGACAAAGGGGAAGTTGTGAGCAGCCACCATGTCACTGTCATCGGTTTTCTTCTTTATCTGTAAACTTCAGCTGCCTCAAGAGGAAGAACATTAATGTTTGTTTCCACATGTGATGAACTTGAAAGCATATGTAATGCTTGAGTGATTGGTTTGATTTATTTTACTTCGCTTTTCTGCTACTTTTGGCTTATAGCAAAAATGAGGATGAGTGACGATATGTTGAAATTAATGAAGACACACTGTAAAAATTTACTATCCTTCGGACACCTATAACTTCTTAGTGTCGTAAATTTTTGACATTCGTACTTACCTATCTGCTTCATGGAACATTCCTTAAGGTGTATTGACGTTTTTTTCAACAAAGTAATTGCAATTTCTCACATTACGAGTACTTCTTTCTCCTAGTCTTTTCACTTGCCTGAGACAAAATATGGCGCGAACACCTTCCCACACAATCACGCGTCGTGCTTGTGTTTTGTCGATTTTCATTCGTTATGCAGTGTTTCAACCTTCGGAACTCAAGAAATACCCGTGAACAAAGTTCATTTGATCGATTTTTTTTTCCTTTTTCCCCCGCATTGTTTTACGAAGAAAATTGTAATGTTTTGTGGCGCTATCCGTGAATGGTTTTTGGGGCTATCTGCAACAGAATCGGTGGGAAATTTAAACTAAAAAATTATTTTCGTTTGAAATTTTTGAGTCCAAATTTCCCACCGA
Organism: Lepisma saccharinum; assembly: GCF_977018435.1. NCBI lineage: Eukaryota > Metazoa > Arthropoda > Insecta > Zygentoma > Lepismatidae > Lepisma > Lepisma saccharinum. The sequence goes on along the minus strand of NC_139242.1, from coordinate 36,932,442 downwards.
TTCCGGGCTCCGCCCATGGGGTAATTGACCACCCCCAACTGCTAATGCGGCCCCGCCTCCACTCAGGCCTTCTCTATAGAGTCCATGCTAAAGGCATGTTAGAAATTGGCCGGAGTCACCTGCCCAAACTTTTAAATATTAAGAAATCTGTTTCCAGGATACGGAAAACTTAACTGAATTTCACCACGCATCCACGACACATCATATTAATCATATACCCACAGCCCATTCCTTCTAATGAGTAGCTTACATTCACTGCCACATTTTCGACATTCCTTTCCTTTCTTCACGATCCAGTATTCAATTCAATTTAAAAATCGACTGGATCTTTCACACCCGGTGCGAATTTCACCACACATCCATGACACGTCATGTTTCTAACTTTCGTTGCAAACACAAGTTCGAAACACTGGATACCCAATGAACATGAACAAAACACAATCATGAAGCGTGATGATGTACGAACGCGCCAAAGGCTATTGTCCGTCGGAGAATTAATTTTCAACAATGAACATGAATTTCCCCTATCATACATTCCCACATCACACAAAACACCTTCCCGATGTTAGACAATACTACAGGGACTTATTACGGTAAGTACTTTCTTCTGTAGAAATGAAGAAATCTGTCCGAACAATAGTAAACTAGTACCGCCTTAGTATTCGCACACTTTCCTTCAACTCCTATACATGTGTTTTCCATGCATGCAGAGTCTGTCACACTTCAACAGCTAAATTCCTCCCAAATTAAAACTTGTTGATCCTGTGCAAGTTGTGAATATCATTACTCAATTAGAAGTTACCAATTTATTTGTAATATTCACAATTACGCTCAGTCACTACTTCGCAAGTTAATCACCAGCCCACCAATGCAAAGCATAATCAACGGAACATAACAATTATGATGATTATTATATTCAGAAGCAGTGAACTTAACTAACATATCTACCACTCACTGATTTGCTTCAGAGAAAACCAACAATAAGAAATGCATGCAATGTAATAGTGCTAAATGAGAGGGACTAATGAAAATAGTACACTTTGTACGTTGCTTAATCAAAGAATAACTGAAAAACAAAAAAAAAATTGGTAGCATTGAAATAAATCTGTATGGGAAGGTTTTATCTGAAAATTAATTTTACATTCAGTAGAGTGAAGCACTTGTAAAGGCATTCCTTGTATTCTCAAGCATCTTTTGAGGTTGTATTAGCCATAGAAGAACAAGTATGATAAGAGTGAATTTTGCCCCTACTACACCATATGTGAATAATTAATTTTAATGGGCTAGAGTCTAGTTTACGTCTTTCTTGCGCACTCCTTCTTGCCCGCTGACAAAACCGTGCTAGCAGACAGCCGGCGCTCCGGCATCCGTAGAGTAAGTTTTTCTTTTTACACTTTCTGTCACTAACCATTCACGGGACCGAGGTATGCCTACGAGGTTAGGTTAGGTTCCATTAGCACTCATTTCACTCCTAAATATGTGCTTCATCATCGAAAAATGTCCTCCGTACGTTCAATCACGCATATCCGGACAACATAGGTTTTTCTCGATTTTCTCCTCCAGGAAACTTTTCCTCGCCTTGGGATTTACTTTGTTGAATTCCTTATAAAATAACCTTTCCAACGATATATGACACGTATTCCTTATAAAAAGGACGTAAACTAGACCCTTACCTTTTAATGTTTCAAGGGTTTGAAACATTAATATGAAGTGGAAAAGTTACTTCTAGATGAAAAACCCAATAATTTCTCTGGATATAAGAGGTGAGGGTAATGATTAGATATAGAGGAAACACATTTATTGAAATTTACAGGAGAAAAGACGAGAAAGCAAATATGGAATTTAGTTCTTGTGGTATTTCTGAAGCTGGGAAAAGTGTTTTTTCGAATAGTGTAAGTTATTCGACCTGTAAATAAGGTATTTTTCGACATTCATGTATCTCCGTTGCACGATTGCTCGTGCCACCATTACCGTCGACTACGTGAATCAAATGTTCCGTGCTTTCGATTACGTAACCCCCTGTCAGTGTAGCAACCATGCGGTAGTTTTACAAGATGAAGTGTGAGCAGGTTTTCTTTTCCAATTCAATTTTCTGTTTGCCTAACCTAACCTTCCGTGAATGGTTTGTGGATCAATTTTTCGCTCAAAAACCTTTTGTGGATAGTTTGGGCAGCATTTATCGGTTCATAAGTTTGGAAACACTGCATATCAGCTGACGATAGACAACTTGAGTCAAAATTTGGCCGCCAATTAGCAACGACCAATATATACTTATAATGTTAAAAATAACGCTTTTTCATTGAAAAAAAAGTAATCCCGGCTCGGGTACCCTTTTCTACACCCTCGATTTTTCGCACATTTCAAATATTCTCGTTACGAAAATTAGTTCTTCATAAGAAACGATGTTTCTAAATAGCACGGAAAGTAATTTTTTTAGATCTACGTGCTAGGAAACTTACGTTTTTCAATATTTAGATTCCTTATGTAACGTCGAAACGGTTTTGCAGGGATTTGATCATGGCGCATCTTAGATTCATGTCACAGGCGCACGTCTGAACATTTTCTTTTTCTTCTTTTCTTTGACTTGTGCAATGGGATAATTTGCAATTTTTTCTTGTTATGAATGACTTGTGCAATGGGATAATTTGCGATTTCAATATATTATTTATGTAATTTATTGGCGGATTGGATATTTGAGACATTGCAATTGTTTTGTGCGACTTTAGACATTGGAATTGATTTGTGTGACATTGAATTAAGACAAAAGGACTAAATATGAGATTGACACACGTTCAACGGATGAAGGACATAGAGGACTTTGTTCGACGAGACATACGGGACATTGTAATTGACTTACAGGGAGATGGTCTGATGCCCCACGAACCATTGACGCTAGGCCCACGAACCATTGGCGCTAGCCCCACGAACCATTGGCGCTAGCCCCACGAACCATTGACGCTAGCCCCACGAACTATTGACGCTAGCCCCACGAACCATTGATGCTAGCCCCACAAACCATTGGCACTAGCCCCACGAACCATTGGCGCTAGCCCCACTAACCATTGGCGCTAGCCCCACGAACCATTGACGCTAGCCCCACGAACCATTGACGCTAGGCCCACGAACCATTGCCGCTAGCCCCACGAACCATTGGCGCTAGCCCCACGAACCATTGGCGCTAGCCCCACGAACCATTGACGCTAACCCCACGAACCATTGGCGCGTGGATAGGTTAGTTCAGTTAGGTTGAGATCGATAGTTAAAATTTGGTGTCGTGTTAGTATCACGATCTAGAAATTGGAAATAATTGTGAACCATTTCAAATGACAAAATTTCAACTTTAAACGGCTGTACAGTCGTAAATACTTCTTTCCGCGCTCCAATTTTTTGTTATTCACAAATAGGATCAAATAATGTTCATAATGAAAATAAAATAATTTCAAAATTCGAGGGTGTAGAATAGGGTACCCGACCCGTAATCCCAAGTTGAAAAACGTTCCGCTATGCATATGAGGTAAGTAGAAAAGAATTTTATTTGAAAATAAGCGAGTTAAATGTGTTTCCGCTATATCTAACTAGTACCGATGTGAGTATTAAATTCGTTCCAAGATTCTACAAACAACAAAGTCACTTATTTTTACATGTTGTAACCAATTGTAGTTTGAGCATGTAACAAATTCTATTCGTTGTTTATTTTTCTTAAAAATAATGTTAAATTCGTCGTGCAATCACATGGAAATTAAATTCACGCCGATCCATAAGAAAAAAGTGTGTGTGCAAGTATTAAACAAAATACAATGGTACTCAAGTGTATGAAATAAGATATTCATAAATATAATGCGAACTCTGTGTATTAATTTTACAAAAGATCTTGCCACACCACGAGGGTTTTTTCGGCAAACGACTTAAATGTTTCAACAAGCAGCGAAATTCAAAATAAATATTCTAGTGTAAAGATAACTTTTAGTCATGATAATAATTACATGCGCGAGATAATAACGTTTTTTTAAAAAAAATAATTGATAAAAGCCAATTTCTTACCATATAATGAATGCATATGGGCACACCGCCATGACGAATTAAATTTCGTAATTCGTACAACTCAGCTAGCAGATGTTGAGAATCATGGGAGAACTTGGATGAGACGGCTAGATACACACAGTCAAGAAACTCAAGCTCCGCCTTTCGATGCAACTCCTCACAAAAGTAAGGACGTGACCAAACTTGGTTTACGCAATCCACTCAATGACATATTCTGTGCATAACAATTGCTTATTTCATGATTCTATATGTTTCCAATAAAAAGTTTGGCAAGTCACATTTGGCGTTCCTTAAAATTATTTTATGACGTTTATATATGAAGGCGGTATTGAGTTCTATTTATGTGTCTTCATTCATACCTTGGAAGCACATGGGAGGGAGTTAAGACAGCAGTGAATTAGCAATTTTCCTCATGGTTTGCAATATTTGGCTTCCCAAAAGCATACCTTTAGCCAGCAACAGTCATCGAAACATTACACGCTTTCACCAGTGTGCATCAGAATGGCGAACCAAAAATGTCGTCAAACTCGGTGAAATCCGGAAAAGTTCATACTGAAACAAATTAAGACTAATGTTCAAATCACCAACCCTGGGACCTTCTGTAAACAAAACCACGTGCATGCAGAAAGCATTGCAAACTCATAGAAGTAAAATAATCCACACGAAAATCCGGCGTTGTTACAGGATTCATTACGTAAGCTAAAGCAACGGCCAATTTGTAGCATGGGATACGCTGCCGCAAATGACGTCTCACTTTAAACCAACGCTCTTTCTTTTGTACTTTTTGCTTCACCTTTATGGTTAACTGTTGTTGAGTTGTTGTTTTAAGTCCACTTTATGCACAGTAAGGCTAATCGGGACTGGACCTACAGTTTAAAGTGGGATCCGAACCCTTGATTACACGGCGACGACGCTACCACTGCGCCATCGGGGAGGCCCCTTTATGGTTAACTCTTTGCACCAGTAATCATTTCTTTCTTGCATGCGAAGTCAAGAAAAAGTGGGGATAGAGAATCTACTAGTGTTTCTTGTGCTTTCTGATTTAAGTTAGGAATATATTCGTATAAACTGAGAGTTTAAAAGGTAATATATTATATAATAATTGTGTGAACGAAGTGAATTGGTAGATAAAGTGAAGATAAAGTGATTAATATGATATAAGTGTTTAATATGGCTCGACGCCATTAAACAAAATGAATACCCAAGTAAGTGACACAGACACTTCGGAATGTATGGAAGTTTGGGTTCCTGCTAACTTAGTTAGTCAAGACAAAAGTGATGTCTCTCAGAAAAACCTGTCACAGGATACAGTAAATACACATCAAGTTAAAATATCTAAAGATCATGAAACAATTACATACAAAAATACCCAATTAAGGCCTTATGATATTTTTGTAAGAAGTGTAAATGAAATTAATGGAACAAATAGAAGAAATATTGGACAGCTATATATACTAAAATTAGGGAAAAAACTTCATGAAACCAAAATAGAAGGTCTAAAGTCAATTGAGACCATGGGGAAAAATCAGGCGAAATTGGAATTCAAAACTGCGAAAAATGCTAACAACTTTCTCTCTCATCCAGTTCTAATGAACAATAACTGGTTTGCCTTTGTACCAGCACATAAAGTGAGGAGAATGGGTGTAATTAAAGCAATAGATACCTCATTTACAGATGATGAGTTATTAGAAAACATAAAACCTAATGTTTTCAACGTACTCAAAGTGAGACGAATAATGAAATACAAATTGACGAAAATGGAAGTCGAATTGCTGAGCCAACGAGATCAATAATATTGACATTTGATGCCCAAACCTTACCAGCATATGTAACTTTATATTATTCAAAGATTGATGTAGAGCATTACATTCCCATGGTAAAGCAATGCACAAACTGCTACTATTATGGGCACTTCAAATCTAACTGTAAGAGTAAATTGAAGTGTAAACGTTGTGGGCAAAATCATGAATTCTCAAGCTGTAATAATAATGTCATATGCATTCACTGTCCACAAGAACACTGGGCAACAGACAAGGACTGTCCAGAAAAACAGCGACAAAAGGATATAGTCAAGACTATGGCGCTTGAGGGCCTATCTTATCATGAAGTTGTGAAAAAATACCCAAAAGCTACTTTAACTACTGCATCAGTAGTACCGAGTGAGAACAGAATATACAACATGTCCTACGCATCAACATGCAAGGAAACAACACAGACCCAATATAATATTAATGCAAATACTTATAAACAAGAAATCCAATACAAAACGCTTCATCACCAACTGCCTAACAAAAGAGCTTTTAATTACGCTCAACAAGTGGATCGTAACCAGGAAACAACAAAGTTATCTCAGGGAAAACGTCCAAAATCATCAGAAACATCTCAAAATCGAGAACAAAAAGAAAGACAGAAACCAGCGACAATTGACGAAACAAAACCACATTGGAAAGAAAAGCAGCAGATTGGTTCAATGAACTCGGCTTTAGATCAAAAAGAAAAATTACTTCCACTATCGCAGAAAATGCGATCTGTTGTAGCATCAAGTATAATAAATTATCTAATTCATCACTCAGAATGCCAGGCAGGATAAAGAGAATTATAGAATGGAATATTAGTAGCATAATTCCAAATATACACAGTCTAGAAAACATTATTCACTTTTACCCAGCAGACGTTATATTAATTCAAGAAACGTGGTTGAAACCCGAATCAAAAATTAAAGCCTATGGATACCACTGGATAAGACACGACAGAGATGACGGATATGGTGGAGTGGCCATAGGGATTAAAAATAATTATAGGTATGAAGTAATACATTTAAGGAATATGCCTGATAATATTCAAATAGTTGGAGTAACAATAGATGGTACTACATTTGTTACACTATATAATCCACCTTCGTCTAAATTACTGTATTCGTTCTGGTGTAATCTCTTCCAACAACTTCCGGCAAATACTTCTATTATAATCGGAGGGGATATTAACGCACATCATCCATTGTGGGGTTGTTATGGTTCAGATATGTCAGGGAAATCTCTGTGCAGATTCATTCAAGAGTCAAATGTAACAATACTAAACGATGGCACTCCCACATATATCTCGAGACCAAATGAAAATCCTAGTGCCCCTGACATAACACTCGTGACAGAGAATATAGTTGCCGATATTAACTGGAGAGTTCTGTAAAATCCATATAACAGTAATCATCTTCCAATTTTGATATCATTTGATTCAAATATAGATACAACACTTATATCTAGTAATCTTCCGGAAAGACCAACACGTCCATACTATTCTAAAAATATTAACTGGAACGAATTTTCAAGACAAATCAATCTCTCTACTGAAAATTACCAACAACAAAATTTAGGGAAAGATTACGAAAACTATACATCACTAACTAAAGATAATTTGAACAGATCTACATTTCCCCGTCAACGTGACTCGAAAAGAAAGATTCCTCCGTGGTGGACGACAAACTGCCAGAAACTGATAAACGCTAGACAAAATGCATTCATCAAATATAAAGAAAACCCAACAATGAACCATTTCTTGAAGTACAAAGAAACAGAAGCCAAAACTCAAAGGTACTTAAGACAAATTAAGGCAGAGTTTTGGAAAAAGTTTTGTTCCTCATTAACAAATGAATCATCCTTAACCACAACGTGGAAAGTTATTAACACAATGTCTAATGCCAATAATATTAGTAGATATCATGGAGGCGACATAAGTAGTAAATGGATAACAGAATTTCATCAAACCCTAACACCAGACTCCAGCGACTGTGATTTTAATGCCATATTAAATTCAATGAATGAATTCACACCATCAACATTGGAATGTCCATACACCAGTGCAGAATTAAGAAAAGTTATAAGTGAAAGGAAACCTTCGTCGTCACCAGGAATGGATGGCATATCATATGAATGTATACAAAACTTACCGCAACTGGGGATAGATAAATTATTAGAACTTTATAACGTGATATGGAATAGTGGACAAATTCCCCTTCAATGGAAGGAAATTGTTATAATTCCAATCCTTAAACCAGGAAAAACACCAGGATGTTCTAAAAGTTATCGGCCAATAGCACTAGCGTCATGCTTATCAAAAATTTATGAACATCTTATACTTAATAGAATTACTTGGTGGATTGAATATAAAAATATATTACCAAAATATCAAATGGGATTCAGAAGAGGAATGGGGACAATAGATGTTTTGACTACACTTATTGTAGACATACAACGGGTGATCAGGTTGCTCTGACCCTAACATAGAAAGAGCGGCAATAGGGTTTCAATTTTGTTTTTATTTTTCAACATACTCCCCTGCAACTCCAAAGCACTTTCCCCATCGGTGCCCCAACGCCTGGATACCTTGCAAAAAAAATCTTCCAACTGGTCCTCCAACTATGAGTCCACAGCCCTTATCACCTCAGAATCATCAGAAAATTTTTGCCCACGAATGTCATTCTTCAAATGTTTGAACAAATGGAAATCACTGGGGGCCAAATCTGGGGAATAGGGTGGGTGGGGCAACAATTCGAACGATGCATCTGCAATAGCGGCCCTCGCAATGCGTGAGGTGTGGACAGGTGCATTGTCCTGGTGAAGGAGCACACCGCGAGTCAACATCCCACGCCCCTTTTTCTTGATGGAATCGCGTAATTTCTTGATTAGATCACTGTAGAATGTGCCAGTGATGGTTTGGCCTCTTTCTAGATAGTCCACAAGAAGGACACCCTTGCAGTCCTAGAAAATTCAGGTCATCACTTTCTTGGCTGACGTTTGCACCTTGAACTTCTTCGGTGGTGGAGAATGTGGGTGTTTCCACTCCATGCTTTGTGATTTTGTTTCTGGGTCGAAGTGATGGACCCATGTTTCAACCATAGTTACAAATCGGGCAAGGAAATCGTATATTTCAGCACGAAACTTGTCGAGAAGTTCTTGACTGGTGAGCACTCGGGTACGCTTCTGATCTGGGGTGAGGTTTCGAGAGACCCATCTTGCAGCATTTTTTTTTCATTTTAAATTCCTGGGTAATTATGTTTTGCACAATGCCACATGACAGGTCACACATCTCAGCAACATGACGACGGACTCGACGATCCTTCAGCACCATATCGTGGACTTTGTTAATGTTTTCGGTCGCCATGACAGTTTTTGGTGCTCCACCTGCATGTTCATCCTCACACGACTCTCTCCCACAATTAAACTCACGTCACCATCTCTTCACCATACTGTATGAAGGAGCAGTGTCCCCTAGTGTATCCACAAAGTCCTCATGAATTTTGGATACCGTCCACTTCTTCTTCCCAAAATATTTGATCACCGCTCTCACCTCAGTTTTCTCCATTCTGGCACATTGACACAACTTCACTCAGTTATACCCCTGTAAAAGGAAAACTGTACGCTACTCAGACTTGCAAATCAGAATGGAAGCATACTAAGGATCACTAAACAATAAAATAAAAAATCAATCATAACGTCATTTCTTCTATGTTAGGGTCGGAGCAACCTGATCGCCCCTCGTATGGTTGTCAATTGTTCGTCGGCAATTTTGTATAGTTGTTTTTCTGGATCTTTCTAGTGCATATGATGCAGTCCTTATAGATTTGCTTGTTAAAAAACTAAAAAATCTCAATCTTGCTAAGCAATTTATTAAAAGTATAGTTGGATTATTACTACAGAAAAAAAATTATGTTCGTTACGGTCATCAACTTTCAAATGCTCGCACAACTAGTCAAGGACTTCCGCAAGGTGCGGTGTTAAGTCCAACATTATTTAATTTGTATACTTATGATCTTGGTAAACAAGTATTGAAGTATGCTAGATTATTGCAATATGCAGATGATATTGTTATATACAAAAGCAGCAAGAATTTATCTGATGGTATAGAGAAAACACAACTGCCTTTAAATGAATTATGCACATGGTGTGGTAACAATGGCATAAACATTAACGTAGGAAAATCAGCTGTAATTGTGTTCCATAGAAGAAGATTACAAACTCCAGTTGTGTTAGACATTAATGGATCACACATAAAACAAACTTTGACACACAAAATCCTTGGTATTATGTTGGATGATAAATTGAAATGGAAAGTCCAAGTAGAACACATGGAAGAAAAGGCGCTTAAGGCATTTAACATTATAAAATGTCTCTCAGTCAAGAAAAAGTGGGGAGCAGATCCTAGACTACTCCACATTGTTCACAAGCAAATGCTAAACTCAAGATTAGAATATGGCTCTTTCTTGATTAACAATAATCTAAATTGGGCATTTGAGAAAATATCTTCAATACAATATCATAGTTTATGTAGAATCTTTGGTCTATGGAAAGGAACACCGAAACAGGCTACGTTTGTTGAACTAGGAGAACAACCATTTCATCTACGGGCACAATATCTTGCGAGAAAATTCTTAATGAAAAAGATGTCTTCCATATCCAGTCCGATAATACCAAAATTATCACTTTTACAAGCCTTAACGTCATCAAACCGTACAGCTAAATATAAATTAAATCTTCCAATCTTATTCACAGCATACAAGTCGATTAAGGATTTCATACCGAAAGTTATTAGATTTTCAACGTCTCCGTGCTTCCCGTTCACTCTCCTCCATATCCAGATAAAGATACACGAACGTCAATGCCAAGTATGGTGAATAACATACTCATGGAATATGTACACTCTGTAGTGCATGAAGATTTTTACATAGTATATACAGACGCATCAAAGTTCGCAACTGGTAACACTGGAGCTGCAATATATTGCAATAATCTAATGGAATACAAAATCTACCCATTACCAGCAGAATTTTCAATATTCACGGCGGAAGCGTTTGCTATTCGTCAAGCATTGTTGTATATACAGGAGAAAAACCTCAAGAGGGTAGTGATCGCTACTGATTCAGCGTCAGTCTTACACTCCCTGGGATCGATAACAGCTGATTACTATGTAGACTGGTACATTGTTAACATAAAAATTTTGTATCACAAACTAACCAACTCAGGATACAGTATTTCTTTGTCTGGACTCCTGGGCATACATCCATAGAAGGGAACCACATAGCAGACGCATTAGCCAAGTACACAGCTGAAGAATCAAGTCACCGATTGCTTCGGATCAAATTTTCTGCAAAAGCGCTCGAGTCGCATGCTAAAACAGAATTGTTGAAAAGTTGGCAGAAACAATGGACAATTACAGGGAAGACTAATGGGAAAAAATATTATTCAATTCAATCACTTATACCTAAAGAACCTTGGTATCAAGACATTAACCTCTCAAGAAACTCTTTAACAAGTCTTCTTAGATGTCGGCTAAATTACACCCTAGCCCCTAAAGACCTGTATACTAGGAAGATTGTTCAATCCCCAATCTGTCAGTGTGGTGCAACTGAAGGAACACCTGATCACATTATATTTGAATGTCGCCTTAATGTAACTACGCATGATTATTTCTTAAGAGATCTAAAAGAAGCAGGATATAATGGCGCATACGCCTTGTCAACACTTTTGAGGAACCCAACGAAGAAAATAATATATGTACTTAAAAACTATATTGTGAGAGAAAATATTATATTATAAAATTATGAAATTGTAAAATCATGAAATTGTAAAATTATAAAATTGTAAAATTATGAAATTGTAAAATTATAAAATTGTAAAATTATGAAATTGTAAAATTATAAAATGTAAAACAAATGTAACTGGTGCATAGCAGAAAAGCTAAAACCAAATATACATTTATAAAAAAAAGGAAGGAGAACATGGCGCGCGAGATTGTGATCGTGATCGTGTGGTCGTGCTGTGTATTAAACATTTAAGCATTAAAGATCAAGTGTTCAAATATACAAGAATAACATTTTCAAGTGATACAGGTGACTTCTAATCCATACAAGTGTTAAATAATATACATAATATCATAATATCTTATATCTTATATACATAATATCTTATCATGGATAATCAGAATGGAAGACTCAAATGATCTTCATGCAACTTCGTCTTTTCATTCTGAAAACACTGGTGTTAATGACATGAATCCTAATATTTCACCCGCATTCTACATTGAAGTAGATAATTCTCAGACAATAACCCATCAAGAAGGTCAAGGTCAAGAAGATATGGACAATTCTCTTAAATCTTCGAACGCAAGAATCTCGGCTCAGAACTACTACGATCATAACAGTAATGGCCCTTTCATAGTTCTGATAGAGGGTACAGGAAGAAATGTCGGTAAACTTGCGGGCGGGAGCCTAGGTAACAAATTTCGAAAAGCAGAAATTCCAGTTAAATACATAGACCAAGGTGGACGTAACAGGGTAAGAGTATATTTCAACACTGCTCTGTGTCACGGTATCCAGTGACATGTGAAAAAACACCGTTCGATATTAATCATTTTTGTTTATTGATTCATATTATGTTTAAATGTAAAGTGTGATGTTTGGTTTATTATGCGGCAAAATCGGTATCCCAGCCAGACATCGGGAGTTGGGAGACGCGTTTTTCTGAGTGACAGCCGAACTGTCAATACGGCAAAGTACATAGCATATTGCACCAAAGCGGGTTGTCACGGAGAAAGGATGGACTTATTTTCGTAGGGACCGACCGAGGAGTCGCCGCGGGAGGCCAAAACTACTTTTCACGGATGACCAGAATAATCAGCTGGAGCCCAAGCTAGCAAGAACCGAGGACACGCCTTGTGACCGCATTTCGAGACAATGGACAGAGGTCATTTCCATCTCTTCGGAAACCCAAGCCAAGCCACTCTAACGTGTTTTCAACGGACAATTTTGAATCTGGTATAAAACTGCAGGACTTCGAGTTCAACACACAGTTTTATCCAGATTTTGTAGAGAGAGCATCTCCGCGCTACACTCTCGCGTGACTACTGTTTTGTTTCCGTGGACTTTCTTTTTCTTGCGTACCGTGAGCGAGTTACCGATAGTGAGTTTACCAGTGCTCGCTTTATTCTGTGAAGCATTTCGCGGCGGTTTGTTTTTTTACCGAGCGTGGACTACCATAAAGATGGCCGGCTAAAAAGATAGAGAAAGGAGGCCGTCGCGTTCCCCGACGCCTGCAACGATGAAAGCCAACGCCAAAACCGACGCGACCGACACGCAACGCAGCGAAGCCAACCATTGCCCGATGGCCAGAAGGACGTTTCCTGTTCGACGCCAACAGAAGCCCGTTACCAGAGAGAGAGAGAAGGATGACTCCAGATCAACGCCCGACAGAAGCCCAATGAGAGAGGGAGAGATATGATTCCAGGACGACGTTTGATTGATGCCCGACGCACAAGAGAGAGTCCGGACCGACGCGTGAGAACGTACATCCGACGCTTGTGAGAAGAGAGACACGCGACGTTCTATGAAAGTGAAAGTGCCCAATATCGTCGCAATCATCCTTCGCCGCGTTCGACCTCGAAGAACATTTTCGCCGCAAAGGAACCTTGTGCAAATTCCCGCATCCAGGAAAGATGAACGATCACACGATGTAGCAGTCTGGTAGAGTATTCTTCAGATGGTCTATGTCCATGTAAGCATGTATTGTTTGTATCAACACCGTACCGTAAAAGCCGAAGTCTCACTGATTTGCAAAGTGACTCAGGAAACCCGAACCTAACTTCCGTGTTTGATATTTTTTGAGTAATATTATATAAAAGGTCATTTCATGTTCATATGTAATAATTTGATTGTCTGCATTCAGAGTAGAAGCTCCATTCCATTACGTTAATTTTTCGTGTAAATTGTCAAAGTGTGCTCCATTTTTGTGTAACCAACCGCCCCGTCGCGTCAATTAGCTTGTCAATCAGAGGCGTGGCGTGCATGTAGCCGGTGTTACCGCAGGTAACAGCAAAATGTAAAGAATTAAAAAGTTGTTTAAAAAAATGACAACATTGTTAAATACGTTAATGAACACCGTTGCTGTCGAGTAGATATTGCCTAGGACATTTTTTCTGCAGCCGACAGAAGCGAAGAGGGAAGCAGTTCCGCTACTCTGAAGAGCCAACAAGGGAGAAGAGGGCGCCAATGCAAGGAAAGAGTGGGGAAGGACTTTGGTGTATAGTGTGCTACGCGGTTATTAATATGCCTGTTAAGGGGCCCTGTTGCCGTTCAGACCTACCGGATCAGCCAGTGTTGTCACATCGGATTGCCGAAAAAGAGCTAAATTCCGCCTAAAATAGGAATACCATTTCTGTGAAGCAACTAGAGGTAGACTGCAGAACCAAGGCTGGATTGAACTACAACTGAGACCAGTTAGGTAATTGACGAAAATATAGTTCCTTGGTGTGATTCGTGATTTGGACAAACCTTGCTCCAAAATACTAAGTTGGCAGCAGTAGTACGTACAGCTGGGTGCTTCCCTTCCACAAAGGAGCGGAGTTCTGTCGTCTGATCAGTACTCACCACACAAACGTTAAACTGACCCGAGAAAGTGTGGATCAGTGTGGATCTTCTTCTTCCCCTTCGCACCTCATTGCAAAGAAACGGAAATAGATGGAGAACTGACAAGGGTCTACCACTATTTATTGGATTTTCGTGGATACTGTATCATAAGTGGTAGTTCTTTCTAGGAGTGTTTGTGGCTAAATCACTGTCCTGATTGCAAAACAAAAACGAAATGAACAAATATCTAGCCAGAAGACATGTTTTCTTTACCGGGGAGGGGGGGGGGGTGATAACGTCTAGCAGGCATAATTGTCGTACTGATAGCCGGTAACACTTTTGAAAAAGTCACGCCATGCCACTGTTGTCAATAGTTGACCGATTAGTCTTTTTAATTTGTGGAAAGCGTATTTTATATTGCAAGGTCGAGCGAGTGTAGCATTCTTTATTGCATAGTGTTTTTTTTTTAAATTTTTGCACGCGCCGACGATTGATTTGTGTATTCCGGCAGCTGGAGCCGATTAAGTTTTGCATCACTATGTAATGGTGTATTTGTTCTCAATGGACGAGAGAGGCTTGTGTGTATTATCCCCGTCCGAGAAACTTGGTAAATGTCGTGCTTACGACATGATGCGTACGTTCATTCGAACGAAAGGTTTAACTACGCCGACCCAATTGTTTTAGATAACTGCTTTCCGAGGGCTGGCGCATATTTGATTTAAATGAGCACAGGAGCGGGCAGGCTAATGACCTAAATTCACGTAAAGGTTCAAACAAAAAAGAAATGGTATGTTGATTAGATCCATGATTTGTATGTATATTCACATGTGATATTCCTCAGAAGTAATGAATGAGAGAGAGAGAATGAGAGAGAGTGAGTGAGGAGGCGATGTAAACAGTTTGTTGATTCCAATTTTTTTTGTTGATACAATATATTCATATTTTTACCGTTCGTCAGTGTTATGATTTGCTGTTTTTCAGGTATATGGTATAATGCTATTAGTGGGTTATTATTGTTCGAGTCTACATATCTAAGGTAAACCAAAAAGTGTAACATTTCAAGGTATTTATCTCCGCCTCGCACTAGTACGACAATAAACGACCGTCTCAGTATCGAACTAAAAAAACCTGGACCGTAAGTAAAAGTCACGACCGGTTTCCCGTACCCTTAATGACGTCTGGCCCCGTGCCGGAGTATGAAAGATACGTAATTCCGGGGACCGGGAGTGCACTTATTACATTAGAATCTCGGCTCAGAACTTCTACGATCATAACAGTAATGGCCCTTTCATAGTTCTGATAGAGGGTACAGGAAGAAATGTCGGTAAACTTGCGGGCGGGAGCCTAGGTAACAAATTTCGAAAAGCAGAAATTCCAGTTAAATATATAGACCAAGGTGGACGTAACAGGGTAAGAGTATATTTCAACACTGCTCTGGAGGCGAATAAGTTTGTTAAAATTGAAGAATTTCAATCTCATCTTTCCATTCGCATACCTCAATCCTTAGTTCAACGAGAAGGATTAATCTATGGTATAGAATTCGACGTCAGTGAGGAAGACGTAGTGGGTGGCAGTCAATCATATATTCCAATCATTAGTGCGAAACGAATGAAGAAAAAGATTTGGAAAAGTGATGGTTCGTTTCAGCTAAGTGATACTAAACTAGTGTGTTTGACATTCCAAGGTAGACATCTCCCAGAAAAAGTAGCCATAAATAGCAGCATATATGAAGTAACACCCCGACAGAAAACAGTCATTCAATGTAGAAACTGTTTCAGATTCGCTCACACGGCCAATCAATGTCGTTCACAGTCTAAATGCGCTACCCGTGGAGCAATTAATCACAGAGATACATGTAATCTCCCTACCAAATGTTCGAATTGCCAGGGGTCTCATTCAGCCCTTGATAAAAATGCCCAATGTGGCACAAAGAGCGTCTGATCCAAGAACGTATGGCTCTAAATAACTTATCATACCGTGAAGATAAACAAATGATAGAAGGGACTTATATTCCACCACCTAGCATAGAGGAAATTATGAAGCCCGCAATTAATCTTAAAGAGTTTCCACCTATTCAACAATGTTCCAGTTCACCACCCACTGACTTAAAACATAAAAACTCACAAGAACAAGCATATACTAACACAAAACCCATTACAATTTTGGAGCCCATTTTTAATAATACAAGAAGACAACAATTTCCTTTGGAACACGACACAGTGGACCCAAAAGTATTTCCACATCCAGACATATGTGAGATACCTAATATTGCACACAAAAATAACAATGAACCTACAAAGCACAAAAGAAAATACCATAACAAAGCGAGAACTATGGTTCGCAATAATCCAGATCACATATCATTAAAACCAGAAAGCTCCTCAACGGAGTCTGATATTACTCCTTCCTCATCTATAGGGAAAAATGTTTTCCCTTCTGCTAATTCTACGAACAGTCGACATTCTGAATGGTCGAAAAAAAAACATTGATTAACCTCCCCCATCTATCGGTAATATTCACGAAGTCTACACCTCACTTCTCGAAACAATACCACTCCTATCGTCAACCCTAGTTAAACTCAAAGAGTTAGATCAACAAAAACAGCTT
Source organism: Lepisma saccharinum (assembly GCF_977018435.1). Classification (NCBI taxonomy): domain Eukaryota; kingdom Metazoa; phylum Arthropoda; class Insecta; order Zygentoma; family Lepismatidae; genus Lepisma; species Lepisma saccharinum. The sequence continues at coordinate 36,915,401 of NC_139242.1, read as the reverse complement.
TTACAACATATCAATGAACTATCCATAAATCTGTTAAATGTGTTACAAAACCTTACTTCCAAACAGAACAAGTAGGATACACATAGTAGATGATGTTTCTAATTCAATGGAATATTTTTTCTGAACGAAAATTGGACTTAATGAAATTAATAACGGAGTGCCATCCTTTAATTCTTTGCTTACAGGAAACTAAAGGTAGACAGTATGAAACATACAAAATTGTTCATTATAATTGTTTAGGCCCACCCTATTATGAAAATGAACGAGGTATTAGCATATATGTCCACGAATCAATATCATATCAGGAAATTCAGATATCCAAACATCATAAACTCTTCTGCGATTATAAAGTAGAAATACGTGCTATCCAAATCTTCATAGAGGGAAAAAATAACAATAATTAATATTTATATCCCATCAAATTACAATTCTCAGATTATAAAACCGTCAGATTTAGAAGCATTGATAAAAAATACCTCTAGCCCATACATCATTGTTGGAGATTTTAATGGTCATCATAACATTTGAGGCTCACAATCATCAGACAGACTTGTATCCAGCATCGCCGACTGGATAGAAAACAACTCATTTATTGCTCTAAATGATGGATCGCCCACCCATGTCCCACGCAACGGAAATAATCCCACATCAATAGACCTCACTATAATATCAGAATCATTATTATCAACATTTGAGTGGATCACAGCGGAAGAACTGTATGATTGTGATCATTATCCCATTTATATTCATTCTCATTTTATATCCTCACAACTAATTCCACATATCATATTTCCCATAAATCGCTGGAAAATTAATAATATATCATGGGAAACATACAATTCTAATAGATTCTTATATACTTAAAGAACGAATAAACTCCTCTCAATCGGTTTCATACTATACACTACTCCAAAATATCACAGAAGTTTTAGACATTCTCAGTTCACGGAAAATAGTAAATCCCACCCTTGAAAATCGAATATTATGGAAAAAATCAATAGCACAAGGGAAAAATATATTTCTGCAAGCCAAACGTCAAGCGTGGATTAAATATTGGAATTCAATAGACATGCAGGAATCATCCCGAAATGTGTGGCATAAATTTAATTCCTTACGTAAACCATATCCACCTCGTAAAAAACCAATAGATAATAGTTGGCAAGACCAATTTTTAATGCTCTTGGGTCCACCATCAGTACACCTACCATATAAAAAAAATGGAGGAAACTATTTCTAACTTTTCACTTGAATTCCCTCCCATTTCTACAGAGGAATTAAAAAAACAATTAATAATGTTAAACCCACTGCACCAGGTTTAGATGGAATACCTTATCAAGCCATAAAATATCTACCGAAAGCAGGTTTAGATATTCTTGTATCTTTTTACAACAAATATTCCGTGCCGGTATAGTACCGAGGGAGTGGAAAGATTATATAGTTCTCCCAGTTTTAAAGGCAAATAAATCACCACATTGTGCTACATCTTACAGACCCATAATGTTAATTTCAGTCTTGGAAAAAATATTCGAACGAACGATATACCTCAGAATTACCTGGACACTAGAACGTCAACGTTTCTTTTATCCTACTCAACTTGGCTTTAGAATCAATTATGGCAGTCAAGATGCAATAGCTATCCTAAGCACTACAAATCAAAATAGCAAAATTAGTCGTTCATACTGTTATAGTCTTTTTATAGATCTAGAGAAAGCATATGATTCTATCAATTTACATATGCTCTGTAACAAATTAGAAAATCTTTTGATTCATCCTCAATTATCGTTAATCATATGGAACCTATATTCCAATAGAAAGATACATGGATGGTTCTCAGAAAAAAATTAGTGACCCTCGTTTCACTACCATAGGAATTCCTCAAGGTGCACCTTTGAGTCCTTTATTATTTAATACTTACACAACTGAAATTCATTCCTTACCTCTTTATCCATTCCAGATAGTACAATACGCAGATGATTTCTGTTTTTACTGTACTACACATGATGCGACCCAAGGCGTAATCAAAACGCAGAGATTAATTAGCACCATTAAAGAATGGTTTCATAATGCAGGATTAAGCCTTAGTGAAAATAAATCCAAAATCATTTGCTTTAAAAACAAACGCGCAGACAGTTATCCCAATAATATTTTACAAATTTCTGACATCCCAGTGACAGATCTCACAAATATTTAGGTATACATTTTGATAGACGTTTTATATGGAATTCACACATTTTATATTTATTAAACAAAGGTCAAAAGTTTTTAAACATAATTCGTAGCATGACAACAACAAAATGGGGTGGCCACCCAAAAATTTTACTTCTTTTTTATAAAAATTGCTTTCGCTCATTTTTAGACTATGCAGCTTTCAGCTACGGGGGAGCAAAATCCAGCCTACTCGACAACATATATATATTACAAAGAAAAGCATTGAGGATTTGTCTAGGTCTTATGCAATCAAGCCCCAATGTAAGTGTTTATATGGAGAGTAAAGAAACTTCTTTGAGTCACAGGCGGATTCAATTAACAATGAAATTCCTCCTTAAATCATGGGAAAATCATCCTCATCCATTTAATAAATTGTTTGAAATACAAAAACAATGGGCTGAAGCCGATGTAATAAATCCTCATACCACCTCATATTTCTTTGTGTACTGTCATTACTTATTTCCAGAACTTCGATCTAATACTTTCACGCTCTTACATCCTTTGACTTATCAACTAGATATTCCATTATATACTCAATGTTCAATTCACTTCAGAGATCTAGGTTTACATGCATTGTACAGAGAAAAATGGCCTATGCATGTAATGATTTACCGATGGTTCTAAGAATAACCATGGTGTAGGATGTGCCTATTACATCCCAGAGAAAAACATTTATCAACAATTTAGATTACCTATAGATTCATCTATTTTTACTGCGGAAAGTTACGCTCTATACAAAGCCTTACAATGTGGAATAGCCGTAGATTTTTTAAAAAATCTTCTCCTTACAGATTCTCTGAGTGTTCTTCAAACATTATCTACATCCTATCCCAAATTATGTCATCAATCATATCTTATTATTTTAATTATTCAACAAGTTCAATTTGCTTGCAAAAGGAATATTGACATACAATTCAGTTATGTTAAAGCACATAATATTAATGTAGGAAATGATCGAGTGGACTTATATGCTAAACAGGCCAGAGATTTTCAACTCATAAGTTTCAATAGGTTAATGTATACTGATTTATTACCACGACTGAAAATCAAAATTATGGAACAATGGGACGAATGGTACAACGATCAATTTAAGGTTGTGGGCAACACATATAGATGGATTGCAGAATTTAAATCCAAGGTCCCTTGGTTCAATTCATACACACTCCCACGGCAGTCATAGTTTTTATTAATAGATTAAGAACAGGACATGTACGTACACCAGCACATTTAGCAAAAATAAATATTAAAACTCAAGAAAATTGTAAACGTGGCAATAATAATCCTGACGCTCAACATTTATTTCTAGAATGTGCGATTTTTCAGATCAACAAATCACACTCTACAAAGGTTTACAACGTTTAAAAATTCCATTTCCAATATCACTCTCATCCATTCTAACAGATTTATCCCCTACATTAATATGGATGGTGTATGCATATTCTCGGAAATGTAGACTCGAAATATAAAGTGATTTTTATATATACATATATATATTAAAAAAAAAGAAACAGCAAAAGGACAAGAAAAAGTGAATTAGTCATAATAATCGTTTTATGTTTGTGATTCTGATTAATTTGTGAGACTAACTATCAATTTTAGAAGAAAACATTAAAACAAATACTAAACAATAACGATGTCCAAAGTCGACAAGATAATGCTGACAGGGACAGTGAAAAAGAAGAAGAAAAATTCTTGCATGCGAATTGAATATATTTTACTTGCATTTTTCTACACAAAATTATATAACATGGTAATGTATATTTTTAAGGTTTGATAGAGATAGGAGTGTATTTGAAATTTGTTTGTAGATTTTATGTAATTTGTATCTTATGTAAATAAAATATATAATGGGCATAAACAGCCATATGCAATGTTGTAAGTCCAATAAATATATTGATGATGATGATCAAAACAAGACAAAGAAAGTTCGTAAATTTTTTGCGGTTGGAAACTTTGACAAGCATCCTAATAACGATTTTTGTTCCGCCAAATATAGTGCACTTCGTAAAATAACTTGGTGACATGGCAAGGCAAGATAAGTGTGAACATTTTGTAGGAATATGCATTGTAACTTTAAATGAGCTTAGAGATTTGTGTACATAATGATATTTCATAACATTGGTTATTTTCTAAAAATAATCATGTGAACAGCAAGGAAGTAGTGCCACTTTCAACATGGCGAGTTATATACGTGCGGGAAGACCTCCGTGTTCTCCGAGCTTGTTTTCAAAGCACCAGCAAGGACAGCCTTTTAACAGGGGCGAGAAACAGATTCTACTCAATATTTATGTAACATTCTGTCAGTGGTATCCTGAGGAACCAGTAAAAGAAGTGGTTAAGTTGGTATCCCAGTGCAGTGGTGTGTCAGTGTCTGCAGTTTTAAGGGTTATGAAAGAGAGGAAAAATTACCGGGAAAGTTGTGTCTCCTCCCCCAAAAAAAACACAAAGTTGTGTCTCGTGTTAATAAGTATGACGATTTCGAAATAAGTGCAATAAGGCGCAAAGTACATTCTTTCTTTTTAAACCAAGAACTGCCTACTTTGAAAAAGGTATTAACTGAAGTTAATAATGATGAAGATCTTCCAAGTTTCAGTGTGTCTACGTTAAACTGCCTCTTGCTGGATGTTGGGTTTGTTTTTGGAAAGAAGAACCGACAAGCAGCACTCGTTGATAGGGATGATATTGTTGTTTGGCGGCGAAAATACCTCCGATCCATTCGGGAACTACGAAACCAAGGTAAGAAAATCTATTATTACTTGGATGAAACGTGGGTGAATGCGGGGCACACTTTAAGCAAGGTGTGGCATGATAGCACTATAACCTCAAAGAAGCAAGCTTAGTAGTTGTATTTACGATAGGATAAGGACCACTTACAAGTGTAGAAAGGAAGAGCCTCTCCCAAGCAGATTTGTTTACACTTAAAACTAGCTCAACATGAGCATATGAGCTTTTTGCTCAAGTGTGGAACCCCCTCTAATCCAAGATTTTTGTAAAAATGCCCTCGGGAATTTCTCAGAAAGGAAGAGCCTCTCCCCAGCAGATTTGTTTACACTTAAAACTAGCTCAACATGAGCATATGAGCTTTTTGCTCAAGTGTGGAACCCCCTCTAATCCAAGATTTTTGTAAAAATGCCCTCGGGAATTTCTCAGAAAGGAAGAGCCTCTCCCAAGCAGATTTGTTTACACTTAAAACTAGCTCAACATGAGCATATGAGCTTTTTGCTCAAGTGTGGAACCCCCTCTAATCCAAGATTTTTGTAAAAATGCCCTCGGGAATTTCTCAGAAAGGAAGAGCCCCCTCAGATTGTTTTGCTCATACTTACAAAAATTGCATCAGCCAAATTTTTGTCCATAAACTTGTCAAAAATTGATATTTTTTTGGCCATACCAGAAATTAAGCCAATACACACGCACATACACACCCATATACACACATATTTACTTCCAATTTAAGTTCAATTGGATACCAGCTTCAATCTAATATTAAAACAATGCAATTCTTCTAGAATTGCTCCGTGACTCTCTCATTTCTTACATCATAAACATATGATTTTTCTCCTATGAGAATAACACTACATATGGTGTCATCAGGTAAAGCCTCATGGAATTCACAGATAATTTTAATATTTGTCCTGTCATTCACCACAACTTGTTTTCTTTTTGAAGCATTGATTACAAACATGGGTCTCTGTGCTTTGAATTCATCTGGTGTGTAATACATGTCAGTATTGCCAGTAGTGACCCTCTTGAAAGCCGAAAAGGCCTCATATAATTTGAGGAAATCATTCTTGGACATGTCTAAATTGTAATTTTCTCTGGGAAATACCTCATTTCTGCCATTTTTAAGATATATGTTCTTGATGTTGCAGTTATCAAATTTACTTGAATTTTTTTCCTGATTGTTGTGTCTTCCAGTCTGAAACAGTACCACTACAAAATCAGACATGTCATATTGAATACTGGAGAATGAATTTGTGGCATCAAATTCATAATAAGAACCAGATGCGGGCTTCTGTACACATTGATATGTATAAAATTGTAATAGAATCTGTGGATTTTTTATTAAATCTGCTTTGTATTTCAGAGCATAACTGGCTTCATACTCAACAACAGGGATTCTTAACTCCATAGTCTGAATAATGCATTTGCCTGCATCTGGTAGGGTATTAGGCAGAGCTTCCCCTGTAGGGTTTATTGCACTGTACCTCATCAAGGCATTATTATCATTTGCAGCTCTTCTAAATGTGATTCTTAAACCACCCTTCCACATAATTTCTTTGTAATCTGAGAAGAATCCTGGCAATAGGCGCATAGGGAACAGCACTGTGTGGTTTTTAGATAATATCTTATCACCAGCCTCAAATCCACCGATTTTGTAGTATGAAGCCTCTGTTTTGGATAATTTTAATGTGGCCAAAGCTGTGGAGGTAATGCCGGGATAATCCACTCTGTTTATAACAACGCCATGTTTTCTGATATCAATTTCAGAGAATAGATGGGGCACAAAATTATCTACAAGTCTTATATTTGTATTTGCCGGATAATCTGTTCCATCGAGTTTTACAACATCAAATTTGATGTATAGATCTGCTCTGTGAGGGTGTATAAATCCATCCCCCACATCAAGATCAACCTCAATCTCTGTGTTGGGTTGATTTAAATTTGCAAATGTCCTCCTGTTTGGGGGGAATGATTGTAGCTCATAACTCTCAATATTTTCCATTTTCTTCTTGTATGTATTTTTATTTAAATGTTAATCTCTATGATTGCAGTTGTTGTGGCTCCAGCAAAATCAACTAATTCTTCTTTTTCATTAGTGACCATCAATTCAATATAATCTATTCTGTTATGACACACAGGAAAATATAATGTTGGGGATGGATTGTAGATGATGGGCTCCATGAATTCAGAATTAGGTTTGAATGTTGCAATGATCCCTGTTTGTTTGTGAGTGCCTATGCCATTTGATTTGGTGATCATACCCTCAGCTACATTACAGTGAATATTTAGAGTCTCTATGGCTAAGAATTTAGGTATATTCATAGCAGTGTGTTTGATGCCTGGTTCAAGTTTTGTGTTGTTCTCAAATCCTAACAGCTCTCCTATGGTACCCAGATCCACTGTTTCTGTAGCAGATACAATTTCTACTCTGTGAGTGACAGAATTTTGACTTAACACTATACCTCTGGGTAATTGAGCATTTAGAGTGGATAGATTATATTGCCCTGGAGTGATGACAATTTTTTCATCCCCAATTGCAATTTTGTTGTTGTGGTGTGTAATATTGGGGATTAGGTACATGCCGTAAAATGCCCTGAGAGCTATTGTTTTGGGATACACTATGTCATCATGCAATTTGAGTTTCAATATTGAATTTTGGCTGGTGAGATGAAATACCCCCATGATGTTTCAGATACCACAAGGCTTTTTGAAAATCTTCAATTGATGGTTTATTTATTTGAGACATATATCTAAGAACTGATAAACACAAATGTCCACAATTAACATCTTTGAAATTTTGAACACGGGCATTATTGTAATAAAGATTAGCTGAATTTAGATATTTTATTAAATTTTCAGGTGGAACACCTCCAAATGAATCAAATACAAATGCCTTATTTTTTAAATATTTAAGATAACAAATCCAGTGAGTGCCCTGATTTTTGTACTTATCCAAATTAACAATGCCACACTCTTTGTTGAGTGGTTGTTCCGGTAAAGAATCAGACATGTACACACCTCTAAAATGTTTGATGCCCAGTGGCTTGATTAAAGCTTCAATATCTTGGTTTGTAAGCGGCTCTTGTTTTTTTTAAACTTATTCATGGCTCTCTTAACACCTTTGCCCTGTTTCTCAATGGCCAGGTTATGGCGCCTCTGCTCATCTAATTCTGCCCTAATTTTCTTGGCATCTATTACTGTTTTTGCTATGGCGGCTGATCCCCCAGCCAAGCTCCCCACAGCCCCGAGAGCAGCTAAGATGGCAGGGATGGTAAATATAAATCCCCCCACATGTGATTTTTTTCTTGATTGCTGTAATTTTTTTAATTGGGGGGTGCTAAGCAACAATTTCATACCATGACCCTTTGCAATACAAGAATTTTTTTTCTTGCGCTGTTTTTTGGTCAAAAGACTGTCAATAGTTTTAAGAGATTTGAGACCAGCATAAGGTATTTGATACATAACACCCTTGGCCTTCATTGTAGGTTTATTATATACATATTCACAACCCCCACCCCAGTTTTTGTTTGGTGCTCATAGCTATGGTGGTTCCCAATGCTGCTATTTTTTCACTCAAAGAAGCATCTTTGCTTACAAATCTGCCAAATGCAGCCTCTTCTAATTTCTTGTCTGCAACATGTCTCTTGTCAAGATCAGAATGTGTGTTGTATGCTATGTCATGGTCTCTACAAGCAGCATCTAGGGGATTAACACCACGATCACCTCTGTTTAATCTATGATCCAATTTTGTACCTGGACCACAATACTGATAACCTGGAATATGTAGTTCAAATGGCAGTTTGTTTATAATGTCATTAACAAGGCCCCGACCCTCAGAAATATTCCAGAATTTAGGTGGTAGAGTATTAATTATTTTTATGAGATATCCAATCCCCTTAGTGTCATTCACTATAAAATTAGACAATTTTGTGCTTATCATGTCCATAATTCCAACCTTTTCATTGTAAAAATTGTGGTTCCCAGCATTTTCCTCCCCAGCTATCACCAATAGCCTATCTACAAGTTTCCTGACATCATCAACCCAGACAAATTCTTTGGGCAGGGTGTTGTATTGTTTGATTCCACTGCCAGTCTTGATTTGTGACCATATGGGCTTGATTAAATTGTTGTATTTTGCCCCACTGCTCGACTTAACCCTATTTTGTGTGGGATCATTGTTCTGGTATAGAGCATCTGATTTTATTAATATTTCTTTGTAATCCTCATAATCTTGATCTGTATAGCTGCCAGGCCTTTTCCTAGTCATCAGTTCCCATAATCCAGGCGTGCCGGTGTACTTAACAAAAGCACCCTTTTCTCCAAGTCGAGATTCTGAATATACAATTATATCATCTCCCATAAATGTTACTCTGAAATTGCCAATTCTATGTATGATGCTGCCATCAAGCTCTGTGTCAGCATATAAGCCAAAAACCTCATCTTTATTGTCTTTAGGTGTGGTTAAATATTTTTGAGCAAGAAGCCCCAATTCAATAGGATCCTGACTAGCCTCAATTCTTCTAGGAGCAATAGGACTAGGTGTATGAATACTTGAAAGTGGGGTGAATGGATAATCTAATATGTTCCTTGCAGCTACAGGTACAAGCTCTGTGAGCAAATTTTGATTTTGCTCTGTAACAGTTTTGATATTCTTACCTAAATTATTAATAGCATCAATTACAGGCTGTTCTGTTTGTTTGTGTTTTTCATAAATTCATCGGTTCTCTGATTTCCATCCCTTGAATCTTTTTACAAGATAATCTCTTAACTTAAGATCATCAATGATTGGCCTTTTCATGTTTATTTATATATGTTTCAATGTCTAGAAAATTGTTGATTTTATTTCTGTATTTGCCACTATTGGGTGTTCTTGTCATATCAATTGTAACAAACCCATAACTGTCCTGGCTCCAGCACTTGCTGCAAAACTTAGAAAAATCATTGTAGCTCAGGTCCCCACCTACATATTCATCATGTATGTGTTTGAGGTTGGTATGGTCTTGATGAAACACACATATAAAATTGCTGTTGTCCCGGATCAGTTGCTTGGGTATTTTTGAAAAAGTCTGTGCCAGGTAGAAGCAATCAATGTTTTTGTGCCGGCCCTGTGTAAAGAAATTTCTAACCTTGTTTTGATTATCCAGTATAATGTCATCAAACACAACAACAGAATTATCGAGACATTCATGAAGTGGCTTAACATCTGGTTCAAAAGTGGCAATATCCAATCCATCATAAAGCTTCATCAGCTGCTGATATTTTAATTGTTCCAAGCTCTTAGAAAAAATATACAAGTGCCTGTTTTTCCAGTCTAACCAGTTGGGTGCCAATAAAAAATTATCAACCATTAGTGTAGTTTTACCACAAGCAGATGGCCCAACAATAAGACACCTAATATTTTCAGGCAGCAATTTTCCATTTCTCTTATTCTGCTGTTCAGGTTCTGGCAGCCTTTTTATAACATCCCAGGTGCTCATATTATTATTTTGTTTGCATCGATCCAGCTGTGTTCTGGAAGTCCCAGCCATTTGACAAGTAACTTGTTGCCTTTTCTGCGGATGATTTTTTCTATGAGATATGTGTCAGGCTGTTTAGTTTTGCTGAGCTCTTGTTCATAGAACCTGCCTTTGAGAATTTCTCCTCGGTGATCCTTTATTATATATGTGTTAAGGGTCCCGGGTTTAACTTGAACCACTGTAAATAATTCAGTGCTCCAGTTTCTTGTAAAGCCTCTCTTGAATAAGTGCTTATATTTGCTTATTCTTACTTGATCCCCCACCTTGTATTTGGCCTTTCTTGTTGTTGGCTGATATTTAGGATAATAAACAGTGCTGATCAATTTTTGCTCATCAGATGAAGTTACTTCAGAGGGTTTCATGTTGATTGTGGAATGGACCGAGTTGTTATATTTATGTAGAAGTTCTGGAAGAATATTAATCCATTTATAATTACCTTGAAGGGTAAATTGTTTATACATAAGATTTTTTAAGGTTCTGTTGAATCTCTCTACAACTGAGGCCTTGAGGTCACTGTAACTCGAATAATGTTTTATTGCCTGGCTTTTAATAAATTGTTGAAACACTGAATTATAAAATTCTTTGCCATTATCTGTTTGCAAATAGCGCGGGGATCTTCCACTCTGATTGATGATTGTTCTGATGGCTTCTGTAACACATGCCCCAGTCTTGGATTTGAGTGGCACAGCCCAGGCAAATTTTGAAAATGTGTCTATTACAGTGAGTAGATATTTGTAGCCCTTGTTGATTTTGTCTAAGTTTTTCAACTGTCCACTTGCCATTTCAATCAAGTCGCTCTGCCATAAATCATCTATGCTTTTTGTGACTACTGGGAGTCTCTTAAAATTATGTCGGGCCTGTCTGTGTAATTCATCAACAATAATTTCTCTAGACATAATATGTAAACAAGAATATTGCAACTATGGGGTGTTCAGCAGCTGATACTACAGGATTTTCTAAATATAATTTGTCCCCTATTTGTATTTTAAATTCCAAAGAGCCATCATCTTCAGTATAGGCTGTTTCCAATGTATTGGGATCTGTAAAATCCTCCAATTCTACACTGGTGATTTTCACTTTGTTATCAGCATTTGTTATTGATAAGGTGGGGTAGTGGTGTGCCTGTGGTTGCAGCCAATATTTGATCTTGATTGGTCTCAATGTGCCCCCAACAAAAAATTGGTAATAAAATTGTGCAGGGGACAGCATATATATTTTACCACCTGGTGTAAATGGTGAATCATATTCTTTGTTGGGGATGCTGTACAATTCAAGAATTACTGTATGTTTAGGATTTTCAATTATGCCTGTTATTTCTTTTTCTGCTGTAAGCAATCTGCTTGTTACAGATTCAAGGTGCTCATTGATAGTTCTAACAACATCATCATGGCCTGGCTTTATTTTTATGTCCACAACAAGTTTTTTGTATTGCTGCACAATTTCTTGTAGCTGGGTGGCAAAAACAGACAGAGCATTTGCTTGATTGGACTCCATGGTCCCTAGCTGCTGCTTGATATTAGCTACAATTTGTTGCAAATTTTCAACAATTGCCAATTTTGAATTTTGAGCAGTAAGATCATGGACCTGTCTTCTGATATCCTCGAACAGGGCATGCAGTTCATTAATATGTTGATTTGTTGGTAGAGTGGCCACTGTCTGTGTGAGATGTTTGATCTCTGCCTGGATATTCTTGATATCTTCTGATTTCAATATGCGATTCACTGCCCTCTTAATATTTTTAAGTTCCTGTGATGTAGGAAGATTTGATACTGTATTTTGCAAAAATTCAAGTGCCAATTTCACATTGTGTAATTCAGAAGCATCAGCCACATTTTGCATAGCATTTTGGAGCAGGGCTATATCTGCCTGAGTGGGTGTTGATTGTTGTAAAATTTCAAGTTTTGTTTGGATATCATCTATCAAGTGATGAAAATGAGACAGTTCAGATTCAGTGTTGAGGTTTTCAAGCTTTGTGATTTGTTGCTGGACACTGACAAGTGTATCTACAATACCGGGCAATCTGGATTCTAGTACATTTGCCAAATCACTTTGCACTGCTGCTATTGTACCTTCAAGATGGGTTATGGAACTTTGAATTTTTCCAAAATCTTCATATGTTTCAAGTTGCAGCTTAATATTTGCTACACTCCGAGTTATTGCACTTAAAGCATCAGAAGATGGCAAATTGTTCATAAAATTTTCAAGTGTCTCAATTTTTTCTTTAACCTCGGCTATGGCATTGTTCAGAGGGTCCAGATTAGGTATTTGGAGTGACTGAATCTGTTCTTTTAGAGTGGAAATCACTAGATCAAAATCTTCTTGTGATTTTATGCTTTTGACAATTGTTTGGAGCTGTGCCTGGACATTATTTATCTGCTCTTCCAATTGCTGTTTCAATTGCTCAGAGTTGTTAGCCTGGGTCTTAAATTTGGCTTGAAGAGCTGCAACAGCTTCTTCCAAACTTTGAAAATTATCCAATGTAGCCAGGTCAGTATATTTCTGAAGCAATAATTTGAGTTCAGAATCAATTTTAAGAAGAGGGTCCATGCATTGTGATTGCAAATTTGTAATTTCTAATTGAAGACTGGCATTGAGTGTTGTTTGTAAAGCTTGTAAATCACTTCTTAATTTCTTGACTCTGACATCAAGCATCAAAATCTCATCACTGTGATCTTCATGTCTTGTATGGCCAAAAATATCATTAGGCATTTTGTTTAGTAGTTATTTATTATAGAGTATCTGATTCTTAATTCTATAAAAAAGGGTATAAGCTTATCATAGGATCCAGGGACCTCAATATATAAGCAGTCACCAGCAGAAACAGTATAAACAGTGCCAGAAACCATGTTTGAGTGCTTAATTCTATAAATATTTCTCCCTACTGAAATCTTGACATCACCCTCAGGGGTTGTAATAAATTGCAATTGCCCACCTACAGGTAATTGGTAATGATTTAAATTATTGTTAAATATGTACAATATTTTGCCTGTTTCATCATCAATATCTGTAAGTATGCTGTTCAGATGAATAATTAACAAGGCACTCAGTTTAGACAGCATATCAGGAGAGGCTTGTGGTGTTGGCAGCTCCATAATAGCCTGTTTTTTGAACCCAAATAAGTTCATAGGCATGTTTATTTATTTCAAATCATGCTCTGTGCTTGTGCATTGATTGCCATTTTTCAAATCACAATGACCCCATGGTAAAGTATGAATGCCACATGATAAAATGCATCTCTTATCATCATGTGGGTCCAGAGCCACTTTTCTTACAACATTTGAAGTCAATAAGTGATCCACACTCTGAATTCTGGATTCTGATGTTCTGATTAAACTCTGGGATTTGAGACAATTTTTATAATCTTCAAATTGGAGCTCTTTTTCCACAGCTACTTTGCCAATACCCTTGGCTTTTTTGGCAGCAACACCACTACATGTTTTAAAACTGTACATCTTGGCACTTAACCCAGCAAATTCCACAATAACATCACCAAGTGTCTCATCTTTTAACTTGCCGGGCACTTTTTTGTTGTGGGGTTGAATATTCAAATGGCCTGGCAATTCACTGGTATCAAAATATTGAAACAATTCAGGCTGTGCCATATCTTTATAAACATCTTCTGTTTTAATATCAAGAATAAAACTATCCGTGTCCATGTACATCAATTTTATATTATCACCATAAAAAGGTTTCAACACATCATAATACAATGTTAACATATGTGATTTGGCCAATTCCAATATTGCAGCCCCTACATAAATAGGTTTATCAAACTTAATCTTTGTTTTTTTCATGTTGAAAAGTGCCATATTTTCATCATAAATTCTTCTATAATTGAAATTAGGCTTTGCAACCAATTTTTTGCTCAGGCTGGGGTCAGTAATTATTTTAACATCGGTATGTTTTCTGACATTTTCAATTGTTTTGCCATACACAGAATTGACCATCAATTTAAACAAGCCCTTATCAAATTGGCTCTTTGCAGATGTTCGAAGCTCTGTATTTGTATCAATATATGATTTCAACCATTCTGAGTGCCTGAACCTTAAGACTTTGCCAATTTTGGTCACTTGAACACCATGTTTCATCAGGAACTGGAGGTTTTTGTAATATATGACATAGCCTTGTTTTGACTCCAGTGTCATCATGAGCTTTTTCTGTTTAGAGCCAGGTGAGCACTGAACCTCAGGAATTGGGGGCAGATCAGAAAATTTTTTGTGGAAATTTTTTGGAATTATCAGATCAACCTCTAAGAAGAGGCCATGTTCACGGTCATCAAAATTCTGAAGATCCTCAATATTGAAATCTTTGACCCATTCAAGCCCTGCATATGGCAGTTTTTGCATCATAGCATGACCATAGAGGCTATTTGCATCTACATTCACTATATAATTTGATGGCAATTCTGGATTATAATCACGCATATGCTTGTTATTTGCTCTGGCATATCTCTGAGAACATTGCACCATCCCCCCTCTTATACCTTGCTCCATAAACAGATACATATCTTGATCCTGGATCAGATCCAATGGCTTTTTAGTGTTTAAAAACATTGCAGCCCATGCTAGGCCCGGGGCACTGTAAAAATATATTGGGTCCAGTCCATAATTTTGCATAGAAGATTTTCTGAATGTCTGCATTATATCTGCTGAGAGGGTCACATCAAGTTTCAAATATGCCATGTGATAATCACGAAATGTCCGGCATTTTAAATTGTTCCACACCAATTGGGCATGGTGATAATCTTCATCTGTGATTCCAGAACCTCTGATTTTGCTGTAAAACTCTTCTTGTGGAGGCAGGGAACACTCATCAAATTTAGAAAAATCTGTAGCATAATCATAAGGATATACACCCTTCCGCCTAATTAATTTCAGATCCTGATTTGGAAACAATGCACGTGTGATTTTGAATTGATCATCAGATAATTGAGTGGCCAGTGTATCCAGGCTAGCAGATAAAAATCTGTAAGAATCAAGAAATCTTATGTGAATAGGAACACCATTAACTTTAATTGTTTTGCTAATAGATATATATTTCTCATCATTTTCAGCTAAAATATTTAAATTCTGCTTCTCAAACCCCTCGTATCTGATCAGATGATGAAAATCATAATTGGATGCTCCATGGCAAAATATGGGGACAAATCTTGGTCTCTTGATCTTAATATTACAGCTATTACACAGGGCCTGTTTATATCGACCATCTGTATGAGAATGGTGTTTCACCTTGATATTTGTATCTGAAAATTCAGAATCACATACCGGGCATTTTTCTGCATTGTTGAAATCTTCAATCTGTTTCTCTGTTAAAGGCAACATGGGTTTTGATTTTAATAAAATATTAGATGCTATGTCACGGCACTCATTTTCTATTCTATGTGCAAATATTTTGATGGCATCTGGCCCCATGTATGAATCTTTTTTGGTAACAACACCATCCTGTACAACCACATAACAAAAACTGGAAGGTTCATGTAGCTGGTATGGTGTAATTGAAGATTCTTCAGGATCTGGATTGCAGGATGCAAGAGATTTGAGGATTGATTCAAAATCACAGACAATATATGCTGGGTGTTCCAACAAGGCTTCAAACTTTTTGAATTTGCAATTTTCACTTGGATTGGGCATCACCATATGAACAGGTTTATGGTTCCCACAGTATTTCAGATGCTCAATTAATTTGTTCTTAGCAATTTCTGTATTCTCTTCAGGAACCCTCTTTACCATTTTTTGACCATCAAATACAGTTAAACATCTTCTGCACAACTTAAATATTCTATTAGATTTGTCTAGTTGTGCCCTCACTAAAGCTTCAAGATTATGTATCAGAGTGTAATGATATTTGCCATCCCCTTCAATTAAGAGCAAATCAATTGGAATAGCAGATTCATCATCAATTGTACTGATTCTGAGAGGTTCTATCAAGCAATTGCCACGGCCAGTAGAGCAAATAAAAACATTAATAGATAATTGTTTGCCGTTCATATCCCAAGCCTTTTTTTCAAATTTATCAATATTCTGAACAGACATTGGATATTCTAAACCCTTCATTGCATCATCAAAAAGATGTTCATGTTGTTTGTAATAATTTATTCTTTCAGGATGCCTTACAACTGGAAACAAAGCAGCTAATATACACCACAAAAAGCATTTCTCATCATTATTTTTAATATTAACCACGGCTTTTATGTTTTTAATATTGTCAGGTAATGGCAAATATGTAGATCCTTGTAATGGGCTGAATTCAGAAATATTAACATATAACTTGTGTGAAGAGCCGCATAGGCTCCATCCAGACTCTTTTGCTGCAAATTCAGAGTGTTTAATGTTCAATTGATCCATCAACCTGCTTATTATTGTGTCTGAATTTGCATTTGAATATACCGGTACAGTTGCTGTTATGTGGGGCTGTGTAAATTTTGTGCCATTTGGTTTCTTATATTGAGCAAACAATTTGAGAGAGAGCTTATAAGAGCCATTTTGCGCATTTAGAATTGCCTGTACATCAGGTTTTACACTGTTCAAAAAATTCTTAATATCACATCTTGGCTCTGATACAAACCGATAATCCCTAAGTTGGGCATTAAAACTGCTATGGATGGGTTCATAGCGTGGCTGCTTTGCTGCTCTGGCATTAAGAGGTGCTTCATGCTTCCTTTTGAGACCAGATGTAGATGCTTGTGGGGGCAATGTTGATGACTGTACAGAACAAGTATCTTTATGTGTATATGTGAAGTATTGCATGTTATATTTTCTATGGCATTTAGGGCATATTTTTGTGGGAGCTCTGCATTTGTCTGGGTTACAAATCTTTTGGTGTCTGGCCCAATTAGAGCTAAATATATTCTTATTGCATTGGTCACAATATTTTTGATTCGGCATTTTTGTTGTTGGTTTATTATATATATTTCCTGGGCTTCAATTCAAAACTCTATGCTGGATAAAAATATCAGTTGGGTTCAGCACTGTGCTGTGTGTGTGTGTATGTGTGTGTGTATGTGTGTGTATGTGTGTTAATATTTTTGGCTTTGGTATTTATATAAAATTTCCTGGGTTTTAAATCTAATCTCTATGCTTATCTTATGACAGGTTGTAAAGCCAATAGCCCACAAGTGGAATATTCATTCACACTGACCTAGCGCAAATACCTGCACGAACATGCATATCTTGAATGGCAATGACCCAGCACTGAGTGTTATGTATTGATTTTTATATAACAAGCTGGGGCAAATATAAGCCTGACCCTAAATAAGAGTGGATTACAACAAACAAACTAGATGTAATAAATATCAGGCAACAATATATATTTAATTAAATCAAACAAGCCTGTAAGTATGAGGAGCACTATAAAAACACATCTGTTCTCCTCAGCCACTCTCACAATATTAGCTGATGCAATATTGCATCAAAGCTGCAACACTCGGGAATTTCTGTAAATAGTGGCGCTGGGGAGAACATGCAAAATCAATACTACCGTCTCGGGAATTGTACACACTGACACAGAGGGGAATTACTTGACATATAATGTAAGAACTGCGAGAGTCACGGAGCAATTCTAGAGGAGCTCTGCATATTGCATTGTTTTAATATTAGATTGAACCTGGGGTTCAATTGAACTTAAATTGGAAGTAAATATGTGTGTATATGGGTGTGTATGTGCGTGTGTATTGGCTTAATTTCAGGTGTAGCCAAAAAAATATCAATTTTTGACAAGTTTATGGACAAAAATTTGGCTGATGCAATTTTTGTAAGTATGAGCAAATCAATCTGAGGGGGCTCTTCCTTTCTGAGAAATTCCCGAGGGCATTTTTACAAAAATCTTGGATTAGAGGGGGTTCCACACTTGAGCAAAAAGCTCATATGCTCATGTTGAGCTAGTTTTAAGTGTAAACAAATCTGCTTGGGAGAGGCTCTTCCTTTCTGAGAAATTCCCGAGGGCATTTTTACAAAAATCTTGGATTAGAGGGGGTTCCACACTTGAGCAAAAAGCTCATATGCTCATGTTGAGCTAGTTTTAAGTGTAAACAAATCTGCTTGGGAGAGGCTCTTCCTTTCTACACTTGTAAGTGGTCCTTATCCTATCGTAAATACAACTACTAAGCTTTCCTCGAAGGACTATCAACTGGACTTAAACAACCACCAGGAAAATGCAAAAGAGACTCATTATCACTCACATTGGAAGTGGAACTGGCTTTGTTGAAGGTGGGGAACTTATTTGTGTGTCCAAGATGACTGGCGATTACCATGAAGACATGAACGGTGATGTTTTTAAAGAGTGGTTTACGTCTGTCCTTCCTAAACGTAATGCGGACATTGTTATTGTGCTCGACAATACTCCCTATCATAGCGTGAAATGCGAAAAATTACCGACCACTGATTGGAGGAAAGGTGATAGTTTAGAATGGCTCCGTGGCAAAGGTGTCGTAGTTTCAGCTGATTCATTAAAGTTGGAACTTTTATACGTAAAATGAATAGGTGCGGTGAACTATGAGTGTAACAGCAGATGATTCCGGTAGTCGGCTGTCATGAATCAGCTGACACGGAGTGATACATCGAATCGGTGAGACGGTTTGTTTACAGAAGGTCTCAGGATTGGTGATTTACACTTTATATTCGGAAAGCGCGTGTATATCCGAGTTTATTAGGAAAAAAATATGGGAAGGTATTTTCTTCTCTTGTTCTCAGTCCCGTTTTCATTTGTAAATGCCTGTCTCCTTCTCGGTTTGGTTCGATTTACAAACTCCCATCTCCTTCTCGTCTCGAAGTATGTCAGGGTTGGCATGTTTAAAACAAAAGTGTTTAAAACACACGGCTATTTTTTTTACGAATGTTTAAAACATTTCAAACACATTTTTTTAGACTTGTTTAAAACACATTTTGATACTTGATGTTTGATAGTTTGTAGTTATTTACGTGTTTTGTAACTTTGTATTTTCATTCATTCCGTGTCATTTTGTATATTCTGCACAGAAATCTGTTGAGTGGCTGAAAATGCATAATCAGTTAACAAAGAAACATATCCTGATGAGTACCCGTGGGCTTCTTTAAAACGCCTGGGTATGTTTTTTTTACAAGTGTTTAAAAAAAATGAATACTGTATGGATGAAACAGTTTTGTTCCTCACTTAATACACTACACACAGTTGTTAATGTCAATATTTTAGTGCATTCACAAAAAATGTTGTAGCCTATTCCGAAAAACAGAGTAGCTACCACGTGGATAGAGTTGAAGCTTCTTGAACAGCCTGCATACATGGGAGATTTAACTTTTAAGATTAACAAAAATAAGTATTTTAAGTAGTTAGTAAAGCGTTTACTTTATAACTAGGAACATAGTCCTTCCTTGGATTATTAACAGATTCCTTATTAGTCATTATTCTTAGAAAAAAAGTCTTCTTGGCGTTATGTTTTAAATGGTATCGTACATACGAGCGGAACGTCTGCTGGGCTGAATGATCACGTTACGCGCTTTGTGCATTGTTTCACACCACCTGGTGCTGAGTTCGAGCGTTGTGTTTCTGATAAACATTGTTTTTGCAAGTGAAGATGGGTGATCTAGATATAGATATATTAGACACAGAAGTATTTATTATGGAAGTGGAAAAGAGGCCATGTATTTGGGATATTCGGTGTGAGAATATAAAGACAAAAACAGAAAAGATTCGGCGTGGAATGAAATTTGCTGTACTTTGTTACCAAACTTTGCAGAGCTTTCAGAAGTTGTAGTACAACGAACCACTCATCTTTGGTTTATTCACACGTACATGCTTCCCGTCTATTGCTCCTATACAGTGTGGAAAATTAGTATGATATTCGAAGCCGTTTGCAATATTCTTCCACATCTCTTCCGTTGGTTGAGGCGAGGAAAGCACTGGCTCTGTAGAGTGTCCCATATTGCACGACAAACTGTTCTGACAACCTAACTGGCCGTAGATTTGCCAATTCTATAGGTATAGTGCAGCTCAATAAGGTAGTAACCAGTTTCGGTCCAGGAACCTTTTTCCCCGCATCAATTTTAATACGGTCCAGGGACCTTTTTTCAAGAACAATTCAAATACGATCCAGGAACCTTTTTTCAGCTTTCACATACAGAGAGGAAATCTATTGGTATGTCATGACTCATGTACGAGAGCTTATTCATAACACACACGGCATGAAAACACATTAATCCGGATGAGTAATTAAAAAAAATGTTACTAACAAATATCTCAAAATACACTGACATAAAAGGCATCCCCATCTCCCAAAAAGGGAAGGGGCTCAACTTTTTTGTTTTGGTGAAAATATCATTTTTATATGTTTACATTCCTCACCAAAATATAATTGGCTGTCACTTGAAGTATTTTCAGTTTCCGCTGAGTGTCAGCATTTTCTGTACATTACCTTAGGGACACAATGCGGAAAGAATGCTTAGACGTTAAGCACTTTTTAAGCATTCTTTCCGCCCGTGTGTTATTTGTTTGAAACGTGTTTTTCTGGTTCTTGTTTAAAGCACTGTTTAAAACTTTAAAACATGTTTAAACAAGAAAATATATATTTTGCCAACCCTGATAAAAATCAATCGCTTGAAAACACATAGGATGTAAGTGAAAAATTAATGAAAATAGTCACGGACAATTTGCCGAGCATTACTAGTGGATCCCACTGTACAAACAACATATACACCCAGTGGCATAGCACAGTTCTCTGCGACCCCCCGGAAAGTAAAATATTGTGGCACCTTAGTAAAAAATATTGAGATGATGCCAGAGTGGGACGCACGTACAGTGGCATCCATGAGTATTACCATGCAAATTGTCCATCACCATGTTCATGCACTTTATTTGACCCAATAACAGCTTCAAGAATTAAAAGAAAACTCAAAACAAGCTGCTGACAACTTCTGCACTGGTATACATTAAAAACCATCACTTAAAAACAGATGTAAGAGAAAAATAATGAAAAAAGTCATGGACAATTTGCACGGCAATACTCATAAACCCCACTGTACAATAGTTAGCTAATCACCCTCCCCCCCCCCGGGCTGTACAAGAAATTAACTTTTACCCCAAATACTCTGCCTTTCCTTTTTTGTTTCCGACTTTTATAACAGTTTAATAGCTTCCCGAAACTAAAGCATAATGGTCTGAATCTCTAAGAATAACTGGAAGAAGAAATTGGAAATATTTTCTCTTACTTCAAAGCAGTGGCATGGCCAGGATTCTCTTTTGGAGGAGGAGGAGATGCTTCACGCAGCCAAATATTTTGTTCGTGATCCTTCGTATTTTTTGCTTGAAACATTTTCAAAAAAATATTAGGTTAGATCTAATGCACAGATATTAAAAAAGGTCCTCCCGATGGCGTAGTGGTAACGTCGTTGCCTTGTAACCAAGGGGTCCCAGGTTCAAAAGCCGGTGGAGGCACACAGTGGTTTGGATCCTATTTTAAATTGTAGGTCCAGTCCCGATTAACCTATCTGTGCATAAAGTGGACTTACAACAATAATTCAAATTTTAAGAAAATACTACTGTTGTGGGAATTGTTAAAAGGATACGAGGGTTGCTATTTATGTATCCGGAATAACAAACAAAAAAATTATGTATCATTGAAAATGGTTTTATTGTTTTTCAAAATATTCTCCATGATGATCGATGCACTTTTGCATACGTTTGAACCAATTCTCATAGCACTTTGTCCATTCCGATTAAGGTATCTCGAAAACATGCATTTTGAACTCATCAATCGCTTCTTCTGGCGTCGAAAATCGTTGACCACGTAGCTTATTCTTCACGTACGCGAACAAAAAGAAATCATTGGGTGCTAAATCAGGGCTATACGGTGGATGACCCATCAATTCAATGTTTTCACCTGTCAAATACTGAGTTGTTTGGACCGATGTGTGACAACTCACATTGTCATACTGAAGAATGATCCTGCGTCGGTGGTTGTTTTCCCTGATTTCCCCAAAGACTTCTGTCAAACAAATGGTTGTGTACCATTCAGAATTGACGGTTCTACGATTCTCTAGTGGCACTGTAGCCACATGTCCATTTTTTTCAAAAGAAACAGGCGACCATTTGCTTCGAAGTGCTTCTTGCACGAATAACTTTTGTTGGGTTTGGTTCATCTTGGAACACCCACACCGTAGACTGCTGTTTGCTTTCAGGACTCATATGCATAGATCCAAGATTCGTCACCTGTGTAGATGTTATACACTGCTTTTGAAGCACCATGATTGTATTTTGTGACCATTTTTTTTACACCAATCGACACGAGCCTTTTTTTGAGCGATTGTCAAATTATGCGGGATCCAACGCGAACAAATCTTCTTCACGGCTAAATGTTCATGCAATATCTTATGTAAGCTGGTCATACTAATGCCCAGGGATGCCTCAATCTCACGATATGTCACATGACGATCTTGCATTATCAGTTCTCGCACAGCATCAATTTTTTTTTGGCACAACAACCGATTTTGGACGCCCTTCTTCAGATTCGTCCGTGAGCGAACGACGGCCACGATTGAATTCAGTAAACCAGTGATATACAGTGCTTTTAGATGGTGCTTCATCGCCAAAAGTCGAAGTGAGTTGATCGATGCACTGTTGTTGAGATAATCCACGTCGAAAGTCGTAGAAAATCATTGCTCGAAAATGTTCTCGAGTTAATTCCATTGTTGGCCTCCGATGAAAGTTTCAAGTCCCTGTAACAAATAAAAATAACATCCGTAAGCACAACGTTCTGGGTACATATAGCATAAAAATGTCCAACTTTACGATGGATATATTAGATGTTACCTAGCAACATTAGTGTTGCCAATTCCGGATACATAAATTGCAACCTATGTAGTAAACACTCCTTTTTTTGATCTGGAGCTGGACGCTCCATCAACAACATACCCATTCCATGGCTGCCAGGCCAATATTCAACGTAAGAGTCGCTCACATTAGCTTCCTAATACTAACAGTGAGTAATGTACTCGAGCAAACTTATCATTTCGGTTATGGGGGTTGTATTGGACCTGTGATTGTCGGTGACGACCTAACATTACAACGTCAACTGTAATCTGCTACGAAGAAATAGCAGCGAACTCAAGTTTTGAGAGATAAATAATTAATTGGCAATGGGACTCTATACACTGAAAATGTGTCACTCAATGTAATGTCGACTAGAAGGAATGGGCCCCCAGAAAGGTTACTGTCCCACGGACACGTTTACATTCGGTATTAGTGGACCTGAATATTATTATTCATAAGTTCAACGATGCAACTTCTTTTCGATAGACCACTAAATCTATATTTGAGACACTCAGAGTAATAATGGCAGATCCCAACCAAAGTTCATTTTGAGAAAAATGACATTTTCTGTTTAATTTCAAAAGTCAGGAGATTTTTAACACTTACATTATCAGGATTATCATGTTCCACAATAATAGAAGTTGATTGATTGAGTGATTTGCTTTATTTTACTTCGCTTCTTGTGCCAGTTTTGGCTAATTTGCGAGGACGGGAATGTGTGATGATATGATTAAATTGATGAATGGACACTCACAAATATCCATGGCCAGGCCAGGATTCGAACCCGGGACCCCTGGCGTCGTAGCACGATGTGCTAAACACTCTTCCACGGGGGCCGGCAATAAAAGTAACCGTACGTAAAAACAGAGGAGCACCATCAAGATATTTTTTCTGATGACTAAGTTTGAACTAATACTGTGTTAACTATTTCTGCACAACTTCCGTTTATTCATTACCCATTTACTTGAGTTTTTCACTCGATTTTTGTCATTTTTTCGGAGATTCTGGCATAACAACACACTCAGTCACGGACGCTGCCATATTGTATACAACGCCACCGAACTCGTAGCGGACATAAACAAAAGCACACACAGTTGAGATATGTCGTTCTTTCACACCTCTGACTTCCGGTTTAGTGAATTCTTGGAATTGTGTGTGAAATTCTTGGAATTGCCGGTTAGGCGCTTCCGGTCGACGAGTTGTGACCTCAGAAAATGGACGGGGTTTATTTTGTGTGGAGGATTTGATTGGTTGTTGGGGAGGAGGAAATGTGTGTAGGGGGTTTTGCTCGTTCAGCAGGTTTTTCACACCTTGTGGTATGTGTGTTGCCTAAATTCAGGGGGCAAAGTTGTTTTTCTTGGAATTGGCGCTTGGGTGTTTCCGGTGAAGTTAATGAGTTTAAATTCTTGGAATTGTTTATGAGTATGGTTTCTGGGGTGAGGGATGCGCGATGAGGGATGGGGGATTTCCAAGTCACGGGTGTATGTGCGAACTACGTCACAGGAAGGAGGACAAGATCAACGAAGCTTTGAAGGAGAGAGTGAAAACATGGCTTTCTTTGTTGGCAGACAGAAATTCCTTGTGATGTTCTAGTTGTGATCGTCCTTTGTTACGTAAATTAGAAGGACATCCCTGTTTTCCTGTGGTTCCTTCCGCAGGCTTTGGTGTATACAGACGGCTGTTCCCCGACGATCCTCTGGCTGTACCTTTATCATCGTTACCAGGGACACCATCACCTACAGTATAAGATTGTTTTTCCTTTTACGACATATGAGAGATTACCAAGATTGCTGGACTCGCACCGAGCCGTATGGTATCCATTACGTATCAGTAAATTCGAGATACAGAACATACAGCAAGTGGCCTATAGGATTACGTCAGACTCCGGAAGAATTAATCACAGCATGATTTTACTATTCAGGCTTTAGCGACAGGGTATTGTGTTTTCATTGTTCTTATGGACTTTGCGATTGGACATCCAAAGATTGTCCGATTCTAGGACATTACCTGTTGATCCCCCATTGTCCTTTTATACAGAGTGTTGCGGCGTTACATCGTAACTCCAACAGTTGCAAGTATTGCGACAGTGTAGAAACTCAAACGTCCGATAAATCTAGTGTGGATTCTGTGACAGTTTGCAAAATATGTTTTGCAATTCCATGCAGTGTTGTAATTCTTCCATGTCGACATTTTGTTTCCTGCGAACCATCTTTGTATCTGAACTAGCAACGGAGATATGAGTTTTTCGAATTTTGTCAAAAAATCGATAAAACGTGGGAAGAAATAAAAAATCGAAAAAACATTTTTTCGATGGTTTTAATTTTTTTTCGACATTTTTTCTATATTTTTTCCGACATTTTTGTCGACGTTTTTTTCGACATTTCTTCGACGTTTTTACGACTTTTTTTGACGTTTTTTTCGACATTTTTTAAACAAAAATTTCAAATCGCCATATCTCCATCCCTAATTGAGCTAGGAGGATGGTTGATAGGTCGTTCGACGACTGCTGGTCGTCACATATCTGGTATACAGACTCCTAATAAGAAGCCGCTGTGACAGAAACTGATCTCACATGCAGGCTTCGAAAGCACTTTGTAAAAATATCAATGACTGCAGATGGTTTACCCTATAAGGAAATGAGAGATTCTTCTTCTTGCAGAAACCTTTGCTCCAGTTATTCGCTACTTCTGTGCATCAGAGTGTGAACATAAAACGAAGAACAGCAGTTTTGTATGTACCTCATATCTATTTATATTGAAAATATAACACCTTTTTGTGTATATAAAAATTTTATTTCTATACTGTAAAATTATACATTTTAGTTTTTGGATTCAACATATTTTATTACCGGAAATGTTTACCGGTTGAAATTATTCAGCTACACATTTTATTTACAATAACTATATGTGTAACATTTTGATACACATTCATTTAACATTTTTTGTGTGTACATATTTATGTGTATAGTCAACCGGAAAGATAATCGTAGGGAAATTGTCCAGCGTTATTTTCACTACTTTTTTTTGACGCCCTTATTTCAATTCATTGTCATCAAATTGTGTAAGTCAGATCGATTGACAATGGTGGTGGACAATTCGCCTAATGTTTCTTTCGCCGTCGGGTGTATAATTCTATTTTACAAACAGAATATATGTTGCGACAACTTATATTCCAGACTTTATATATGCAGACAATATGTACCACACAGAAAACTGAACGACAAAGTGTTAGTTTATTAGTGATGTTAGTAATGTTTATTCGTTCAGTTTTCATTTCTTAAAAAGATCCAACATCCTTTCCTCCATTTCTTTCTCAGGTCTCCCTATTTTCTCGTTCTCTGTTTTCTGCTTTCTTATACCCTTAAACCCTTCCATCAATTAGAATAACACCCGAAGAGATAAATGGGAAGGTACATATTGTGCTTGCTTCACATTTTCTAGAAAATCTCCAAAGATGGGGGAATTCTTTTTTTTCTCGGCTATGTACATGAACATCTTGACCAACGTATCGATTTTCACTTCCATGTCACGGCAGGTTTCCTCCAAAGTTTTCGTCAGGTTCTCGGCTAGTCCATTCTCCTCGCAAAAATTTACATTACAGGCGATCTGCTTTTCCACTTGACGTGCGTGAATCTTGCTCCATTGATTCCGTCGTTCTCCAGAAAATGTTTCATCTATCAAGTCTCCATGCAGCAAGTTGAAATTAAATGGTAAAGACGTCATTTGAAAATAAACAAAATGTGTTATTTTCTCGATATACACAATTTATTATTATTTATACTTATATATTCATACACATTTATTTTCAGCAACAACTGATACAAAAAGAGTAGGTCTTTTCACTGCCTACCTTGAACATACCGCCGAAAAATTGCATTATCTACTCACCTTCGGATACTGTAACTTAAGATATCTGCCTGGATCAATCCGGTGAAACCTGACTGACGAATCTGCAAAACCTAACAGCTAATTCTGCTGGCAAAGCTGTAGACGTTATGCTACGTACACGGTATGTTCTTATTTTATATACCTTCCTCCTAAAGGGCGTTACCAGTATATTCTATGCGTATTTTCTCGCGCATACCATCCAACGCCCACGTGCCTCTCCTATCTTCTTCCTTCCCGGGTAGACTGTATACCGTCGTCTCCTTCGAGAAATACACTTTTTTTACTCTTTTCCCTTTCTTTACTTACGGCTTCTCCGACACATTTTTTTCCTTTTGTTCTTCCTCCATCACATCCTACACAAGAAACATCCTTCTCGCGTCTTCTCTTTTTACCCACTCAAGGTCAACACGTTCAACAAGATGTCCATCTGTTTTCCCTTAAAGAAATTCCTCTAGCAACCACTCTCACACCCTTTCCCAGAATTTATCTCCTTTTTTCCACTCAAGGTCAACACGTTCAACCAGATGCCCATTTGTTTTCCTTACAGGAATTCCTCTACGGACTACTTATCCCACCAAATTCCCAGAAATTTAGACACACTCATCAACGCCAGCTCCTCAAACACCGGAAACGCACACTTCCTAGAAAACCAACCGTCAGCTCCAGAAAATCAACCGTCACCACATTTCCTCCTCCCCAACAACCAATCAAAATCCTCCACACAACATAAAACCCGCCCATTTTATGACGTCACACCATTCAAAATCCTCCACACAAAATAAACCCCGCCCATTTTATGGCGTCACAACTCAATAACGTCACCGGAAACGCCCAACCGGAAATTCCAAGAATTCCACACACAATTCCAAGAATTCACTAAACCGGAAGTCAGAGGTGTGAAAAAACCGCTGAACACGGGTGTGTTACTACTATGGGATATGAGAGTTTTGGCATATCCTAATTCTTTTGATACTGCAGCATATAAAAGGTAGGGGGCAGCAGTATAGCGTCATACTTGCACCGAGGTCGGTTGGGAAATGCCGTTATTATTCTGAGCGCCTCATTTCTTAAAGACTTTTTCATTAAGCAAAAACAGTTTTATTAATAGATCATCAGTGCTCGAAGTGTGTGTGTGGGGAGGGGAGAGGAACCCAGGGGGATGCTATCCCGCAGCTAAGAAAAATTTAAAAAAGCATTCCCCACAGCTGGGATAATTTGCATAAGAAAGAATCCTTCGTCACCTACTGCATTGTCTTCACGTTGATTACCAACTCGAACAAGAATATTCGCAGCTAGGAATTTTCACATCGAACACTGTAGATCACAGAATCATAACATACTGGAAAAGAAGAACAGAAATGTCTAAAAAAAATTCAATACGTAAGAAAAATGAACTTCACAAAACCCTTCAAAATAATGGTGACATTTTAACTTATACGCTGTATACCCTGCGTGACAGAATTGCTGTTTTAAGTCTACTTTATGCACAGAAAGGCTAATAGGGACTGGACCTACAGTTTAAAGTGGGATCCGAACTACTATGTGCCTCCACCTTAGGGCAAAGGAATAATTGTCCCTGGACTCCACCTCCTACTGAATTTTTGGCTCCCTTTGAAGGAAAACGTAACAAGTGTGGACAACGTCGGAAACTTATCAGAGCACTAATTTCAATATGAAAGGTTTGGGGCCCTCTTGATAATACCGTATTTGGTGGGAAGTTACATTTTAAATATCACGTGTAAAACTAATATTAGTGGTAATATATCGTTCATTACCAAGTTTGATTGTTTATTGTTTAGCAATAAGGCATCGACTGTTTGAGCAACTGTATATTTCTATAAGATTCATAACTGTAAACAATTGACTCACTGCACTACGTTTACGACAACTGTATAGTTATAAAAGTGTGAGATGAGGGATAGTTTCCTACCTATGGCCATCTGCGAGCAAGTATGTTAATTCTTCATTTCGGAGGGGACCAATATGTGAAGTTGCCTGGATCTCTCTGAGAGAGAGAACATTGCGGGGGTTGAGGGAGCGGCCGTGTCACCACACAAACATTCACAGCGTATAGAAGTCATTGTGACAAACAACTTTTCTTAACATGTTTTTTGCTTGACGGCTCGTTTTGACGTTACGAACCCTCGAAAACAGGATGTTATCCTCATTAATAGAGCTAGGATTTGTATGTAATTACATATTCTATTCCTTTCTAGATACATACCTTGAACACGAAAATGTCAACGAATTATGTAATTAACATCATTTTGCATAAGTTTTATGTTACATATTTTTACATATTTGCCAGGATATTACATATTTTACGTATTTGCTAATTTACTTTACATAAAACAACATATTTCGGCAATTTTTTCCTATCTCGATCCTTTTCCCTATGTTTTCGATCTCTGAAACATGATGAAGAAAATTTTTATCTCATGTGGTCATATTTGCTAATCGATGGGATGCATAGTGCTTACGGTCACCTAAAATTGACTGCCAAGTCGAAAGACAGGCTGAAAAAAAATTACTGGATCTATGATTTATCGAAAGATGCTGGAGTTTCTCTCCCCTCCCCTTTCTGGTTATATATTATCGTTTCGCTTTTAGGTTTAGGCTAAGCACCTAGAAACTTGGCATCGGTGGACAACAAAGCTACTTTCCTGTACGTAGCGAGTTACACAATATGTTCCCTTGTACAAAAAAAGTACAAAAGTAGCTATGTATTTTCATTCGATTGTTCTCTCTGTAGACACTTTTTTTTACAATTTGTTTCGATAGTCACGAAGAGCTCTCGTACATATTTACATATTCTACAATAATTTGCGATGTGAAAAGTAATGAATAGTTGACAAAATTGGTTTCTTAATATGTGCACTAGAGTGCTGCATTGAAGCTTTTTTGCTCGATCGTCTAATATAGGGTCTACCAATTTGAACGTGTAACGACCGCCATGTTAGGCAGATTTCAGTCGTATATTGGCAGTTACCTTATTCGTATACTTTCAAGTTAAGAACTTGGATTAAATTATTTATACTTAATTGTTTTCATAATTCATGTATATATTTACGTTTTATCTTATGTCATAATATTATTCGCGTATTTTTGCAACATATATTCAGAATTTATAGGCTAATAATTATCTCAAATAATATATGCAACGTTTTCATTGTTTTTCAAATCCAAAATGGCTAGGATTATTACTACCTTTCACGCAAATTTTGTTGTTTAAGCACAAGTTAAATACAGTTCTTCTCAATATCGATTTTTGTTCAACAATGTACAAGATTCAAGTAATTTGTCTTCGTTATAAACTAAATCTTTATTTAATCATTTTTATGTGCAATATGAATTATTTGATAAAATCAGTTTAGTTATTTCTATATAGTTTAATATTGTAATATTATAGCAAAGTATTTCTCCCTCGTTTTCAATAAAATATCGTTTTCCTATTTGCTGTTTATGTTAGGAGTGGGGGAACCACTCTACGTGTTTTTGGCGATGTAAAAACTTCCACGTTGGCATTTTTAATTGTTGCCAACCTGAACTTTAGCTTACTATCGCTAATTAACATTGATGTGTTATATAAATTATCAGTTTTTCTTGTGTTATTTTATGTTATGAGTTTGTATTATTGTAAGATAGAACAATCTGTTATGCTGCGCCTCGTGCTTGAGGTAGGCATTTGAGGTCTTGCTATTAACTGTGAAGGCGGTGCGCGGACTCTCGTGTTAAATAAGTTGCTTATCACTGCCTACGAGCGTGCAGGACCCAACAAAATATAATTTTTAACTTGTGCGAATCAGTATGTACGCGCGCGATTCGTGATTAAAGATTTTGGGCATTTTAATTATAAAGTATTTGGAATTTTATTTACTATCTCGTGTCGCAATTCGGTGGTTTCCTTCCCGGAGGAATGTGGGTCGTCTTAATCCCGATCCCTGGGTGAGAACTGGTGCTTCCAACTGACCAGCCGGAGCAAGGAGCGTTGTGTTGCCAATTCGAATCTCCATACCCTGGAGTTACGAGTGGTGGCACGTTGCAAACGTCAGATCTTTAAAATTAGATAGAATGAAAACCACAAGGGATAATGACATACATTTTTCTTTTATTTTGAAGAGCAAACAATGGCATTATGTTTTGAACAATATATCGTTCAAATGTCTTCCTCTGCTTCGGTGGGCGGAATGGATTCTGAATGTCCAATTTTCCAGCACGTCTGCACACATATTGAGCGGTATAGCCTCAATGGTTCGTTCGATATTCCGTTTCAGGTCCCGAACTGTGCGTTGCTTAGTCTCATAGACCTTATATTTGACATAACCCCATATAAAATAATCCAGTGGGGTTAGGTCACATGATCTTGGTGGCCAGTTCACATCACCCTTTCTGGACAGAACTCGTCCGGGGAACTTTTCCTGCAATAATTCCATTGTTTGGCGAGCTGTGTGTGGTAAGTTGCACCGTCCTGTTAGAAAAACTCATTGTTGATATCAAGATTTGCCAGTTTAGGCCACAAAAACTGCACCACCATATTCCTGAATCGCTCCCCATTGACAGTCACTTGATTTCCATGTTGATCCTCAAAAAATAAGGCCCGATCACGCCATTGGCCCAAAAACCACACCACACAGTCACTTTCTTAGGATGAAGGGGTACATCCAGAATCCCTTGCGGATTTTGATCTGCCGAAATCGTACAGTTTTGTTTGTTCTGTCGGTCGATTATGTTGACCATAAATTGCTCTCAATGCACGAAATGTCTGTCTAACTGAACACGAATTTTGATAATGAATTCGAAAAATTTCCATGCGTTGTTGCATTTTGTATATATATCTCCATGATAACTTGCCACAGACTACTACACACAGATGTCACAGTTCCATCTAGTCATTCCAGTCAGTGTTGCCACAACACTCTTTCAAAGTTCTGACGTTCAGTTCGTGCTGGTAGTTCGCACGGATGACGCTAGATGGCTTACGGAATCGACTGTTTCTTCGCTTGAGCGAATAACGCTCGAAAAGGAAAACGATCGGTATACGCCCGAAGCCCAGTAGTTCACGTACAACCAGCGGTGTAGTGGTAAAATAAATAGTACCAGGGCGGTTCCTTCCCTTATGCTTCACCGTCTTATCGCAACTAAAATCCATGGTTAAGAGCGAAAATGCTGGCGGCGTGGGTCTTAAGTTCCATTGTCGAACAATGCAGCCAGCTGATTGATTCTTTCGCGTAAATAATTGTAGCTTTACTGGCCTCTTCGATTCATAACAGAGTAGATGTATTTTATTATATCAGTTAATATGTTTTCGATATACGCCTACATATATTTTAAGGAAGACTTTTAAAGGAAAAAAATAGTTGTTACAAAAAAAAAGAACCAGGGCGGTCCCAGGGGTTTAAAAGAAGTACTGGAGCGGCGACCTGGCCCGCCCTGGCACCACTACACCCCTGCGTACAACCGTAATTTGTCTGTGGTTGTGGGCGTTCAAATATACTCCGTGAAGTGAAAGACGCAGTGGAATTGAAAGTAAAGTGAACATAGTCATCATCTCCATGAAATTTAGTCTATCTTACCAATACATAGCAATATTGAAAATGAATAGATGATTATGGGCTGAAACTACCAGGACGAATTTTACACATATATTTGTAGGATCATTGTCATATTGAAATGATATTTGATGTTCTATATATTCGAGCGAATCTTGCTCGAGCGTCGGAGATTCGATCGAGTTTGAGCGAGCGAAAGAGGTCCAATGCAGTACTCTAATGTGCACGTTGCTGTGCTTTCTTGAGTTGATAAATTCGATACAAATTTTAATTTGAACAACTTATGTCTTTAAAATTACGTTGAATATGTTCAAATAATATAAATATCTAGCAGAATTCTTGAAATTGCTTGGATATTCGATTATTATTAATATTACATATTCTATGATACTACATATTTAGCTACATATCCTTTTGATAATACATATTTAGGTACATATTTTATCAATTATTGTTACATATTTATGTACATATTTTGTACTTTGATATTATATAAAAATCCTGGCTCTACTCATTACGAGGTCCGACAATTAAGTAATGAGACTGATTTTATATTGTCCCACGTGTGAATTCTATATCTGAAGTAACGCGTTCCTGATGTAGTGTAGTCTATAATCCACAACCTGGCAACACCTCATTAACTTGCGATGGGCATGCTGGGAATTACGCCGCCATGTCGTGAATGAGGTGCAAGGGTGTCGTCACGTAATAGCTATGGTGCAGCGAGTGATCATCAAGTTTCATGAAGAACGTTCTGAAAACTGCTTGCGGAAATAAACATTTCTTGAATTCTATTGTTGTGGAGGACAAAACAGAGCATTTTTACTACGGTCCTTGTACGAACAAACAAATCGCTGAATGGAAGTCACTAAATTTATCAAGAGGCAAGAAAATGCAGCTCTCAAAGCCAAGGGTGAAGACAATGTTGTGTTTTTTAATGATAGCAAAGACATTATTCATCATGAAATTGTTCCAGAGGGTGAAAGTGTAATTGGTTGTTACTAACGTAGTGCTCGGAATGATTAAGGAAGAGAACTGACCGTATCAGACCTCAGTATCCTGAACCGGGCAGTTGGTTCCTGCTCCACGATAATGCTCGGTCGCACAAAGCAGTGGTTGTCTATACATTCCTAGTCCAAAAACAAGTGAATGTGTTGAATCATCGTCTTTACTCCCCAGATTTATTCCCCTGTGATTATTTCCCGTTCCCGAAACTGAAGCTGCTGCTGAAATTACGCACTTTTGAGGAACACAGGACCAGCCAACAGGTTGTGACGTCCAATCTTCAAGTCATACCACATGAAGACTTGCAGATGTCGTATCGATCGTTGGCCAACCGTGCAAATTGCTGTATTGATGCAGGAGGGATGTACTTTTAGTAATAAACAAGCAATGTTCAATTATTTTGTTTCCTTTTCACTATATAAAATCTGTCTCATTACTTAATTGTCTGACCTCGTATATATGCCAACTATGCAGTAGATTCACAGTCAGCAAGAATGGACTAACTTTGCAATTATTATAGACAAAATATCTGACTTAGTTATAAATAACCAGATAGATATCCATTACTGGTTACTGTGTACGTCTGAAGAAGTCGCATAGTAAAGTAAATTCAGTTTGCATCATTTTTCTAAAATATCGTATCAAAGTCTCGAACAAGTTCGAGAGTCTCGGACACTAAGTCTTGATCTCGCCTCGACTTTCCAGAGATATAAGGGCCTCGTCACGATTGATACAAGCCCGTTTCGGTTCCTTACATGCAAGGCGTTATGTGTGTTGCCTAACTCTACGGCGATACGTGGATTTTAATAGCAAATTTTCAATGGCAATTTCTACCGCCGCCGTAGAGTTAGGCAACACACACATCGCCGTGGAGGGAAACGAGTATTTCAGGATCTAGGTGTACCGTTTGCATTGCCGGTGATTGTACATTGAAGGCCACTGACTCTTAGGCCTCGTCTCTTTTATGCTATTTTTCGTTCTCTCATCTCGCCGTCGCGGTTAACCTGAGTAAATAATCGGCGTCAAGTAAATGAACCAACCAGCCGTCAAGGCAATTTATCCTTGCAGATAAAGCAAGCAAAATTTGTCTAGCACGATGGCAACCTGCATACAGTTTGCAACACCGAAATATACAAACCAC
This sequence comes from Lepisma saccharinum, assembly GCF_977018435.1. NCBI lineage: Eukaryota > Metazoa > Arthropoda > Insecta > Zygentoma > Lepismatidae > Lepisma > Lepisma saccharinum. The sequence continues at coordinate 36,880,597 of NC_139242.1, read as the reverse complement.
CTGGAAACAACCTTCTGTTTGAACTGCCAAGGACGTTTTTAATTTCACGCTAACATCTTCGCACTTCCAGTTCTCAAACCTGTGCACGCTCCGTCACCTCGCCCCTCCCTCCAATGATCTTGACAAAGGACAAGGTCGAATGGAAGGGTTCCCTGAACCAAAAGACATTTCTGACACCATTGCAGGATGATTCAAGGTAGTAGAGTGTCACATACGCAGAAAAAAGTTAAGTTTATAGAAGGATAAGCCATGAATACTAACAAACCGGTTAGGCTCGTGCTGCATACGACCAATCAGTCTAAATGACTTACTGTTCCAAGTTCTTCTAGATAAATTGCTTGTAACAAGCTATAAACATTCCAGCCATTAAAATCACACCTAGTAACCATATTTTTAACGTAGTGTTGATTGCAAACTGATCATTAAATGTTCGTTAAAATAATAAAAAAGAACGATTTACAAGAAGAAAATAAACACACTTCTTCACTTCGAAAGGAGACATTCTTACCTCAAACGGTGCTCCAGTTTCTTGCCAGGAAAGAGTCTTTCAGGTAATCTGAAAAACAAAGTGTTGGTTTAGACATAACCTGAAGTTGATGCTTGGTGGCAAAGTGTTCCTAATACCCAGTGACGGCGCTAGGGAAAAGTGATTGGGGAGTGGGAAGGGCGCGAGAAAATATTTTAGGGGGGCAGTCACATTAAAACGCCCGAAAACACTATATATGTTTGTAATAATAAATATAATAATAATAATTATTATTATTATTACATTCATGTGTGGTAATTTGTGTTTGTCCTTTATTCAGAGTGGACATTTACTGCGTAAATTTAGTTCTTGATTACGACTTTATCTCCATAGGATTAGTTTTAATAAAGTGATTAATTACTTTTTTATTCGTGGGAACTGCCGTAAGTTGCGTTGTTTCTAGTAGCCTATTTCAGTATTTGGTTGGTTCATTTGATGTTTTAAGTCCACTTTATGCACAGTAAGGCTAATTGGGACTGGACCTACAGTTTAAAGTGGAATCCGAACTACTATATGCCTCCACCGGGTATCGAACCTATTTCAGTATTGAAAGGCAGGTATAAAATGGTATAAAATAGGTTCCCCATTTATAATTTTATAATTCATCGTCTTACTTGAGATGAAACTATTGATATAAATATTCAAGTTATAAAATAATAATATAAATATTCAAGTTATAAAATAATAATATAAATGACGAATAAAATGTTTCGAAGACTTAATTTTCTTGAAAATAATCATGACGTTGGAAGAAATTAATTTTCTTAAGTATTAGAAACAACAAAAGTCACTTAGTGAAGTGCAATTCTCATACATAAGAATTCTGCTATAGTGCTTTGGAGAACACATTGACCACCTTCGGTACGTCCAAGACTTGACATTCCTTCTTCTCAATTGCAAGGACAGCCAAATGAGGCATCCTGTTTCGAGCAAGGCTTTCAAAGGTTTCAAAGGTTCTTCAACACGCTGCATTGGGAACTGGGATTGTTACAGAGAATACAAATAGAGTGCGAACCTTGTAAAATGCCAATTTATACTTTCCTAGGATATCGAAGAAATCCATTAAGTGGACCACTTTCGTTCCATCTTCGTAACGCTGAAGAGTTTTGGGCAAAATCTGCACTTCACCTTTCAGCGAAATGTTATCACAGGAATAAAAATCTCAAAAAGATTACATTTATCTCATAATTCAAGAAATATTCTGATCCTGGTGCACCGTTCACTCTACCCTTCCAAAGTATGTTTGTGCTACACAATTACGGGCATCTATGGAGTTCTTGAAAATAAGTTGATTTTGATACGTGCAAAGAGCGAACCTGCATCTAATGATTGAAGGACGGCAAATCCTAAAAAAGCGTTATTTTACATGCCCGCGATACAAATATCTGTCCTCTAATATTTGTCCTGTTCCTTTCTCGCAATGTCTTTTGTTTCATCTGACATCAGTGCAAATACTTTCGCCTCTTCCACATCTTGGCTTATTTCGCTGAGAATAAGTGTGGACATTACGAAGATTAATTTGCTTTGAATTAAGTTTTGAGTGTAATTTGCATTTTAAGGTTCAAGTTCGATACATTTCCGAATAATATCGCCTCATTTTGAAATTAACTTCAAGAGTTCCAAGAAATTCCCTCATCATCATCTCGAAAAGGAAGTGCCTGAATAGTAAGAAACCGCGATGCATCCACAACTGACTTGTAGTGTCGGTTTTCTTGAATCACCTTTGAATCACCAATTAGCGCTGTCACTAAAGATCCACTATTAGAATAATTTGCCCGTACTACAGATGATGTTTTATTGTCCTCAGAATGTTCGTGATGTTTTAAAACCATACACATTTAACGATCTTTTCCAGTTCTTAAAACTGGTTAAAACTATGGTTAATCGCGACGATTACAGGACATAAATGAATGAGAAATGACCAATGCCCAGGTCGGCACTGGAATGTTGAACGAATGTCACAGACATATATAGCCTACAATACTAAATCAAAATTAATTTTTGTTAGTCAAGTTGGTATTATAAGCAGGGAAAGTGATATTATGGAGAATACACCACTGTGAAAAGGTGAAAATCGTCATACTCTTTGAAATGAACTCTCTTATTATTCGATATTTCATTAACGTCAGTTGGGGGCGAAGGAGGGATAAGTGTCTGACTGGGGGCGCCCGCCCCCCGCCGCCCCTCTGGCGTCGTTACTGCTAGTACCGCATTAGAGTACGTATTACTAATACTAATTTTAAGGGATTAAGAAATCGAAAAGGTTGTACGTAAGGCAAAGATACATTACGTCTATGGACCGACGTAGAGTTACATTGCGTGTGGATTGGGTATCATTTAGGTACAGAGAAGTACACACATTCAGACATACGTATATTCAATATATATATACACACAGGGTCAAATTCATAGTACAAAAACAAACCAACCTATATTTTTTGTATAATAAATTTCAAATCATCTCTTTCATCTGGGCATTAATTGAATAACAAAGGCACATGTCCTCTGACACGCAAATGTTGCCAGTTTACCTCATAATTTCGAAAAAAACATAGTTTTTTATGAATATGCCATAACTAATCCCATACAATCGTCTGTAATGCATACAAATTTATCGTTCGTTTATCAATTGGATAAATACCCACACGGACCATCTATACATCTACATTACGGGGACAAATAAGTTAAAATTCCGATTGCTTTATAAGCACTCTCCTATTTTCTTTCCAGATTCTGGAATAAACGTCGTAACTTTCACGAAGCTATTCTCATTTTTTTTTTATTATTACCATCTTTACGCTAGGAATTAGCATGTTAGTCATATTTATTTTATTGGTTATAATCTAAGAATTTATTAGTAGTTCAAATATATTTCAATTGATAATGGCATTTTTAAATCATGAATGGCAAAATATTATTCTTGAGTTTTGTACCAGAAGTTTGGATCAAAATAACCCTTTCCCGAAACATTTTCCTATCTTAAATCTACGCCAATATTACCTTTACCTTAAACCTGTCTCAAATTCGAAATTCATCAGCTGTCGGCCAGAGAACAGCCAGTGTCAGCAGCAAGGGAAACAATTCGGCATTCCTAAACCCGAAGGGAGGATGTCGAACCAGGAACCACGAGCAGCGTACCCAGTATCCTGGCAGCATTTTGTCATCTTGGGAGCCAGAATGCTGCAACATGTTCCAGCTTTAATCCACAAGGGATCAAGGAAACTTTCTATCCCTTATTCACGTAGTTCGTCAAGTACCCCACGATATGCAATAATAAAGAGAATCTACACAACCCTCCATACATTGTCATGCAGTCTCAAGAACAAAGATCTTCCATAGAATCTACAAGTCCAGCAGTAAGAATTTTTACAACGACATGATCCAGAGGGTAAACTACATAATTCCACCACTAAAGTGTCATACTACATTCCTAATAAACATATTACATGACACACTTCCATCTCATGTACAACTCTACGAACTTACGTCTATCAAAAGAAGAATCGCCCGACGAAGTACTAGCAGTACAAGAAGTTTTCCCACCAAAATGTTCCAGTTTTTCATCAAAGGGGTAAAATTATCGTCCACCCACGAAGTTCGTCACTTAGACAAGCAGTACATACAGTGATTATCCCTCCAGGAACATAGTTCTCCCATTCCGAGGACACATACGACCACACATTCCATTGGTCGTTAGGTGATACACTCAGCAGCAAAAGTGTGTTCCCCAAATATTCCAGTGGAAAACAGCGTAAGAAAAAATCCCTATTCCACCCTTCAGTGCAAACTTCCACGAATCATTTCATTCCTAGGTGGAAATAGTATGTACCCTCAGGCACAGGACAATTCCAAGAGTACAGTCACGTACACAAGCGCAGTGATATTCAGTCCTTTGAACGTAAACAGTGCGTCAGAAATAAGGGACGTCTATCCTAATTGGATAGATACAATGCAGCGTTCATCGAACTTTAAGGGAACAGCTAAGAGGTCAACGGTGTTGATAAAACTTTCTTTTCACCTTTTGTGTATTTGCAACGTGTATTTGCAACGTGTGGTGATGGACTTTTCGACGAAAATTTTCTTCAAGTGGAATAAATATGACAGTTTCTTCGTTCTATGTGAAGTATTAATTCACATCATATATTACATAGCAAAGGACGGAGTTACATCAGTAAATAAATATTATCATTATATGTAAAATAAAGACGGTGATAATTTTAAGGGGAAAATTATCGCGCTATTACGATTACGTTATGTGCGACATATTTATGCGCGATAAACTCAGTTCGCAGTATTCGGCATACGTATTAGCATGCTATAGCTCTTTTCAGTTCTTACGGCGGGCGCTCTAGAAGCTGGCAGGGGAAGTGGGGATGGGGAGGGGCCAATCCAGCATGATAAGAAACGTAGCGGCCAGTAGAACGAGTTTCACGTAGTACTTTTTCCGGCCGCGTCGTGTCTCTCGGCGCCACTGCTGTTGTCTGGTTGGTCTGTTAAGTAATCCCCACTCCCGCCGTAAGAACTGAAAAGAGCTATAGTGACCAAAGATTACTAGTAACACAGTGCAACGAATCATGGGTACACAATTGGTCGTATTCACACCATTGGTGCAATTATCATACCATATCAAAGTGCGTCGCATTATATTTTACTCAGCGCTTCAACTCCTTTACTGTGACGGAAAGTATTCGTCATATTTTAATCTTGTCACCATAAATATATTACATAATATTAAGTCACTTACCTTCAAACAGTGCAACTACTTCCTCTCGTAGAAAGGCGTGTTTTGTGATGCCGGAGGTGTGTCATGTTCTGCAGTGACGTGTTAAGCAATTGCATTATGTCAAATGGCTGACGCAAGGTCACGTCAGTTCTGCATGTCAACAAATGCATGTGTTGTATTACGTCACACTATTTCGTTCTCCACGTTCAGCAGACACAGCGGATTGTGTGGACACATATATTATACGTAGTATCACTTAGCGTAGGAATATAGCATATTCATATTTGGTAGGATAACGGTTTCATTTTTATTTTCTTATGTACTATGGGTATTTGGTATTTCGTGTTTGATAATAAACGGTACCCCTATAAGTTTGGATCAGACATTAAGACGAATTCAAAAGGGAATTCTTTTCCGGAGAGGGGCATCGTAACGTTCCGTAGTATCTTTTAATTATTATGTACAACGAACTCCAACTCCCAGTCATTCAACCATCGTTTTCCAATCAGGAAATATTCAGAAACATCAGAGAAATGCAGTTTCAGACAGCACTTAAGCTCTTCCTGGTCATCAGCAGCATAAACATGTAAACAGGCGAAATCCAGGAAGAGGCTACAGGCCTGACTCTGCATTTGTTTAGTAAATTGGATTTGAATAAATGTCTGGGAGGCAGGGAGATCGAGAGGAGTTCTAATCCAGTCTTTGAGGAGCAAGTTACGAGAGAGAGAGAGATAGAGAGGGAGAGAGAGAGAGATAGAGAGGGAGAGAGAGAGAGAGAGAGAGAGAGAGAGAGAGAGAGAGAGAGAGAGAGAGAGAGGAGGAGGACGATTCTTGTTGACGCTAGTCGCAAGTAAGACTCTACGTACAGTCACAAACATAAACTTTCACGGCAGATCTTCAGTTGCAGTACAGAGACAGGTATATCCTTTCATCAGCCATGCTGATGCTCAAGAGTTGTGTATTGCCATTCTAGTATGTAAATTAGTACCTCTTGCTCTTTACCATCAATTTCACCATGAGCAGAGTGTGCTCTACAATGAAGGATGAATGATGAAGTGAGCTACATTCCCAAAACATCCCTCATACCTAAGGGTATGATACGATACATCGAATTTTTTTTTGCAAGCGTCTTTTATCCACATTTGTTCTTACTTTGTACAAAAACTTTTTTACACCTTCGTATCTTTTTCCGCATACTGAACGTTCATGTAGAGCATGATTTTCTTGTTTAATGTATAAACAATATCCACATTAATAAAGTTAATACCCAGTGCAAGTTTCGTGTCTCTATCGCATTTTGTACACACAATAGTTACTTGCGTCCAAAGCCTCGGTTGCGTGACTTTTCAGATACTCTGTTATTTAATGGATTGGTTTATTTTACTTCATATGCTTGAATATATATACACCCTTGTATATAAGGTACATACAGAGATACGTGTACATACAGTTTATGTATATTACATAAATAAATGTTTGAGGAGCTATAAAAATGTGACAAAGTATATTACACAAAACTCCATGAGGTGGAAGAACATTGCGACTCGAAATATTCTTCCTCTGAAATTTACTTCAACAACGAACACAGTTATGAATAATGATAACATAGTCAGGTAAATTCAAAATTGATTGAAATGCAGTCAATGAAACATACAGAACTTGTTCGTTGAAGGATTACGACTTGAAACCCTCTTTTCGCCCTTTTTTAAGGTGGGCGCGGTCGCACCCATTGTGCATCCACCTATGAATGATTACATTACGAAGGATAGACGGTGGAACTGGATTGGAATCAAACGTAGTGAAAACTCTCTTTGAAATCCACTCTTACATTAAGGGCACTAAATCTAAGGGACACATTAATATTTACACGTTAGATAATTGTAGACTTTAATAGGATTTTTCATGTTTAATACATATGGAAACATTAAGTATGTTCTTTTCAAAACTAAAATGGTCTTAATTTGTTAGCATATTCTGATACCTCTTGTACTTCTTGTGAGTGGTTGTGACCTACATTTCGACTTAAAATCCTGCATGTCCGTCTACCTTTTTGCTTACAACATCTAACCACTTTACCGAGTAATTACTGGTAGTTCATCTTTGTCAGAACAGGGATTACGAGTTGTTACATCAACTTCCGACAAAGCTTACTTTTTGCATTGCATGCCAGGCTTGTTCGAATTTCATATTGCATCTAATGTTGGTGCAAGTTCTAGAGTAGGTGGATTCAGTAGCATTACGGTTGTTCTTTGGCCCAACTATTTAAGATACAGATTCTGCCTGAATCCTTGCAACCTGCTACCGAAACAGGAAATGCTTCGTTCACTGCACTATAATTACGGACAGCTTCTTGCTCTTTTTTATCTGGTAATTAATCACACAAGCGGCTCGGTTTGTTATTTAAGCGTTGCACTTGCGACTCATTTGCCGCGCACATCATCGGGGGCGAAGGTAGAAACTCTTGTTTTACGAGGAGCTTTCGAGGAATTGAAATGTGCGTGACTGTATAGTTCGGGAGCAGGTATCTTGATTTAGTGGTGCAGTAAAAAACACGTTCACTTCTTTGTCCCTTTGCCAAGAGCGTTCTCGTAAAGCATTCGGCAATCATGCTCGAAAGACAATTACGTACTCACACTGTCAGTCACGACGTCAAACGTAACTAACCGCTTGCTTTCGGGTTGATCGGCGAGCCTAGAAAGCTGCATCGTGGTGTCAACGAAACGACCACCGGCAGAGAAGCCGCTGCAACTTGAAAGCATTTCCGTTATTCCTGACTTTGCCCGAGGAAACTGGAAGTTAATAATCTGAAGGATCATGCTTTGCTTTCTTTTCCATTTAGTTGTTTTTTTTAAAAAAAAACGTCTCTGGGGCTGTGGGTTGAATGTTGCATGACAGGTAATTATGGCATAATGTTTTGCGCTGTTTCGGATGATTCACCTTTCACGTCCCTTCTCTTACATCCTGGCAACTGAAACTTCTTAATGAAAAGATGGCCACCATTTAGCTCTGAATTGGAGGGCATGAACTTAGAACTCTCTATTGGACAAATCAGAGGTTGTTCATATACAGAGGATCGATCAGCCCTGGAATTTATATAGGCCTAAATACTATTATTATGTTACATATGTAATCCAATTGCATTATGACTAATTAAAGTTTAAGATTATCTTTTGCTGGGCATATTGCATCAATAATTTTAAACAGCGTCTAAAGTAGAAAATATTAGCTGGATGTTTGGTCGAACCTTGGGATTAATTTGGGGGATGCTCCTATGGTGACAATGAGCTGGGGGGATGCTTGCGTAAATTTTGGTAGCTGGGGGATACCATCCCCCGAATTTCCTTAACTCCGAGCACCGGTTTTAAATAAAGACTCTACGAGGACGTGAAGAGGGATATATTCAAATCAAAACTAAATCTTACATATTGCAATATTTGTATCTCGCTTTTATCTTCCTAACCAGGTACATAAATTGTTCTAAAGTTCCAAAAATTACTATGGGATCGGTAATTATAACTTTCATTTTATCTCTTTGATTTTTCCTCGACCAAGAGAGCGTTATTGGATTTTTCCACAAAAGTAAATATTTCATTAACGTTAGGAAATTTTATTTAATTTGAGCGTTAATCAAGATATTTTACAATAAGCACGACCAAGTACACTATCTAACAAAGTTTTTATTCCTGGGTAGCAAGTATTATTTCCTAATTGCCTGTGCCTTATAATCAAGGGGTCTCGGGTTCGATACCCGGTGGAGGCACGTAGTGGTTCGGATCCAACTTAAAACTGTAGGTCCAGTCCCGATTAGCCTTTCTGTGCATAAAGTTGGCTTAAAGCAACAAATCAACCTAATTGCCTGTGTCTCAGAAGCATAGCAAATGGCTATTTTTCGTCAAATTTGCTTTTGTGATCAAGACTTCGATATTTTGAAATTTGGTTAATTTTTCAAGACAATGTCCACTAACTTGGGTATTTTTTTCCACATAAACTCACAGAAAAATTACATATATTTCCACTAGAAGTATACCGGAATGACCCCTGGAGATTCAACAGTAAATAATTATGATTATGCTGTAAATAACTTCTAAGAACATATCCCTTAAAGTCGATTCTCACTGTGTCCCTATCGATGCACGGTGACATTGACAGAATGTTCTGCTGAGGATTCACCAGTCGTTCATATTTCACGGTGTTCTTTGAATCAGAGAATTCAATTAACACTGTACAAGGATGCGACTGTGGCCATTTTCTCCAGTGTTAATTAGCGCACAAAGATAAATATAAGAGGAAAACGTGGCAAGACTCTCCCATCATTTGTAGATAAATCTAGGAACTTGGTAGTAAGAACGAGACAGACGGCTGAACATTCCAGCTCCCAAAAAATATATTATTATAGTAGTATTATATTAGACAAAGTGTTACTCGATAAAAAAAGGTACGGATAAAGATATTAATTAACAATTCAATCCAATTAAAAATTTTAACATTTCAACTGTTTAAAAACCTAAATTGTCGCCATGGAAACGAGTAAAAATTGCAAATCACACAGCAGATGCTTCCTTGAATCCATGTGTGAAAATAGGTAAATTTCAAAATAAAACGCCCTAGTCACAAAAGCAAAGTTTCAGGAGAAAATAACCATTTTCTATACTTTTGATGCATAAGCAACTAGGATATAACACCATCTACCCAGGAACAGAGATTTGTTTTTGCAAAGCGTAAGTTTATAGTCACGTCACATGGGTTGTAAAATAGTTAACTTCTGTGTCGCATGTAAGTAGCAGGGTTGAGGGTTGAGATAATATGACTAACACATTTAATTCAGAATGAACAATTACTAGTATGTGATGAGGAGGTTAAGTACCTTCAATAGGCACTAGAGACTAATGACGTATTCGCAATTTCATTTGCACGGCCCAATTTCTTTTCTGTGCAAAGTGTATACGTCTCCAGCTTGAAAATAAGGTGATTGCATTGCTGTTTTACTTTAAGATATTCATTATGTTTGGGCACTACCTTTCAAAGCAATAAGCTACGATATCCATGTTTTAAGGGGGTTCGATGACATTTTTGAAAGGGAGGTTCCTTCTTAAATATCCCACGGTTAGGGATGATCGTAAGGCCCAATATACGAACAGAAAAGGCTTTCTTGTGTCTTATTCCTAGAAAAGTTTTTCATTATATAATATATTTCAGATTTTGAATATGCAGGACATACGAGCAACAAAAAAGTTCATCAGTGATTTATCCACACACTCCAAACATCCTCTAACGCCCTCCAGATTTCCTCAACACCTCCTAAATTTTTTCACAGAGTCCAATTTATGTTTTTTTTCCTCCAAATTTAGCCTCATACCTTCCTACATCCCTCAGTTTGACAATTCTTGATAAAGCTCTGGATTTATGTGGATATGAACAGAATCCAATGAAAAACAAATACTGAACGTATTGACTACTCTTTCAGTGACAATTTATATTTCTTCGTGGAAAATGGGTTTTACAGCATACAGCAGATGAAGGTGCCCGCTTACACGTGCTGGAAAGGTATATTTTTACTACCGTGAGTCATATTGCGCACGTGGTAAGATTTATAGAAAGAAAACGAAGATTGTTTCATTTTGTTAGTCAATCTCCCGTCCGAGAGAAATCTATGAAAACGAATTCGTCCTTAGCACGGATGGTTTATGTATTTTCTACTGCCCCGTGTTGTGTGGTCGAAGCAGTTTATTCGTGTAGAATGTTGTGTAGCACAGCATGTTGACACGTCAATTCATTTTTTCGGTGGCTGGAGTGGTGATATCATCGACCACCTCCTCGTCATTTATCAACCATCCCTTTCTTTAGGAGAAATGATGATGTAGTCGCTGATAAGCACCGATTAAGATTGATTACAGAGTGCCACATACACGTCCTCTGTACGCCATTGAGTAAAAATAACGCGTATATTTATTTCCGGAGATGTTTTTAACGCAATGGAATTCCTTGGGTCACTCGTGAATGAAACTGCAACGCCCATTTTAGAGGATGGAAACTAGAGTTACCAACTCTTCCGTATTGCCCGGGATCTCCAATATTAGAGCTATTTTTTTTTGGGGGGGGCCTCCTGGCTCCCAATGACATTCCATTTCTTCCATATTTTTCATTAACAACCAATATTGCGAAATTTCCGAGCCATACAAAACTTCAAGTCGATTTCAGATCTTGCACGTTTAACTTCTGACGGACGGAAGTGACGTCATATATTGCAGTAGTTGATTGATGCTTAATTCTGCAGCAGCAGTGTACGTACAAGTACACACGAGTTAGGACTAAGAAACACGCATATTTGTAAATTTTCATTCTCTATTTTGTATATTATTATAATGCAAATTAATTGGTTTAATATTATCCATTCCATAAACATTCGCTGGAATGATGCCGCGCCGCTAAAAATGCGCAAAACATGTCGCGACTAAATATCCCGTAATCTCCAGAAAATTCAATGCCGTAAAGTGGGAAATTAAATTTATCACTCTAATCTGAGTACCCTTCCTTTAAGGAGCTTTATGACCGAAGTAAAAAGCAGCACGCGAATACGACATATGAACGTGTGCTGAACGTGTTGCTTGCTGAACGGTTTGCTGTTTGGACTTTCATGCGCAATGAATGCTGTTGAGTTGAGTTGAATTGGTGTTTTAAGTCCACTTTATGCACATTAAGGCTAATCGGGACTGGACCTACAGTTTAAAGTGGAATCCGAACCACTATGTGCCTCCACCGGGTATCGAACCCGGGACCTCTTGATTACAAGGAGACGACGCCGCTACCACTGCACCACCAGGGAGGCGCGTCCAATGTATGCTATTTTGCAGTCTGGAAGTGCCTGTGTCACTAATCACATCACTGTGAACATCCCGTGTCGCTTGTCCCATTGGTCTGAAAGTTTCCTTACACTCATGTCGATGGCGCTAAGGGAGTTTTGTGGGTTTTCCTTTGTCGTTTCATGCAATCATCAGTGATCATCATCGCCGCGATTAGTTTCAAGCGGAAGAAAAGAGACTGTAAATATCAAAAATACAAATGCTTCAGTGTGTATTTCCTTAAAAGAAATGATGATGATGATGATAATATTAATGATAACAATGAACCTAATTCATACACAAAAAAATTAGTTAGCAAGAGCATTCCGCGCGTATATTTTCCCCATGTTATTATTAATGAAAGTCACGATAACAGGACGAGGTCGACTGTCTAGAATGTCCGTTAATATCTCCACACCAGGGTGCGAAATCACTGCAGATTGGTGGGGGGGAAGGAGCAGACACACACACACACAAACACAAACACACACAATTTTATTATTAAATTATTAAATCAATTATTAAATAATCAAATTATATTATAATTGATTGATTGATTGAGTTGGAGTTTTAAGTCCACTTTGTGCACAGAAAAGCTAATCGGGACTGGACCTACAGTTTAAAGTGGGATCCGAACCACTATGTGCCTCCACCAGGTATCGAAAATTATATTATAAAATACACAATATATCGACTGTCCATTTAAAATTCAATTCTAAATTGAAGATTTGAGTTTACTACTATGAACATGAACAATGATTTGCGTGGCTAAGGAGGGAGGGGCAAAATTAAGAGACATTAAGAAGATAATATTTTCCTGCACAAAATTCACATCTAAATGCTATTACGTGTTTTATTAATATACAAGGTAACCAAAAAAACTGCTCTAACCAAAAAAGTTCTAGAACAGTAATAAACAAAGAGCAATGCAGTGAACGGTACGTACCTTTAGGTTTCGAAGTAATCTCTATTAGCATCCAACATTTTTTGCCAACGTTCCTGCAGCTGCACAATACCCTGGTGATACAACTCGGCGTTTTTGGATGCAAAGAAGTCCGTGATTACTTTCCGCAGGTCTCCCTCATTTGCGAAGGATCTCCCACGGAGATGGAATGAAACAGGTGACAATCTGTTGGTGCAAGGTCCGGTGGATATGGTGGATCACACAGTGTCTCCCAGCCAAGTTGCAGAAGGGTCTCCCGGGTCCTCTTTGCCACATGTGGCTTGGCATAGTCGTGCAGAAACAGCACACTTTTGAGATTCACCAATGCCGGCTCCTTCTGCCGCAATGAACGGTGCATCCTTTGCAACTGCTGAGAGTAGTGATCAGCAGTGATGGTCTGACCAGGTGGAAGGAGCTCGTAATGCACCACTTGCCTACAATTCCACCATACAGAGAGCATAACCTTTCGTGGGTGTTGAGGTGGTCTTGAGGGGTGAGGAACAGGGTCACGTGGCGACAACCAATGTTTGGTACGCTTGGGAGTGTCATAGAGGACCCACTTTTAGTCACCAGTGAGCAAGCGATCAAATATGGGTGTGTTCAGGTGCCGAGTGAGCAATGACAAACAGGCTGTCACTCGTTGTTCCTTGTTGACTGCCGACAATGTGTGGGGTACCCACTTGCTTAACTTGTATGACTTCCCTATCCCATGCAGGTGCAGTATGACTGTTTCAGCGGAAACATGGAACCTTTCTGCAAGTTCATCAAACGTTAGACCATTGTCCTCTTCGATGGCTGCTTTCAGGGCCTCGTCATCCAACACATGTGGTCGTCCGATGCGAGGTTCATCCGAAAGGCTCACATCTCCCGAACGGAATTTCTGGAACCAATGCCTGGCAGTGCGTTCGTTCACGGCACTCCCCCCAAATGCCTGGCAAATGCGGCGACTTGATGCGGCAGCTGACAGGCCCCCTTTTAAAGTCACACAACAAACACACGCGAACAAGCTGCTTCGATACCTCCATTTCTCTTCGACACTGGACGAGCTATGACTGCTGTGTGTGCGCAACGTGCCTGTATTACTGACAGTCGATGGTCAGACTAACTCCCAATCGCTTGGCAGGCACGTGCGTCATTTCGTTTCCTCTCTGTGAGCGCATGATTAATGGGACGTCAAAAACGGCAAGAACTTTTTTGGTTACCTTGTATTTATATACTTTGAGATAGCTGACGAAAGGCGATGAGAAAAGGAGAAGAAATATCAAGGACGAATTTCTGAGTTTTGTGGATTGCTGGGTTCAGTGTCCTTAGAGATGAGGCTCTTTGTTGTCAGTTCTTTGTGTGTGTTTTCGAAATTATTCCAGTGAAGTATAATAGACTCCCAAACTAATTGTTTATGTCTGTTGTTAGAACAAAAACTCTCCTCCCCGGAAAAGTTTGGTGGGGGAGAAATTTCAGGACAAGATCGTTGGTGGGTCCCCCCGGGATTTCGCACCCTGCTCCACACCCACTGTACCACTGTATCATAGCAATTATGACATTCATAGAAATGTTTCATGTAAAAGAATCAGACGTTACAGCGAAAACTCAATTTACTTCCATTATAAGCAGACGAATGCCACGTAGCGGGAGCGACACCAGCGCCTCTAGCGGATCATAATTTAGAGGAACCGTCTGAGAGCGCAGAACCGTCCCGCTTTCCACACTACGTATTCAAGGCGCTGTAGTATTTTACGAAGTGCATGTTGTTATTGTATGGGCTTCAAAGTAACTGGTTGGAGTTTTAAGTCCACTTTATGCACAGTAAGCCTAATTCGGACTGGACCTACAGTTTATAGTGGGATTCGAACCACATTATTACATTCGTGACTTATTTAATTACTATATTCACATTACATAAACTTCAATTGTTATTGAAGCCACAAATCATAAATCCTTTATTAGCTGACTAACAAAATATATAGTTGTGTAATCCCGCATATTTTGATAGGGGTTCAATTACTAATTTATTTTGTTTTAAGTTAGAATTGTATATGAAAAAGATGTCTCCCCGATGGCGTAGTGGCAGCGTCGTCGCCTTGTAATCAAGGGGTTTCGGGTTGAATACCCGTTGAAGGCAACTTGCGGTTAGGATCCCACTTTAAACTACAGGTCCAGCCCCGATTAGCCTTACTGTGCATAAAGTGGACTTAAAACATCAACTCAATCAATCAATGATTGAACTTGAGAATTTCTATATAACGTCAGAACAGCAGTATCCTAAATGCAGTTGAATTCAGGTTTTGATATGATTCCGATGCAAATTGTTGACTGTGGATGTCAAGCTGATACTGGTACTGGTAAGATATTCCGGAACTTATGCATGTATATCACAAATGCAACAAATTGAAGAAGAGAGACGATTTGAATTCTGACCGTGGGGAGGGAGATTTTATTCTGGGCTGAGGGCGTGTCATGTGCAATGCAGCATGCCACACGTGCAAGGTCTCTGGCAGGACATCCAGGAGCCAATTGATTTACGCACGCGATTCTATCTGAAATCCAGTGAACACTTACGGGAGAAGGAGCTAATGGGGCTCCCGTGCTCTGGTTGAGAATACAAAGGAGTTCCTTCGAGGGCAGGCTATCCTTGCTGCAAAAGGAGTAGTCGTCATACTCAGCTTACTCTCGATAATATCGCCTAATGTCAGTCCAATGATAAAACTTGAATAATAGAAATAATAACAATAATAGAAAATAGTTAAAATATAATAATAATCATAACTAAAAAATAAACCAATTTCATTCATATTACTATTATTATTATCATTATATAAATGGCGAGTCTTTACTGCTCTATCCAACAGATGAGTTAATATCCAGCAGAACTGAAATTCACAGTCATTGCATTTTGTTATTAACGTTTGCATACTTCATTAAAAAAAGCCTGTAAAAGTTAGAGAGAAATTTTACTCATATGGTTTATGTTGTATGGCCTTTCACCTAAAACTATATTTTTTGGAATTTAGAAAACTGTGGATCCATCTACGTTTGATTAGATGGTAGAACATGGAAATACAGCCCTGTTTATGTATTTTTCACTCAACTGTTTCAATTTAATGAAGTTTTTACTTTGGTTTTTCTGTTCGAATTCTAACTATATTTATGTTATTATTTAAAAATAAGGAGCTTTCTGCTTTTTTGAAACTTGAAATGAAGGATGACAATTTCCAGGGCGGGGCGACGAACTTGTTCACACTTAGGAAGTACACCCTGGACTTTATTTTGCAGAGGAACTAGTCTCTGGTGTCTGGAGCCATGGTCAGTATAATGCTCTATGGGACTTCTGTTGTGTGGTGACCATCATGGCCGTAGGCAGGAAAAATTTTCGGGAGGAGGTTCACTCATAATTGTTCCCATGGGTGTCGTAAGAAATTTGAATAATAGAAATAATAATAATAATTAAAATTTCATAATAAATAACTAATTGATTCCAAACGTATTATTATTATTATTATTATTATTATTGCTGTCCTTATATCCTTGAGGAGACTTTTCTGATCTATCCATCAGAAGTGTGAATATGCAGCACAACTGCTTTTATTATTATTATTATTATTATTATTATTATTATTATTATTAAGTTTCGTGCAGTGTGTACTGAAATGCACAGCTATTATATTTTGTTATTAAATTTTAGATACCTCAAGAAAAACCTTTAAAAGTAAGAGATAAATTTTCGTCATAAAGATTATGTTGTTTGACCATTCACATAAAACTTATTTTTTGGAATTTTGAAAACTGTGAATCCAGTTATTCTTTAGATTAAATGGTAAAACCGCCGATCTAACGCCGTTTTTCTTTGACTATTCTGTTCGAATACTAAACTAACTGGACTTTATTTCCATTATTAACAATAAAACTAACAAACGTTCTGTTATTTTGTATCAATGTAACTTGCAATAAACGATCAATTTGGGGGGGGGGGGGGTTCTATGGACCAGTTCGATCCTACTTTCCGACGCTCATATTGTCCTTATACTTACCAAACAGCATAATATACAACCACTATGCACTATTCAAGTATGTGCTTTATAGGACCGCATATAGGTTAAATGTGTGTAGATGGACCGCTGGGTGATGGGTAGTGAACTACGAAGCTAGATATCCTAGGTTTGAACTCTTATAAAGGGGGATTTAAATTCTTATCGAACAGGAAATTTAAAAGTTGGAACGTGAATATTGGGACAATCACAAGGGAATTTTCAGTCAGATCCAGGAACAGGACTGGAAAGAGGACAGAAGAAGTGAAAATAGAGGGGTCGCGGGTGGGCTGTGATTCTGAGAATTAAACCCATTTCGCTCAAATTTCAGAATTCGAAATGTTTGAAAATTCTAACTCGATCATTTCAGAATTGTCTCCCTGTTGTATTTTTGTGAAACTGCGAATATTTTTTTGAGAATGTGTTACAAATTTTGGTTTCTGAACTACCATTAATCGAACATGCCAGACGTTTCGGGGGGGGGGGTTGAACCCTAACACCCCCTCTAAATACGGCCATGCTGACCATATGTGTATGTGTTTCTCCCTTCACCTACTTAACCTTATCACCATTAATCCTCACTAGTCTCTTGTGAGACTCTGTTCCAGGAGTCTTTGGAGCAAGCGAACGAAAACAAGTCCCCTACGCAAGTAGTAATTCGAGAGGGTCACAAATGAACGTGTGAGAGGGAAAGGAATTCCATGGAAGGGAAACCGTGGCTGCACCTACCAGTCGTGGGCAGCAGTTCGCGCTGCTTTGCTCCTCCCACTCGTTTTCTTCCTTCTCTGCCATATGACCGGCCTTGTTCCACAGACTCCTAGGATCTAGTATAGTTTAAACTTCTTTTTAATATTCGCGAGCTAACCTTGTAAGAGTCCACAGCAAAAAATATGTTTTATCTTAACTGTAGCAAAACTCACTTGTACAAAACTGTTCTTCGACAACAATTTGGAATTATTTTCTTCTCTCCCTTCTGTGGCGTAACGTGACACCTAGTCGAGTGTCCTCCATACTTGGTGTGATTTCATGCCAAATAGTGCAAAGAGACACCAGAGAGGGTGCTGAAGAATCCTAACACCGGAAGAAGCGTCCTGTTGCCATCGCTCTTGGTGTCAACGCAGTTTCATATTTTTTTTTAGAGTGCAGTAGAGTACGAAGTTTACTCATTTCCCATCTTTTATCTTTTGACTCGTTCTGTATTCGGTCGGTTCTGGGTTACGGAATAGTGAGTGTACGGTGCTGTGAGGATGGATAGATTTCCGGGTTTAAGTCCTGGGAAAGGCATATGCATGTGTTCGTATATATTCTCTCATTATTTCACCAGTTCATCATTTTCCAATTAATCTATAGAATTAGATTTCAAACTAACCAAACCAAAATTACAAAAATGAACCATGCACTTAAAATATTAATACATATTTTTATATGTAGGTCGATCAATATAAGAACCCTTGGCCTGCTAACTACCATCAAAATGTTCCCCTTGGGACGCGGCTGCGAATACCCTATTTCTCCATTGTTACATCCGTGCGAAATAAAACTGGAAGAAAAAGAATATCTTGTTATCGAACACAACCTCAGCAGCTGGATCCAATCTTCTTAGAACGCACATTTAACCTTTTCCCTTAATTATAGGGTACGATTTAACAGGGGAGGGGTTAGGGGGAAGATTCTTAATATGCATGGTAGGAAACTAGGTAAGAAACTGTTAATTTTAATTCCCTCCAAGACATGATGATCCTGCCCTCAATTTTTTTTTTAACAATACACGTGCAGATAAAATTATTCTATTTCAAAGCTCTAATAAAGCTGCATTATGCATAGACAAGGGGAAAAAGGTTGGATAGGTCAAAATTAGAAATTTTTTATAGGAAGCACACGATGTGAACTGAACACAGTTGAACATCTTTAAATTGAATACGCTTTTTAAGAAATGAACAATTTTTCCATAAAAGAAATGACGTGATAACCTTACTTCCAATCACCCTTCAACGCCGACCTCCGTGGTGTAGGGGTTAGCAAAGCGAACAACGACGCCAGGGATCGCGGATTTGTCCTGGAAAAGGATGTTCTTTGTGAATGTGTCTTCATCAATTTCATCATATCATCACTCATCCTCATCTGCGCGATTAGCCAAACGTGACAAAAAATCAATCAATGATAAATATATTCAAAATTTGCTACAACTGAATAATTCGGAAAGCTAAACAACCACGAATATTTAATTATGCATTGTTTATAAAGGCGGTGGTTGCTGTGCAACTACAAATTTATACTAATTAAACGAATAACTACCCAATAAATTTGTCAAGTTTGGTGGTAATCCACATGTTCGTACGGGTTATAGTTTGTTAACATTCTTAAGGAAATGTAACATACAACTGTAAAGGGGAACGTTTTAATTTTTGAATGTAATATCTGTGAAATAGGGGGAAAGGATTTTTAATGTTAACTTATCAAATGCCTGGGAGATGGAAAAAGAGAAATACTACACTTATGCAATGAAATCTATGAGAAAGGGGATTGGCCACAAGATTTCAAGGAGACTGTTTTGGTACCTCTGCAGAAGAAAAGCAATGCCAGAAAATGTTCTGAGTACAGGACAATCACCTTGATATCTCACTCGGCAAAAATTCTTCTAAGAATTCTGAACAGACGCCTATACTCGAAGGTCAGTGGCGAGTTAGAGAAAGAACAGTTTGGTTTCAAGAAAGGAAGAGGCACAAGGGATGCAATTGGTTTACTGAGGACCATTGGGGAAAGATATTTAGAGAAAAGAAAGGAGGTGTTTGTAGTATTTGTAGACCTGGAGAAAGCCTTTGATAGAGTGAATTGGGTTAAACTTTCAGACATTTTGAAGAAAATTCGGGTAGATTGGAAAGAGAGGAGACTTCTAAGCAACTTATACATGAATCAACGAGTTAAAGTGAGAACAGGAGACGAAATGACAGAAGGCTGTGAAATTGGAAGAGGAGTACGACAAGGATGCTGCCTATCGCCTACTTTGTTTAATATCTATTTAGAAGATATAGTTAAAAATTGTTTCCAGGGAATAGGAGGTGTCAAATTGGGAGGAAGAAGAATAAACTGCATAAGATTTGCTGATGACATGGCATTATTCGCTGAGGATGGAATAACCATAAATAGTATGTTAGAAGAGTTAAACAGCAGCTGTGAGCAGTATGGGATGAAGATTAATGTAAAGAAGACAAAGGCAATGGTTATTGGACGGAAACCAAGGAATATTAATGTGAGAGCAAACAGTGAAAGAATCCAGCAAGTGGATAGCTTCAAGTACCTCGGATGCACTAAAAGCAGTGACATGAGCTGCAAACAAGAAGTGAAAATGAGAATCGCAATAGCAAAAGAAGCTTTCAATAGAAGAAAAAATGTTTTTTGTGGACCCATGGACATAGGTCTAAGGAAGAGAATAGTGAAATGTTTTGTGTGGAGTGTAGCACTATATGGTGCAGAAACCTGGACGTTGAGAAGAAATGAAGAGAAACGACTCGAAGCTTTTGAAATGTGGACATGGCGAAAAATGGAGCGTGTAAAATGGACGGACAAGGTAAGAAACGAAGCCGTGCTGAAAAGAGTTGGTGAAAAAAGATCTATACTGGAGACCATCAAGAAGAGGAAAAGAAACTGGTTAGGACACTGTCTAAGAAGGAACTGCCTGCTAAGAGATGCCTTGGAGGGAATGGTTGAAGGAAAAAAAGTCCGTGGAAGAAAGAGATATCAGCTTATGGATGATATTAAATTAACTGGGTCGTATGCTATTACGAAGCGTAAGGCGGAGAATAGGGAAAGCTGGAGATTGCAGTGAAAAACCTGCCAAATAGGCAGAAAACAATGAATGAATGAATTATGTATATTTTATATATATATTATAATGGACAAAAAATTGCTTAAATGTTGTTGGGTCCAAAATAAAAAGATGAATGAATGAATTGCAAGCCCCAGGGATAGAGACGTTGGCTGCATTGTTGACCTACCGACATCTATCAAGTGGTTCCAACCAAACGAGTGGATCCAAAGTGTCACGGTTTATGAAGTCCATAGTGAATTAGTGTTTTCCAGGGGTTTTGGTGTATCAATATTATTTTTCCACGTTGTTCTTAATGAATCAGGATTTTCCACGATTTCCATAGTCCAAGCGGCACAAAAATTTAATGTGGTAATGATCAAATGGGTGTACCAAAAGTCCCATTACCCCCCCCCCCCTTTGAATTGTAGACAAACCTGTAAAATGTTATTTTAACAGCATGCGTATGATGAGAGGATGGTATACCATTAAATCAGACCAATGACCACCATTTACTCCAGAGGATCTGTGTGCACACCGCCATTTTCATGGCACAGTTTAGGGCCTCCCGATGGCGCAGTGGTAGCGTCGTCGCCTTGTAATCATGGAAGCACGTAGTGATTCGGATTCCACTTTAAACTGTAGGTTCAGTCCCGATTAGCCTTACTGTGCACAAAGTGGACTTAAAACACCAACTTGTATCATGGCGTAGTATTATTCGCCTCCAGGTGCGATGTGAAATCTTCCGTAACATGGCTGGCGTGAGGGAAGCAAACGCACTTCGAACAGCTTCTTGAAGTTCCCCAGTTGTCTGATAACGATTATGGGCGACATTCTGTTTGATGTGCCCCGTAATGCATTATCACAAGATGTCAGATTTGGACTTTGGGGTGGCCATTTTAGAGGTGCTGGTAAATTTCGCGATCCTCGTCCAATCCATTTGTCTCTGAACACATCATTGAGGTATTCTCTTAAAATGGCCACCTGAAATCCAGATCTGACATCTTATGTTACGGAGGATTTCACATCGCACCTGGAGGCGAATAATACTGTGCCATGAAAATGGTGGTCTGCACACAGATCCTCTGGAGTAAATGGTGGTCATTGGTCTGATTTAATGGTATTCCATCCTCTCATCATACGCATGCTGTTAAAATAACATTTTGCAGGTTTGTCTACAATTCAAAGGCGGGGGAGGGGTAATGGGACTTTTGGTATACCCTGTATAATACGAGTATATAGGATGAAGCTATCAAACTCGGAGGACACTAACAGGAATGTGAGTAGTAGCTATTTGAGAAGGCACCTAAAAGTTATCATCACTTCCATGTAATACATTCCGGTCTTGCAGGCCAATTAGGCTCTGGCGTGTGGGCCTACGGCCAGTACTATGTTCTGTAGGGTTGTGCTGAGTGCCCTTGTACAGTCTCAGCTCTAACATGTCTAAGGGGGTTTTAGTTTTCAGAGACACATGTTGATATTAGCTAAGGTAAGAAGTTTGGCCGTGCCATGTGATGGGTGCATATAGCCTAAACACTAACGCACCCACAATTTTGATTTCAATCAATCAAGCAATCAATGGATTCCACTTTTAGCTTTCGTGGGGATATAAATATCGATGGATCAAATCTCCCTTAACACCATAGGCTCAATTTTTGCATAAATTGAAGCTCGAAACAAACTTTCCCAAACGTTTCCGTAACCTGTTCTAATGTAAGAGACGTTGAACCGTCTCTTTTTATAAAACATGAGTGAATGACCTCTTTGAGGTGATGACCTGTGTTGGGCAGAGCGTAGGCTTCAGAAGAAGAGTTCTTGCGGATCATCGAACAGAATTTCACCGAAACCTGAGAACAATCAGATACGCCATATTGTCCATTAGAGAAGAGGAAAAAAGCTATTCTTTTAAATTCTTCTGACTCGTTCTTTATTGGTTCCATATAATTTATCGCCAACCTATAGACTCTTGCAGGTACGTATATCTTGCTTATCTTTCGATCTTGGCAAGCGAATGTTGTTTTCACTTCTGTTGGCAGCTACTGGAGTTAAACCAGCGCCATAATTTGTACGTCCTCTGACAATTTAACGGCAGAAATTACCAAGGTCGAGTCAAGGTAAAGCAAATCACTGCAAGATAGAACACACGGGCACCATTGAAAATGAAAGCAAAGGGAAACTGGTTCACGACGTGGAGGATAACTGGGTACAAATTTGAATAAAATCCTCACGGTGTTCCCAATTTAAACTAATTTTTACGAAATACCATGTGGTTCCACTACAACATTAGCTGAACGATGATTAATTGTGATTTAATGATAATGGACGAGAATTCAATATTTTTAACGGAACGGAACAGTGAATATAAATTTGTTTCGAGATTCACGTGTTTCAGTATTTTTCCAATAATATTATTAGTGTTCAAAACGGTAAAACTATTGGTTTGGAAATATACATGTCACAACTCTTCCCCCTCTCATAACATTTTTACGAACTTAGCAAACAAAATTTACAGACTATTTTAAGGCATCAGTTGTAATAAAATCCCGTTAAAATATAGTGCATGATTATGAGGGGGGGGGGGGGTCACTAATAATGTGATCCTAGTAGCTACCAAAAATTTAGAGCTTTTGATCTGAGGTTCTTATGGTACCAAAGTAACTCAGATGACTACTTAACTAAAAGAAAGAATAGAGACTGCGTATATATTGTATCCTTACATAGAAACGAACCTATAGTTTAGGTTTATATTCGCCTTTTTGTTATTTACACTACATGAGAAGGCT
This sequence comes from Lepisma saccharinum, assembly GCF_977018435.1. Taxonomy (NCBI): domain Eukaryota; kingdom Metazoa; phylum Arthropoda; class Insecta; order Zygentoma; family Lepismatidae; genus Lepisma; species Lepisma saccharinum. The sequence goes on along the minus strand of NC_139242.1, from coordinate 36,856,956 downwards.
CGGTGCAGCCTGGTCTAATCCTCGTGCTTACTGCAGGAGGAGCAAGGTGCATTTTCTCTAGTGGTGTAGGAATACATCACCACTTTCATAAATATCGTGACACTGAAAATGTGCTATAGAATTTAAAAAGTATATAAACGATGGTTTCGTAATAAAAGTGCATTTATTTATTTATTTATTTATTTATTGAGTTCCTGTTTGGCGCAGATTAAAGATTTGGAGAAGGATGACCTTAGTACCGTATTGCACCGCATAAACGTAACAGATTTTATGCTTTTTTTTTTTTTTTGCAAGAAAAGTGGGTGTGAAGTTTTATTTTGAAAAAAGTATGTCGGTATTACCGTTACTTAAAACTCATTTATTACTAAACTCTCTTCGATGCAAGATTAGGATGCACGGAATACTCGTGAATAAACGTTAAAATTGAATATTCCAAATTTACGCACATAATTCTTTCGTGACAATTTTGCGAACATTTTTTCGGCCTGAAAAAAGTTAACACATTAGTTGTTATTGTGGGAATATAATCAAAATGTCCATCAGCTATTCATTGATTTCAAAAAAGCATATGATTCGGTCAAAAGAGATAAATTATATAATATATTAGTAGAGTTTGGAATACCTAAGAAGCTTGTTAGTATGATAAAAATATGCACCAGTGAAACAGAAAGTAAAATTCGTGTGGGTAATAATATGTCTGACAAATTTATAATTCATGATGGGTTAAAACAAGGAGATGCATTATCTCCATTGCTCTTTAATTTTGCCTTAGAATATGCTGTTAGGAAGGTAAAAGAAACTAACGAAGGACTAAAATTAAATGGTGTGACTCAGTTGTTAGCATATGCAGATGATGTAGACTTACTGGGGGATGATATAAATACAATTAAGAATAATGCTAAAATATTTTTCAAAACTACTAAAGAGATAGGTTTGGAAGTTAACAAAGAGAAAACTAAATATATGCTTACAGGCCGAAACCAAGTGTTAGGTAATAATCAAAATCTAATTATTGATAACAACTCGTTTGAACCAGTTTCCAAATTCAAATACTTAGGAGTAATGTTAACAAATGAAAATTATATTAAAGAGGAAATAAAAAGTAGGCTTAATTCAGGAAGTGCATGTTACTTCTCTCTTCATAAACTTTTGTCTTCTCGTTTAATATCTAAGAAACTAAAAGTTAAAATATACAAAACAGTAATTTTGCCTGTAGTATTATACGGGTGTGAAACTTGGTCCCTTACATTAAAAGAGGAACATAAATTGAGAGTATTTGAAAATAAGATTCTTAGGAAAATATTTGGACCTAAAAGGGATGAGGAGACAGGTGAGTGGAGAAGGTTACATAATTTAGAACTACATAATTTGTATTCATGTCCAGATATTATTAGAATAATTAAATCGAGAAGACTTAGGTGGGCAGGCCATGTGGCACGAATGGGAGAGGAAAGAGGAGTTTACAGGATTCTTGTTGGGAAACCAGATGGTAAGAGACCTGTAGGAAGGCCAAGACGAAGATGGAGGGACAACGTTGAGATGGACCTAAAGGAAATCGGTAGGGATGGAAAAGAGTATATAGATCTTGCTCAAGATAGGGACAGATGGAAGGCCTGTGTTGCTGCAGCCATGAACCTTCGGGTTTAAGAAGGCTAGAGAGTTAGTTAGTTAGTTAGTTGTTATTGATCGTAATAAACACTTGAAAAAAATTACTACAGCGTTGCAAATTATCGACTTACAAAATTTTATTTTGTGTCCGAAGATTCTGTGCTGCTATCATTGGTTTCGTTATCTGACCCGATGCGTCGATTACGCCATCCATGTAAGGTTATAAACCAATTTCTGCACTGAAAAAACATGGTGCGACTATGTGGTGAAATACCGTCCTAAATCAAAAACTTCCAAAACGTTTTCAAGTGTTTCACTTGTCAAATGTATCGTGGCGGGCAATTTAGATTCATTAATTTCGAGAGGTACTGTGCCTCTTCTAATAAAGAATTTTTGTATAATGTGCCCCTTCCCCGTTCCTGCACTGTTTACTGTTATGAAATTACTAGGCACTCCAGTGGGAACAGCCATATCTGACAATAGCATAACTTGGCATCGTAATGTACCCAGCTGCATCCTTATTATTTTTAAATAAATAAATTCAACAGTGTTTCGGAAAGAAGAAAAAGATTCCGAAGCAGATAATGATCCCAAAAAGCTTTCCCCAACCGTTATTCACCATTTGAATAAGCTGCTCCGACCACCTGTAAGGGCAACTCCACAATCGGGTCAATGATATACATGCCAAGTGTTTACAATGTAACTTGGAAACAATCGCTGGAACGTTTCTGTCATAGCGACTGTGACACTTCGAATTTGTCAATCGAAAGGAATATTTGCATAAATGGTCTTGCGATGAATCTCACGCCCTCGTAATTTCTGTTATGTTATTCATATTGATTTGTTTTCAACGGTGCCAGGGTTAGTGAGTTGTGTGGAGTTTCTCACCCACCTCCACATCGGAAGTAGGTATATATTTTCTCTTCTGTGCTCTTGCTGTGTGAGACAAGTATAAGATTGAATGAATGAATTTAAATTTTTGGGTGCGTCGGCACTTCAGGCCATTTTGCACCCTTCAATATATTCGGGGAAATATTCCCTTACCTAAAATTCTGACTTAAAAAATTAAAACAAGGGGTGTTAAAAGCCCCTTGGGACAAAATTAAAAGTGCAAGGTTGTAAAGAGACCTACACAAGACAAACACAACACATTAAAAAGTCAGAATATACTAAAAACTTTCTCATAGACAGTGGAAGAGACCAACTCATCGCAAAAAGCTAAAAACATTTGATAAAACACTGGTGTCATCGCCCAACAGGGATGACAAATAGCTGGGAAGATTAAAAGTCTGTCTGAGGAAAGGAAAATCGGCACGTTCAACAAGAATATGCCGAACACTTAAAACAACATTACAGACACGACACATCGGAGCAAGTGAACATGTGTTAGATAACTATAAGAATCCACACAACACGGTAAAAAGTTGACATTATATAATGTTTCGAATTTCCACAAGAGTAAAAATGAAAGACAAAGAATAGACTAGAAATTGGCAGAAAGGTTGGACTTGCACCTCTCTAAGATACACACTACAAGTCTCCACGCTCGAAGTTAGGCTAACATCGCCATATTGACTGATCTTCTAACGACATTATTTTACAAATGACTTACACTGAGTTGGTTTATTTTACTTCGCTTTTCTGCCACTTTTAGCTAATCGTGAGGAACATGAGGTCGAGTGCTGATAAGATGAAGTTGAAGGGACAATCACAAAGGACACCCGTGCCCAGGTTGTGTTTCGAACCCCGAACTCCTTGCGTCGCAGCGCGCTGCGATAACTACTCCGTCGCGGAGGTCGGCAAATACGTTAGAAAAAATAGTGATAAGTGATTATTATGGTGACTTAATTATGATGACGCCAGGATAGAAAGCGAAATTTTCGGAGAGGACTAGTGACACATTTTCCTGGAAAGTGCTGAAGTCTACCACTATTAGTACAAGTTCGGGTCCAAAGCTGAAGACATTGCCGACAGTGTAGTGCTAGTTTCGGGTCATGAGCCGAAGAAATCGAAGGTCTCTAAAGTAAATATTTCAGCAGTAATGGGAAATTGGAGCATCATTTTTTTAAAAAGAAGGAAATAAGCTGCACAGATCGACCGAAAATCTAAGTTTTGAGTGACGATTTATTAGTGACCGGACCAAGTTTCGTGTATGCAGTCCGAGAGTTTAGTGGGTTAAAAAAGGACTTTTAAGTCAACTGTTTTGGAAAAACACTCAAACACTAACTAGCACAAAGGGGCAGCCATGAAGGCCGAAAATTTTATGAATGTTGAGAAGAGAAAGCAAGAAGATGTTGCATATGTGGAAATTTTAGCGGAAAAAGCAAGCTCGACCATGACTCCAAAACCAGGGTCTCTGGCATATACCGTGCCATTCTTTGTTCTACCAAGTGAGCTACCGAGCCACCCTTGGCTTCGCTTGATCTTTTGCTGTCGCTGTAGAGCAATGGCACGGTATGCCTGGTGGAGTCAGCATTTTCCGCTAAAATTTATGCATAGCACATCTCTTGTGTATGCCCAACCCAGAGGCGTATATTCGGGGCTATCTAGGCTATCTGCGAAGCCCAGACTCAGGGAATAAAATACAGAAAAAAATATCTATCAGAAAATGTACATAAAATTGTTCATTTCAATAAGAAGATGAACCTGATTTCTTAGACGTTGGAAACATTGCCCGCTTTCTTTGAATTCGCGAGACGCCTGGCCCAGCTGGCGGGCAACTCCACGGGGGTGACGGGTAAGCTTGACAGGGCTCCGATCAATGTTGCAAACCAATTTTTCCCACCATGTAATATCCCCAGGATCGGGGAATTGTGGAGTCAAACTGTTACAGGAGAGAGGACAGGGTTGCATATGGCGGGGAAAACCCGTCTGAACTTCCTCAACAGTCTGGGTCAATGTTGCAAAGAAATTTTTCCCAGCATGTAATCTTCCCAGGAATGGGGCATTTTGAAGCCAAACTATCGCGACCAAAGGGGAAAGTGTCATGTGGCAGGGACAAGAACATCATTTAACGCTTGCAGAGGAGTTGAAAAAGATGTCGTTGACCTTCAGACAACTAGATAAAGTGAGGAGTAGAAAATTGTTGGCTGAGCGGGAATGGTTAACCGAAATGACAAGGACCAGTTCTAGTCTAGACCACGTCGAGTCGTCTTGGTGCGTGGAATTTATTTAGAGGCAGCGTGTGAATACAGTAGTGAGTGGATTGTATTTTTGTGAATGATATGTGCTGTGTGTTGTGTAGTGAACTGAAATGAGGGACATAATTAACAAGCTGTCTTTTCGGCTTACGAATGACGATAAGCTCTATAACGTTGTGGATTTTTCTTGAATGTCCACTTTATGAACAGATAAGCTAATGTGGATCGAACCTACAGTTAAAGTGGTATCTAAACCACCATGCATCGAACTCGGGACCCCTTAGTTTCAAGGCAACGACGTTATTACTGCGCCAACAAGGCGTACCCGAACTTAAAATCGTGAAAATAGGTAGGTTGAAATTTTATTTTTATTCTCGTATATAGGCCTATATAATATTTCACAATATGGGCCTCTCATTTATGCAAATAAGAATGAAATTCTTGAAATCCTTTCTTTACTGACAGTCTATATTTCCTTGTTTTATTTATGAGGTATATATTTTTAATCACAGAGTCACATCACTTCAACCCGCCACCCCCAAATGAGTTAAAAAAACAAAAACACCCCCACAAGCAAATTTTTGTCCATTCGAACACTGTGATATGGTGCGATAGCCCAGGTTCTTAACCCAGTATACGCCACTGGCCCAACCGTAAGATATTGCCTGTTTAATTAACAAGCACAGAAAAAGGATATAGAATAAAACTAAGGGACATTCCCACCGGTTGACAAGATATTTTTCTTCTGTGGTCAACACGAGCTGCCGTTTCAAGGTGACAATGAGATTGACCCACCAGGTTTCACACCGAAGCTACAAGCTATACGTGTCGCTTCACAGACTTGTGCAGCCTGTCGTGCCGCTACGGTGTGAAAAGTTTCTGTTGATTGGGTCACTCATTGCAAACGACGTGTGTGTGCCTTCGGTCTGAATTCTTCCTAAATCTTGAAGATCCAAGTCACAAGGATGGCAAATTAGGATTTTTGTTAAGGTTACGTTTCGAAGGCAGGCGACAACACCATAAAGGATAATATCCAAACCTGGGAGAACACATTCGAATGGATTGTCCATTGCATAACAGCTTCTTGAAACGGACACACATACACATACTGAGATCGTTTCGGCACAAACACAACGTTCGTACATTGCAACAGAGGAGTCGAGTGATAAAAAATGTCCCGATATCACGTTCTGAAAGAAGAAGAAAAAGAAAAGAAAAGAAGAAAAAACAGCAGCTTAAACAGTGGCAGATTTAGGAGACAGTTGCTCTCCATTTTTGGCCCCGCACTATGGCTTTTTTTAATGTTAACCTTTGTCTACCAAGAGAAAGTAAACTTTTCTTGCCCCCTCCCCCCCCCCAACCATTTTGGAACTGAATCACCATCTTAAACCTTGCGATGTTCTATCAATCCCCTGTAAAAAAAATGATGTTTAGCCCCCCCCCCCCCGAAAATAATTTCTGGATACGTGCCTGCATCTGAGAATTTCCTGTTTTGATAGTATCTAGGAATTTCTTTACGAAACATTAACCTTGAACATTTATCTAGCTGTTGAATTTCCTATAATAGTAAGTTACTAGTATATCGTCCCCTTGTCCTGAATATTAACATATTTTTACATGTATTATACTCTGGTGGCTGCTGTATTTCGAGTGATTACAAAACTTCTGTAGGCAATTGGAACTTTTCATGCGTTGTACTCGTCAATAATAACTAGACCTCGGATTTTTAGGTTCTAAAAAGTGTGTTTTTAGGTTCCTAAAATAGACTCTAAAAGAGATTCAAAAATCTCTAAAATAGGTTCTAAAAATCCTATAATGGGTCCTAAAAATCTTAAGTCAGGCTCGAGAAACCCTGAAGTAGGATGAAAAAACTTAAAATAGTTCAAAATTCCTGAAAAATACTGATTAGGTATAGTCACCGGCAATGAAAATGGGACACCTATATCCAGAAATACGCACTATCTTGCATAACGTTATGTGTGTTGCCTAACCCTACGGCGATGGCAGAAGTTACCATTGGAAATTTCCTATTAAAATCCACTCTTCGTCATATACATTAGGCAACAACCGTTTTTCATGTTATCCACAGTCAAACTCCGCACAACAAACACATAGTGAGTGGTGCAATCTTCAATGCTGAAATGTTAGTTTGCTAGGTGTGACTGCCATAAAGCACCGAAGTGACGCGAAAGTGAGCAAGACCACACACATCAGAAATTTGCACTTTGGACTGTACAGGTAACAGTGGCACCAGACATTCTGCTTTGGAAAATCACCATGGACTTGGAGGAAGGGAAAACGACAGAGTACGTTTCAAACACGTTCAATGAATCGTTTCGTGCAAATGCCTGCGTGTGACATAAAATTCTGTAAAACCTTTTTGAAATATATAAAAACCTAAAAAAGGCTTGATTTAGGCGCATAAACCTAAAATAGGTTCTAACAAGCAAAATAGTTTTTTAGGCACTATAAGACTTCATCAGTTTTTTTTTAACGAAACGCTGACATAACTTATTATTTCTTACATACCTGTAAAGGTAAAAATTGGTTAAAAACGTAAAATCCGAGGTCTAATAATAACATACTTTTAATATGCTTTTAACTTCAGGAAGCAGAAGTTTTGACCTTCAATAGAACCACGCGTTGTCGTGTCTCACAAAGGGCAAATTGTCCGACATTGACGATAACAAATTTATTTGTTATATGATAGTTTCAGCCAAAGCTATGGTCAGCGTCTTATGGAATTGCAGGCTATCTCTTGTTGTGGCCTTTCTCCTTATCTTATTAATGCATTTTTCAATTTTACTGATAGTATGCTTCAAGTAAGAAGAATGTACTACGAAGCAAAGTACTGAATGATAGAAACTTTCATGTAGTCAGAATTGAAGGCTAACACGAGAGGAGAAAATTAACCTAGAAATTGCGAATGTTTCAAACAATTTCAAACAACAATTAACGGATCAGTTGCAAAGTTAAAGTTTGTTTTAGGTGCATGTTATGTTCACATAAACTAATCGGGACTGAATCTACAGTTAAAGTGGAAACCTGATTCGACACCTCTTGCAAACTTAAAGAAAAGTGGCAAGAGTTTCCATAAGGACCATAGAGTAACCATTTCAGATGGAGATCACACCTTTTACATCGATGGGACCGGTAAATGTTGACATAGCTGAGGGATGTATGTCACTCGAGCAGGTGAATACATAGAGGATGTATATAGATGTGCAACATATTAACTTCTTGTAGTCAGGGGAATGTTTTTTGATCGCCGTCTCTGTGTGTGTGTGTCGACGGGGGGATAATTGCGATTTCCCTATTTTATTCGAGTCAAAAATCCTGATGAAACTGAATGCAAACTATTGGCAAACCCCAAGAGCATGGTGAGGTAAATTTTGGTGATGTCGAGAGAGCCAAATTTAATCAGATCCACTCCTCTCGCCTTCCCGTCTCTATACCATAAGATCTTTCAAGATCTTTCAAGTGAGAGTACCGTACAGAAAATAACTGGGCGCTAGTGTACTTTTCTCCCTTCAGAAACTGTAATTGAGTCTGTCTACCATCTTTTGTCAGTATGAAAAGTCAACAAAAGAAGAGATCATTGAAGACTACAACGTTGAATATCAGGACACACTTGTAAACGGGGAAGTCGGAAAACTTGAAAGTGGAAATGAGAAGAAACAAAGTAGACATTATGGACATTTAAGAAGTGAGATAGGAACAAAGTGGTGAGCTGCAAAGTGAATAATTCAATTTTTTTTCTTTCTGGATGTTTCCATCAGCTGGTTCCAGAAATAGTGGTCTCTTCCTTTGGAAAATACACCAATAAAGGTTTGGAAACAATACGTCTTTTTAAAACATAACTCCATGGCTCAACATCCCTCTAAAGGCCAGGGCCTCACAAGCGACTTTTTTTTTTTGGGTGACAACGTGATTAAGGCATCGAATCCAATCCCCGTTGTTCTCTGGCTTTCGAGACTGCAGCCCGCTACCAATTTTCAAGTATATCCCCAATTATCCTCACAATGCTGGGTCAAGATCGAAATTTTGGGGTCTCTCTTCGGGAATTGAACCCGGGACCGATCGCACCAAAGCGTCAGCACTACCCGTTTGGCTACACAGGAGCGCTCATTCTCTATTTATTTAGAATAATTTTTTCTTCGAAAATTCACCGAAAAACATTGCAATGTAAAAAAATAGTTGTGTTGGAATCAGGATAACGGATATCGGGATTTCAAATTATCCGACATCGGGTTCGGATGCAACGGACAATCCAGATATCCGGATAATCCGAATATCCTGGTAGTACAGATATCCCGATAATGCGAATATCCGTATAGTACAGATTTGATGAAGAGAAAATCCGTACACTGAAATAAGAACTAGATGAATAAAAGAACATGTGTGATAGCCCATAAAGTGTCTCCACGATAAAACTGTCCGGATAGTGCAGACATTCGGATATCCTGGCATTTTGGATAATCCGAATATCGGATATCCGGATAATTAAGGTAATTCGAATATCCTGATAATTCGGATAATCGAATATCAGAATATCCGATATCCGGGTATTTGAAATTTGGATATAAGATTATCGGATATCCGGATAAATTTTATCCGGATTTGACCATCGGGTCATCCCACATCAAATCAACGCAAAAACTATGATTTTGTCACCCACCATCTCCGATTTCGATGAAATTTGGTATACACTCTTCCTTTCTGGTTGAAAGAAACACACTAATTTTTTTTCACTCTGTCTCAAACGGTTTTCATTTTACAGCACTTTGAAATGTCATTAAATCAGTGTTGTCTGTCACTCTTGAGACCCTTGACACAAGATACGCTTCCTTACATTTTATTTCTTTTCTCCTTAACCAATGATCAGATCTCTTTGAAATTTTATACAAAGTTCAATGAAATAATGAGTATTTCAGAAAAAATACATCAGCACTCAAAATTTTTTACAAATTGCTATAAAAAGACTAATAATGGACTTGTAGCCTAATTTTTGTGGTGGGAAAACTAGGCTACGAAAATCTGAATTTTCATCATGTGGGTATGATGGAATCAAAAGCTTTTGTTGAAAATCATTGCAAAGACATTCTCTCTCTCTCTCTCTCTCTACAAAAAATAAAAGTTTTGGTTTTTTACTTCTTCTAACGAGAATATTACGTTTTTTGGACATTGCCTAAAATTTCACGGTCAATCTGTACCAAATGGTCCAGCTCGAACATTTTTAAAATTTTTCCTTTGTTTGTCGTTGTAACCCCTGTGCAAGGGTAGTTCAAAACAGGCATTATTTTTCTAAAACTAGACTTCGTTTGAAAATGGCTGGCATTTTTGTTTCATGACTTGCAACATTTTTGGCCTATGCATACAGTTGCGATAATTATGATAACTCAGCTAAGAAAAAATATAGAAATCTTGGGTAAGAAACATTGTTTTCAGTACATTTCAGGCTACATTTTATGTTCCGTATCTTTTTTCACCACATATAATGCAAATGGCTGAAAATTAATGTCAAAACTGACTGATATTCAATTTTGAAGGGAAATCAATGTACAGGATATATTTTTTTTAGTAGGTAAGCAATGAAATATCAGAGCTACAATTCTTTTTAGAGGAAACCCTGAAATTTTAGGCAATGTCCAAGAAACGTAAAATTCTCGTAAGAAGTAATAAAAAAAAATATTAAAAAATTGTCTTTGCAATGATTTTCAACATCAAAAGCTTTTGGTTCCATCATACCCACATGATGAAAATTCAGATTTTAGTCGTAACCTAGTTTTCCCACCACAAAAATTAGGCTACATGTCCATTATTAGTCTTTTTATAGGAATTTGTAAAATTATTTGAGTGCTGATGTATTTTTTTATGAAATACTCATTATTTTATTGAACTTTGTATAAAATTTCAAAGAGATCTGATCATTGGTAAAGGAGAAAATAAATAAAATGTAAGCAAAGGAATCTTGTGTCGAGTGTCTCAAGAGTGACAGACAACATTGATTTAATGACATTTCAAAGTGCTGTAAAATGAAAACCGTTTGAGTGAGAGTGAAAAAAATTAAGGGGTTTCTTTCAACTATAAAAGAAGAGTGTATACCAAATTTAATCGAAATCGGATTTGGTGGGTGACACATGATCTCGTTGAAATGGGGTGGAATTCATCCCTAGTTGAAACTTCGTCAATTCCGCTTACATTTTGATTTGGGTGTTAAAACGTATCACCCATTGACCATTGTCTAATAAATTGGTAAAACATGAAGTCGACACTGCTGCAAATAACAATTTTCAAAATTCGTGTTTCAAACAAAATGAGTTCGAAGAGGAGAGTAAATTGCCCAGTCCTCTCGAAGCCAGATACTTTTTTGAAGGATTGAATTTTTTTCGTAGGAAATAAAATTCAGGTGTGAGCACTGCCTTTCCCTGGAAGGGAATGGGTTGCGGACATCATTCATTAAGCTTCCTCGACAGGCTAATAGTTACAAATTTTGGCTCGTAATCAAAGAATCTCCGCATCTATTTCCGGTAAGGCATTGGAAAGTGGGTCGCTTCCGACCTAAATACTATAAATTCCGTTCTATGAATGCAACAAACAGAGCTTAAATTTCAATATGAACACAAAAAAAGGGGAAGCAGTGATAACGCAGTGAGGGTTTTGTGGAGAAAAAATTCACACACAGACATTATTTATACAATTTAAAAACCTTATATACTGGAACCGATGTATGTAATTATTATCTCCTTCTTCCGTCGTTAATAATAAAAATATCTGATAAAATATCTTGCGTTTCTGTGTCAAGCGGGAAAAATCTCTGAGTTGGAGGGAATGACACAAATTAATGTTCCCTTTTTGCTTAGATATTGATACATACCAAATTTCTATAGCCGAGAGAATATATTCAACAACTCTTGTATACGTTTACCATAATACATAATCTAAAGTTATAGTTATTTTGAATACTTTGGGTGTTGTTATGCTAATATATATATATATATATATATATATATATATATATATATATATATATATATATATATATATATATACACGTGCTAGCTAAGAAAATCAATTTATGGAAAAGTATTCCAAATAGCTAAGCTAATATAATGTATTACAAATATCTCCTATATTACCATTTTGGTACAATGAAGTAGTAGTACTATATTGCAACTACACCTCATTCATTTCATTAATTTTTACAGTGCACAATGAATGAGACTGCCAAAATTCAAACCTATTCAATAGTTAAAGAAAATTATACAAAAGCAATTGGTTCATTAAGCATGTTATCTCATTCTAGATAAACATAATTTGTGAGTAAGTTTATTTTTTTTTCTTTTGTTGCAAATACTATGCACTGATTTGCCAATATATATCTGCATACAACAAACCTACAGTTTGCAAAGGGGGGAGGGGGGAGATTAGAGCATTTCCGCATGAACTTCACAATAAGGTTTTTAGAAGTTTCCGTGTAATGTAAAGTACCATACATTTTAAAATTCTTGCCACAATCGAGTTATATGTTACCGTAAGAGGGGTGATCCGAAGTGTTCGCCATAAGCTTTAAGAAATCAATTCAGGAAAGTCAAATTATTTTTATCCAATCTCCTTTACTTTTCTTCTAAATAAACATACTCGAGTGTTGATTAAATATTCACACAAGCTGTATGGAAGACTCTCAGGGATTGGTCCACAGCTTATTAAAATATTATTACTTGCAGTAAAATAGCGAACAACAAGCTCTGTTTTCATCTTCAGGCAAGAATAGGATCATAATCAATAGAATAGAGAGGGGTTCAACTAGTTAGAAATTTTAGAATGGTATAAAATGGATATTAGAGGAAAGCAACATGTACTAGAGAGTCAAATGAAAACCTAAAAAGTCCAATAAAAATTGTAGGGCAGACTGTATATAGCTCAAATTTACATGAGGTATCAACTGTTATTTACAAAACGACTAAACAACACTAATCAAGTGAGCTTCAAAACGCCATTTTTGTCATTTTAAAGATGGCGGCTCCTGTACACACTTGCACCAGTGAAGAGGAGTAGTATCTTGTCCTCGGCCAGCCTAAAACTTACAGAAATTTCTCGGCAAATTAAAACTCATTATCTCTGTGCATGCTTACCACAGCAGCAAGTTTACGAATGGAGGAGAAAGTTCTACAATGGCCTCAGTTCGAAGGCAGATGTGTGGAAAGGCCTTCGAAGTGGCTCGTAACTGACTGCACGTGGACCCCAAAGACTTATTCTTCTTAAGGTATACATGCACTAACTCAATGTTGAAAATATATGTAGATCAGCAATAGGTCTGTACTAAAATGCAGCAAACTTGTGCAATCCTACATACAGAAATCTGCTAGGTAAGAATGAAAAACAAATTAAGGTTTTCATTTGACTATCCCTTGTATTTTCCCAAGAGAAATGGTGAAGGGTCACAATTAATATACCCCCCCCCCAAAAAAAAAAACATGAGAATATCTTCATGTACATTTCCTTATTTGCTAGGGGGTTGGGCTATTCGATCGGAGGGGCTCGTTCCGTGTGCCCATCTAGCGCCGGCACTGGTCATTGGTGGTTAGCATATAGCATATACGATAAGGCATAGATATTTTAAACGCCTTTTATTTACTTCATATCAGCAGTGTTGTTGTTAACCTAGCGAAATTTGACAATTCGAAAATAGGTCGTTTACAGGACTTTTTCCAGGGAAGGGCATTGTTTTAATAAATGACGATGTCCGCTCTCAAAATAAAGCTTGAGCTGGCCCCCGTGGCGGAGTGGTTAGCATATGGCGCTACGACGCCGGGGTCCCGGGTTCGAATCCCGGTCTGGGCATGGATGTTTGTGAGTGTTCATTCATCAATTTCATCACATCATCACTCATCCCCATCTTCGCAAGTTAGCAAAAATTGGCACAAAAAGCGAAGTAAAACAAGCAATACAATCAATCAAAACAAACCTTGAAGTGTCGAATCTATTACAGTTGTACAATTTTAAATTACTTGTGCTTTACAACAATTAAAATTAATTGCCTTGCCATTGAGATAAAATTTCGTATTTCTGGCTTGACAGACCAGCCCCCTTTCGTATATCCAGGTACGCATTGGAACGTGAGAGTTTACAGGTGTTTCTGGGCAAGGATTCAGATTTTGAAAGACATTAAACGTAAACATTAAGGTTGACTTCCCCCTCCAATGAGATCTATCCTCGAAAGGGAATAACTGTCAGCCTAATCAAGGTGATCTGTATATTTCGTGAGCTTTGAACAGATGTTCTGTCAGTGGGTCATGTGTCATTCACCTTTCGCCGAGAACAAAGGCTGCCAGCCCGCAACTGTTAAATGAGGAAAGCTGCTTCCCATCGGATTTCGATATTAGACTACCAAAAAGGGGCATCCACTCCCACGCAGGCAACGAATTTATACGAGGACCAAAAATAGTTTCCCTCAAAGATCTTCTTCCCCTTATCTATAAAATCGTATTTATAAGCAGCAGGGTTAATCGAGAATTTTCAGTTAGAGGAAGGAAGTTCGATTTCTGGAGAGGACTAAAGGTCAGTGTAAAGCGGAAGTGACAATAAATATTACCTTTGTCAAAAATTTAAAACGGTGTTGGGAAACTTTGTGTTTGGTGCTAGGTGAGTGTTGGGGGTGTGAGGACAACACAAGTAAACTTCGAATTGAATAAAATGTAGATTGCGATGGAGGAGCTGAATTCTAAATTTCCTTAAAAGCACGTAAAGAAATTTGAAGAAATGAGAATGACTCGTCGAATAATATGTCAAAAGTAAAAAATCGTCTTATTCTTGTTAAAAAAAACAACTTGTAATTGTGAGCGCTACCTAGTAAAAACCAAATAAATTGCTTTAATTCGACGATCATGACAGCTCATTCTCAGAAACTAAATATCGAAAAAAAGAAGAAATTACGGACGATTGAATGAACGAATTAGGTTATTTCACGTCGCTTTCTGCCACCTTTGGCTAATTATGACGATGGGGATGAATGATGATGAGATGTATGAAGGGAGAATCACAAACATATGAACGCCACATATGGCTGGAGATCCAGGCGCCAGAAACTCGTTAGTTTGAAAAATGCAGTCTAGAAATGTACTACGTGGAAGTGAGGTGATCTATCAAATTACAAAATCAATGCGATGCAACATAAGTTAATTGGATGGACCCTCTGCAATTAACTACTAGTTGCTCTGGGTATCTAGATTAACGATGGTAACAGAATAAGGATAATTCAGTTTTCTGCTGTCTACAAAGGCCGTAATATTGCTGTTATATCAGGGCATAATTACATGCAATAGTATTATAAAAATGAAAATTGAACCAAAGATTATACGGAATGTTTAATAAAGAACGTCCCTATTTATATAGACGGAATAAAATAAATTTTTCAAACAAAATCGAATTTCATATTATAGCTTCCTATTCTCCAGAAACGACGCCCAAAGGGACAAGATGGCTGTTCCTGAGCAGTCAATAACACACCTAGTAACCAAACAACTTTCATGTTCCTTACAGGTAGACAAATACAAAGTTTAAATAATATTGGTTAAAACTTTTTAAATTACACATTCTGTATGTTACTAATAACTCAGTAAACTAATATCTAAACAATGCCACGTAAATGGTATTTAACATTGATTGCATTATAAAGTTTATAAAATATACATTGTATTCTCTTCGTATCCATCCAAAGACAATCAGATAGAACTATGGATGCCTAACTGAACCACATATAAAACCTGCTTATTTTGATACATAGAAAATATTGTCCATTTACACAATTATTTCCTTTTTCTTGTAGACGTGGATTAGTATGCTGTCATCATAACCTAAATTTTAAACTATGCAATGGTACACAATTTTTAACAACTGTTTTTTCATTTGATCCAAAACCTAGAGGGTTAACGAGAGCTTCATACGCTTAACGATGTAAAATTCGTTACGTAGTTACGTTTCAGAAAACTCTAAATAATAGGCTATTTCTTTTAATTTATTTTCAAAGCGCTGAGGTTTAAATTTTGTTTATTTTCTGATGGAATTACGCGGCAAGAGAAGCTTCAACCAAAGAAGAAGTCCATACATAAGCTATTTGAAGATTTCATCTTTTTTATACGCTTCAGTACACTACTTTTGAAGAATAACACAAAACTCCATTAATACGAATAATTAATAATATTTGTATCTTTGAATGTTACTACCAAGAAAGGGATCCTTCCAGTTGTATAACTCCCCACAATGTAGTAATTTGCACATTAGAAAATCAAGATTTTTTTTAATAAAGAAAGAGAGAAAGAGCCAAAAAGAAAGGTATCCCAATTCATGTCTCAATTAATTAAAGATATATTTGTATATTTGTGCTGTTTATATCGACCCTCTTTAGCGTGACATAAGCTCAATGTAACCCGTGTATAAACTTTAAAAATGGCATCATAACAATCTTCTTAAATGCATTATAAATGGATCAGAAATATTCACTTCCACCCAATTATACGTGTTTTTGCGATAGTAGGTTGTTGCCTTTGATGTTGTTTTTCTAAACCTGAAGATCTGCTTAAGATGCCTGAGATACGGTTTCTTGTGACTTTCCGTTTCTGCAAATATATTCTGAAAAAAGAGCTGAATCCTCGATGTTGTGCTGAACTTTGAGAAAACTTGAATGGTACGTTGGCCTTCATATTTATTCAGAGGAAGTCCTCATTATACTTTTCCAAAGGCATTACAATCCTCGTGGATGTAATCGCTTGAGGAGGACATCCCTGCATTAATGCTCGATTTTGCACATATTCCGTTGCACGTCATCATTGTATATAATGGACAGAGGGTTAAGAAGTCCATCACCAGAATATCTATGACTTTTGCTTGTAGACTTTCTGAAAATGAATGCTGTGGAAGCCAATTGCCTCCTGGGAGATCGATTACCTCAATGGAGTAGTGTTAACGTCGTAGCCTTGTAAGGGGTCCCTGGTTCGCTGTCCGATAGGTTCATTGATTTGGTTTCTTTTACTTCGCTTTTCCGCTACTTTTGGCTAATCTAGAAGATGAGACGACATTGATGAAGGGACACACACAAAGAAAACCCATGCCCAGGCCGAGATTCAACCCGGGACCCCTGGGTTGAGACTGTCCTATTCTCAAACTATGATGTTCAAAGCTAATGTTATTTATGTTATTAATGTTATATTTAACTTATGCATGTTTGTTTTTATTGTTATATTGCTCTCATCGTGCTGTATAAAAGACTGTATCTAAAAGGAAAAGGAAGAAAACAAATTCTTGTAACCATAGCAACGAGAAAATAATAAGTACTAAAAATGGTGATGGAAGTGGTGAGATTTCCTGTGTCTGTATTGAATTTATTTCAAATATAACGATTATCGTTAATTACGCAATTTTATTTGCATTGGTAATCGTTCTGCAAGTTTAAGCGCAGAGGCGGTTATCAGCGTCCTAGCGCAATACGCTAACCACTCCGTCACGAAGCTCGGCACGATATCCGTGCAATCTGTGCATGAAGTGGACTTAAAGCAAACATTTGAACTCAATTGGGTAGTGGTACCCGACGTCGCGATGAGCAATGGGTAATTCTGTCGATTTCAGCGTGATTGTATAATAGTTACTATCCTCGTTTAATAGAAATTAGTCTTCAAAACTTTAATTTGTATTATTATAATGTTTTGCCCAGTGTGCGAATCAATGGGGGAATTCCCGGGATTTCCTCCTACCACAAAATATATATATATATATCCGTTGCAAAAGACAATGTTTTTTTATCCGTGGCAGGGACGTTTTTATCTCCTCAAAGAAAATGGAATTGAATGTATGTAGTATACCATTTCTTGACTATGTAACAAACAGAACTGAAAAATCATTCGTGTCCATTAAGAGCCAAGTTATGAAAGATTTCCTTGTTGAAGAGTATGTAGCCTTGTAAATTAAAAAAACAACAACACCATTTTGCAACTGAACAACTCACCGAGTCTACCTACAGCAGGCTATTTTCCACTAAAGTTTTCATGGCATACTGCTGATAATTTTACATGTATTAAAGTTCACAAGAAACTTGTAAGTAAGTTGGCAATAAAAATTTGGTCAAGTCGGTTTGTGTATGAGCTTCGACTTTTCTAGAATGTAAATAAATGTACTAAGTGTTTCTAAATTACGTTTAAATGTTATCATAAGATTTAATGGCCTAGGTTATAACCAATGTTCTAAGGTATTCAGAACCGCCAGGCAATAACCGACTGGGAACAACATATAGCCTACAAATTTGCATACCCCCCCCCAAAAGAAACTCCCTCTCGAAATGAAATCACAAATACGTCACTGAGTGGGCACTCCCTCCTCCTCCCTAAAGCAAAAAGCTTAATTTGCACAGTCTCTCTATTCTACCTCTTTAGGTGAAAAGTAATGGTGACAAAATTAATGAAAAGAACACCAATACTCAGACCAGAAACAGAAACTGAAACATTTCTCTGTCTAGAAATGTTCAAGGCTCAATTTTTTTGTTGTACAAGATCATCTACACTTTGATAGGTCGTAGCCACAAAATTTTACAGTTTTTAATAAATTTTGTCACACTCTACTTTCGCTTTAGACTTCCAACTGAAGGGATATTAGCTTATATTTGCCGTAAAATCTTTATTTGCATGTGTTCTATTGTTCTGAAACGTGAGCAAGGACTTCAGTTGCTTGTTACGTAATAATAGCCCTGTATGTTTCTCAGAGGTAAAAAACGTGCATTTGTATACGACCTGTCAAACAAATGCTAGACAACTATGATAAAGACAACGTATGTTTACTTTCATTAATTATCCACGTTTATAATGATAATCTAAGCAAAATTCAACGTCAGAATAAGTCCCGCATAATTAAATTGATTCCACCATGTGTAAGCAATTATTTTCAGTGCCAGATGTTCAACATTACAAAGTTTAACAACTGGTTACTGGTATACAAGGAATTTTGCTTTGCTTTGCATTTGCATCTGTATGTCAGACTGTATTTCCTTTTACTTAAGCCTGAATCACACGGAACTCGATATCCAGTAGGAATGTCCAAGTTGGCGCTACTCATTTGCTAGTTTTCACCTCACACGATACTTGTTACTGTACTTGTCGATAGTATTTTCTTCCCATAAGACATTACGCAGAGCGGACAATCACTGTAAAGACGAGCAATTTGAAGAATGATGTAGGAGAATTACTGCTTTGTGCTTTTGTGTTTTTGTGAACTTAAAACACCAAATCAATCAATTGTATCTCACAACTTGTAGTACAAAAACATGTGCTTCATTTCTTGTAAATTTACGTCCT
The DNA here is from genome assembly GCF_977018435.1 of Lepisma saccharinum. Classification (NCBI taxonomy): domain Eukaryota; kingdom Metazoa; phylum Arthropoda; class Insecta; order Zygentoma; family Lepismatidae; genus Lepisma; species Lepisma saccharinum. Next base: position 36,837,869 of record NC_139242.1, on the reverse strand, counting down.
AATAGCCGCACCATTTGCCTCATAAACAATGACTGAACAGCACTGTCCATTGTAAATCGATACATAGGTTCTAAGCGGGAAGAACTGTTACACAAGAAGAGTAATTTCATGTGCCCTTTCTGGAATTATATTTCTCAATTTTACCAGAATATGTTATTCACAAAATTTATAATTACAATAAGTTTATGTCACTTGAGTTTACAAAAGTTTCCTCGTGACATGGTAAAAGTTACTAAAGAGATTATTGAGTGCCCTTGACTCATCTACAGGAAACTTGACAGTTTCGTTTAGATTTCCAAATATGTGTTTGTAATCTTCTTGTTTTATGCCGCGTAGCTTTTACGCTACCATAACAAATACGCTTCATTCGAGGTCACAAAATATATCTTATTAACACTAAACTTTTTCTTTCACTACACCAATTAGACTGGTAAACACACTCTTATTGCCAACGCAATTAAAGTCATTTTAGGGCATCTTTGTCATTGTGATTTCGAATATAATATAAGTTTTTCTAAATTGGCTCTAGTTTTTGAGTAATGGCTGTCCTTCAAAAAAACATGAAAAATTATGAAATCTCATTGTTAATCACTCTTAATAATCAGAAAAACGTTGTTTCTGAGATTTTCTTGTGTGCAGGGTGTCGGAACAATCACGTTGAAAATCCCAGCAATAGTCTGCCACACTAGCGACGATTGGGTACCAAAACGGGGGCTGGTACAAGGACAGTTTAGTCTTCCTTGGTAGACATGGCTCATCATTAAGAGACCATAGTGCGGAGGCAAAAAGTGGGTGGGAAATGTCCTCCACACCCCACCCAATCGCCACCATTGATCTGATACCTCGTATCTGTCCCATCTGCTTTGAAATATTTCCTCCATCATATCCTATATATATTGGTGGGACCTCTCCCCTTGTTTTCCATTAAAATCACCAAGATTATCTGGAAAACTGTCAAAGTCGATTTGGAGGAAATTTATCTTTATGCTCATATTAATTACAAAATATCTGAAATTTGTGAGCAAGTTTTACACCAGTTCTTCATAGTTTTGTGTTTGTGATTGCCGAAGAAGTTCTTGACAACTCAGACAGAACTGAATCATGTAGAAGCTTCAATATCACTCTTAAAATTTGAGAAATTTGAATCATTAATGAGTCTGCGAGTTTGAGGCCCATCAAAGATCCCAGTTTTTAGTTTCTCAATACTCAGTCCATGGAAGGATCTACAGATATAATGAAACACTCACCACCTTTATCCAAGACAACAAACTACTTCAATATGCAAGATATGCTTCCTTTACATAGTCAGAGACTGTTTTCTTTGTTTCTGCACAGAATATTCACCACAAATGCAGCACAATCCATCAGAATCATTTACGCGGCCTGCTCGTGAAGAACGCATGTTTCATTCCTCTCAAATATGAAAATAAAAATAAAACAAATAAAGAAAAACGAACTTTTAATAAATATATTCTGTGCAATGGGTGGACTACAGAAATATTTTATATTCTAATATAAAAGCTATGCCCTATTTCATGTCAACACCTAGGGCCTCCCCGATGGCGCAGTGGTAGCGTCGTCGCCTTGTAATCAAGGGGTCCCAGGTTCGATACCCGGTGGAGGCACATAGTGATTCGGATACTACTTTAAACTGTAGGTCCAGTCCCGATTAGCCTTACTGTGCATAAAGTGGACTTAAAACAGAAAATCAATCAATCAATGTCAACACCTATAGCTCTTATTGAGATAAACTTAAAATCGAAGTATATCAAGTATCTCACGAACTATAGCCAACTTGGCAAAACTGTTGTTCATTTTGGATTCAGCACAACCAAGATATCATAAATTCGTTCAAAAATCTTTGGCAACTATTTTTTTTTCCAGACCAGTGGTATTATTGGCGGTTAATTTCATAATTTCTGATTTTCTTTATGATTACGCCGCATCTTACTTTATTCACAAGGAAAGTGAAGTCTAACACCTGTACATAATTTGATCACAACAACTATACGGCCACTTTTGCCTTGGCACGGTTGCTTGAGGACACATGCTTGTTCAGTGTGCACACACGTGTGTAGCATGGGGTTCAAACAGGATTTTTCATTCGGTGAATGTAAGTTCGTTCGCTTTTTAGGGGGTGTAAGGATAAATTTAGACCCAAAATGACATAAATTGGGCCTTTATGAGAATATTTAGGGGTTTTTGAGGACATTTTGGGCATCAGATGGATGGCACATACTCTCCGCTCACAGAAATTGTTGACATGACTTCGCATTTCATTCGCCTCAACATACGCCGATCTATTTTCAGTTTCCGCTGCTCTAACCCTTATTCAATACTTGTTGGCAGTAAGTATAAAAAAGTTGTAATCCACGAAAAAAACAATTGCACCGTAAAAAAGCGTAATCCAGTGACCTGCAGAATGTGTTTCGGTGCTCCCTTCTTGACACGTGCCAAAAAGAGTGGGATGAGGCAACGGGGATCAAGCATGGTGCACGAGAAAAGATAATTTTAACTCGACATCGTATCGGACACAGTCGTCTCACACATTCTCATTTGCTTCAAGGGCTAGACCCCCCCTGTGCCGTACCTCTAGCATTGTTTTAAATGTTCTGCACTTTCTTCTCGAATGTTGGCAGACGATGGCACTGTTTTTAGATTTATGAGAAGAGTGGGTCTTTTCCAATGTATCTGAGGAATTTTCTAATGCATCTTTACCTTTTGAATATGTTTTTTATGTCCTGTGCAGGTCCCTTCACAACCTTGCACTTGAAACCTTCCTCTTGTTAGGATTTTAGGAAAGGGACTCCTCCATATACGTTGAAGGATGTAAGATGACCATATGACCAAGTATACAGCAAAAATTACTATTTATTTTATGTATTTATTTTACATCCACTCTAGATTAGTTAGATACCATCGAAAAAATCAATGAAGGCATGCAAGTAAAACAAAAACAGAAGTCCGACAACTTAAAATTTTCCTGTAATTTCTATATTTTTCATAGAATTTTCCTTTTTACCTAAAATTGGACATGGTTCCCTTCACGTAGCAATGATGCCTATGTCAGGCGCGGCACAGAAAGCAGGAAGGAACCATCCGTTTTCTTCCGTCAACTCTATTTCTAGACACGCCATTTGGTCTTAAATTGCCACTCGCATCGGCTCTCTCGGCCTCGGGGGGGAAACCAAGTTGTCAGAAGAGTGCGATGGAGAACGAGAAGTGGTGTTCAGTCACCAGCAAAAAAAAAAAAAAAAAAAAAAAACAGATCCTGAAATACTTCCTTCCATACAAGGCGTTATGTATGTTGCCTAACTTTACGGCGATAAGTGGATTTTAATAACAAATTTTCAATGGCAAGTTCTGCTACCGCCGTAGAGTTAGGCAACACACATAACGGCTTGCAAGGAAGGAAGTATTTTAGGATTTAAGTGTCCCATTTTTATTGCCGGTGACTGTACATAATCCAGTCATAAATTCTGGTTTGAAATCTTGTTTTAATAGTTTGCATACTATATAACGAGCGATTTCCTATATATTAAAGCTAAAATGTATATAAATATAATGTTTGCTATCTGTAAACGTGGTAACATGGAGAATACGCCACTTAGACGCACCCAAAAATTTTTAATTCATCCTTCATCCAAATAAAGCGGCAAGTGATTGTGAACTACCATAAACGTTTCTTGGCCGCACTGTGTTTTTGGGGGTCTAGTGAGAGGTACATCCAGCTGCTAACTCGTCGCGAAAATGGGTTGCTGACAGCCCTAAACCTGGCCGCCTAACCTAACAACGTAGGTATCATAGGCGTACGCACGGGGGTCAAGGGGGGGGGGATTTTCCCCCTAATCATGAACTTCCGGAAGTGACTTTTCCACGGGGCATATTACCCCGATAATAGTGTTGCTCCCTCAAAAAACACCACTTCAATTTGAAATTATTGTATTCCTGCATACCGATTATAATAATTAATGTAAATTACTGACCAAAATCAAATTATACGTGTGAAATATATACTTTTAGGTTGGCATTCGTTTCCTAAGGGTGAGGTGTGGTCATCCTTGCCCTCTTCCAGACGTCCATGCCCCTGTATTATATATTATAATACTTTCACAATGCACTTAAGTTGATTAGGAGGGTTAAGTTTGGTACTATCAGCATGTTTGAGAAACCAATTTTAGCGCGTTTATATGACAACTGAGAAGATCTGAAAGTAACGACAAACTTAATTGTTGACCTTTGAGGCCAGAACAAGAACCGGAGCGAGCAATGGAGAAGGCGAACACGCGCAGAAGCCCAGCACCTCGCGGATGATACGCAAAAATTTTCCTCGAGCGAATTGCATCAGCGGGAGAGAGAGGATATGCAAGCTGCATTGACCTAGGACGTTTACTGAACACCTGTTTGAAAACAGGATGCCATTCATCGCGAAGCACACAGGAAGCGTCAAGAGGCATCACTGCAATCGCTTTGACTCGCAAATCGGAAGAATTTGCTTCGCTTTGAATCGCAGATTTCCCCTTCAAATGGAACGCCCTCCATTTTTCTTGCCCCGCGTATCCAAATGCGGTGATCGTTTTTTGCGTACTCCCTGTTGGATTAAGGAGATTCCTCGCCTTGTCTTTCAAGACTTGTGTGATGAATAAAAAATCGCTCCTGAAAGATGTTAATCCAGAGATTTACTGCGCATGTTCAACATCGTACAAGCGATCGTGAAAGGTGAATGAATCGATCGATGGACAGGGTGATACAAAGAAAACAGACCACTATTTTGGACTGTAGTGATCGTAGAAAGTAGAGGCACAGGAGCGGGATGGGTACATTGTACCTCCCAATCTTTTGGAAGAGGATGCAGTACCTCCCTAAATCAGAGTGCGACATTCTGGGAGGACAGGGGTGATTTCCACCACCAAAAATTTCTGCAACTCCTCCGTGGCGGAGTGGTTAGCACACCGCGCCACGACTCCAGGGGACTCGGGTTCGAATCCCGGCCTGGACATGGGTGTTATTCGTGAGTGTCCGTTCAACAACTTCATCATATCATCACTCATCCCATCTTCGCGATTAGCCAAAAGTGGCAGAAAAGCGAAGTAAAATAAACCAAATCAATAAATCAGTCAAACCAGTAACAAAATATGCACAATAAAAGTAAAACAAGAATGCAAGACAAGTATAAATATGAAATCTAATTAATTTGTGTTAATAAAATGCAAAATTTAAACGAAAGCTTAAGCAAAATAAACTATTTTTCAATTTGTTGACATTTTGAAAAAGTTCATAAAGATATTAATTCGCCACTTTATAAATATCTGGTATATATAAAAGTAACACATACATTTCTTTGTAGTATATATTTAATAATATTTACTTTTATATGTAACAACATGTTAAATATGTATTTCTTATAACATTTTATATATATATATATATATATATATATATATATATATATATATATATATATATATATATATATATATATATATACACACACACATACACACACACACACATATGCATGCATATAATATTAATTATTATAAGAAATATATAGCCTATAAAGCTATGTGTGTGTGTGTGTGTGTAAATTAAAGTCTTCCTCCTCCACCAGTCTTCAATGATCCTGCCCTAAACTTTACTATCCAAATTGTACCCCTGGAACTCCCCCTAAATAATTTGACAAACGCAACACTCCGCCGTTGGATCTAATTGCAGTACACATATATTTTGTGTACATTATCATGGTCATTATCTTCATATCCATAAATATTTAAGTTATTGCATTACTGTATTGTCGATTTGGTTAGCTTACTCGATCTGTGATCTTGACAACTTTTGAATGGCTGTGAAAAGTAGTTTAAAATTAGTGCAAATCGACTAAAAAGATACCGTTTAGTTAAAGTAATAAGACTGTAAGTTAATATCACTTTATGTAAAAGGGGCACACTACATTTTGAGCAAATATCTATTGTAATATGTGGTAATGCTGGTGCTTCTTATAGACCCATTTCCCTGTTACCACCACTTTCTATCGCCTGTGAAAAAATAATAAAGGACCGACTTTACAAATTCACTTCTCCATATATAAATACAGCACAGCACGGCTTTTTACATGGCAGCTCCTGCTTAACTAACTTGAGCATAGTATTATCTGACGCTATCAACTGAGTATCTGAAAACTCTCAACTGGATGTAATATATATCTTGATTTCTCCAAAGTCTTCGGCTCTATAAACCACAACTACCTCCTACATAAATTATCTCATCATTTTAATATTCATGGGAAATTTCTCTCTCTGCTCAAACACTATCTCCGAAACAGACAACAAAAGGTTGTACTTTCCGGAACCTCTTCTTCATATCGAGGTGTATCTACTGGTGTTCTCCAAGGCAGTGTTCTTGGACCTCTTCTCTTCATCCTCTACCTTGATGATCTTCCAGAATATCTTTCTGACTCTTGTAAAAACCTTCTTTTGTTCGCCGATGAATGCCAAATGTACAGTAAAATATCAAATTTAAATGACTTGGCACTTTTGCAAAAGAACTTAGATTCCATAATAAAGTGGTGTGAAATATGGAACCTGAAACTTAATCCTCAGAAATGTACCATCATGACCTTCTCCTTAAAGAAAAATACATTTAATACGCAATATTTCATAGAAAACAATTGCGTTCAAAGCGTTGCCGCACAGATGGAAGAATTTGCCGTCATATTTGATGAGAAACTCTCCTTTTCTGACCATATCTCTGCAGTCACTAAGGGTTCCATGCGTATGCTAGGTCTCCTCTATCGTTTTACTGAAATAAACAACATGTATGCTCTCGGCACTTTTTACAAATCTTTCGTTTCACCAGAACTTGAATACTGTTCTCCGATCTGGTCTATGGCATGCTCCTCAAAATTAGATAGACTAAATTCTGTTCTAAATTTCTTCGTGGCCATTGTTCGTCACCGAATTCCATCCACAAAACATTTACAAAAGTCCATCCTTCTGAAAATGCTAAATATCCATACCCCTCATGATAGACACATAAGACCATATTTTCCTCCATACAATAACCAATGGGAACATAAGAAGCGATCGCCTTCTTCAAGAAATTCACTTTCGAGTACCGTCCCCCACCACAAGGAACACTCAGCTTTTCACATATCAGAAACCCAGATTAAGCCTAATACAGCGTTCTCTCTTCCACAGACTATCCGGCTAATACAACACTACCAAACTGAAGCAAGCCTTTTACTTGAACTTCAACGAAGCAGCCTAGTATTCACTTTACGAAATAGCAATTAGGATTTTGATAACTTCAATGAAACTCGGACGTCACTATTTAAAATGTCCATATATTTTATCACTTATTGATCTACTGTGTTTTTTTTTGTTGCTATGGTCAAAAATGTATATAGAAATGTATACATCGTAATTTTACATTATCAAGAATGTGATAATAATTAATTATACATCATATTAATGCAACAACGTTTTCCAAAATATAACAAAACAGAAATTGATAACATAGATATATCATCGTGATATTAAGCACAAAATTAAACAAAACATAATAAATGAAATAAATGTGAATCTTGGGTCAGTCACAATACGCACCCCTTCCGGGTGAAAATTTTCGACTTATTTCAAATATGCAAATATCGAAAATTTTACCAGATTTAATTACAAACTTATGAGCATTGCATTTTTAAGTTACAACTTGTAATCATCTCTTCATTTTATTAAACAATATATTTCAGTTCATTATGAATTCCGTGAATCAAACTTGACTGACAGATTTTGTATCGCACTTTGTTGTAATTCCATTCATTCAGTACACTAAACTAAAAACAATATTCTTGAATGGAAACAATTATTAACATAAATTATTACATCTCAAATTGTATTTATAGCTTCTCATTGTCCGATGTAATTCTCAAAATCTTCAAACCTTCTTACTTCACTTCTTCACTAAATCTTGGATAATTTCTTCAGCAATAGTAATTTATAGATGTAACTAATACACGACAATCAAGAAATGCAAAACACACACTTAGTTCATTCCGTATTCTATATCTTCTAAATCACTATCTCAGTTGGAAACTCCGTAATTTTTTTCAATATGGCTGGCTACCTGATTAAAAATTTCCTTGAACAAATACATCGAGTAGTCAATTGAGTTGCAAGTAATAAATTAATGCTGCGACTGTTTCTTCAAATATCATACTTATTTGCGCGCATATAAACTTGTTAGACGAAGATAATCATCACATCGTCAGGGCATCCATGGCCTTTCATAAAAGTATTGTCTACATTTATTCACGTACTTTGTAGACACATCAATTCTCAAATAAAATAATAACCATATGTAAGCTAGTAGATAATTCCATTTCCCATTCCTACTAGATACAATACATTGGCATAAATCAATTATTTATATGCAGAGTATATTATTCTCTGAACAAATTCTTAAACAATATCGCGCAGAAACAGAATGTACATTCACATTCTTACTTGCATGCAGCAACAATTCTCGTATTTTAGCACATGAGTAGCAATAGGAAGAAGTTCCAACATCATCAGTTACATTGAATATGCTTAGATTAAAATATTCCACCTTTCTTTGAATTAAAGTGCAAATAATTAATAAATACATTTCTTGATGTCGTTTTAAGCAAAACTTTGCCCGTGTATATAAAAAAATTTGCTTGAAGTAAATCATCTCAACCTTTTAATTTAACATCTCACGGGAACTTGTGTTAAAGGTAAAGAATCTTGTACTTGATTTATTTGCGAAGTATTTTGTTCACGATTAGCCATTCTTGTAGAATCAGAATTAGTTTGTGATACTAAACCTGCTGCTTCAGGTTGATAATTTAATGGATTTGAATTTGCAGAAAAACACTGATATGGCATTGTATTATTATTAGCACTGCGATTTTCATTCCTGTAATAGAATCGCGATTGATTATTTTGTTCAGAGTTCTTAAAAACCTTTGGAATATTTTCACGTTTGTTGTCTTCGTTAGGAAGAGCAACAAGCCCCTTTCTACTAAATTTTATTACATCTAACCTTCTTGACATGCTAGTCAGTTGATCTACTGAATGAATTTCGTGACAAGTAATGTGATTGGCAATATTATCAGGTAACTGGCTAAGTATTAACTGTACAGTGGGATCCATGAGTATTACCCTGCAAATTGTCCATCACTATGTTCACGCACTTTATTTGACCTAATAAGAGCTTCAAGAATTAAAAGAAAACTCAAAACAAGCTGTTGACAACTTCTGCAACATCATACATAAAAATCCATCGCTTGAAAACATATAGGATGTAAGAGAAATTTTAATGAAAATAGTCATGGACAATTTGCACGATAATACTCATGGATCCCACTGTACAACATCTATATCTTGAGGATTTTCAACCAAATTGTAATAACTGGAGTGAGATTTTAAAGCAAAAGTCTCTAAACTGCCATGTACACTGGGATCGTATTTGCGATTCCTCAATACGGAGAGTTGTGATTGGATAACTTCCGAAGAAGCAAACTGATTAATGAATTCTTGTACAAACTGATCATAAGAATAAAAATAATATTTATGAGTCCGAAACCAATAACCAGCTCTCCCAATGAAGCATTGTTGAAACTTTGTAGTTTCATATCTGTTGGCACTCCTACAACATTTAATATGTTATCCAGCTCTTCCATATATTCTTTCTCTGATTGTTGCTCTATTTTGCCCGAGAACTTAGGCAATTGAGATAATTCACTTAATTTTAAACGTCCACTTCTTACATTTCCTTCTCCATTGCATGTTTTTCTAGTTATAGGATGATCATTTCTTCTTCTCAAATTATACGGTCGATTACAGCAAATATAATTTGTTCCATTTAACCCTATGTTACTACAGTTATGCAATCTTGAACCATTTACAGAAGAATGATGATCATCGTGATTGTTCGAAACTGAACATGGTGCACTTGCATCACGATAGATATTACTAACACAATCATTTTGTGGGTTAGGTTCCGATATTTGTGGGTTAAAATCACACCACATACAAGGAGAATTAAAGCTTTGATCCAGATGACAATGCGAATTATTATGTACATTACTAACATTGTCATTATTCGTAGTAAACACTGAACTAGAAGTAGGATGTGCATTTGTACCAAACAATTGATAGCAAGCATCAGTGTAGTTATATTTCTCAGCACCTAACTCTCGTTTTTGGAATGGACCTTCTGCGTCGTCACTTCGGAATTTCTTTACGGAAGTTTCTTCAGAGCTAGATCTTACAGATTTATTATACTTGTGCTTCCAACGGACATGTTTACGAGCACGAGTGTTAGTAACATTCTTCTTACCGGAAACTGTTCTAGAAGAATCATCTGATACATCACTAGACGAAGTACTGAGTTCAACATCACGCTTGGATCTTCCATTCCGACATGTATTAGATTCTGTATTATCCACAACAATTGATTTTGTTCTACTTTTACTATTTGTAACAACAGAATTACGAGCATTAAAATTAACTTCGGTTAAATATTTGCCATCAGATTGAAGGTTTTCGCTACCTTGTTCCATACCTTCAATTCGGGAATTAAACTGTTGGAACTTTTCTGTACAATCAGAAATATGCTTATGTACATCAGCATTAACATCGCTTTTACTTTCTAAAATAGTGACTCTAAACATAAGATCAACAATGTTAGAAGAGCATTCATTACAATTTTATTTGATATTATCTAAACGTTGGTCATAATCAAGAACGTGTTCTTTCCATGATTCTTGCACATTTTCTTCAGATAGTTTGACATCAACATTGCGACATTTATTATCAAATACAGATTCAAGACGTGTAGTTGATTGTAAACACGCTGTTCCAACCGCATCTATCTTGTCCTTAAATTCAGACATTAAGATATTGAGCCGATTGTTAACATGGCTAATGTCATGATTAACAGCTTCAAACTTAACATCAAGCTGTGAAGATAACTGTGTATGTGCACTAGATAATTCAACTTGTTTTAAAGATATAACTTCGAACTTAACCTGAATATTTTCATTGGACAGATTTAATTCTGACCTAAGTTCTTGATTAGACTGTGCGAGTTCCTGATTAGACTGTTCAAACTGAGTCTTAAGTTCCTGATTAGGCTGTTCAAACTGAGTCTTAAGTTCCTGATTAGACTGTTCAAACTGAGTCTTAAGTTCCTGATTAGAACTTACAACAGCTAATTGTATGCTTCTAATGCTGTTTAGTATGTCATTTAAATTAGGATTTATACTTTCCAAATACACCGGCAATTGGTAAGGATCGTAACTGGAATCACATTTGTTACAACAGTATTTTTCCTTAGTGGTAGAATAAATTGCCCAATGTGTGACGGAAAGCTTCAAACATGAAACATGATACCACGAATGGCAATCAAAACATTGCACATAGCTACCTCAGGTCATTATCGAGCTTATCATAACAAATCACTCCTTCAATCTTACCTGACTGTACATCACAAATGTCACCATCGTGAGAATTACTACTATTTAAGTAGGTTCCTTCATATTCAACATTAGATTTTAGCCTACGTGAATGTCTAGGCTTCGTTTCTTTAGATTTACCTGCCATGATTGCACAGAATAATAATAAACTTAAGAAATAAAATATTTAGGGTCGCCAATTTTGTCTTCGCAACATGTTCAACAAATTGCAAATCCAAGACAAAATAAAATTTAAAAGTCTATAACTACCATTGCGCAAACTTCAAACCACGCATCAGAAGATTGTCCTTTTTTCTTGAATCCTGGCTGTAGGCGCCAAATTATTGAAGCAAGCCTTTTACTTGAACTTCAACGAAGCAGCCTAGTATTCACTTTACGAAATAGCAATTAGGATTTTGATAACTTCAATGAAACTCGGATGTCACTATTTAAAATGTCCATATATTTTATCACTTATTGATCTACTGTGGGTTTTTTTCGTTGCTATGGTCAAAAATGTATATAGAAATGTATATATCGTAATTTTACATTATCAAGAATGTGATAATAATTAATTATACATCATATTAATGCAACAACGTTTTCCAAAATATAATAAAACAGAAATTGATAACATAGATATATCATCGTGCGTATTAAGCACAAAATTAAACAATACATAATAAATGAAATAAATGTGAATCTTGGGTCAGTCACAATACCCAGTTGATATCTTTGAAAACCAGTCACGTTTTAAAAAGCTACTGTGTAACAACATGTAATCCATTTTATCTCATATGTATGTATGCACAAACGTGAAGTATGAAGGGAAAAATTATGTATTTTAGTTTGTTATTATTATTTATTATTACTTCCATTGTTATTTTTTGTTATTTCTATTGTTATTATATTCCAATGTAAAATGGCCAAAGCTGTATTTGGAATTCTGTGGTAAATAAATAAATAAATTCAGTTCAGTATATAATTAACAATACACAGCAATTAACCTTCACTTCCCAAAACGTTAAGGCCGGCTTCCTTGGCGGAGTGGTTAGCACATCGTGCTACGACGCCAGGGGTCTTGCGTTCGAATCCCAGCACCTAATTAATAAGAGAAAGTCAAAAGCGATTTTTCTTTAGAGAGTCTGAAACAATTCATGCATCAAGGTATTTGATTGATTGATTCGTTGGTGTTTAAAATCCACTTTATGCACAGTATGGCTAATTGGGACTGGACCTACAGTTTATAGTGAGATCCGAACCACTATGTGCCTCTACCGGGAATCGAACCCGGGACCCCTTGATTACAAGTCGTCGAGGCTACTACCACTGCGCCATCCGGGAAGCTCTCATTCGTCAAGAACACCATTGATAGTAAGCAGACACTGTATATAAAACAACAGTAAATAACAGAGTGTTGCAGGGAGAGGATTTTGCTCGAGCGACAAATAGTTCGCGAGGACGACGCTAGATAGCGTACGGAATTGAAAACTTCCTAGCTCGAGCTAATAACGCTTAAACAGGCAAAACGAGCTGTATACGCTCGAAGTCCCGTAGTACACGTATAACAGTAATTTTTCTCTGGTAGTGGACCCTCAAATATGGATCGTGAAGTGAAAGACGCAGTGAAATTGAAACTTTAGTAAACATAGTCATCACTTCCATGTTAATGTAGTTTAATCTGTCTTACCAATACGCAGTGATATATGAAAATCAAATAGGTGCTTGTGGGCTGAAGCTGTCACGGCGGATATTTTATACGTATACGCGTATGTGTCTACGATTATTGTCACTTTGAAATTATGTTCGAATGTATACGCTCGAGGGTTGGACACTCGAACGAGTACACGCGAGCGAAAGTGGTCCCGTGCAGGACTCTAGTAAATATTAAAAGTTTTAGTGACAGCACGAGTTCTCTTTTTGGGCCATTCTAGGAATGTTTCATTCTTCCCGTTCCAATTTTCAAAAAACGATTCAAGTAATTGTGTAAGTAGGTTTTTTTTATTCTACAGTATGTAACATTGTTATTCGTACACATAGAATTTCCGAGGGAAAAATGTCATATCTACTAGTAAATATAATCATTTTCATATGTACCTGGAAATTAATGTTAATGAAGATTTTACCAACAAATGTCAATAAAAATGTATGTTCAAAGTGTATAAACAGAGCATATAATTAGTGTGAAAAGAGAAAAACACGCTGTTTCATTCAACATTGTTATTCGTAAAGGCAAGAGTTTCAATTTTCCTCGCATACAGCGCCACCGCTATTCGGGCGATTTCGTGCAGTTTGCAACTTCGTAACAAGTTTGAACATGCAGGCGCGCTCCCCGTCAAGCGGAATGCTGGCGTAGGTATTATTGTAGGCCTATCGTCTATCTATCAGCGCGTTCGAAATGGACAAGGTGAAGGAACTTAGTTCCGATCTGAAGGATGTTATTATAAATTTGGCCCTTAGAGGTTATTCGTTAAGAAAAATTGGACAAACAGTCAATAAATCACACTCCACAGTTCAATACATAGTAAACAAATTTAGAGAGAAAGGTTCAACACAGAAAGTGCAAAGAAAACCAAAAGAGAGACGGTTGAATAAACGTGATGAACGCTTCATTTTAAAAAGAGTGCGAGAAAACACCCGACTAAGTGTTCCTCAGTTACGACCGTTAGTAGAAAATGTTGCTGGCAAGATGATGTCCGATCAAACTGTCCGACGTCCCTCGTGAAAGCATGGATATCATGGCAGAATACCACGAAAGAGGCCGTATGTAAATAAGGTGAATCGCAGGAATATACTTTCATTCGCGAAAGAGCACATCCACTAGGACCAGGAATTTTGGTATAGTGTCATATGGTCAGGCGAGTCCAAGATTAATATATACGGGTCAGATGTGATAAATAGGGTCTGGAGAAAATCAAATAAAGACAATGATCACATTAACACAGTTCCAACAGTTAAACACGGTGGTGGGTCATTAATGATTTGGGGCTGTATGTCGTCCAAAGGTGTTGGTACCATCCAGTTTATTGATGGTATCATGGATGCATATGTCTATTTGGACATATTGAAGAACAATGTAAAGCAGAGTGCCCAAAAAATGGACATCCCGCCTATCTACAGATTCCAACAAGACAATGACAGTAAGCATAAGGCGCGAGTTAACATGAATTGGCTAATATGGAATGTGCCCAAACTACTACAAGCACCAGCTCAAAGTCCAGACTTAAATCCCATGGAGCATTTATGGGCAATTTTGAAGAGGCGAGTCCATAAAGCAGGCGTCAAGTCCAAACAAGAATTGAAAACTGTTGTGCAAGCCGGGTGGAATAAAATAAGCTCTGAAACATTTCAGAAACTGGTTAATTCTATGAAGAACAGGTGTCAAGCCGTAATTAAAGCCAAAGGATATGCATCAAAGTATTAGAACTGTCAATCAAATTGCTCTGAATATACTTTTTTTCTTTTATATTATTAAGTGTACGAATAGAAAAGTTGTACAAAAAATGGCATGTTTTTCTTTCAGTTTCATTTAATTTATTATTGTCATTGGTTATACAGAATTTGGGTAAGATTTTATGTTCCTAATGATATTAGTTATTGAATTGTAAAGAAACAATTTCAAAAGAGTGTATTTCCTTTCAGATATTAAAGCATTTTCTTTGAAAATCCGTGAGTACGAATAAGAATGTTACATACTGTATCTAAACCTACGAAGATGTATAAGTTGTACCTTTTTGCATTCTTTCATTTTAAGCCGATTTCAATATATTTTTTTCACACTTAAATAAATGTATTGAATGTGTTATAATTTTTTAGGACATTTATACGAGACGAGGGTCCCTACGAAAGTTTTGAGACAGGCTGTGTTATGTTTCATTGTTTTGACTTCCAAGAAATACGGTCGGCAGCAACATCTTTGCTGATTTTCCCGTACAAGTTTCAACCTTCTCGGCTTATCAATGTTGCGCGGAGGGTTTCGTTTGTTTCTGTCCGCGCGGCGTCAGTCGTCTTCAGTATAGAGTTGGGAACAGAGCACTTTCGTGCGATGATTTTCTATGATTTTAAAAGTTGGTTAAACGAGTCCCAGAGCCTTGAGTGATTGCAACAGGCTTTCGGGAACCTTGCTCCTTCCCGTGCGACAATTTTTCGGTGGTTTCGAGAATTTGAAAGAGGTCAAGATTCGTTGGAAGACGAGGAAAGGAGTGGGCGTCTGGCGACCGCAGTGACTGTGGAAACCATTGCATCTGTGGGGGAAAAAAAAACAACAATCGAGCGAAATTTAAGGACATTGAAGTGGCACTACAGATTGGATCGCCAGAAGTGTCCAAGATCCTGCACGATTACTTACGAGTCAGGGAAGTTGCATCCGATGGATGCCTCACCTGTTGACAGATGAGCAAAAGTGTGTTCATGTGGAATGGTACGAAGAAATACTGCGTAAAATATTGTCATTCAGGACTCAGAACGGAAATGGCCAAAGAATGAGGATTACGACATTCCTGTCAGTGGAAATGTTTGAACGCTCTCGAGCTAAGGAAAATGAAAGGTCATTGCGTGGGGGTAAGGATAATAAAAGTCTCGAGACCAGGGGAGAGAGGAGGATTTTTGCTTGAACGGTGAGAGGAGGAACATCTTGGTGGCGAAGCTATTGCCTTTTGCGTTCTGAGTCGAGACAGGGGTAAGATTATTTGATTTTTATTTATTTGATTTAGTTTATTTTACTTCGCGTTTTGTGCCTCTTGGCTAATTTGCGAAGATGGGAATGAGTGATGAAATGATGAAATTGATGAATGGACATTCACAAACAACCAAGCCCGACCGGGATTCGAACCCGGGACCCTTGGCGTCGCAGCGCGATGTGCTAACCACTCGGCCACAGGGTCGGGCTGGGGTAAGACAATTTATCCTAATTCACCCAGTGCCGACCTCAGTCTTGAAGGTGTTAAAATGAATATTAATTGTGTTCAGTGATTTATGTAAAGTTAGATACCTCTTACATCCCCTAACGAGGGGCAGTTAACTAAGCGAGAATAAGCGTATCTGTGGATACGTGATAGTCTAATGGTTAGATACCAGTTCATGATAGAACAATACGACTGGCCAGATTCTTCGGAAGCAACTCTAGACGCGTTTCTGACATCGTTACTGGTGATGAAACCTGGATTTACTAGTTTGATCCAGAGAATAAGCGTCATGACATTCCACCAACAAAAGTGAAGCGGCCCCGAATTGTCGGAAAGAAAATGGTGGCAACTTTCTTCTCCAAAAGCGGTAATGTCACATCTGTTCCTTTGGAGGATCAAAAGACTTACTGATCAGTGGTACAGTCAACGACAAAGATAATGGTAAGCAAATTGTCCACAGCTATTTTCATTACTTTTTTTATTCTACATCCTGTGTTGTTTTAAGGAATCAAACTACGTTGGTTCGAAGCAGGCATTGTTCTCTGCTTATTGACATATTTATTTCAATTCATTGTCAACACATTGTGTAATTCAGACCGAATGAAAATGGTGGTGGACAATTCGCCTACTGTTTCTTTCGCCGTTGGGTGTACACAACAGTTTGCATACCAAAAGTTTTCGAGAAGCTTCATGAACGGCGACCAAGGACAGGACTGCGAGGAATCCTCTTGCACCATGACAATGCGTCTGCCCACAGAGCCAACATCACCATTCAGTTCCTGGAGTCCACAGAGCTTAAACTTATGATTCATCCACCTTACAGTCCTGAACTGGCCCCACGTGATTTTCTGTTCCCTACAGTAAAATCTCGCATGTGCGGAAGAAGGTTCTCCAGCCCTGAAGAAGCTGTTCACGCCTATGAATACGAACTTACAGCACTCGATGAAAATTAGTGGAATATCTGTTTCCAAAAGTTTACAAGAATGCAAACGTGCATAGAATGGCGTGGCGACTAATTCGAGAAAATACAGTAATGAAAATGATTTTATCTTTATTGATTATTATGTATCTCAAAACTTTCGTAGTGACCCTCGTATGTTGTCCCTAGGCAGGAAACGAACTCGACGGAGCCTTGGCAGGCCATATACACCACAATATGTAGGATTTGTATTTCTACATACACATATGTATATCAAACCTACAAAGTGAACTCCAGTTAGAGTAATGATATTTCCGATTGAGGGCGTTGGTATACCAACCCCTTCTTTAGAGTATGTAACGTGTCTCTAAATTATTTTTTTTGAAAATTACTCTTCAATGTTTTCAAAAGAGAAAATAATGAATTTACTCACACCGATAAGTCACATTTAATATTCAGCAGCGTATTTCTCCATAATATGGGTACCTGGGGGAAACCCTGGGGGGTAAAGGCGGTCAGGGGCGTGATGCTGATCACATCACCCCCACTCACGACCGGATCAAGAAAGTGTGGGGCGTTACCCCCACACCCCCTATACGCCTTCATGGCGTGGTGCTATGCACAGGGGACCACTTTTACTCACTTTTTTATTTCTCCAGTACTTCTTAGCTCGCACCAACTTTTATTCATATATTTGGCAAAGGATGTTTGGACAACTATACTTAATCCATTATGTGGAGGTTTTGCCGACATCGAGTACGGATGTTTTCAAACAATAAAATCAATATTTATTGTTTGTGTGTTTGCTCGCCAATTTTATGTTACAAAGTTCTGATATTCCCATTCAATTTTCAGATTTTTTAAGTTCCAATGAGTCAATGTATTTGTTTCGAAATTATATCAATTTTTTTTAAACTTCTTACAAAAGAAGTCTTGAAAATGTCCAAGAACTGGGAAGAAAAATAGAACTTCCCTTGTGAAAAGTGATCTTGTATTGAAAGTTCTAAGGTTTTGCAGTTGCTTAGTATTAAAAACTGAGCTATAAGGAACAATTGTGAACTGTTTAGACATGGAGTGAGAGAACAGGCTTCTTCATAAATAATAGAATCTCGGCTCCTAAAACAATATAGCTACTTGGTTCTAAAGTCATGTCACGATAACTTTATACTAAATGGAACAGCAAGGAACATTCACCTATTTTTTTTTTATTAGAAAGCCTCATTTACTGTAATAATAATTAATAATTAATTTGCAGGAATACTAAGTACAGAAATGTATGATGAGAAAACGTTATCTGTGTAACGTAATTCAAAATTTTAACTGGTCAGGGTGAAACTGCTTTTTGAGCTACACACATGGGCGTATTTAAGGGGGCTTCAACAGGTCCAACCCCCTTTTTTAGTTCAGTGAAATTACCAGATTACCTATTTTATCCGTTTGTTCATAAAAAAATTCTTCGGACTTATTTTATTCTCCTAAATTAGAGACGTTTAGGACGGGATACGGATGGGAAGAAAATTACGTAATTTCACACACCAGATGGGACTGCAGACCAAATGTCTGCAATTTCCTGATAGTGTTGGAATTTCTGTGGTACGAAACTGTATTGGGACTATCAAATCAGTTATACTTTTTCTCCCTTGAGTCTTCTTAAGAGAATTTGGTTTTTAAAAACACAGTGCAAGAAAACCGGGGAAAAACAAGGAATTGCAAGATTAATGATATGCTTCGAAGTGGATTTCTGTTGTTGTCTTTTAAAAAAGTGTAAAGAATATGATAATGTATATGTACATCCACACAACTTTGTCGGGTCCAGCACCCCCCCCCCCCCCCGCTTCCCAACAAGCTTCCGGTCAGCAGTGTCCCAGATTTTCACTTATGAAATATAGCAACCTTAATCATACAAAAAAGTTGAACTTTCCCCTTACGTGAACTATATATACACGCCTATGGCTACACATCTCACATAAACTATTTGAGACGTTGCGGATACGAAGGGCGAACTCAACAAACGTACATAGTGAGGGAAATGCGTTTCAAGTTGTCAGGCACAGTGCGAACTCCACAAAAACGTGGTAAGGTGTAGATCGGAAAGTTTCCTGCGTGATTTCCAATTTTGTTTTGTTGAGTTTGCCCTATACCTCACAACTTGAAACACATTTACCTCTAAATGTACTTTTGTTGAGTTCGCCCTTCGTATCCGCAACGCCTCATTTGTTTCTAACGAAAATAATGTCCATGGTCATCGCGAGGGAGGGTCGAACGGGTCCAAGGAAATTAGCACCGTTAATTGCAAGTGAGAAAAAGAAAGCAAAAGATTATTTTTATAGTCGGTAACAGGTAACAGCTCAAATTTAAAAGGAAAAATTAGCTCTAAAAACTGCAGGATCCAGGTCAGAAACTCATGCTTTCATATTCTGCAACTTATTTCAAATAATAAATGTATCAATGAGTTTCAAAATTTAAAAAAATGATATTTTTATGTGAGAGGTGACAGAAAGCAAACATAATGACTAAAATTTCTCCAAAAATCCCACATAATTTTTTCAACGAGGTTTATAAAAGGTAACAATAAAGTACAAAAACTATTTATTGCAGTGTATTATCATTATAAAATGTGAAAAAATAGATCGATGCCTAGCACCAGAATTCCAAGCTTCGTTCTCTTGCTTCTTAGTGCGTTACCCTGACCATATAGAAACCGGCAGGCTCATTTATTAAAGTGAGGCCTATTTTCACAGACATCTTCTGTAGCGGAATGGCTACATAGAGTGCTACAAAGTCCGGGTTAGAATTATGGATTCCATTTTCCCCATCAGGTCTTTGATATAAAATTTCATATAGAAATACCGATTATTATTCTAAACTATTATATCATTGTCGATTTAATATTTTTGTTGTTATATTCTTGTAGGAAGTGAATTTCCGGCGCAACTGTTTTCCTTTATTTTTCTCATTTCAAAAACTGGGGGGGGGGGGGGGAGTGGTATCTATTTACACAGGACGCCTCCAACCCTAAAGCCCGCCCTTTCTTCTTCGAAAAATTGTATTAATATTTTCTCGTACTATGAAGAAAGTATGGATTCGTTCATATTATTATTTCCGAACAAAGATGCATTAGCGTTTAAATCTTCTTTATAGCTCATTGGAGATAGTCTTCTAAATACAAGAAAACGAAGGGTAATCCTAAACCTCTAATTAAGTGCGATTAGTTAAAACAGTCCACTTTCTATTTCTAGTCTAATGTAAAGCTGAAACTAGTCAACATTGTTTGAGACATCTAACAATAATGTAATAAAATTCTCCTAAATTAGTTATTTGCGTCGACCAAATATGGAAGATTTAAAATGTGGACCCAAATGTGATATATTATTACTATCAAACATAGAAACTGGAAACAAGAAAAATCTTCGTGGAAACAATGATAACAAGTGAAGTAGGGGTTATATTTTTCTTTACAGTTTACATTACGGAAGTAGAAATGTTTCACGCATTTTTTTTTTAAAAAAAAAACATTTTGTCAAATAACGCTGAAACTATGCATCCAATCAAAAACAAGCAAAAATAAAGCACCTAATCGTGCGAATATTTTGCAAGTCATTTGGGTAAATTATCTAATATGGATGTTAATAGAATGAGGAATGAGTAATCAAAAAAGTGTAATCAATATACTGTAATCTAGGAGTGTAATGAATATGAATTTCGATTGATCAAAGTGATTGCATGCATTGACAAATTGAGTGTATTTCAATGCGCACAGTAGTAATGTGTGTGTAATACACACTGTATATGCGTATATACCGGTATATATTCCCCTTGGGATAGATAACTCCCAACTCGCTCTTTTTAGGATGAGTATTCTAAGTGAGTTTCAAGTTTTCTTCTTGGTTTAGATAACTCATATTACTCGTACTAAGAAAATTCAGACAGAGAGAGGAGAGAGAGTTTTGCTAAGTAGAAGAATGTTCAAGGGTTCTAACGAATATGAATGTATAAATGTCCAAAATTATTGAATTTACATCTAATTAGAAGTTCACCTCGAGTATTTTAAAATTAGCACACATAATGTATGTTTTCGGCTAGATATTCATCTAGTGTACTCTGGGAGTACCCATAGATAAAATACTTTAATCTATATTTGCTCTGTAGTTCACCCAGCCTCGTATCAACAGGTAGAGGCGATCATTAGGCTAAGAAGGCCTTCACGTGGTGCTTATTGTGCTACTTCAATTACGACTTAGATAGAGAATGTGTGGAGCCCTACCTCCACATCTCCAATGTGCCTTCGTGGGACGGTACAGTACGCAGGGCAATGCTTTTTTTACCTTAAATATTTTACAGTAAAATATTTTGCTTCCGTCATTCAGAATACTAACACAATGAAAGCTGTATTACATGTAATTATCTGAACGATAGTACCTATATTTTTAAACACTAAGCTACCCAGTCCAGAAACTTTACCGGTCAAAAAGGCATGGGGTGTTTACCACGTCAGTTACAGTTATGAAACCTCAAAATATGATACATAAAATACATATCTGGGGGGTGGGGGACAAGCTGTTGAGCAGCAATTTTCTTATTTTGAAGAGTGTCGGAAGTCTCCTTTGCTTCACCCGTGACTTATTTCTGGGATTGCGAGCTTACATAGCACCGTTGTTACCAATATTTTATACAGTTTCAGTAAATTTGTTGAGGAAATGACTGAATTTTTCTTCTATGAATAATTACCTTTCAATTAGCGTTGCTTTCCAGCTTCTTGGTTTGATAGTGATGATTAGACCACAATATATATAATATAAGACCAAAGGTGTGCACCCACTCTCTGATTGGGGAGGGGGTAAGCCTTTATAAAAGTCAGTTGGGAAATGAAAAATTACTTTCCCCATTTACTTCCCTTCTCTGTGTTTCAGACTAATTTACATATAAACATGTTTTCATGCAAGAGATTCAGAACAATGTATTACCAGCTTATTCTGCAGTCAGAAACAGGAAACACAACTCATGAAGAAGATATGTGAGCGTGTTAAGAAGACGCTAGGGAACGAAGGGCCAGTTTAAATAATAATGTTGAAATCGTTTCTTGCTTGGAACTTTCAGCGGCTTAAAAATGCGTCATATTTTCTTTAAGATTATAATATTGCTTAATAAACGAGATAAGAATCCACTACACTAAATTTATAAGTAAAAATATTAGGGTGCAATTGCTGTCCTTGAACCCTTCTCCCCCGTGCGCATACCTATATATAAGACGGTAGTTGTAGTTTAATGGCCTTCTTTTTTAATATCATTATTTGGTCGGCACGGAGATGGATTTTAGTATGTTATTTATAGAGAGGTCTAAAAAGTAAATCTCCATCTATTTTCAGCTTTACACAACTTTCTTTTTCCAGAACTAGTGTTCTTGAGTTACCAGCAAGTTAAATCAGGCCGATTTAACCTGACTGCTAACCCGAGAACACTTGTTCGAATCACGTCGCCTGGAGAGCTACAATTCCTACTTTCTTTTATAAGTTTGTTTATTTTTTTGCTTAACATTACGGAGCTATACGACAGCAAACAAGAAAGAATCAATACCCATCGGCAATAACAAGCTTCTATGGAGGAAGACTGTCAAATACTTCTCCTTTCGGCTCTGAATGTTTACGAATAAATGAAGAAACAAGGTAAAAAGTCAACACATTTTACGGTGGGATAAATATTTTCAGGTCGACTCTGTCTTCGTGATCATGAATACTAAGATACTCTTTCTCCATATTTTTCAATATCTTTTCTCCACCTTCATCTCTTTCGGTTTGCCGCTATCATTTTCTATTTTTCTATATCTGCTTCTTTATCCTGTCTTCTTTCATTCTCTTTTTGTTCCTTTCTGTTTCTCCATTTTCTTTCTCTTTTTAATCTCTGCATCTGCTTCTCTAATTCTCAATTTCCTTTCTTAATTTTCCCGATTTTCTCTACGTTTATTTCTTTCTTCAGTCTTCTGTTTCACTTTAGTTTTTCTTTCTTCGACTCTTCTATATTCCCTCTTTCCTTTTTTCTTCTATCTTTATTTCTCCGCTTTCTTCGTTCTTCTAATTGCCTCACCGATGGCGTAGTGGTTACGTAATCGCCTTGTAATCAAGGGGTCCCAGGTTCGAAACCCGGTAGGGGCACATAGTGATTCGGATACTACTTTAAACTGTAGGTCCAGCCCCGATTAGCCTACCTGTGCATAAAATGGACTTAAAAACCCAAAAGAACTCATTCTTCTGTTTTCTATCTCTCTTTTACTTTCTTTCTCTGCTTCTCTAATCCCTTTCTTTATTTCCTCCATTTCCTGTCTTTATTTCTTTCTCTCTTTCATTCTTTCTTTCTTCTCTTTTCCTTTAACTTTATTCCTCTTTTCTCTATTACGTCTTTTCTTCCTGGTTTACCTTAGAGTATGGAAGGAATAGAGAGAGGTGTGTGACGTCAGCTGAAGCCAAAATAGCTTGCGACGGCCGCCATGTTGGGATGTGCCAGCCGGCTGTTGCGTCTATTTGTTAGCACTCAGTGAGAGGGAATTTCGTCGGGAAAATTAAGGCTGCTTGTTATGTTTCTTTCTGTTTAAATCATCAGAAACAATAACACGAAGTTCTTAGTAATTAATTTGACAAAGAAACAAATAGATCTAAGCCCCGCGTAGACCTTATTTTGTGCTGGGGCGTGTTCATATACCATATGTAATGCTCTATTATATCTCGTTAGTACACCAGAAAGAGTTTAATGAAATAACAATAGAATGAAAATAGGAGTTTCATGTACCACAAAACATTGTAATATGAAATATGAGCTATGTGTAACACGATTTAATAACACAATTTACGCCACCTTAATAAGTAAGCCTAAGCCAAAATTATAGGTAGTTTCGGACCGAAACATCAGGCGATAAGCTACACACGATAGGCGACAAAAGATAGGAGCCCGTTCATTCAATGGAAGCATTCAGATCAAAGCGACAGGCGACAAGCGATAAGCGACACGTATCTCTTGGCTACCGACTGTCAGAAATTATTGCAATAAAAAATTGCATTTATTTCTGTTCATTTTCGAACCGAAGCGACATGACAAACTGCACGTGTCGCCTGTGGCTCGCGTGTCACTCGGACTGGGTCGTTTTACCAATACCACACATAGTGTCGCTTCGGTGCATGGGCGTCGGGAGAGGGATGATCGACGGGTCGGTGGTAGTGTTGCCCACGGGACGAGACGGGACAGGCTTTTAAAAATTCGAGACGAGACAAGATTGACCATGCGTCATAAGACAAACGAATATTTTCGAGACGAGACAGCATTTCCACGAGACAGGCCAAAGTCTCGTCTCGTGGGCAACACTAGTCGGTGGACCCTCCCTGGAAATTAGTATTCGAAGAGAATAATCAAAATAAAAATGCATTGGATGGAAAATATTGAGAGAAAAATACACGAACAAGATTATATTCTACCATTTCATCCAAAGAACAAATGGTTCTACAGTTTTCAAAACTCTAAGAATAACAGTTGTAGGTGAGAGGTCACACAAAAAACTTTATGAAAAAAAAAATCCCCCTAACTTTTAAAGCCTTTTCTTGAACAATACGTGCAAAAGTTAATATCAAAATGCATTTCAGCATAAAATGCAAAAGAAATAATGAAAATGGTTGTGCTGGATTCACTCGTTTGGTGAATCGAGTCTCCCCATTTATATAATAATAATAATAATAATTATTATTCTTTCGAATAAAGTTTATTTGTGTTAGTTTATAATATTTTTTATTGTATATTAACATTTATAACCGTGGTAATAATACTTATTATTTTTCTACTATTCAACTGTTATCATTTACCTGACCCCCCTGCAAACATTTCTGGCAACGCCCATGCTTCGCGCATCTGCGGTGAATGTTTTGATTTGGGGAGAATTCACACCGAAGTGACAGACGACACGTGTCGCTTGGGAACGAGCCAATCAACAGCAACGTTTCACACCGTAGCGAGATGACAGGCTGCACAAGCCTACGTTCGGTCAGTGAAATCCTCAAGCGACACGTGACCTGTCGCTTTGGAGTGAATTCTCCTTTAAACTGAAGGGGCTCATGTCGCTTGTCGCTTACCACTTTGATGTGAATTCTCAGGGGATCGCGGGACACATGCCGCTTGGGAACGAGCCAATCAACAGCAACGTTTCACACCATAGAGGCGTGGTAGCCTGCCTTCGACACATGCCGCGTGTCACTTCGGTGTAAAATATCCTTGAAAGTAAGCATTCACGCGCATGCGCTACAAACAGACCGAGGCGACACGATAAACGCGATTGGGAAAACGGACCAGTCTGAGTGACACATGCAGCTTGCCGTGTCGCTTCGGATCGAAAAGTTGCATTGATTTCTGTGGGTTCGCTTCCAAGCGGCACGTGTTGCTTGTCGCTTCGGTCTGAATAGAGAGATTTCATACCGAAACAACAAGCTATACGCGTCGCTTTGAGGATTTCACCAATACAGGCTTGTGCGGCCTGTCTTGCCGCTAAGGCAGGTGTAAACGTTGGCTGGCTTGTTCCGACGCGACATGAGTCGCGTGTGCATTCGATCTGAAAACTTCATTATTTGACCCGACAAGCTACGCGGGCCCCTTCAGTCTGAAGCGAAAAACTTGACCGTGCATGCGCCACTAACAAACCGAGGCGACACGATGGACTGTATTAAGAAACGGCCCAGTCCGAGCGACACGTGCAGCTTGGCATGTCGCTTCGGTTCGGAAGGTCTCATTTATTTCTGATGGTTGGTTTCCAATAGACAAGTCTCTCTTTTTCCATGTCTGAAGTCTCTTTGTTCGTTCAATGAATTTACATTCCACAAAGTTTTCAACACGTATAAACATTTGCAATAGTTATTTTTAGGAAACTTGCGAACGATTTTTGCTCTTCCGATATGTCACAATTTTGAATTAAAAATTTTATGCATACCGTTAATAATAATACCACTAATAAAATCACAACAGAAATGCGTGTATAATAAACTTAAAAATGTTGTAAGCATGTTTATCTGGGTACCCCTCAATTCCTTCTTTTTTAAAAAACATTTCTTGCCACTTCTATTGTTGCATCCTAAAGCTGCGCACAGAGGCATAGCTTCCTTCTTATTTATTATCTACTCGCAGTGTCGCTGAAATGTACAGATAGTATGCAATGCACTATAAACGAACATTCCACGCTCAAATCCCTACTTCCACCACTGTATCAACTGTAACTGTGGCACATCCCAAGATGGCGGTTTTTTCTCACCCCCTTCCCCTCACGGCTTCATTCCCCTCGCCCAGAAAACACGCTTCGGCTCTCTCTATACCTTCTATACTCTAAGTGGTTTACCTTTATTACTTCATCTGTTTCCCTTGTTACTGTCCCTTTCTGCCTCGCTTTTATCTTTTTTACTTTCTATCTCTTTCTCTTTTTTCAGATACTTGTGTCATTCACAAGTATCTGAAAATTTGGAGGACGGTGAGCTAAAATTTATTTCACAGTGGGGTACAGTCCATCCTCATCACCCGTTGACGACGCTTCTGTCCCTGGCTAACTGGTTAATCTGACACTACAAGTAAGTCACATGGATGCAAAGAGTTCTACTGCTCAAAATCAGGTAATATTATAGTGGCACAGGCATGAGGAAAGCGAAAAAAAACGTAACAAGGACAATAGGATATCGTCGCACCAACGCCAAAACAGCGAACGTGCACATTTTGACTTTTCCACCTTAGTGAGGTTTCTCACAACTTTTTGTTGATAGATTCCCATGCTAACTTATACGACCTAATAAACAACCATACGTAGGTACAAATTTTAGTAATGACAACATTTATCCAAATAACGTATATTTAACAATTGTGAATAATTTTAGAAAAATAAACTATCATACTGAAGTACTACCTTCCCTATTTCTATACGGGTCATTCCACGTCAAATCATCCAGAATTTTGTGAAAATGTCACCCACCATCCCCGATTTTGATGAAATTCGGTATACTTATAGAATTTTTAATGCTGATTACAAAAATGACAATTCTTTTTAGATTGGTCAAGGGGTTCAGAAGTTACGCGCTTTTTAAAATCTCAGTGTACGCCACTTGTGGCTCCACTTTGAATGACACGCATTAGTAGCATGATAGTATCTTCCTTCAGGTTTGCCGTAGAAACTTCAAGTTTCTTTTTTTGTTGTTCAAAATAGTGTAAACTTTCGTTTTAATAAGGTTTCAGATGATTGTATTAATAACCATGTATTATTATGTATAGTTTCATGTATTTTTTAGAAGAAAAAATGACTAACTTCAAGAGCAAATTTCGTGCAATGCCCCCCTTCAATTTCCCCCCTTCAATTTCCCCCCAATTTTATATGTAGGTAGCTCAAAGTGTGTACTAATGCCTGATGGAAAAATTGGGATGGGAGGTTCAGAGACAGGGTGATAAAAAAATAATTTGCATCAAATGACATTAAATGTTAATCTTATTAAAAATGCTTATGTATTTAGCACAAAGCCTGAAGTACAATATGTTTTAAGGTATAATATTCAAAATTTCTGTTCACTATGTGTGAAGGTAAGCATAGGTGTAACCTTGCAGGGCCAAAGGGAAGCATTTGCTCCCTCCAATATTCATAAATTAAATTAAATTTACAAATAATAATTGCAGCGGAACCCCGGTTTCAAGTTCCTTGATTTTACATTGTCCTGCATTCTATATTCAATATTGGTGGTCCCAACATAGCAAATTGCTAACATATTTTCCTCCGTTTTACATTTTCCCGTATTCTAAGATTTTTCAGCTTGGTCGCCTGAATAACATAAAATCGAGGTTCCACTGTATCTAAGTCAATTTCAACTGTCTTCATTTTTTTAAGAAATATAATCGTCATTATTAGCATTCCCAAGTTTAGCAAATTATCTTCGAGAATATTCTCTTTGTGCATTTTATCTCAATTTGGAAGTTCTATTTTTGGCTACTCTTCACGGGGATACGTAATATGAAGTTAGAATTAATAATACACATTTGTGCTGATTGAAGTTTTTCCATGGAAATTTTGCCATATATCACAGAAACTCTTGTGAGGGACTGGTTGGAACAGTTAAAACAAGTGCGGCAATGATGTACCAATTAGAAATAGTATTCAAGGCATACATTTCTTATTAATCATGTAAGATGTAATGACAAAACTCGCAGTACGATGTGTCAGCGATTGCAAAGTACTAAACAACAGAACCAGGAAAGTTAAGTATGCACTATTTTGAACTTAGGTTACAGGTTCGGTAAGTTACTTTTTACAAGTAACCGAGTTACAGTTACTCATTTAAAAACTACCCCAGTTACAGTTACTGGTACTTTGAAAGTAATTATGAGTTACTTTACAATTACTGTGAAAGTAACTTACAGTTAATGATCATTGATTTGTGTAAAAATTAGCTACACAAAATCAATGATCATGAAGACTTGAGTGTTTTCTCGTATTTATGTTTCTAGTACATAATATGCCTTCATATATTTACATTACTACTGCAAATAAATGATGGAACACAGAGCCAGCTTTGCTTGAACGGTTTTAATTAAGAAATCATTAGTATGCTAACCACGGTATATTGAATATGGTGTCATTGATTCCACTTGCACCTATTTCTTTCTCCTCCATTCCAAGATCAACAAGGTCCACTCCTTTGACAATGACATTTTCCTAGCTTGATACCACATTCCAAACGAACGCAGCAGACCACCAAAAACACTGAACTTTTCACATATAATTAAAAATGAATTGAAGTAAAGCGTGGATGTTCTAAAGTCAGCATGCAACAAAGCATAGCTTCCTTGCCAGGCCAGCAATTCCTAAATAAAAAGTAACTGTTAGTTGCAACCAGTTACTTCGAAACACTAGTTGTTTAACAGTCAATGCAAAAATAATAAGAACTGATGAAATAAGTTTTGTGTAACTGTGTGGTTTGACTGTTGTGAAGAAGTTTCTGAATTCCAACTCTAAACAGTTATGTAGTAGCTTGTGTGTGTGACTAAAACTTGTTTGTAAGATTGCTTCAAAAGTCAATGGGGGAAAAAAAGGAAATGCAGCAATTAAATTCTTGCATCCACTTGATCCATCAACTTCCTACTACTGGCCACAAAATATTCTGTGTCCAGTGGACATTAACAACACAAATGGAAGGACATACTGCATGTACTTAGTGATAAGTCAAATATTTTAGAGTGTTCGAAATGGTCAAAATATTATTCTAAAATGTGAAGGGCACAATCTTACATGAAACTTTGGCAATGCGTAGAGTACAATAGTGTAAGTTATTATTAGTACTATCTTCATGGGCGTAACTTGGGAACTATCTTTGGGTTGAAAGAATCACAAAGTTTTCTATCCCATAAAAATAGTGTCGAAGATTATTTGCTAAATACATTTGAAAAATCACAATTATTACTCTTTATTTGTTTGTTCCTCAAGTGCCAGAAGGTTCACAATATATATTTAACTGGCAAATTTTAATTAATCTATAAATTTTGGAGGGGTCAAATGCTTCCCTTTCCCTGCCAGGTTACGCCAATGCTTACCTTCACACATAGTGAACAGAAATTTTGAATATTATACCTTAAAACATATTGTACTTCAGGCTTTGTGCTCAATACATAAGCATTTTTAATAAGATTAACTCTTAATGTCATTTGATGCAAATGATTTTTTATCACCCTGTCTCTGAACCGCCCATCCCAATTTTTCCATCAGGTATTAGTACACACTTTGAGCTACCTACATATAAAATTGGGGGGAAATTGAAGGGGGGCATTGCACGAAATTTGTTCTTGAAGTTAGTCATTTTTTCTTCTAAAAACATACATGAAACTATATATAAAAATACATGGTTATTAATACAATCATCTAAAACCTTATTAAAACGAAAGTTTATACTATTTTGAACAAAAGAAAAGAAACTTGAAGTTTCTACGGCAAACCTGAAGGAAGATACTATCATTTATAACCTAATGCGTGTCATTCAAAGTGGAGCCGCAAGTGGCGTACACGGAGATTTTAAAAAAATGCGTAACTTCTGAACTTCTTGACCAATCTTTTAAAAAATGTCGTTTTTTGTAATCAGCATTAACATTCTATAAGTATACCGAATTTCATCAAAATCGGGGATGGTGGGTGACATGGCCTGGATGAATTGACGTGGAATGACCCATACTCACGTTACGCTAATCGATACATTTTACTAACCTTCTTATCTGATGTGTCTTGCTATCAATAGATAATGATTTCAAGATAGAACGACTGTTAAGTCAAATTTAGTAACTACTAGTAAACATTACGACTACGATTACACTGCTCTTCTAAGGCGACTATTATTTTTATATTTATCCTGATTCAGATTATGCAGGATGTACTTTTACGTTCATTGTTTCCTCTCGTAAGGTTGTTGCGAGACTGCAACTGGAGAGCGATCTGTGAGTTTACTCTTGCTTTATCAGTCGGTTTGGAATTAATGTGACCTCATAGTGGCATGATAAACCACGTGACAACGAACCTTATTACTAGTTCAGTCGTATACTACAATAAATTTCATCTTCGTAGTGTCAGATGAAAACTACGGGTCTTCTTTCCCATTTCATTCTTTCATTCCACCTTGTGGAGGAAATGGCTATAAGAACTGGAAATTCTTAATGCTCTGCATATTTTCTGAGCATAAAATCCCTGATACAATTTGATATTTTTTGCAGACATCTTTTACATAATTCTTTGATGCATTTCAAAAGCGAGAGACTACCGCAAAACATTGACACGGTGATAAAAAAAAAACCTTTTGGGCAAATAGAGTAGTGATTTCGGGATAGAATTGGAATTATAATTTTAACAATAATGATCTCTCCCATTCTTACAGACGAGCATTTAGTTCAATACAGAACTCTCTCAAGATAATTTCTCTCCATCATGCGTAAAGATAAAGGGAACAAACGTATAAGTAACTCTTATTTTGCTTATTAGTTATTTCAGTTACTAGTTGAGTGACATTGCTAACTAAAACAATACCCGTTGCAAGTAACTCGTACCTTTCCAACATTGATACATATAGTACATACATACGTGCATACATATGTAGCTATATAATGAGAGGAAATACTTTTATAGTATATAATGCACAAACAAAGAGTTACGTTATTTTTCACTTCTGTTAATTTATATATACTTCGACTAAGAATATATCAATATTACTGTTGTGATGGAGGGTAGTTCTCCATTACCCATAGACTATTTACATGTAATTAATGCAAAAATAACGGTACCTTGTTTCACGTTCAAGAGATTAACAATAAAACGTGAAACCCAGGAACGACATATAATTATTAGAATAGCTCGAAGAGAATGTAGTCCGTTAACTAAAGTCACACCAACGCATTTTATTGTAGACGTATGAAACTTGACATGTTTGTTATCTATACCTAATTAGTCATTATAAGCATTGTAAGAATGGTGTAATGCATTCTGAACTGCCATATTGGAAAATTGCAGTCACGACTGGTTTTTAACCTACAAGTTTTGAATGAATGCTCGGATTTTAATTTTTATCCATTGTTGATTCAAGGATCTTTTAAAATAAAACTTGCTTGTCATTACAAAGTTTTATCTAAAACGGAGGGATTTCACACATGTTGAAGAACATGTAAATATACACGGTGCCACAGGTGAAAGTACACGATAATAGTAGCAAAAAAGTCTCAGTAAACATGGGTATGTAAACGAGGCGTTTTCGAGATAATCGCGAATGTGTGATTACAAGCCGCCACTGACTTCATTGTTTGTAAACGGTCCCATATACAAAATTCATGTCTGTGGTTTTTCACTTTTTCAAAAAGAAAATTAATGTGAAAACATATTCAAAATTTTGTATTTTGAGTTTTAATTTTAGAGTTGAAAAGAGTTTCATAAATGTACTTTGCATTTCTTAAGGTTTTGGAAGTACTTTGAACAAACTTTCAAATAAGAAAAACTTTAAGTCTCATCATGTACAGTGTTGAAGAAATATTTATCTTGTCAATAATTTTTTTACAGTGCATAATATTACTTTCATATCCAAAAATAATAATTAAAAAAATCGTAAGCCTCCCATTGATATATCGTAAGCCGTATTGGGCCGACCTCTGTGACGGAGTGGTTAGCGCATCTCGCTACGACGCCGAGGGTCCCGGATTCCTATCTCGTACTGGGCATGGGCGTTCCTGAAGAATTGAATAGGTCACGTGAACAACATTGTATCCAACAAAAAGCAAATGACACAGAGAAACAGTAAAACAATCAGCCATTTTGATTTATCTTTTACGTTGGTTTTTTTTTTCAAATAGGAAGTTCCAGGGTGCAAAAAAACTTTTCCATCTGTTCTTAAAATGTGTCGCGACTATATTCCAGAAGCCAATTGGTTGATTGATTTGGTATATTTTACTTCTCTTTTCTGACACTTTTGGCTAATCGCGAAGATGAGGATGAGTGATAATATGATGAAATTGATGATGAGACACTCGCAAAGAACGCCAATGCCCAGGCCGGGATTCGAACCCAGGATCCCTGTTGTCGAAGGTCGATGTGCTGAGCACTTCGCCACGGAGGTGGGCATTGTTTTAATTTGAATCCAGTAATAGATAACCCCTGTCCCTTGAAGGAATATTTTAATTCGCACATCGAGTGAAAGCATACAACATGCACCCTCCCCATCTAGAAGGACTCCAATTCAACATTCTTCGTGAGTATCTCTTCAACGAAGCACATCATCTTCATCCTCATCAGAAACACCGTAAAGTCTCAATTGGAAATTGCTGGATTATTTCTCCCTTCCTCTGCACCGTGGCATCATGGGAAAGCCAAAAGAAATGTTGCTCTCCGATAGCATCTATGGGGAAGAACGTATATTTTAGCGTGAATTGTGAGGAAGGCCCCCCCGAATATTGCCTGTCGGATTAACACTATGAGTGACACTCCAACTGTGCCGAGGTCCAGCGAACACAATGAAAGCTTCCCGTAGCGTGTCAATCTGATGGCGGCGTATTTGTTCAACACAGCCAGCGGCCTCGCTGCTTCGCCGCAGATAAGCCTGGATATCTTGCCTTCCCCCTCCGTATTTATCTTATTTTCTTTTTATTGCGAACCCACTTGATGGTTTCCAAAAGGGGAAATGGCAAGAGTAGCCTTTCATTTTGCATATTAAAGCTATGTTGTTTCTCAACCTCTTACCCTGCGCGGACCGACCATTCACGTGTGGAGGATCCCCTGGGTCCTTCAATTGAGGGGTTGAAAACGCACGTAAAAGGAAAGGAAGAAGCTAGTTTGAATCGTGTTACTAAGGACGGGTCCTTTGAGAAAAGTTACCGTGCTTCCCCCCCTCCGCTACAACACATCACGTGGTCCTCTCCCTCTCTCTTGGTTACTTTTTATTGTTATTATGATTGTAATTCCTGTAGGGAACGGTTGTAACGGTGTTATAAAAAAAGGGAAGACTTCTTTGGAACGTGCGGAACTGGTTTGGAAGTTATGTCACACGGTAGCTCGTGTGCTCCATTGCATCAAACTTTACGCACAAGTTTCTCTCGGTTCAACCCGGCTAAACGTAGCACTGCAAGCATATTTTCTTCAAGTTCTTTGCTTTGCAAACTCAAAACTTTCAGAGTATGTGCTTTTAAATAAATCCTTCCACTCCAACCAGAAGGGAAGGTAAGAAAAACACAGTTTCCCAAGACAAGCCATCCAATCAACAAATTTTCTAAATTAGTTTTCTGCGAATTTATTCGTTACTTCTCATTTTTTTCCAGTAACGTATTCTGCTCTTGCAATATTCGTAAATGATACATGAAAACGCTTCGCAAAATTTTACATTTTCCGTAAAAATTACAATTATCGATTGATTGGTTTGTTGTTTTAAGTCCACTTTATGCACAGGAAGGCTAATCGGGACTGGACGTATAGTTTAAAGTGTGATCCGAACCACTGTGCCACGTGCCTCCACCGGGTATCGAACCCGGGACCCCTTGATTACAAGACGACGACGTTACCACCACGCCATTACAATTATCGAATAAGATAATTATAAAACACCTTTCTTGCCATTGCAAAATTTTATTAGGATTTTTTAAGGATTAGACACAATTTGGGAGGGATGAAGATACAGTGCTGGAAAAAAGGTGTCGTATCGTTTGCGCCGAGGGTTCTTATCGGTTCATTTCCGCCGAGACATATGTCAAGACCTTCCTAGGCTGGTTTTCCCACAATCCAGAGTGTCATCACCGCCGCGCGCACGTGTGTTTATGGGCACATGGTGCATAGTGCATAAAGTAGACTTAAAACATGACGTTACACAGCTGTGTTTACACTTAAATGTTAAACCTATCCAGAGAGTCAAAAATGACTTTACTTATTTCAAAAGACGTTACACAGGGACACTTGTATCAACTTCATTCCACAACACAAAATACATAAATCAGCATCAGCCTATTAAATATTAATCATTTATACACTACATAAACTCCTCGAAGATCGTCCGAGCTTCTGTACTTCGAAAGAACACACTCAACACGTTTTTCCTTTTGATGTATTGATATTTTCTTCTCTTCCTAGCCAATAGACCCAATTCTGCCCTCTCAATTGCAGACGAGTTTCTCTTTGTTTTCGCCTTTAAGGCTTCAAGCAGCACGTAAACATTGGGTTACCTTTTCCAGATGACTTTGCTAAGCTTTGAATGCCATGACTCAACGGCATTATTTGTCTTGTGTCTTTGGTTGCAACAGTTCCACACAGATATTGGAACATGTTCGTTCTCCAACCACTGTTCCACTAAGTAGTCATTAAACACTGGACTTTTTGATCGAGTGAAGAACTGTCCATGATGAGTAGAAATCCCTCTTCTACTTCTGATCCAGGGGTCAATTCTCCAAATTGCTTGTTTAAAGTGGAAATTGCATCCAGAAATGTAAATAAGGGACGGCTTTCCCGTGCGTTGTCTCTATCATTTCCATATTCTCAGCAATCTTGTCGTCTCTCTCAAGTCTCAGTTTTACATAAATACTAATTTCCCAATTTAGATCCCTCATATATACTTTCATCTTACATTCAATTACCAATCACCTTCCTTTTCAATCGAAGATAAACAGCCGCAGCTGGACAACGTCATAAACACACGTGCGCTCGGCGGTAATGACACTCCGGATTGTGGGAAAACCCACCAAGGAAGGTCTTGACATATGTCGCAGCGGAAATGAACCGATAAGAACCCTCGGCGCAAACGACATGGACTCTGGAAAAAATATTTCTCCACTGAATAACATTTTATACTTGTACTTCCAGACCCAAAATAAAAGAGAAGGGGAATTCCATAAGCTTTCCATTGATATCACTGGGGAACAAAAAAAAGATTTTATTTTGCGGCATAAAGTTTAATAACAGTTTCAGCACACAAAACAGCTGTGATTGCCAATTGTATGACTGGTTCAGTTGAATTGACTCCAGTTATAAAAATAAACACACCATGGAAAATGTAGGAGGTAAAATTACTCTACGCTTTTCTCGGTAATATCAAAATTTGATATTGGGCTGAAATTCCCATTAAGAAACTTATTTATTTATTTGTAAATTGTTGCTAGGCAACTTATGAAGCATTGCTTGGCAATATATCGGACACTCAACATAGCTTAAGGAAGAATACCAAAACATAAAAATGGTTTCAGAAAAAAATTGACTATGCTGAACATAAGTGGCTCGTGTGTGTGTGGATTTCAAGATGGTGAATTTTTTACTAGGACAGCAAAGTGGGTACACAAAGTATCCCTGTTTCCTATGTTTGTGGGATAGTCGTGCTAGAGAAAGGCATTGGACGATAAAAGTTTGGCCCCCAAGGAAAAATATTAGTGGGGAATGCTAATATCATTCATGAACCACTGATAGATAGGGACAAAATCATCCTTCCGCCACTGCATATTAAACTTGGGTTGATAAAACAGTTTGTCAAGGCCTTAGATACAAGTGGTGATTGTTTCAAATATATATGACACACTTTTCCAGGACTAAGTATTGAAAAATTGAAGGCAGGAATATTTGATGGACCACCACAATTTCGTACACTTATAAATGATGCCAATTTTACAACTTACATGTCTTACATCGAATCTGAGGCGTCTGAGCTTTGTGTCCGTCGTCAAAAACTTTTTGGGGAATCACAGAGCAGAAAAGTACCCCGATATAGTTGGAAATATGCTGAAAATTTTTTGAGAAATTGGGAGCTAATATGAGTGTGAAGATACATTTTCTACATAGCCACATTGACAGATTCCCTGAGAACCTTGGTCATTTTAGTGAAGAACAGGGAGAAAGGTTCCATCAGGATATAAGGATAATGGAAGAAAGGTACCAGGGACGGTGGGATCGCCGCATGATGGCCGACTACTGTTGGAGCTTGCGGAGGGATTGTCCTAAAAAGCAATACAGCACAGGAAATCGTATAGAAAACGTTTCACATAGTTTGTTACTTCATTGTGTACATATTTTCTTAATTATTATGATCATAGGGCTATAAAAAATTATTTTTATAATAATGATTGTAATCACAAAAAGAAATATTAAATTGTTGTTGGAAGTTCATTTATATCGTATGTATGTCTTATGTCTCCACCATTTTGGTTTAGTTGCATTTATTTCATAAATTAGAGCCAATTCAGGAAATATATTATTATATCATTATTCAGCAGCATGAAATTGCCCTAAATTAGCTCTCAAACACTGTGCCGCAATTTCACTGTTCCCCAGTGTATTCTAATACATGGGCTGGGATCCCGATCCTGTTTGCTTTACGTGTAAGTTGCGTAAGTCTTACGTTTTGTGCAGAGATTGCAATATAAATTTGTACCCGATGCACCTAGGGACATTTCCCTGGCCTAAGGCTTAGGAAGAGTTATTACTGAAATAACTGATTGATTCGATTTATTTTGATTAGCATTTCTGGCACTATTGGCTAATCGCGAAGATGAGGATAAGATTGATGAAGGAACAATCACAAACACAAATGGACGATACAACACAAGTTACACAGATGATTATCCTGCAGCTGGTCTAACCGCCAGAGCCTAGTTAGCATGCAAAATGCCGTCCAGGATGTACTGCGTGGAAGCAAGGTGTTACTGAAATAAATAGCACGAGATTCCCTGCCCCTTTCTTCCTAATGCGCAGCTTTCCAGATGGCTAACGACTCGGATTACGTTTCGTACATAGTAAAGGTTAAATTACGTCAGGTATGTCTCCTAAAGGAAGTATATTAGTTTCGTTGGCCCACAGTCAAAACCATGGCACGATTCACGTAAGTAGCAGGAGATTCTCCCCTGCCCATCAACATTTTCCAAGGATGGTTGACCCGCGATGTAGAAATTTCGAGGTTGAAAATTAAATCTGATCATTCGACGAACGCTGTAAACAACACTTTGCCAACAGAGACGAGAGACATTAAATTGGAGTTTTTTTTGTTGTTGTTATTGGGTTGTTGTTGCTTCTGGGCCGACCTCCGTGGCGGAGTGGTTCGCATAGCGCGCTTCGATGCCACAGGTCCTGAGTTCGAATTCAAGTTTTGGCATGGGTGCTCTTTGTTGGTGTCCCTTCATCAATTTCATCATATGATTACTCATCTTCATCTTCGCGATTAGCCAAAAGTGAAAGAAAAGCGACGTAAAATAACCTGTTTCAAGACCAACTCTCATTTTTTGAGAAATGTATATAATTGTTATTGTTAGTATAATTAACGATAACATTAAAAACGTTAATATGATATAAACTAGGGATGTGCCGAAGCCGATTACAGATGTATACAAATCGGCCGAAATTGACATATCGGCATCGGTACCGGCATCGGCAAAAATCCGATATTTAAACCGGTACAGATTATACTAGAGTTTTACCTTCGAATAAGTTTTATATTTTAGTTTTGTAAGATTTATTGAAAATTAGGTTATGATTCATCATTATTGTAGAGTTTATGTAATAAAATTATTGCAAACTCTCATTCAGAGGATCAACCTAACTGAAATCTGAAATAAAACAGTACATTGCTGAACCAGGATCTGCTATTGTATTGGGAATTCAAAAATGAATATACAAACCTGAAGCAAGTGCTGAGAAAATATTTGGGCATACCTGCTGCATCAGTATTCAGTGAGTGAGTGTTCAGTGTTGCTGAACAGATTTGCGATAAGAGAAGAAGTAGGTTACTTCCTGAAGTGCTTCCAAAACTTGTGTTTCTGAAGTTGAATCTGGCAGCAGTAAATTTCCAATATTAAGAACAAGAATTCATTTTGCATTTCAAAGAACTGCTTGTGTACTAATGTAAAATCTCTTCAGAATCCATGTTTTTCTTAAAGGTTCACATAAACACCTTTTGTAGATGCAAATGTACATTCACATCTCTTGAGAATATATATGTATATACATATGATATGCAATACAAATGTACATAGCAAATTGATATTTTTCATGCTGAAAATAACATCCCATTTCTGTTTAATAATCTTATGTATCGGAATCGGTTAAATATCGGCATCGGTATCGGTTCCAAAAATTATCGGTGAGTACATCGGCATCGGTAAATTTTTTAGCTTCATCACATCCCTAATATAAACCTACATAATAGATAAATCATTTCCTGAAGCCAATATATTTGTCAAGCTTCATGTTTCGGGGTCCGCGTAGTTAAATGGCTAGCGCCATTTTGCGTTCGGTTAGAGACATCCCACTTCATTAATTCACACCCTACTTGTCATTGCGAGATGTCATTATTGGTCATTATGCGTCATTGCCATCGAATCTCCATATTGCAGCATTATTTATACTAGTATTTTTATTTTACTCCATTCTGCCATGAACAGATTCCTGGGCAACGAATCAAAAGCGCACTTAGTAAACGCAGTTATAATCCTAAAAAACCTGTCTACGGTTTCTTCCTATTCATAAACATCAATAGTGAAAACTTCGAAATGATTGTAAAAGAGCGAGAATGGAACTACCATACTTAAAAATAAATTAATTGGTTAATTGGTTTCTGTAAAAAGTGGTTCTCGAGGCTAAGATATACTTGCTCAATGAAAGTGATTAGGCTATAGATTCCAATGTTATTTTTAATGCACTCTTACTATTAATTGTTATATAATGTTTAAATATATGATGTATAATGCAATATTAATATAAAAATTATATAATATATATAATTCATGAGTTTTTTACTATTTTTACAGTTAATGCAAATAAAAATTCTCTATGCTTTTTGGCTTTTACGTATTTCATGTGAGCTTTAACTCTTTGAAAAAGGAAAATTGAATATATTTTTATGTTATTTGCAACTACTTATTTTGTCAATTCTTCTTCTGCACATTCTCCCCTGAAACGACTATTTCCACTCTTCAGTTACGGAAGTTTAGCTTCAAATAATTAATTTGATTTGTACTTAGCGTAGGTTTTCTGCCACTTTGGTTAATCGCGAAGATGAGGTTGAGTGATGATATGATGAAATTGATGAAGGGACACTCACAAAGAACACACATGCCTGGGTTGGGATTCGAACCCAGAACACCTGCTGTCGCAGTGAGCTTGTAATGATAAAATGGAAGTGTTCAAATATAATATAAAATATGTATGCAAAATATAAATTTTTGCCTGAAAGTGTCCTATGTGAATATAAGGATTGACAACCCAATAAATAGCTACTCAACCCCGAATTTGATTTCACACCTTTCACATGTACTGGTATGGTATCTGCAAGAGTAAATAGAATTTCAACTTGTTAGAAGTAATTTAATGACATTAATTTAATTTAATTAATTTAATTTGCATGACATACAAAAATAATAGAGAAATAATATTTAACCTATACATTGTGCAGAAATAAAAATGGTCTGCTGAATAAGGTGATAAATTATAGTGTACAGAAATGAATAGCTCTAGAACATACCTGAGAGATAACTTACTTAGAATTCACGTTCATTACTGTTACAGAAAAACATGAAAATTAAGAATGACTCAAAGATAAATGCATAATTATTATGCTTCAGGAAAACAGGCAACGAAACCTCACAATAGAGACAAAAATATAGGGACAAAAATAATGATTCTTAAGCGCTCAGGAATACAACCACCTTTTCTTTTCCATCGTAAATGAACGCACCAAGCTGCAAGGTTGTACTGGCTGAATTATTTGGAAAATTTATTACAATGTTCTCACAAACATTTCGCAGATTTGAGTCAAAGCTCAAATCAATTTGTAACGCAATAAGTAAATTTTAAAAAATATAAAAATATATTGTGCAACGTTTCTAATTACCATTAGTGTCTGACAAAAATATAGTTGTTATTAAGTAATTTCGTGTGGGGTGAAATCACACAATTGGCCCACATTTTAAAAATAACATCAAATACGTGAAAAGATAGTACTCAGTAAATTATATTTCTGAAATATCTATCTTAATTTCTCTCCTCTTCTTTGCTAATTTCATTGTTTTATTCATAAGTATCCTAACAATAGGCTTGCGCACGGTGTGTACCAGGGGTGCCTCTCAATAAATAGAAAATGAAGAAACTAACATTACAATAATATAAATAATATCAGTGTTAAAAAATAAAAAAAACTTTGTTTTATTCTAAATGCACCGATCTCTTTCGCTCCAAAACAATATAATGTTGTTTGCTATAATAATCAGTAATCACGTAGTAGAGTAGATGTTTTTCAATTTATGAATCGTACAGAGCTCCTTCACAAAGTGGCCCGCACTTATCCTTATCCAGAGCACAGCCTCGGTTGCTAATGCAACATTCTTTACTCACAAGGCTCATTTCTTTATTTACATTTATACATAACAAGAACATATGCAGAAATCATACAAACAATATAATGAAATGGAAATCAATTTATGGAGAAGCTCTGTGCAATTTATAAAAGGATAATAATAGTGGTATAATAACGGCAAAGAGTAATTATGAAACGTTGTTTTGTAGATGTAACGAGAGGGATTCAGCTGATGTTACTTGTATTGCATTACATTTGTAACTGTTGGTTATTCTGTACGAATGTTCGTTTTCAATTGTTTACTTTCATTATATAAACAATATAAATATCGTCAGAATGATGGGAAAACCTGTGCTAAAGTTATAACAAATACTCAGACTAGAAGGTTAAAATTTATCTTCATACCTACCAGTTTGTGTGAAAAGGGAACTTGAAGTTACGACAATTAGGCTAACATTGTCCACATAGGGAATTGAAACTGCCCTTAAGACACCCTCAAATAAATTAGTCTATGCACACCTATGATTCTAATCTAGGAAATGCTGTAGCAAAAGCGATCTTCTTCATTTCACATTTTCTCAGATATACTTGCTGCAAGGATCATGTAATCTGGTATTAAAAGAGGAACATAAATTATGGACAATTCATTCTTAATCTCCCATGGATTACAAAACATTCTGTCCCCCCCGGGGGGGGGATATCATTTTGGAAGCACATCTTTATTAGTTGTAAAATGCAACATCACAAATTGTTTCTAAAATATATTATAATCTAAGTTCGTTTTATTAAAATTATGCCCCTCTCTTTATATTAAGATGTGTCATTCAACCTCCTTTTCTACCACTTTAATATTTTTAATATTTTTGAGGTGCCCTCATGTATTATCACCCTAAGGACAGGAGGGACGCCACTAAAGCGTTAACATTCGACTACAGCATGAGTTTTCATGCAGTGACTTTTAAGTTTTGTGCAGTTTCTGATCCATTTCAAAATTAGCTTGTTACCAACTTCGAATATTTATATTCTGGAAGAACAAGTGTGATTTTCAA
The DNA here is from genome assembly GCF_977018435.1 of Lepisma saccharinum. NCBI lineage: Eukaryota > Metazoa > Arthropoda > Insecta > Zygentoma > Lepismatidae > Lepisma > Lepisma saccharinum. The sequence continues at coordinate 36,795,705 of NC_139242.1, read as the reverse complement.
TCACACAAGCCATATTGCAAAATTTTCTATGAAGGTTTTTATTCAAAAAACAGCAGAATGATTAAAAAGTCGTGTCTTACAAAGTTTGCCTTACTACATATGCAACCCACCATACATGTATGCAAAAGATCCGAACTAACAGAGATCTATGGGAAAAATACCTATTGCTTCAAAGGAGATACATTATCTCGTGGTGATAGTTTTTGGACCTTTGCAACATTAACTGCTCAACTTGTTATTCTTTCTCGATAAATATTTAAAATTAATTTCTGGGGAAAGGTGTACTGAGGACTTTTGCAATCTAATATTAAAAAGGAAAAACTGGACTCACAGCTTTAATACGAGTATAAAATGATGTTTTCCATAAATATAAAAATATACAAGTACATTAAATACGTATATTCACGATCACAATGCAATAAATTGTTTCAATCTTTACTTGTTTCTTGAGAATTTTGCCATTATCTGAGTTAATCACTAATTTTGAAAAATATAATATACGATATCACGTTATATTGCGGAGTGTAAGGGGTGATCCTTTCTAAAGACACCCAAAAAGTGAACCTCCCTTCCACGTAGTACACCCTGGACTGCATGTTTAAGACTAAGGAGGCTCTGGCATCTATACTCACTGCCAGTATAATCTTCTTTGGAGCTTGTGTTGTGTTCTGTCTACTTGTGTTTGATTGCTCTTTCATCAACGCAGAAACTGGTAGCATTTCTCAATGTGTCATTCCGCATGTGAGACTTCTCCTTGGTACAGCTGCCTGTAAACTGTTCTCGGCATTTCTTCACATTTGGAAAACTTTGGTGACCAAACGTGTAATATACCCATTGTCTTCTACATAGCAGAGAGCACATCGCGCAACGGCGCCAGGTGTCCCGGGTTCGAATCTCGGCCTGGACAACGATGTTTGTGAGTGTCCATTCATCAATTTCATCATATCATCACTCATTCCCATCTTCGCAAATTAACCAAAAGTGGCACAAAAGCGAAGTAAAATAAAGCAAATCAATAACAATAACATAACCGACAGTTCAGAGCTCTGTCTTGCGTTTCACTGGTTTATATTAATAAGTTTCCACTCAACAGTTCTTTAATTTATGGGTTAATTCATTGACGAATTCGGACTACACAAGGAATATAAAGGAATATTTTTATAGAATCGATTGTTTTTTTTATTATTGATTTTTGATGGATTATTTTACATTGCTTTTCTGCCACATTTGGCTAATCGCGAAGATGAGAATGAATGATGATATGATGAAACTGATGGATACTCACAAAGAACACCTACGCCCAGACCGGGATTCAAAACCGGACCCCTCGCGTCGTGGAACGTTGTGCTCATCACTCCGCCACTCCATCACTCAAATAATTCCCCAAATGTAATTAATTTACAAAATTTATTAATAATAACTTGAAATTACTGTTAATATTAACATATTTTATAAGTTAAAAAAATTGTAAAATTAGTTTAACATGTAGGAAACCCGCACAGACTGATACTTAAATCGTCCGTGTATGTGTGCATTTGCCTATGAATTATGATTAGTATGTGCATTGTCTCGGATATGATTTATCGTTCTTATATCTATGATCCTTTCGATGTTGAGAACTAATAATATCGTACTACTCACATTATCAGTGTTTTCTAAGGTGCATATAGTATTTTTATAGTGAGTTGTAATTTATAATTCGACTGCATGAAAACAACTTGGATCAACAACAGGCCCGAACCCAGCATTTTTTGAGGGGGGGGGGGCAAGCCCGAAACTGTGGTGATGATTTTTATATATATATATATATATATAAAATATTTTGGAGAAAAATAATTATATTTTGTATATATATATTATTGTCATATGACAATTATTAAATAATTAATTAATAGCATTGATTAATCAATTTATTTATATATATATTTACATTTATAAATATATATAAACAAATTAATTTACTACATTTATGAACTAGCAAATTAATTTCTTTAACAACTGGTTCAAAATGTCAAGAAATTAAAGATAAGTGAAATGTTTTTAATAAGTGTTAGATTTTATTTAATTATTGCTCTTTATTAATAATGATAATTAAATTTTCATACTTTTATTGTGTTATGTATCTATAATGGTGAAAATCTATTATAATGGTCTCTCAAAGGGAAACATCATCAGAGTTGGTTGAAGCTAGAGATTTCAGCGCCCAGGACGTGAATAGATTTTCGCACCCCCTGAACCGAATTTGCATTGCTCCCCCCCCCCAGATGTAACTGGCATACTTAGACATTTAATAAATTTTATGTACCTACTCTTTTCCGTTGAATCCGACGAAAAGAAAACTTAGCATTCAAGAAATGTTGCTAACAAAAGGGAAGTCGGTTCGGTTGTACATCCCACATCATCTTCATTCAAGCAGTGTGTGTTATTGTTCAAATCTGCAAACTCGATTGCAAAATTAACATGTTAGGTCTATGTTTTATTCCCGACAAAAGGAGGTGAGAAATGGAGGAGATATAATGGGTAGGTCTAATTTCTATGTTCCAGGGGCCTAGGGTGACAATGACAACCACCATCGCAGGTACGGCTCCATTTCTTAGTAGTCCAATTTGATATAATTTTAAAATCTTATCTATGAATGTAGAAGTACGTTTTTACCCCATGCTGTTACCAGCCCTAAAGAGAGATCTTTGCAACATTCACACACGGGCAGACATCATTCTTTGTTCTTCCTTCTTTGTATGTGTTTATGATATTATTCTTAGTATAGAATGTTTGAAGTCAAAACTAATTGCTTATCTTTGTTGTTATAACACAAACTCTTACCCTCGGAAAAGTTTGATGGGGGAAAAATTTTAATAGAACAAGGAAGGGGGAAAGGTGGGAGATCCCCCTTCCGCCATGGGAATTCGTACCATGTATGTGACCACAAATGCTATGGAATGATCCTTATAATGAAGAACGTGTCTGAATGTGAATTAACCAAAAAATAGACATTTCCTGATCAAGACTGCAATTCGAAAAAAGTCAGAATAGGGAGTAAAAATAGTGAACTGTCCCGACCAAATTGGGACGTTTGGTATCTTCACGTAAATGGTTATAAAACTAAAATTAATAAATATACTAGACTGCAGACTTCTAGAGTCTGCCTCTCTCCAGAAACAACACATTCATGTATGAAAGCAGAAAACAGAAACTCCTGCAAAATCTTAAAAATCGTCCGTGTTATTTTTGTAGGTTTTTATAGGTTCACATTAAACATTTCATGGCTCGAGGGAGACTGGGGCATGGTCCCCTTGGGTACGGACCTGATCAACAATAGGATGCATCAGTTGCAATGAATTTTTTCAGCATATTCTTCTCGGCACCCGCGGAACATTCGAATCAGTTTTGAACTTTCCCAATTAGTATTGTTCCTTGCGTTCAATTTTATTAAAATCGCATACAAGAAAGAAGTGCAAATAACTGGATTTTCTGTTTACTCTTTAAAAAAATAAATACAAGGAAAGTATGTATTTAAAGAGTATTCTCTTCCATTTATTATCGATAATTTACTTACTTTACTTCTTTTCTTTCTCTTTAGGTTAGTCGTAAAGATAAGGGCAAATGAAGATTAGTAAAATTAATGAATAATATATATATAGCCAGGAAGGGACACGAACACATCTTTGTCTTCATTATTTTAAATAAGGCTGAATGCACATGAATTATAACTACATATATATATATTGAATTTCAATGTTTCAAGGAGACATTTCATCAACTTCATTGAAAATAAACTTTGTTTAAAACTTTTAAAAACCCAAACGAATTTATATCTTCAATAAGTTAAGTTCTTATTGCATATCATTTAAACGTATGTGTAACATTTTTTGTAACATTTTTGGAAGCACAACGTGGTTCGGATCCCACTTTAAACTGTAGGTCCAGTACCGATCTTGCATAAAATGGACCTAAAACAAAATTCAAACTCAAAGTATCATCTGTAGAAAATATGTATGAATCTATTTTGAATTACAATAATTATATCAATAAAACATTAGTTGATCAATAATTATAGATACGTTACACGAGCCCCTAGAACTTAAGACAACGTTTAATTAACTGATACTAATAATAACGGAAATTGAGAAAAATTATCTCGAAGCATATGCTTCGAAAATAATGTCTATATGTAAAGTGTAGCACATAAAATGTGCACGCTACGAAACTCTATGAAATGAAAGTAGAGAGTTTACTTCTCATATAGGCCAGAATGTTCAATTGTATTTAATCTTTGTTAGGTTGTAATGAAAAATTTACCAGCTAAAAATATCCGAGAAGGAAATTTCCATTTTGAAAAATAATAACCTAGGACTTGAGAAAACTCAGGACAAATTTCACCTGATGAATAAAATGCAGGTGCCAAAACTTCGTCACTTGTGTACTCGTATTTAATTTAAACTAAGCAAATATGTATATAGAAGGCATGGAATAGTACGGTTCCCTATTTGATGTGTGTCGGGGTGTACACTTCCCATTCAATATACGGTGCATGCCTATCAAAGCGACGAAAGTGTTGCTGTAAGCTTTCTTTGAGAAGGCATCCTACTTAATTTATGTCAGGGTGGTGGACAATCGAGTGTTGATTTGTGATGCAAAACGAAGCACATCATAAAATTACGCTTTGAAATGATTCGCATCGATTCACCCACAAGTTGGGAGAGAGAGAGAGAGAAGCGCGAGATACCGGAATAACACCTCTTTGACACCTTGCAACAGTATCAAGCTCCGGTGCATTGCCACTCTCACTTGTTAACGTTCACCACGTGGGTAGGTTGGCCTAGGAGTTACGGAACCGCCCACAATATTCGCCACACCGAAAGAGTTAACCCCGCCTCTTCTTGTCTCACACGCTTATATATATATAAGGTTTGCCAGAGCTCCTCGGCTCCCTGTTGCAGCCAAGTTGGCTACGTTCCGAACATCCGCGACGCTTAACAGTGGCAGGAGCAACCTGCTTCCCCTTCCCTCCCTGCCCAGTTCCACTCGCACTGCCCGCCCTGACCGCCCGACCTTTTTCTCAGTTCAAACCATGGCGGCGACACGACTGCAGCTCTCTATCGGTCTCGCTTTAACGGTCCTAGTCTGCGTTACCCTCGCGGAACCTGTGGAACGTCACTCTCACGCAAGCGGCGCCGGCGAGAAAATCCACGGGAAGGCCCACCAACAGCAACACGCATCCGTCCCGGACCGCGAAGACGATATCGACCTTGATCCGTTCGTGGACACCTCGAAAGTTTCCGACGACGAGGTCGTCGAGGATCCCGCCGCTACGGAGGAACCGAAGGAGGAAGAAGCACCTGTGAATCCTCTTCCCCAGAACGGCACGTACGTTCCGTCCAATTGCACTTCCTGCCGGTTTCGGATAAGGGAGGAACTCCGGCAGTTGAATCTCGAATCCATCAAGGAGGAGATTCTCAACAAGTTGGGCATGAGAAACGCCCCGAACATGACGGGTCGCGAGTTGCCGAAAATACCACCTTTGCACAATCTCCTCGACAAGTATGGGATGCAAAACGACGCGCCGAAGCAAACTTTCCAGCTAGGCACTGTCTTCTTGGATGAGGATGACGACTTCCACGCGCGGACGGAGAAAGTATTAGCCTTTGCTCAGCCACGTAAGTAACAACTACATGTTACTGTATCTTTTCAACTTTGTGTCTCTCTGTTGTGTGTCAAGTCTTCAAACTGTGTGGTTTCCAATTCAGCGGTCGACACATTGCATCATACTTTTAAAGTGCCTAAATTATAATTTATTTTAGCACTCAATAGCTTCGCCAAATTTGAGATGCTTTAGCTCGCGTAGGGGAGGAACAATGCGATAATCATTTTGTTAGTAACTTGGAGTAACTTTAATATGAAACAATAAAAAATGATGGTCAGTAGACTGAGTAAAATTTGTAAGACTACAGGAAAGCAAAGAGTGATTTTAAAAATTTGCACCCAACATCTATTTAAAGTTCTGTACGAAATGCGAATTTGAGACGGTTCTGGGACGTAGGCAACTCTCTAATTCAAAATCGATGAATAAATTGTACTCAAACACAGTTCTATCATGAACAAATTTGAAGAACATAAGCGAACATTCGTGATTAAAAATCCTCATTGTTGTACACTTGTACTAAGTCAGCTCGCAAACCTTCACATATTTTTTTCTGTACACTTTTTTTTTCGATGTGCAGTCTCCCTAGTTATTCATTCTGTTTTAGTACTTTATCTATCATAGCATGTACTTCGGAACAAAAGAGTAGATAAAAATTTTCGGCTTGTCCTTGTTGGTCCCAGTGGTCATCTGACCACGTCTAAAAACTGTCTGGAAACGTATTTTATCTCCACAGTGACACTTCTTATCAAGATCAGTCCCCTCCCGCTTAGAACCTTTATCAAACTTTTTTTTCTCGAGAGAGAGAGAGCAGGAGGAGGGGAAAGGTCGGAATGTTTTGTTGAAAGGAACAAAATACAGTTGGAAAAACTAACTGCTCTGGCGATGGAACTTCTAGTTTCCAAAGGCAATTATATTTGTATTAGCACATTCGAGCAAAGATAGCAGTAAGACCTTTGAAAGGGATCACTTCTGTTGTCCGTTACATGAGATACTGTTGTTAGGAAAGGGACGCGAGAGGAGAGGGAATGAGATTATTGATTCTTTTTCTTCTTTTTGGCGCGAAACGACCGGAGCTATTTCACATAGTAACATCAGATGTGAATTAACTTGACGTTCGGACACACGACACTGACCTAGAGCAAAGAGTGAATGAATTGTGTGATCTCGAAGAGAAAATGTTCTGTGCTTTACAAATTTGCAATGTTAGAGATCTGAAACGGGCATGCACTAACCACATCAAAAATTACAAAAAAAACATAATTAATCTATGTAGCACGCCCTGGTTTTTGAACCAAATGACGTTTTAACAGTGCTGAGTGAACGAACTTTGGCCAACAACTATAAAGTTGCAGTGGAATGGCATTAAAACAGACATCCGATCTGCTTAGAGGGACTAATGTATGTATTTTTCTTTTTAGAATCAAGTATGTTTTAAATTGCAGGTACGATGTAAAAAAAAGGTATGCTAGTTCAGTTATCTAATCGCAACCTTTGTATATGATTTTAGTCGTAAGGGGGATACAGGACGGACTCACGCGATCCCTACCTAGCAGCAGGCTTGCTTCTAACTCGATAAACGGGGCATGAGAAATTGTCGGTGGGAGAGGAAAGAGGGGAGGGGCAACACGGGGAGGGGGAGAGAGAACTCGGGTGCAGCTGCACTGGGGGAGAAGCAGCTCTTCGCGGAAACTAGCAGGTCCTATTCCACAGGCAAGTGCTCCTGTTAAAATAGAAAAAAAAATAGAAAAAACTCAGGTATACACAAACATCTCTCGCTCGGCCCAGGTGTTGGGAAGTTTCAAAGGACACATGCGCAAGGCCACATGTGTGTGTGTGTGTGTGTGTGTGCTCGTATAATGTAATGATCGATTTTTTTTCAGGCATTGCTCCTGATAATCTCGGTACAGTCACTGTTACTAAGGTAGGCACTTTCTTTCGGTTGTGACTGGACACCGTTTCGGTTTTTTTCCCCCGTGAAGGCACGCAAGGGGGTGTGGGGTTAAGACTTCACCTTTTCTTCATCTCGATAACAGAGGAGAAAGGATAATTAACACCACGCTACAGCAGCCCCCTACTCCCCCCTCTTCCACAACAGGATTGTTACCAGGTAGTCATCTGACAAGAGGCTATGTTCCAGAGGCGTCTGTCTTATGACCATAAACCCAATTAAAATACTGTCACGCGCAATTTCTCTCCAAAACAATAACTATGTTCAAGTATTGCTAATATAGCTCCATTTATGCTGATTCTAGAGACAAGAACTACTTATGCTTCTTGCGAAAACATGGGAAATTAAGAGCTTATACATTTCTGCACAAGGAAGCTGTACACAATACATAATATCTTAATTGTAAGCTATGAAATACCACATTTTCCACAGAAAAATAGATTTTCTGTATTTTTTGCACATGAAAGCCTATTGGTTCGAATCCCTGCATGGGCCGGTGTTTTTTGTGAGTCTCTCTGCATCAAATTCATTATAACATCACTCATCCTCATCGACACGATTAGTCAAGAGTGGTAGAAAAGCGACGCTAAGTAGCAAAAGTCAAATCAAAATCAGACTTCTTGTTTACCGGTCGAAACAAACGTGATGTTTGTTTACAGTGCATTGGCTTTTCACTTCCCCTTTCACATAGGACACACGCAATACTTTCGTGCAGTGCAGGGAATCTAGTATCATGTTCTTTCTTTCCTCTGATATACAGCAGAATACCAGAAGTATTCAGAATGGTCTGTGGTCAAGTATATGTTGTAGTATATTTTCCTATGGTTGCTACTGCTTTGGAATCAACAGTAACAAGTGTCTGCCTTCATCGCAGGATGGTAAAACAGCATTAGGAGCAGTAGTTTGAGGGAAGGAAGGCTGCTGGCTTAATAGCGTGTTGATCGATTCTCTGGTCTTGTGAGTACGTTTGCCCTAGAAACGAGGTACCTGTGGTTCTGGCTAGACGGTGAATATGTCTAGAGCGTGATGCGAATCACGCCATCTCCGTTGCTACGTCCACGTGCACTCCTTACGTGCATAACACTACAATACATTTCACGTTCGATTCCTTGTGGAGGCTCATAGTGCTTCCGATTCTACATTAAACCGTAGGCCCAGTCCCAATTAGCATATCTGTGCATAAAGTGTCCTTAAAACAAAACTCAACTCAACGTTAGAGTTCACAACTTCCTTTAAATGAAATGTCTTATTAGAGTATAAGCTATAGAATAGTAGCGTCGTCACATTGTAATCATGGGGTTCCGGGTTCGATCTCCGATGGAGGCTCATAGTGCTTCCGATTCTACTTTAAACTGTGAGCCTAGTCCCGATTAGCTTTTCTGTGAATCAAGAGGAGTTAAAACAAAATATTTCAGGAGGCAATGAATTTGCCCCGTCGCTGGACGAAAGTGTCAAGTATGAGGTTTTCTTTCAAGTCCATTTTATGCACAGATAGGTTAATCTGGACTGGACCTAGAGTTTCAAGTGGCCTCTACGTGCCCCTATGGGGTGTCGAATCGGGAAGGCGACGACGTTACCAGAGTGTATCGACTCACGATATCGCTACGGAAGGTTCCGGGTTCGTGTCCTGGTCGTCCAATTCGTCTAATTTATCCTCATTTTTGTACTAATTGTATATTCAAGGAAATATCTGAAATTCGGTCAAAACACTACATTCGGTTGAAAAGGTTGTGAACACAAAAGTAAGAGTTTTAAAATTACCAAAGTTATATCGTTATGGTTATCATCAAAGAACGGATTTAAATGTAAATACATATTTATGTATGAAGCTGAAATCAGTTATATCGTGATACGATATTATGTATTATTTTTGCGCACCATGGCATATAGACTCGAAGAATTCAGATTTTATTTTCTATATATGTACATATATTAGGTTTATATTTTACATATTTTAGTTATTTTTACACATTATTTCCATATTTCAGAACATTTCTCAACATATACTCCATATTCTATACTACATGTCCCCGTGTGACCGAAAGAGTTGGACGAATTTCTGACGAATTTTAAATAAACTCCCATTACTTATTGCGATACTGAACGCAGTTTTAGTCAATACAAATCCATTTTAAGAGACAACAGAAGGAAATTCATGCTCGAGGACTTGCAACAAAATTTTGTTATTTATTTTTTTGGAAACAGAAAATGTAAACACATAGGCTATTGTGTTGTTTTACAATTATTGTCCATGCAAGCGTACTGTATTTTATGTAACTCGTGTAGTGTCTTGTATTATTAAAAATGTATTTTTCTATAATTTTAAGTCCATATTAACTCCATATTTTGGTGAAAATAACTAAATATAATATGTATTTACATATTTAGCACATTTTTACTACATATAAATCCGTTTCCTGGTTATTATAAAGAATGTACATCCCTCAACCCATACAACCCAGTATTTTCATTCAAATTGTTTACAAAGAATTTTTTGTTATAATTTTAAATTGTTTTTAATAATACATAAATAGTAACAATTAAATTATAACTATTAAAATTGTACCAACCTTGGGCTGCCAAGTTGAACCCCCACCATTATTTTCGTATATATTTTGGCCACGTTTGGATCCGTGGCAAATTTTATAACAGACACTCCACGAATCCCGAGTTCGAATCCCCGACTAGGGATGGGTGCTCTTTGTGAGTATTTCTTCATTAATTCCATCATATCACTACTGATCCTCGAATTCGCGATTAGCTGATAGTGGCAGAAAGGCAAAGTAAAATCAACCATATCAATCAATCAATGAACCCAGGCAATAGTTTTTTTTTAAAAAAGGAAGAAACTCTATTCTGCTTACGTCATCCATCAGTGCAAGGAAAAAAGGTCTTAACTGTGACGTTTCATGTGCAACCCAACTTCTTTGTCCCATTTAACCTAAGTGCATTGCTAATTAGCCTTCAAGCTCTCGGTAATGAATAAGCCAAGCTGGTGCATATCCTGGTTGTCTTGACGAAGCACGCACATCTCAGATTATTAGCGGACTGAAGTCTATCCAGTCATGCTATCTTACATAAACTACAATATTATTCGTGCTTCGATAACGTATGTGTGTGTGTATGTGCGGGCGCTCCGAAAGTAACCCTTAAGGGATCGGGCACGCTATATCACCTTTTCTCCCCTGCGTGCGATGATATCAATATGCATATGTGTGCATAAAATATCTAAGGAAGGGTTGTGCAGCTTTCATTTCTCGGCTACGTACACGCACAGGCGATTGCACGAAGGGTGTCCAGTAGTGACATCTTCAAGGAAAGTACGCCGACCTCCGTGGCGGAGTGGTTAGCACAATGCGCTACTACGACGTCAGGGGTCCCGGGTTCGATTCCAGGCCTGGACATGTGTGTTCAGATGGAAAAATGTCAGAAATATTAATCAGTAATATGTTTTATTTCGTTGTCTATGACTGTCTACCAACGCTGGGGCAGTTTTTTGATTCCACACCTGAGGAAATCAGTTGATTTCGGGTTAAAGACGTCGTCAAGCCAAGTTTGAAGAGAATTTTCGTTACCAAAGGAGTTTTCTTGAAGATTGGTGGTTTGAGAGCTGGAAAGGTGGAAATCAAGGGTGCAAGATCGGAGGGCAAGGAGGACGTTGAACAACCTCCCAACCAAACTCCTGGATAGCATCTTTTGTCGTGTTACAGAAGTGTGAGCGTGCATTATCGTGTTGCGGCAGCACTTGATGCAGTCTTCCTGCCCTACTCCATGATTTGTGTTGCTTTCACTTAGCGTGCTGTATCCTGAACCTTGCCCATGGAATGCAAATGTCGCACGATGGTTGAATGGTCACAGTTCATCACATTGTGGATTAAAGCGTTTAAACGATCTTCATTAAAGCCCGAATCTTCCTGAACGTGGAGAATCACTCAAGTCAAAATTGCCCTCTTTTAAAGTGACAAAACTATTTTCTTGCCCTGCTTTCCCCGTTGGCATTCTCCCCGTACACGACACAAATGTTTCGAGCCGCCTCCGCTGCCTTTGCTTCTATGTTAATCTCAGACAGAAGAATATATCGGAAGTGTTCGTTTTTATCCGCTTGACACGTATCATTCTTTAGCCCACAAATCACATGGTCTTACTTCAAATCTGCATAATTCAATGCGTATTCTCAAGCACAACGGTGGCACTCCAATTGATGAACGTTAAATGATAAGCAAACTTCTAACATCGCAATGTTGCCATAACATACACAAACGCTACGAATGTATGCAACAAGCCAATATTTCATATCTTACAGTGATAGAGTGGTTCAAGTCTAAAGGCGACGATGCATATATATTGATTGGATGAAGTTGAATATGTTGCATTGGATGAAAATGACGAAGGCATACTTACAAAGAAACCCTTGCCAAAACCAGATTCGAACACAGAAACTTCGATGTCAGGATGTTTTTATACTTTAATATACATTTGCTTGAGTTGGTGTTTTAAGTCCACTTTATGCACAGTAAGGCTAATTGGGACTGGACCTACAGTTTAAAGTGGGATCCGAACCACACTGAGAGAAATGTCCCCCGTATTCCGATTTTTTGGAATACGTGAAACATGTAGTTATGGTTCACAGAGTCAAACGCACGTTCGAAATCCAGAACTAGATTCGCTTGATCACGTGTACTTCTTTTATTTTGGTTACTGGTAAGAACCTCTGAAGCGTTTGCAGGACGGCATAAATGTTTTTGTTTTCACCATAAACATATTGTGTGTCTCCCACCAAGTTGACAGAGTGCGGCATTAGTCGTGCAAGCATATAGCGTGAGAACATTTTATAGTCTGCGCAGAGTAGTGTAATGGGGCGATAATGAGTGATCTCTGTGGGCTTTGCACGTTTCGGTACTAACACTATGATACCGCTCTTGGAAGATTTACCCATTTTATGTTGCTGAAAGACAGCGTTTACCCACTCGGTTAAGGTCGGCCCCACGAGCGTCCAAAATGTTTGAAAGAAACTAGTAGGAAGCCCATCCACTCCAGGGGGCGGAGAACAGCTTCCCCGCTTTCGCCGCTTTATACACTTCATCTAAGGTGAATTCCGAATCCAGCGTAGTTCGATCAGCGTCTGAGAGTACCTCCGAGACTGCTCCCAAAACTGTTTCGTAATTGGAGGTATCAGATTGGTTACGCGAAAACATCGTACCAAAGTGATCATATATCTTACTTTCTATGTCCTTGGGCGTTATGATTTTATTACCAGCATCATCTGTGAGTTCCGTGATGACTTGTCGTTGAGCATTTTGTCGTTCTTGTAGAACGTGACTGATCGAGACAGATTCTTCTGGGTCAAAATGGAGAAGTCTAGTTCTAATTTTTGCACCTAGACGTTTTTGAGCGGTCATGCGTAGGAGGATGGCTTGTATATGTTTAATTTCTGTGTGGACCGGTTGCCCTGTCGATGCTTCTTCTATTAGTTCCCGGAGGATACGATAATAAAAATTATATTTGTTGCGCCAGTCACGGGACCGCTCTTTACAATATGTTACACAGAATCGTTTGACTGTCGGTTTGAGATACTCGTCCCACCAACGAATGATGTCACTATGTCGCGTGCGTTGCGCCTCCCAAATTCTCCATTGCTCCTGGAATGCTCGTTTGAAATCGTCATCTGATAGAATGGAAGCATTCAGTTTCCAATAACCATATCCTCGAGGCACTAGGGGAAGATCAATGTTAATTGCCATTACCACCGCCAGATGATCCGAAAAACATGTAGGTGTGAGGTACATCGAAGTTACTTTCTGACGCAGTAAGGGGGTAACATAGAACTGGTCCAAGCAGGACGCACAATTGTCTCTAATGTATGTATACCCCCCTCTTACCGAAATGTCTATCTGTCCAAACGTCTACAAATTTAAAACCCGACCCCAATTTTTGTAGAGAATTTGATGTGTAAAAACCAGGACGTTGATCTTGTGGAAGCAGGAGGCAATTAAAGTCCCCACCACATATGATATGTTCCTTTGCACCCTGCAATTCAGACGCCACGTCTGTCGCAAAAATATTTCTCTGTTGTCTCTGTTGAGTACCTGATGGGGCATATATATTGCAAATCCAAACATTTGCCACTATCGCACATATAATTCGCCTGTTTGGGTGACACACAACGTTAGTGATCGACACAGTGTTTCTCGCGAGAAGAGCAGTCCCCGTTGCCTGACAATTTGCATTGTTATACACTACTATGGATGGGGGCAAGTCAAAGTTTTTCACTTGTACCTCCTGGAGGAAGACTATATCGAGGGACGACGGAATGAAAAAGTCACCCAGAGCCTCTTGTTTATTAGGTTTTGCAGTTTATTCATGTTAATTGTGGCTATTCGGAGTGTTGTAAACATAGCTAAATGGGTATTCCTAAACCTTTTAAATATACATTATACCAGACGTTAACACAAAAAAGCAGTAACACTATCACACGCATCATTAATTTGCATGAAGTATTTTACTTTCACTAGCACTAACACTAGGACCTAGATTACTAACACTTTGGGACCGGGTAATTCGCACTGGGGAGGGAGAGAGGGGGCGTTGGTCATCAATCTTCTTGGTCGGTGGGTTGATTTCCGCATCCCTTTGAGAACTTTTCTTGCGCTTCTGATTCTTCAGCTGCTTCTGCTGTCCTTCCATGGGTAGCTTCCTTCTGGTGGCATCCTTCAACGGGGCCCTTGAAACAGCAACAGGCTTCACAGAGCTTGGATCTTCATCTGTAGTCAGCTGGATATCAGAATTGTCATGCGCATTCATCCGGTCTTCACACTTCACTTGGTTGTCACCCTCTGGTAGATCTTCATGTAGTTCCATTTGGACAGTTTCTTCCCGTTCCACTTCATCAGCCCATAATATTGAAGTTTCCATGGTTTCGTCAGTCGCGTTGTTCCCCGAAAAGGGTACCACTGTAGGATCGTCTTTCGGTTCTTGCTCCGTTGACGCTGTTGGTACATCACACTCTGTCTTCTGACTCAATTTCGTTTTGGTGGGTAGTGGCAACACTGTGGGTCGCGAGTCTATTGTACCGTGAGTTGCGTTGGTGGTCGTTTGACACGTTGGGCATAGATGCTGGGTTCAGTAGCGTATGCTGAGACCAACACCAGGCCTATCTCCAAATATAGTAGTGTTTGAATTTTAAATGAAAATCTGTCCGGCATAAAAAGGGGGGGAGGGGGGCTCTTCCTCATTCATTTTGCATTTGTTTTGGTTTACATCGAAATATTACCATTAAAAACAACAATAGTAAGCAATGGACATAAACTTATTCATAGCCGGCCCCTGTGGCGGAGTGGTGTCGATCTCCGTGGCGAAGTGGTTAGCAGAGCGCGATACAACGCCAGGGGTTCCGGGTTCGAGTCCCGAATAAGGCAAGGATATTTGTGAAAAGTCCTGATATAGAAATTAGAATGAAATGCTATGAGTGAATGACGTGTGATGGGGGAAGCTTCCGTATAGGAGCTTTCCTTTATATATATATATAAAGAGGTTAGCACATCGTGCTACGACGGTAGGGTCCCGGTTCGAATCCTGGCCTGGATGTTTCTGAGTGTTCATTCATCAATTTCATCATTTCATCATATCATCCCTCATTCCCATCTTCGCAAATTAGCCAAAAGTGGCACAAAAAGCGAAGTAAAATAAAGCAAATCAAATCAACCATTTCATGCTTATTTATAAAAAGGAGCGGTCTATAACATGCAATATGTAGGACCTACATGCGAGTATGAAAAATAATAATAATAATTAACTTCCTGCCTTAATTGAAGGTAAACTCATTCTTCTCTCCTTTTGCGTGAATTTTTTGGTCACTTTATCGAAGAGTGTGTCCTCACATGAATAGCCAAATTACTAAAACACAGAACAATACAACACAACACATGTCAACAACACAGCACAACAAAACGGCCTCGGTCACTGAATTTTTCTAAAAAAATAATTCCTATCAATGGTGAACACGCTACGCGGGCGACACAAGGAACTCGGATCTCGGACACGTTTGACCATATATACACACTTTGCGAAAAACACAGACCCATGTCGTTGAAAACATGTGCGGTGAATAGTTGCTATGACAACAAGGACTGTTTATGTTGCCAAACGTTCAGAAGGGATGGCTCGGGCTGAAATCCCACCGCGAGCGCAAAGGTTTTGACATTTTGACAGGGGGGAGGGGGTTGCTTGAAACAGAAGTAAACAGGATGGCAACATGGCTGATGTAATCAGAATGTCCCATATAGCTGCGACCACAGTGCAATTCAAGCGAGAAGCAGAATGCCAACTTCAGGGAAAAATCACTACATTTGGCGGATTTATAATGCTTGTATGTGACGAAATTCATGGAACTGGGAGAGAGACGGGCAATGCTCGAAGGGATGGGGAGGGGGGAGGTGATGTAATTTTCATGAGGCATCCCCCTAGCTTGGATAATTTGCATTGGCACCCTCGCCTATAATATTTTTTTCCAACGATTTAGCGAATTTCGTATTTCCATTGTTGGCAACACTACATCATCGCCAGGATGCAGAGAAGCCTTCAGTCTCCAGCGCTTGGGGTTGGAAGCCAGCACCAAGGTCGTCTCTACCAGCACAAATACGTCATGAGTTGAAAGCACCGCCTACTGGTTCAAAGACTTTTCCCTCAGACGAAGAAGTCTGACGATAAATAAAGACGGTCATACACTAGCGCTTACCCCTTGGTCGTTACTTGAGAGTGAAGCATCGGTTAAATTTGCGAGTCGATTATTTCCTGTATTTTAATATGGGCTTCGGCGATAGCCTAGAATATACGCGCCTGGCTGGGTTCCTGATTGTTCGTAGATGTGCCTGCTTGGGCTGAGGTACTTGCTACAGTAGGACTAGTGCGTCGTCGTCTTTGGGGACACATGGCTGCTGCGTGTGTCAATTCGTCACAGATCTTGCAAGAAGGCTGCTGCCCATAATATGCGACCCAATATCTCGCACCTTGAATCGTGACGTAAGACGGTATTGACTGCTTCAATAACATCATCAACACTTTTATACCCGTACGGGTACGATAGATATGTTCGTCCGAGTAAGTCTCGTCGTCGATAGACTGTATTTCGCCATATTTGACGAGTACCGCAGATATTGACTCATCCGTGACTTCCATCGGGATGACATGTAGTCGTAATATCGTTGATATTCTGTCAGCCCATTCCAGTCGTACATCATGATCACCATCCTCATCACGAAACACCAACATTGCTCACCTAACAGGTGTGATACCAGTTTAATGTATACACACTTACGAAAATGGTCAATTTCAATGCTTAGAACCTGGTCTTCGGTGAGAGCAAGCGTTTCACCAATCCAACGGTGTAACTTCACTGACGTGGGTCTCTTTTGTGCACTTGAAAAATACAATTTTAACTTGTTTACACGACATGTTTCCATTATACAACAGTCAGAATTACTTCGATTTGACTCGTAACTAGTACTCCCTCCTACTCACCAGGACACGGCCACGTACGTACCAAGCTGCAAGCGCGACTCGAGACGATGTTGCTCGTACGGCTGCTTCCGCGAGACTAACTGGGCTGGACCTACAGTTTAAAGTGGGATCCGAACCACTATATGCCTCCACCGGGTATCGAACCCGGGACCCCTTGATTACAAAGCGACGACGCTACCACTGCGCCATCGGGGACGCTAATACACATTTGCGACTATAGCATTCATAAGATTGGCAACGTCACATACACTAGTCAAAACAAAGCACAATTACATCAATTTAGTTTCATGAACACGGATTATAGGGTTATTGTATAGGCGATGTTCCCTCACGTAAGTGTCTTAGAGTTTGGTTCCTACGTCTCTGGCCAGCAGTTACAGACTTTAGTTTCAGGGGTACGAACAAGTGCCAGATGAGAAATAACCGTATAATTTCCTACATCGCCACTGTGTTTAAGAGACAATGAGGGTCTTGACGTCAGTTCATGTTGTGACCTTCATTTCCTGTTGCATCTTTCTAGGTGCTTATCTAACTGGCATTGGCCAGTGAACAAATATCACGTACGGCTATGCAAATCATACGACTCGACTGATAGAGGCATTTCGACGAGGAAGATTGTAAGACTTGCATTCTGTCTTTTGTCCCACTGTTCTTGAAACCATGTGTTATTTTTCTTATTTTGCTAACAGTTGTGAAAGCGATATTGCATGATCAGTTTTGTACCTTTAAATGCATATGCAATGTCACATAATGTTTATCATATTTTCCAAACAAAATCAGATACTCACCGATGGTGTAGTGGTAACGTTCTCGCCTTGTAATGAAGGGTTCCCAAGTTCGATGCCCGATTGAGGCACGTAGTGGTTCGTTGCTCACTAAAATGCAGGTCAGTGGACTTAAAAACAAAACTCAAACTCCAAGCAAAGTCACTATCAATCTCTCCCCAAAAAAATGTCCATCCTGCAAGCTAATATACCTACATCTTACAGACCACTTACATTTTTGAAAGACCGCAGAGTCACATATTGGGCCTTTACAACATTTCTAGCGTTGTAATATTTTATCGTAATGAAATGAAATGGTTCAGCAGGGAGACACTACTTTAGCCGCAGTTCAAGCACCGATTCTCGACCTCCGTGAGGCAGTGTTTATCACAGCGCGGCACGACGCAAAGGTTCCGGGTTCAAATCCAGGCCTGGGCATGAACATTCTTTGTGATTGCCCCTTCTTCAATTTCATCATCACTCAAGTCAAAAGTGGCACAAAAGCGAAGTAAAATAAACAAATCAATCGATCAAGTACCAATTGTACTGTACTTAAAAGGCCACAATGGCGTCGTATTGACGTCGCCGCCTTGTAATCAAGATATTCGGGGTTCGATACTCTGTGCAGGCACATTGCACAGTGGTTAAGATTAATCTTTAAACTGAAGGAGAAGTCTCGGTTAGCCTGTCTGTGCTTAAAGTGGACATAGAACTCAACTGTACTTAAAGTTAATTATAAATCAAACGTGCTTCAAGCTCTTAAGTATTTTTAATATATTTACGCGGATCGTAGCTTTATTCTTAACTTTAAACTGGAAGACCAAAACAAATACTGCTTGTCACCTTGAACTCTTAAGCTTATAAATGCAAAGTTATCCTCTGTGTATTGCACCGTGCCATGGAGATACATGATGATCAGCATCACGCTCCGGATTCTTTACCCTCCTTGTAATACGTAATTTATTTAGAGGCTGGTTGAACCCGAGAGACACTTTATGCAGGGAGATTATCAGAAAAATGGCCACTTGGGAATCGAACCCGGGTTCTCGCGCGTGACAGTCGGATGCCCTGGATTATCGACGGTCCTTTACCTTAACCTATCATTTTTAATCTTGTATTCCTCCCGATCCAAAGTAACGTTCCAATTGATGTGTTGATTTGGCTTATTTTATTTCTCATTTCTGCCACTTTGGGCTAATTGCGAAGATGAGAATGAGTGATGATACGATTAAATTGAGAGACATTCACAAAGAACCATGTCCAGCCTGGAGTTCGAACCCGGGACCACCGGTGTCGTAGTGCGTTGTGCTAGCCACTCCGCCATGGTAGCCGGCAGCAACGTTCAGGCTTTTCATATTATTTTTGCACGTTATTTTTCACATGGCGAGCGATCTTCATAGCTTGCTAGTCTCTATCGACTGGTTGTTTGCACACATATTTATATATTGTAGGGCTGTAGCTGAAGTGTACCACATAGCCGGTTAATCGTCGTTAACTGACAAATTCGCGGCGTATCAAAGAAAGCGGCACACTTGAAGCAGATTAGCAGTGGAAACTATGCACCAATAAATAAATAATAAAGAAAGTCACATGCAAATCAACCATTCAAAATTATGGTTCTCATTTCTAGAGAACACACGTGCAATTTTTATTTGAGTGTTTACAGACTGTCGTGAAACGAGGTTGTTCGATAGCAGACGTTCTCCCCTCCCCATGGACATGTGGAGCTATGCAAGTTTAGAAAGTTCATTTTGAATGCCAGACACGTTCGTGACCTGCTTCGTCATGACGGGGTCTATTGGACGATGCACGCTCCTGATAAGACAACGCCGCGCTAACTCTCCCATGTGGCAGTCATTCTGCCACATTCGTGATCAGCTTTCAACTGTGACTCTTCTTGCCAAAAAATCAACTATTCATTGGTGACCTTTCGACCCACATTAAGGGTGTTGCTCAATTCTTCCATTAGGTCCATGTGCACCGCGAGCTAGGTGGTGGACTCGGTGACACCTCAGAAGTTCTAGTTGGGGGAGACCGTCGAAGAGGAACCGAGCTGTCTGGGATGGAGAATCGCATGTAGGGCTAGACACACGTTTTCATCAATATGACGTCGTCGCCTTGTAATCAAGGGGTCCCGGTTTCGATACGCGGTAGGGGCACATAGTGGTTCGGATTCCACTTTAAACTCTAGGTTCTGTCCCGATTAGCCTTACTGTGGATAAAGTGGACTTAAAACACTAAATCAACCAACCAATTATCAATATGACTGCTCACGAGCAAATACGTTGGCTTCCTGCTTGAACGATACACAACGCCCGCAGGCATATACACGAGCAACGTTTGGTTAGGTAACTTGACAGTCGACGATCTGATTTAGCAAGTAAAACCGTTTAAGAGCAAGTATTTACAAATTTTTGAAGTTTCTCAGTTCTACAGTATCTTTAAGTGAAGAACAGCACACTCATTGAAAATAAGTAGGCTGAATTCAAACTACTTTGATGAGATTTACACCTGAAAAGATGGTGGCATTGATCACACCATCTTCCATTACGGTCAAAATCCATACCCAGATAGCACGTACGTTTTTGGCGAACTGCCGAAAACTTACAGCTAGTTATGACAAGCTTGATGCAGGCTTGCTTTGGCACGTTTGCTTCAACTGCGACTTATGGTAACTAGATAGCTGGGCTCAAGCTTGCAGCAAACTCATCGCTTGCCATGAAGAGGTTGATGCAGGCTTCTTATTTGGCATGGCAAGTTCGCTTCAGGCTTGCAGCAAGTCTTCTGTGCTATGTGGGTAATGTGCGGCTCCCTATTTCCATAACCCCCTTGCCCGATACTTGTTGGTCATAGGATGTATTTTCTAACATGACACAGGTTACTGACTTGATGATGATGCATTATAGCATGTTCATTTATTTATAAAAGCACACGTTTTCTGGATGCTTCACGGTTGCTAAAAACTCTCTTGGATTTATCAACCCGTACTCTGACTATAGAAATGGATGATATTACTGTGATAGTTGTGGTTGGATTACCGACGGGAAATAAATCAATCACCAAGAGATCCTTCACCAAGAACAAGCAAGAAGTCATATTGAACTGGCAGGGACCGTTTATATGGGTATCTAATCCATCAGCGCCTTATTGAAAAAAATGAGTCCCTCGTAAATGCACGAGTGGTTGAATTCATTTTTGTCTCCATGTCTTATTTCTTTCATTAGACATATCTCGGTCTCATCTGCTCGCTTTCTTCCCTTGGGTCCCATCGGCTTATAGTTGTCTTTCAGCGTGCTATCTATTTCAATGATATTTGTACTACATTCAAGAGAAGCCTCAGTTGCACAAAACATGAAACTGGAGAAAAACTTGAGTATTTAGTTTTTCCCACCAATAATCAAGGAATTCGGGGTGTAAGAGGTGACCCTTTTCGAAGACATCCAAATGTTAATCTCACTGGTTCTGGCGTCCGGAGCCATGGCAACTACAATCCTTTATGGGACTGTTTTGTGCTGTCCATATGTGTTTGTGATTGTCCCTTCCTCTCTTTCATCTTATCGATTCATCCTCATCTTCGCGATTAGCCAAAATTGGCAGCAAAGCGAAATAAAATAAACTAAATCAATCAATTCTATGTCGAGAGTCTTAGCGATAGCTTTATGCAGATTATTTAAAGCATATTGATGACCTTATCTGACTCCTAATTGAACAGAGGTTCATACGTACGTATGTATTCACATTGTAGTAATTGTCATGGTAACAAAGAGGTACAAGCATATGCAACCCCACTGATGTTAAAGAGCATACTTATGTAGAAGTTCCTCCCGACTTACCGGCCAGGTGATTTCCGGAATCATCTCCAGTCTTTCCAGAGCCAACGTCACTCTCACCTCCAGGGAAGTGAGGCACATTAAGTCTAATAGCTGAGCGTAACCTACATTTTCTACAGCAATTTTCTGTTGCTCGTGTGCACGCATCAGAAAAAAAATGGTTCCTTAACATCTGCACCTTCTTATCGAGTTATACTTTCACATAATTTACCTATCATGCACGAAGACAGCAATGGTCATGCGTGCTGCAACGTCCATATTGGATCAGATAGTCTGATACTTGCAACGTACCAGAGAGAGAAATGCGTTTTTCAAAGGCATTACGAAAGTTGCACGAAAGATGCAAATGTGCAGTCACGAATCGAAATTATGCTGTTCCTCGTTTGCGCACTGCAACTTGTTCCGGCAACGAGATAATTGCTTAGAGATTAGAGATTACGTGTTCCTGTCGAAAGGGGAAACAGTGTTGCAAGACAGTAATTATTTTTACTCCTTCGTTTGTAGTGACGTAAATAATTCGTACGCAGAATGATTCCGCAAGGTATAATTTGCACCTGTCTTCAAACAAAGCTTGGGGTTGCACGCAGATTGACAACATAATATCAATTATCTTGAGTACAATGTCGGTTGAGAAAAGACAGGAAGAAGTTTAAATGCGAATGGCGTCTTACATACTTCTCAACATTAACGTTGGCTTAGTCTTTGGGTGTTCTTTGTGAGTTTCCCTTCATCAATTTCATTGTATCATAACCCATCTTCATCGTCGCGATCACCCAAAAGTGGCAGAAAGCGACGCTAAATAACAAAAATCAAATCTAATAAAATCAATTGGATTCTAACTTTATCTGGTCTCAAGTACTCCACTACTAATAAGGTTTAATGATGTGGGTTCGTTGAAAATTCTCCTCTGTTGGGAAGGTGAATTTTTAATACAGACTTACTTACTTAAGCGATTTGTATGTCGTGTGGTTAGTTCTTTGTGCCAAAACAGACACACATTGCCGCTCCTGAGCTGTATTTTATGTGTCACCAGTTGGCAACACTGTTAAAACTGGTGCAGTTTGACTTATGACAAAATGTCTAGTTAAGAGTAGCAATTATACTGACTGCCAGGTGTTTCACGGAAAGAAAAGAGGGAAGAACATAGGAAGAAAGAAAAGAGTGCCATGAGGATTCGCGTCAAGCAACTTTGCTGAAAACCCGGAAGACATTTTTCGGGAAATTACAAAGCCTGAAGAAATTGCAGACAGGGGATGTGTAATCAATTCAGAAATGACGAAGTCGTAAACTCTAGATACGTGACAAGATAATGCAACGAGTTTTCGTATTATGGAAGAGAGAGAGAGAGAGAGAGGGAGGGAGGGAGAGAGAGCCAGCTGGAAGGTGCACGGCACACCTGCATGGCTTCGGCAAAGAAAATGGCAACATGCACAACAAAGGTTTCCAAGCGATTCCGGCGAAAGCCATTTGGAACGATGGATTCAAGTAAGTACTTTGTAACGGGGCCTGAAAACTGTGTTGAAGCGGAACAGTATCACAGGCAGGTTGCAGCTCTCAGTAATATTATCCAGCGTCACTATACTGATGAGTAGATGGTTCCTAATCTATATGCTGTTTATGTTTATAATGCATTGGTATGTAATGTTATGCCACAGAAAAGGCAAATCGCAATGCAATATTTTAAGGAAAATGTCCGTAGCTTATACTAACAATCTTACTATACAGTATACAAAGCACAATATTATGGAACAACGGCTAATTAAGGATTAAGATTGAGTTTTTTTTTACGTAAGTCTACTTTATGCACAGATAGGCTAGTCGGGACTGGACCTACAATTTAAAGAGGGTTCGGAACCACTATACGCTTCCACAGGGTATCGAACCCGGGACTTCTTGATTACAATGCGACGACGTTACCACTATGCCTTCTGGGAGGTCTTAATTAGCGACTGGTTCGAGTAGTCACCTGAACTGATTTCAGAGGCGCAACCACGAATTTTTGTCTGGGGGGCAAGTACCAGGATAACTGTACCAATAATAATAAGAATAATGTTAATATAACATTATTATTATTGTTATTATTATTATTGATTTGATTTATTTTACTTTGTTTCTTGTGACACTTTTGGCTAATTTGCGAAGATGGGGATGAGTGATGGCATGATGAAAATGATGAATGGACACTCACAAACATCCATGCCCAAGCCGGGATTTGAACCCAGGACCAACATTATTATTACTATTAGTAGTAGTAGTAGTAGTATCAAATACGTTATTATCCTCGTAAATTACGCAAAAGTGCTAAAGCATTTGTGTTAGAACAAACAATTTTAATTATTTTTTAACACGTTCAATTTAACACTAATAACGGAAAACAAGCACATAAACTATTTTCGAAAGACAGAAAATGCTTGATAAATGCATTCCAAGTATAATTATTTTTTACATTAACATAACCTTCATGCACGATATACAGGGTGAGCATGAAGTCTTTCCCTGATTACAAACTATTATTGCTAAAGCACTATGCTAGATACAGATATGCGGTTTGTTGGAAATGGTGGCTTAACTCATAATGTTTTGTTTTCAGTACACTTCGACATGTGCTCCCTTTGTTGCTCTTACAACGTCTATGTTTCAGATATATGCAACGTGGAGTGACGTGGACACTAAATTGTGTACGTATTCAAAGTTTCTTTAATAAATATTATATACAGCATATATTATTTAAATACATTACACAACCAATTCATCCATCTCACAATAATCCAATAGCCATTTCCGACCAAGGTTGGAGGGCAATGCCCCCCCTGCCCCCCCTGTGGTTGCGCCACTGACTGTTGTTATGTCCTTCCATTTGCTAGACAGGAAATGTTAACAGACTGAGTTCATGGTAATAGGGGAAAAAATCATGTTATTTAAGATACTTAGAGTTTGAGACTTTGCCTAATATCTAATATGCCACGTTCCTTTTGACAAATACTAAATATAGGGTGAGACAGTCAAACGGGAAGATTTGAAAATTCACAAAAATAGAGAGAGCAAATATTATTTATTTTTTGAACATGAATGTACTGTACATGAGTGGAAATTACTAGTGTACCTGAAAAATGTTCATTTTTTTAATATGATGTCAGTAAGATGTGTCAGTCCTTTGTTTTGCACACATTGTCGGAGTTGACTGATTGAATTGGTGTTTTAAGTTCACTTTATGCACAGTAAGGCTAATCGGGACTGGACCTACAGCTTAAAGTGGGATCCGAACCACCATGTGCCTCCACCGGGTATCGAACCCGTAACCCATTGATTACACGCCGACGAGGCTATAACTGCGCAATCGGGAAGACCTCAGAGTCTCAGAATAAATCCGCCCATGACGTTGCGAGAGGCAATCGAACAGAAAGATTTCAGGAATGGCTGGCGGGCGGGCGGGATTGGGGGTGTGACCTTGAGCGGTAACACGGTGAAGGTAAACGCTAGACATTATGCTGACATATTGGTAACCTTTTTCCTGCCTGCCCTCGATGACAATGATCCAGATGAAGAAACACTCTTCAAGCAAGATGGTGGAACTAGCTATACTGCCAGTGTGTCTATGGGTGTGCTTAGGCTCGCATTTCGAATTCGGCAAGAGATCCACAACATTCCGTTGGAGATGCTACGAAGCATCATGGGAGGATTTACTCTGAGACTCCAACAATGTGTGCAACACCTAGGCCGCCATCTTACTGACACCATATTAAAAAAATGAACATTTTTTTAGGTACACTAGTAATTTCCACACATGTACAGTACATTTATGTTCAAAAAATAAATAATATTTGCTCTCTCTATTTTTTGTGAATTTTTCAAATCTTCCCGTTTGACTTCCTCACCCTGTATATATCTGCCTCAACCATTTGTAAACTATTTGAGGAACTGAACTGTCTCACTATTTATAAACTAGTTGTTGAGTCCATGTGTGTGTGTAATTAATTATTTTTTTATTTGCTTAATTTTACTTCACCTTTTGCGCCACTTCTGGCAAATTTGCGAAGATGGGAATGAGTGATGATATGATGAATGGACACTCGGATTCGAACGCGGGACCCCTGGATTTGTAGCGCGATGTGCTAACCACTCCGCCACGGGGGCCGGCTATGTGTGTAATTAATCATTAACCACATAATCAATCATATATATGTGTATATATAAACACACACTTACACACACATATACACGCACGTATGTGTGTAGTCAATGCTAGTATGTAGAGCAACTTCGTAAGCGCATATCTCTGCTAAAAGGCACTGCCTTGTAACAGTCCCTTTCTTTCGTGGTTGGTATTTAAGAAAAAGGTTTAAGACAAGACTGATAATGTATTGATTTATTTATATCGCTTTTCTTCCATTTTTGACTAATCGCGGAGATGAGGATGAGTAATGATAATTAATCATGATATAATAATGATAATCACTCCGACCCTGTGGTCGGATGATCGAGTGAAACGTTTGGTGTGAACTGTTTGTGAATCACCGCGAGATGTCTTGTGCTTGACGTATGTTTTCTTGTATTTGTTGTTTATTCTTCTTTACACACGATTTCGTGTTGTAGACACTGCCAGCTTTCTTCTATCTAGTTGGATGTTTACGATCAAGACTTTTGTGCCTCTTTCGCAGTAATCTGCACCTCCAGTATATAATCGCGAAGTTAAAGACCTCGGCAACCTCTCCGTTCAACTCTTTCGCAATTGTGGTTGTGATCAGCTCACACTTGATATTAGTTAATTTCATTAAAGTTTTAGTAGACGTTTCCTGTTTGTTCTGTCATTCGGCTTACGTAATGTTCGATTCTCTGATAACGAAAAAAGCAGTCAATGCCGTGACGCAGTGCACAAGGATAGCTTCCTTCACAGTTGTGCAATTCCAATACCGTCTGGGACCTGTATTTTATACGGTTACCGTAAACTGCTTTGATATACAAAGATTGTTTCATGTATTTACGTTCATGTTCCATTTTCAAACACGTATATACTGGGTGTCTTTTAAAAGAGTCCCCGTGGAAAATGCACTCCTTGCTTGTAGGCAACCCCGGTACACCGAAGAGAAGAGCGGGTTAGAGAACAGTCCAGGATATCGGTGCCAAGCATATTCGACAACATGACATGACATATCCTGGACTGTTCTCTGCCCCGCTCTTCTCTTCGGTGTACCAGGGTTACCTACAAGCAAGGAGCACATTTTCCATGGGGCCTCTTTTAAAAGACTCACCCAGTATATATGTATTAAATAATTCCACAGAGTATAGGGGATTAATTAAAAATAGATATTTTTTGCAAATTTATCCACGCTGCAACTCTAGTGAATTGCCGTAATTAAAACATTGACCGACCTCTCTGGAATTTTTTTTCGGGAAAATCGACTACTGGAATATGAAAACATAGTGAAAACAGCTTTAATAACCGTGTTTCTCTGAAAATCATTGACATTATTCATTAGCATGCAATGTTAATTGGACTTTATCAATTGTTTGGATTTTGAGTTTTAAGTCCTCTCTTGGCTACCTCCGTTCCGTGACGAAGTGATTATTACAGCGCGCTACGATGCAAAGGGTCCTGGGTTCGAATCACTCCGGAGTTCTTTGTTTAGTCCCGTCATGGATTTCATCATATCATCACTCATCCTCATCGATGCGATTAACCAAAAGTGGCATAAGAGCGACGCAAATAAAAATTCAATCGATTAAGTCCATTTTATGCACAGATAGGCTAATTTGGACGGACCTACAGTTTATTTTAAAGTGGGATGCGAACCACTATGTTCCTCCACCCAGCTTTATTCAATGTGAAGGGTTTTACTTTAAAGAAAAACTACGGTTAGAGAGATTTTTTATATACGTCATAGTGAATATGTGACGAATCTGTATTTTCCTCCAAATACCCTACTCAAGCCAACTACTCCACGACGCGCCGGAAACTTAGTATATTTTGCAACACTTCAATTGCTATTTCACAATGGAATGCTTTTCAGAGTTTTGGGCCATGGCTATAAAGGCTGCTTCTCTGATTTTACACAGTTTCTAATTAGATTCTTTGGGTAGCACTATTATGTTGTTCTATTGACTTCTATTTCTGCTATTTTCGAACTTCCTATTTCTTCTTTCCGTGAGTTGAGTTCATCTATTCTGTGTTCTAGAGGACGTCCAGATTTTCCTATGTCAGCTAGTCGGCATTCATATGGTATTTGCATGAGCTATGAAGGCGAACATTTTGACCACAATGTAAACATTGTGAAATTTAAGGATGATCAAAATGTGCGATCTACCAACACGGGCGTAATATATCTTAATGTGGATCACATTTGGATCTATTTTTGTTCCCTTGGAGTTTCCAAATTACGTCGTTATATATCTTCTACGTTAACTCAGACTACAAAATTACAAATTCCTCTGCCGGTCACCGTGGCGGAGTGGTTATCACTTCGCGCTACGACGCCAGGACTCCCGGGTTCGAATCCCTGCCTGGGCATGGATGCTTGTGAGTGTCCATTCATCAATTTCATCATATCATCATTCATCCCCATCTTCGCAAATTAGCCAAAAGTGGCACAAAAAGCGAAGTAAAATAAGGCCAATCAAACAAACAAATTCGTCTATCTGTTATGTTAGCGTTTCTTTTCTTCAATTTTTTTTTGTCAAACCGTGACGAAGAGGATGAGTGATGATTAGAGGAAATTAATGAAGGGAAATCTCACAGAAAACGCTCTATGCCCAGGCAAGGACTCGAATCCGGTAATTTTTGTTGTCGACTCGACCACTTAAAGAACTCGGCCACCGAGTCAGCAATAAATATAAAACATCTCGGTTCATCTGTAAATTTAGGAAACTGGAATCTTTGTTTTGCCGAAATTGTAACAGAATTGATAAAATTAATGGCTTCACAGGAAGTTTTTTTTTTCTGAAGAATATGCAATGTCGTTCCTTTCTTTCTTTTTTAACTTTGTGACATTTAATATTGCTCCTTATCACCTTATCAGCTCCAAATTTCACACCACCCACATCTTTCGTCGCTCTTATCTACTTCTCCATGCTCCACCTTTCATGTATTCCGAGTGACATCACAGTATTAGCAACAATAGTGATAATAGATAAAAACCTATTGGCCTCTCTCACTATATCACATGTTGATAATTGGGGTGATTACAATATACGACGGAAATGAAATTATTACTTAATATTTTCAAGTCACAAAAGATCATTGGCAGGGAGTGACGTCGTATACAAGGACGAATCGTAGGTATGTGTGCAGATGCGTACGAGTGCGTGTGTGTGTCTGTGCTTGCGTTATAGTTGCAAGTGTGTGTGTCCATTCATCCTGGCAAAAGTACAACTCGAGTTTCTATGCTGGCCCATTCATCCACGAACGGACAAGGGGCACGTGCCCGCGAGTGAGCGTATCCAGGGACCAAAGTCGAATGCAGTTGTGCTTCGTGCAGACCCTCACCCCACGCCGCTCCCCCCACCGCTCCATCGGTCGTCTGGCGGTTACGTGACCCATGCTGCTTGCTGACCGTGGCCATCCGATAGATAAGGCGATCCACTTTGGGCCTTCACCTCTTCGATAAGAAACTCTCAGTTAAAGAGACGCTGCCAGACTGACATCCGTTTTGGACGCTTTCCTTCATCGTTTGCATTACAAGCGAGGAGCAACAATAATCCAAAGGAACAATTTCAAAGCATTCGGTGTATTTAGTGTACTAAGAATGACTAGGAAAGTCTAGTTTTGACTCTTTTAGCAGTCCCGCGTCTATTTGGCAACACCGACCCGTCTACTTCGTCGATTTGGTTCCTGCACCGTTTGCACTGCGTTCTGGAGCGGTGTACGGTGTGGTATATGATCACGTGGTGCGTGCTAACCAATGAAATGTACGTTTAAAGCAGCAGACAGGCAATTGTTGAATCTACCCTGCTATTCTTTTCCACAGCGTCTACTTGGTTGAACGCAAGCCTGAATCAGCTTGATACTGGGATGTACAGTCACGGACACTGCCGGCTTGTAACGATTCCATTGAAAGTCAATGTATTCATTACAAGCCGGCAGTGTCCGTGACTGTACATACACTACACCTGGTGTCAAAAAGTGTAGCGAACTAGCATCAGAATTTTTTTTTTCGGAAGGGACTTGAATTGTAAAGTTACATCTGTGTCCTAGAAGGGTTAGGATATTCAATAAAATATTTCGTAATTACTATTTATGATCTTAGTTTTAAAAGTTATTCAAAGACAATATGGGATCATTTAAAGCGGGGTTTGCATTTACCATTTTAGTTTTTATCGAGTTATTTACTGCTTTCATCTGAAAATTAAGATTTTCGCAAAATGTTGGAGGGGGCTGTAGCCCCATTACCTTCCCCGTCTGTATACCAGTGCTAAAAATTGTTATTCCTTCCTAGAAGGTATCCCATTTGAGCTAATGAAATAACTTTCATGGGTCGAATATTGCAGACATTACGAAGTCAGGAAAAATGGTGAATTCATTATCAAACTTTGACAGTAACGAAACATAATGCCAAGTTCATAGTCACTAACATTACAGTTATGCAACACAACATTTCTTTTAGATGAACAACTTATCTAATTGGACCTCCCTTATAGCATCGTGTCATCGCCTTGTAATCAAGGGGTCCCGGGTTTCTGTACCCGGCGTAGACACATAGTTCTTCGGATCCCACTTTAAATTGTAGGTTGAGTTCCGATTAAGTGGACTTGCAACAAAAACTTTAACATATTTAATGAACAATGTGTACTACCGGCAATAAAAATAGGGAATCTATATCCTGAAATAGCCGCTTTCCTGCATGGAGGTATGTGTGTTGCGTAGCTCTGCGGCAATAGCCTAACTTCCTATTGAAAAATTGCTGTTGAATTTGGCTTATCGCCGTAGAATTAGGCAACACACTGGCATTGCAGGGAAGCCGGCATTTCAGGATCTAGGTGCCCCATTTTTATTACCGTTGACTGTACATACAGTGCATCTATATATCTTTAGGTTTGGACACTTTATTCTTAATG
The DNA here is from genome assembly GCF_977018435.1 of Lepisma saccharinum. Taxonomy (NCBI): domain Eukaryota; kingdom Metazoa; phylum Arthropoda; class Insecta; order Zygentoma; family Lepismatidae; genus Lepisma; species Lepisma saccharinum. Next base: position 36,764,955 of record NC_139242.1, on the reverse strand, counting down.
TAGTTACGATTTGAAAACGAAGCGACAACCAGTGCTTCTTCAGATCTTAGACAATATTTCGTTCATCCTGGTAAGATCAACCGACTCTTGTAAGGATCAAACCGTTGGGCCACATTTATGTATCATTTCCAGATACTGCAAGCTTAATTTTTACTGTTTCTGTTTTGAAGCAAACCGTTATAGACATCTCGAAAACTCCGTTGCGAAGGTGATACACAATGAATGAAGAACGTTTGTAACGTTTCTCGAATAGCATCATGTTTCATCGTTGCCACATCGTTCTCTAGAGTTCACATGTTCCTCTATTAATGAACCTTGACATGCAATCGACCCGTAATTGTGATAGGGAATACATGGCAGTGTTCAACCAGTCAAAGTCGAATTTCAAGCTATAATTACAGATCTGGAAGATTTGTAACTTATCAACATTCCCAATTTTTGCTTGGTATAAGCTACATACATTTTCCTCTCTGTTCTTCTAGGCCGTAAGAACGTAAAAGTTTACGAAATAGGTAGATCCTTTCTTAATACTACACTAAATGAAATCAAAAGTTAACGTGAGAACGCTTTACACTGTTTGGAATTCCGCTCTACATGCGCTAAAGGGTTTTGTATTGGTTATTTTCGTGTGAGAAACTACGATCTGAACGTGCTTTCTCGTCCATTTGTATATGTCCAGACCACAAAGCAGCATTCCACTAATTAGTTTGATACACTCGGACATTTCGGTTACAACTGAATGTATCTCAATGATGGCATTCTAATATTGGCTTAGTTCGACACAGTTATAGTGCAAACAAATCTGTCGCATGTTTTGTTGCCATGCCCTAGTTCCTTAAGTTATTCCATGGGATGAAGTATTTAGATAACAATTTTAGTTTTTTGTGTGACTGTTTAAAATACCACGAAAATTGTGTGACGTCATGTTAAGTTAGTAGGCACAGGCCTTCTTTAATCATACCCCACTGTTATTTTGGTGTAATGTAAGTTGTTGCCTATTTCAGTGTGAAAAATACATGCAATGAGGGCACAATATGCTTACTTAACGCAATAATTGAAAGTTTGACACCGGAAACTTATATCGCATACAATCGTTTGACGGATGCACGTAGCCAGATTTATCTCTTCCGCTAATTTTAATCACTACAATCAACAATGGTACGTCTACGTACAACACACACTTAACGAAAATTTTCTTCAGATCTTGATATATTCTCACTTCATCATATCATAAGTGTATAAATGGTTGCATATTCTCCAGGCTTCATTTGCTTTGTCTAACTACCACGGGCTCTGTGAAACTGAGGTTCTCTCAACATACATTCACTGTCAATGTACAAAAATCAGTATTATTTACATAGGTTCAATCGTGCTATTTCGATATCCTATATCGGATTGAGAGAATGAAATAAAATCTTTGCAGACAAATACATTATATGTCGATTAGTGCTTGCTTGTGAACCAAAGAAAATATTTTTTTCTCCTAAAGTCCTTCTTGCTGGGACTGATTGAGTGTGTGGATATTATTAAGAAATGAACCTACGTCCTACAGTAACAACAATTGACCAGATTATTTCGGGAGCGTAACGAAATCTCCTGCAAAGAGTGATTCACGTTGATGGTGTGCATATTGAACACTAAAAATGAAGTTTTGCATGTCAGTGCCATATTTCCACCTGGTAGTGAAAATTTGAACTACTTTTTTCATCGGCATTCGCTTCCCCATGGTCTACATGGACTCTCTGCAAAGTTACACATAAATCCGATGCTTCGAACGGGCTCCAGAAGGCTCCGAGTAGGGCAACTTTAATTGTGAACACCCGGTATTTAGAAAATGACACACGATGGTCAATCGGGGAGAATTTGGAAGCGATCCAATTATTATAGTTTTCAAATTTGTACTTTGAATCACAACGGGGTTGCTGCACAATGACGGGATGCAGTTAAGGAACAGGAAACCAAATATAAAGTTAAGTGCAATATGTACCAGAGATGTAAACAGTGATTAGAAAATGTGAATGGAAAAATCAATTACAGCACCAGTAGATCAAGAGTTCACGTAAACGTTTAATCAGAGTTCACGTAAACATTTGACCTTCGCTGCCACTGTTGCCACATTTTCGCATGGAAGATCGAACGAGAGCGTCCCTCTGTAAAATAACTTATCTCTAAGCGATTTTGAGACGCAGCACCGTTTTATTTTGACGAGCTGGCGCCTCTAATCACATTCATGTCTCACGATTAAAATAATGGCGGTTGGCCTCGTAGTCAGCACTAGATGGCAAAAACTAAGATCTCTTTCGTTTTCCGCTTTTTACAAATAGCTCGCGACCTAGCTTCTAGGATTGGTAGATGCTTCTATGGATTTCAGCTAGCCGTTGACTACTAAGCATTTGAAAGCACTATTTCGAAAAAGAACACTCCTAAATAAGGGCTTACATTATTACATATAAAATACTTCGAGCATTTCAACAATCCACATTCTTATAACGAAACAATGGAAGTAACGTGAATTATGTAATTATTTGACAATTTGCTATTGTCATTAAGGCACGTACACCTATTACATGAACTGCATAAGGGGTTCAACAGTATTGTTGAAATTGATATTATTATATAAACTGAAATATTGATATAATTAATAATATGTTAATACCTTGCCTACACTGCTATGGAAACAGCAAGGTTAAATTTATTGTTACGCTAAAACATTGGTCTCGGATGCATTGCGTTAATTGTTTTATTGGTGAAAACCTTCGTTTGACACTCGACAAATTAATATCAGCCCTTTGATTACAAACTTTCTTCGTACTTTTCAACTTCATCATTTGAAAAATTCGTATCTTTTAATTATTACAAATTGGACAATAGTTAGAACTAAAGTTACTTAATAACTGTGCCACTAAATCGAATGCTTGAAGGGTCCCCGCTCATCACAATGGGCGGTCTGTGGTATCCTAGTAGTAGTACTGTGCGATCTTGGGCTTTTCATGCTCTTAAAGAAAACCCCAGCTATGTGAGAGAATGGAGTTAAATCCGCGAACTGCAACTGATGGAGGTCATCGGAATCGTGTTCAGCTTGGGTTTTCTTTACGAGCATGAACAGCCCAAGATCGCACAGTACTGATGTCTACACATTCATCCCCATAAAATGCCTTCAGTCTGAGATGAATGTCAATTTGTAGCACATTTTCTGCGGTTAGAAACTCGATCACTGCACGCTACTTCAGCCGATTCACAAACATTGCATGGTTACATGCTGCCATTTTCCTCGCAATAGTTCAGCACCCCTGGCGATAGAAGTTTGAAACCTTCAATGGAGAAGCGGGGAAAGTCTTATAAGTGCAATGCATGGTTACTCAAAATCCAAAATGGGTTTACAAGGTAACAAAAAATAAATAAAAACATAGGAAGCTTTACTTTTCAGCACGCTCTCGTATGTAAACTTTATTGCAGAGCCATTTCAGAATTGTAATGTGGTTGATTGACATTCCAAATTACAGTTTGCAGAATTTTAACACAAAATGTTAATGAGAAATGAAATTAGGCATACCATATTTAATACAAAATATTGAATTTTTCACGGGTTTTGTATCTCTTAAACCAATCGAATCTCAAGCTCAAAATTTTTACTGAAGTTACTTATCATGGAGTACTGTATTGTGTACAAATTTCAGATTTTTAAACAACTGCCCACCAGAGATATTTAACCCTGAACTTGGAATTTTTTTAACAAAAAGTACATGTTTATGAACCTGTAGAAAAAAAGAAGTCTCAAGCTTCAAATAATTTTGACATACTCTATTGGTACACAGGTAGTTTGCACAAAAAAATTCAAATGTCAAACAAACTGCCTCCCCTCCCAAAAGAAGTCCGAAAATGTCATTTTCAGCGATTAAAATACACAATTTTGACCTTAAAATTTATTATGAAGGAATAATATTTAGAAAATTACACAGAAATATAATTGTAGCCTATAATGTGCTTAAAATCACAGATTTTGTCTCATTGCCGTAGGACTTACCAGAGGTGAGATAAAAAAGATGCCGCTGATGTTTACGAATGGAGAAAATGAAACACGCCATGATAAAAAAAATTACCGCCATCTTCAAATCGGTGATAGTAAAAATAAAATAACAGTGGTTCTGAACTGTCAACATATGAGGCTCACACCACACAAAAATTATTTTTTTTAAAAAATGATCAAGCAACCATGTTGTATGACTTCATATGGATTGACTCTATAGCATTACAGCACATTACCACTCATAAATGAGTCCAAAACATGTAACGTCGGCTGATGTTCAGTCAGCGCTTAATGAAGCAGATATGCTGAAATTATTGTGAAAGTATCCTAGGAATAGACTATGTATGTAGTGCATATTAGCCAAAATCCACAGGTTGAAATGCAGAAAGAAAACTTCGTTTCGATTTGGTATTCCACACAACGATTCGGCTTCAGTGATTTTTAGACAGTACCCACTGGAGTACTGCAATGAGAGTTTTTCGCTCGAGCGGCAAATAGTTCGCACGGGCAACGCTAGATGGCGAAAAACGCTCGTCGAACTCTCGAACCCTATTACTACACGTATTTCGTCATTTGTATATATGGTAATGGACCTTCAAATGTGGATCGTGAAGTAAAAGACAAACTGAAATGGAAAAATAAGTGAACATAGTCATCATATCCATGTTAAAATGCAGTTTTGTTTATCTTACCGAGATATGTGAAAATGAAATAGATGATTATGGGCTACTGATATTCTATGTTCCTACGATTATTGTCACATTAAAATGTTCGATTTAATGTTATAACTTCATTTTATTATTTCGTAGAGTATGATTATCCTTTTCGGTAAGTGAACAATGATGTACAGGTACTTGTTGCACTGTCATACGATATTTGTAATTGCTTAGGCAGGTCTGTCAGCACGTGAATCCATTTCACGTTTCGGTTTGTAGATATTGCATACTTTCAAATATATTGTATTTGAGTCTTACATAATAATATACGGATTTATTATTTAAAATTGTTTCCTTTCATGTATGGGTTGAAATACGGGACGTTGTCAACCATTCCACTACGAGCGCGGCACGCTCGAGCGTGGGAGACTCGAACGAGTTTGAGCGAGCGAAAGTGGTTCCATGCAATACTCTAGTACCCACAAATATTTTCAATTAAGTCAAATGTTGCATATTGTAAGTGCTATCATAAAATTAAGAATGAACAATTTGTTTTCGCTCACTTACGTTCCAAAAAACTTTATTTTGTTGAATTTACATTGATTTAGTTCTGGTCTAAGTAAACAATGTTATTATTGCGTTTCTAATATAACCTTAGAGATACCAAATTGAAGTCTGATCATGGGTCAATGAGAAAAGTGCATATTGCAAAATCGACCTTGAGTACGAAACTGCAGTCAGTTGTGATAGTGAAATAGACCTTCATAGTGCTGATAGAAGCGCATTATTATAAAACATTGAATGAAGCGTGGATGTGCATTGAAAGGAATCGTAAAAGGAATCTGGGGTTGGTTCAAATCGTTAATCACTTCCCTTGGTGCGAGTTTCTTTGCGATGCCATTACCCTCCATATTTACCTTGTGCTTGCGGTCTTCTCAATGGCTGCATTCTTCTAACCACATATCAGTGGTACTATGTGCATGTCTTTATTTCCATTGTCGTCAAGAATGGAATTAAACATTATTATATAAACGCTGAGCTGTGCAAGGTGAAATACAAAATTATTATGTTCTATACTTAAGAGAGATAAACTTATTGTTTAATGAAAAAATATAAATATGCTGACCAAGGCAGTAATTTATTTTATTAAAAACATAAACTAAACGTAACGTTTCAACCTTCTAGCAAGGTCTTCATCAGACTCTGTATCAAGTACAAAAGTAACAAGATACCAAAAACAGGGCATTATATATACACAAAACATTACTCCTTCCAGACTATTAGAAAGTTGTTTTGGAACTTTCTAGCAGGAGGACTTAACAGAGAGAGAAATGCGATATTTAAACACACGAGAGAAACAGGACATGACATAGAGTGGGATGAGGCTAAGCAGATAGGAAGGGAGAAGAGAATGCTAGTGAAAAAATGGAAGGAAGCCAAGGAAATGGAGAAGAAAGGTGAAGAAGACACAATGAACTGGAATGGGGGACTGAAGTTAAACAAAGAATGGAAGAAAGTGTTAGAAAGAGTGGAAAGGACAAGAGAGAAAGAGGAGAGGAGAAGGAAGAAAATGAAGGAAAAAGAGCGTGAGATATAAAGCGCAATCCACATTCTATATGAAAGTATATATTTTTCGCCTTTTAGGTGAAAGTAAAGTTCAATAGTGAAAGCCACCTGCTAGAAAGTTCCAAATCAACTTTCTAATAGTCTGGAGGGAGTAATGTTTTGTGTATATATAATGCCCTGTTTTTGGTATCTTGTTACTTTTGTACTTGATACAGAGTCTGATGAAGACCTTGCTAGAAGGTTGAAACGTTACGTTTAGTTTATGTTTTTAATAAAATAAATTACTGCCTTGGTCAGCATATTTATATTTTTTCATAATAATGGAAACAAGGCTTAATGGTGATATTATTGTTTAAATTATTCTTATTATACAAGTCCATTTCCTTTAACTCTCACAGATTGCAGACGCTAAAAAAATGTTTGTTGATGGAAAGATAAAAATAAGAGTAATGAAGATGTATGTGAACTTTACTTGATTGATTGAATAGTTTGTTTAATTTTACTTCGCTTTTCTTCCACTTTTGGCTAATTCCGAGGGTGATGATATGTCAGAGGGTTGCTTTGACTGTGGGCCCAGACGCCAGAGCACCGTTAGTCTAAAAAATGCAGTCCAGGATGTTCTACTTGGAAGAGGTTGGCATTTGGGTGTCTCCAGAAAGGATAAACCCTTACACCCTATGAACTTTACATTTTTTTGTATCTGCAGGAGCATTTTGCATATTAATTCTAATGTGACGATGTGTGATTTAGAATCACTGGGAGCTCTTTTGAAATCCACGCCTTGTTTCTTTAATAAATTTTGAAGATGAAGTTATAAAAATGTAAGGTGCTCAACAACTTCACTGGAGAATGTTAAGCATTGAAGGAACATTGTGAACAGTACGTTCCTAAATGAGAATAACTTTATTACTTATTTCATATTATTACCCAGAAGTTAAAGCAACGATGATATTATAATGTCGAATGACTTCTGCTGCAACTATACATTTTACTCTAGTCCAATATACAGAGTGGCCCACATAAAAGTAGCCCGGCGTGGTAATACCGGATACCGGCCGAAAGAAAGGTAGGAAAGAGTAGGAAAATGTGAACACTGGCTTACCTGCATGTTACATGAGATGCTGAAAGTGGGTCCCGTTAACGTCGAGACACTTCTGCGCACGTCGCAACATATTGGCTGACACAGCCTGTAGCTCTTCACGGGTGATGATGCTCTGGATGGTGTTGGTAATGTCCTGCTGCAGTTCAGCCAGGGTATGGGGGTTACTTGCATACACCTTCTGCTTTAAGCATCCCCAGAGATAAAAATCACGGGAGAACAAATCCGGGGAACGAGGGGCCACAACCCCTTGCTTACTGTGCGCTCTTCTGTAAACAGTTCATGCACCAACGCCAGGGATTCGTTCGAAGTGTGGCATGTGGCTCCATCTTGTTGGAAGTAGGACTATAGTTTTTCTTCTGGTTTCAGTTCGTCGTAAAACGTTTGCAAGAAGCCACGATAAACTACACTATTCACTGTGGATTCAAAAAAACACTGGACCTACTATACGTGTCCTGAAACTGCACATCAAACACCAATTTTTTGGCCATGGAGGGGGTGTCTTAGTGCTCAGCAGACCAGTACATCATACTCAACTAAGACTTTAATTATAAAAATAGAGATGACTGTGTACGACATTATACATATTCGTAGGCATGAAACGTAACAACAGCATTATTTCGGAGGTGGTTTTGTTCCTGGGTACCGTCCGCACATATTCTTCCACTATCACAATTCGCTGCTGCATGGAAAACACCATCATCTCGACGCGACTTGTTTACCAGAACTGCTAGGCATTTGACAGATCCATGAGCAACTAACAATGTTTATGAACAATTACATTAAAACATGAATGAGTACGTGTATTGCTTGTGCACAGATTTCTATGTCTAATTACATAACAGAGAGTTACACATACAATTATTAGCTCGTCTCTGGTATTACCCAGCCGGGCTACTTTTATGTGGGTCACCTGGTAAAAAGCGACGATCACACTCACTCACTCACTCAGATAAATTCTCACCATGAAGGATGCCTCGGATGCAAAAAATACTTCATTACGACCCATCCCGCACCCCATGAAACACCGAGAAAGTTCAAGTATTGCTAATTTTCTATAGTTTTCAGCGTTAAAATACATTTTTTGAGATTCCTAGCAACGTCCATTTCTCGGGCGAAATTCACAATTTTTTATACTTTCCTCAAGATCAATACATATGAATCTACTTTAGCTACTAAACATGCTTTCATAACTTACTATTCCATGCAAAAGTAGAGTTTCAGAAAAATGGAATACATAACACAATTCACAATAAACCATACATATAACATTAAAAAAAACTGTACATGTTTCTTATGTAAAGGTCAAACGAAGAGGGCACATAATCTATAGAAACGTTGCAAATTCGGTTGCGTTTCTGGTTGTGAAGTGCAGTTGGATGCAAGGAAGCAATCTGACGTTTTGCTCACATTACTGTTATTCTATCGAGGTAAAAAGTTTCTGTTGTGTCAGGTCTCCTTGCGCCAAGAAGGGCGTTTCCGTTGGTTTCACTGCTCATTGACAAACGGCACTAGCAAGATCTTCCAGAATCATCGGTCTCGGTTTGGGTTCAAATTCCGAGCGATAAGTGAGCAATGAAAAAAGAGTGCAAAGAAATCCAGAAAGAAATGAGGAAAAAGAACCGCATCGCCTTATTGAAAGTTTGCTTAAGTGTTTCGGAGTGATTTATTCTACCCTCCTGATAGAGGGGAGCAAAAATTAATGGCGCTTTATCAGTCTCCACATTCGACCTCTTTCGTTTGGCTCCTTCCTGTAAAAATGACGAATATGGCCGTCTGTGATAGCAACGTCTTTGAGAATAAACGAGAACTAGAAGTGGTAAACGTTGTAAGTGCCAAAAGCGGAAGTGTTGGGAAATCGCATCGTTCAGCACATCAGCCCGCAAGAACGTTCACACTAGTGACCTCTTTACACGCCCTTTGAACTACTCAGAGGGCTACCAGCTACATTTCACGTTTACTACATTATAAAGCATGGCACATTTCACAGTTTAACGTGGAAAACGGTGTTTCAATTATTGTGGCACTTACAGCGTTTACCAATTTTAGTCTTCAAACCATTAGTCACTGAAACATATTGTTATTCTTTAAACAAGGTTGGAAATAAAGGTTGTGTCAAAGGCTCTCACATATTTCGTTCATCACTAATCATTATTTTTGCCGACGTGCTTGGCAGAGTGGTTAGCAGAGCGTGCTACGACGCCATGGGTGCCGGGTTCGAATCCCGGTCTGGGCATTGGTTGATTGATTGATTTATTTTTTTATTTTACTTCACTTTTTGTGCCACGTTTGGCTAATTTACGAAGATGCGAATCGGTGATGATATGATGAATGGACACTCACAAACATCCATGGCCAGGCCAGGATTCGAAACCGGGACCCCTGGCGTCGTACCGCAATGTGCTACCCACTCCGCCACGGGGGCCGGCGCCTGGGCATTGGTGTTCTTTGTGAGCGCCGCTTCATCAATTTGATCATATCATCAGTCATCCTCATCTTCGCGACTAGCTAAAAGAGGCAGAAAAGCAAAGTAAGATAAACCAAATTAAATCAAACCAATCATTATTTAGCTTAATGACAAAAAAATAATTATTATACAGAAAATTGACTGCAAGATAACAACAAAAAATTTACACAAGATTAAATGATGTATGTATATTCCCTGAATATTAACTTCAAGTTGAAAAATCTCACTTGAAAATTCTCGATGCCTTGATATGCGATATTGATCAAAAGTTTACTTAATGGGCTGAAAAGGTACTTAAGATCAGTTGTGCAAACGTTCAGCACAGATGTTAAGAAATTAAATATCAGGAGGGGGAGAGCCTTTAGGGTTCACCAAATTTCTAATTAGCCTGACACTACAGCCTTAGTGTCGGATTTAACGACACGCGTAACTCCAATTCATTATCCAAGTGTCCCATTTTTGTGCCTGTGCAGTAACTTATCCTATGATTCCCGCGTATTTCGAAAGAGCGCATTTGATCTATTCATATCAAACTAACTTCCCTGCTCTAAGGCAAATTCTACATTCAAATTAACTTTCAATTATGTAGAGTCACCGGCAATAAAAATGGGGCAACTAGATCCTGCAAGGCGTTATGTGTGTTGCCTAACTCTATGGCGATAATTAGATTTAAATAGCAATTTTTTAATGGTAACTTCTACCACCGCCGTAGAGTCAGGCAACACACATAACATCTTGCAGAGATGCGAGTATTTCAGGAGCTAGTTGTCCCGTTTTTATTGCTGGCGACTGTACGTACAAAATATAATAAATGAAATTGTATCATTATCAGTAGGGCTAGGATTGTTATGACCTAATAGTCACCAAAATATGCAAATTAAAATATGCTCTTATGACCTAAAATTTTACAAAATATGCACTATAATTTGAAAAATATGCCCTTATAACTGGACTGTTTCAAACATCAATATCTAAACGCAGAGATATTTTCACATACGTACTATTTTTAGTTCACTTTATGGGTCCTGAGTTGCAATGCACAATGAATACTTTCTCTAAATTTTCAAATAAAAATGAAAAAGATTTTGCTACAGTCCAAAGAAAAAAAACTCTCGAGTAAGAAAGAATCCACTTCGAAATGGCTGTATATTTCTTGAAAATGCAAAAATATGCCGAATATGACCGAAAATCCATCAAAATATGCTCTATCACGCAGAAATGGCCAAATATGCCCTTATGCACCTTAATTTTATTAATTTCTTCATAATGAATTTATATATGTTTGGGGAACACATCACCCTTACCAAAAAAAATATGCTAAGTCATAAAAATCCTAGCGCTAATTATCACTAAAAGTTGAGACTAATCTATCCATTTATTGATGGCAATATACTCTAAGAGATGATTTAATCTTTCTCCTTTAACAATAGCTCTACTCCCCTAAGGAAAGCAAAAATAATCTAAAAAGCAGGGGAAAAAATTGACTACCTAAACTTTTTTTTATCCATGACAAGAGGCTTGTGCCGCCGGACAGGCAACAGTAAATCCCAAGTACGAGACCTGCGTCAAGTCGAAGTGCAGATTGTAAGTTGATGATGTGTGGTAGCGTGCGTGTTCAGACTGGGATAACGGAGAATTGTGCGTGCAAGTACGTGCGGTCCTTGGTTGTCTGCCGACCTTGACACTGGCCCTCCTTGGCCACGAAATAAACCGGCGTTAGTCATCCGTCTGCAGCCGCAATCAGTCCGATCGGAGGAGCTCGACCATTCAGGTATAATCTTCTGATCGCCAGGACACGTGGTGCTCGCATAAGGCAGGGTAATAGCCACGTGGATTGAGTTACGGATAAAGGAGATACCTTTTCATTGTAATAACAGGGTAGGGCGGGTCGAAAATACCCTCTGCGTTCTCCAGCTGCTCTCGACACGAGCACATGCTAGGCGTGAATGATATGACGGGCCGTTTCTTTATTGGGAAATTTCCTTAAGCAGTTGTGTGCCAGTGTATTAAAAAAAATAGAAATCGGGCAAATGTAGGAAATCTAGAGAAACCGTTAACATAATATATAATTGGGAGTTTCGAACTTGAAATCAAGGACGCCCGCAAGGCGGGGTCAGAGGGAGCACTTGCCCTCTGAGATAATCTGAAAAAAATAATAATAATGTGATTCTAATAGTGAAATTGTACTGATATTTAATTACAAATAATATTGTTTTCTGTGATATACACCTATAAATTACAACAATTAACTACATAAACGAGAGAACGTTTTTACCAGAGACATTAGAATCATGTTGACTGCCGTAACTAGGGGTGTGCGCGACGGAACAATTTGGGGTCGGAACGGAATTAGGAAGGAACATTTTTATAATCCCGACGTTCGGCTGAAAAAAATTGCCATTTTCCGACCAGGTATACCCGAAGCCCTCTGGAGATTGTTCGAAGCATCGTGTTGCACTGAAACTTGGTACAGAGGCTATTGCTGGTGAAAAAAGCATAGTTCAAATTTTCACCACCTAGTGGAAATATGGCGCTGAAATGTCGTACGCATTGAACAACATCCTGCTGCTGCATCAATGATCACGCTGTCTTACCTTTCCAAAGGCTCATTCACGTTGACGGCGCACATGTTGAACACTGGCATAAACTTAAAATTCAATATGATTGATAATTTTCCTTGTTTTATGCATAAGCACGAGTAGAAATGAAATGACAAATGATTTTATCACAAATTATTTGCTTATATTTCTGTGGTCCTGTTTTTAAACTTGGTGTTAATTTAAAATTAAACACAGGTGGTGTTCTGTGTGAGTTATATTACCATTCGTGAAGAAAATTGTTTCTCGCAAGGAAGTTACGAATATCTGTAGCCTGTAAACTACTGTGCCCATAAACAAAGATATGCACTTGCCTAGTTGTGCACTTGAACACGTTTTTGAGTGATCGCTATACTGAAGCATATCAAAGAGTTTGACTAAATCGCATTTGTCTTACCATCCTCCAATAACTTTGCCTTTATAACTTCTTTGTCAATATATAGTTAGTTACCATCTAATCAAAGGGTCCCTGGTTCGGAGGCGAATAATGGTTCGGATTCCACTTTAAACTGTGGGCCCAGTCCCAGTTAGCATTCCGTGGATAATGTGGATTTAAAACAAGAATTCAATATAGTTAGTTACTGTTTCAAAACATAGGAAGATAATTTTTTTTCATTTTAGTTCCTTACTTATTTTAATATCCTTCTGCTCTAATCATGATTGAAATTTGAAAGAACAAATTCAGGAACTGAACTGTGTGCATGACTGTGTAAATGAATTGGTCTCAGTGACATAACTTATTCCCATAGAACTTTGTTTTTTTACTGTCCAACACAGGGCGCAGTTTCCCAGATATCTTATGCTGGTAACTGTACATTTCCTGACAATTCGGATTAATACTTTGATATACTCACCACCATAATGATACATCTCGTATGCGTGTTGTCTGTATATACACACACATACATGTATATTTATACACACATATATAAATCTCTTGCAAAAGATATAAAGAAGAATAAGCTTCTTTAACGTGAAATATTAAGGAGAATCTTGCAGATAGGAAGGCTGTCTTTACGATGATACCAACAGAATTTCCTTCCCTTACTGGCGATGGAGAAGAAATGCCCATGAGCAAGAACCAGCCTTTATCAATTGAAGAGGGTTCCTAGCAGCGGCTTGCTTTGTGGCTGTTGACGCGTGCGTAGCTCTTCCCTTCCACCCTCGGAATCCTGAAATATGTCCGAGTCTTGAGGCTTCTTCTTTTTTCTTTTTTTAACTGTAACCAGGCACATTTCTCCCCCTCCCTTACCATCGCCCTAGAGGCTTTCCCCCCTTTTTTCTTTACCTGAGGGAAAGTGATTCGGCCTCCCATCCCCTCTACAAATGTAACCTTTTTATGGGCATTTATTAAGCACAATAGGGAGGGCTATCCCAAGGGGAGGGGGACAAGGGACCGTGCACTCCCCACACCTCTCAACCCAAGATCACCGTTCCGTGGAATGCGCAACACTCACTCCTAATAAAACTGATCCAACGCGGGAAAGTTGCTCTTTGGGAGGGGATCAAAAAGCTATTCCCTCAATCTTCGCGATCGGTTGGAACTAAGCATGAATTACAGAGTTGCCAACTTAACGCAAAACTTTGTGATTTGTGATAATTTTCATAAGCACGTTAAAGTTGTATCTAAGAACTAAAAGAATGATTGAAATGTATCAATTACGTATTAATATTGCCACGTGATTGTTTTTTATTCTTCATTGTTTAATGGTTGTTTTATTTAATATGAAATCAGTTATTAATAAAATAAGACAACACATGGTGAGATGTTAGAAAATGAACTTGAGTTTTGAAAAAAAAAAACACTACATATGCTGACCATGATAGTCTATATTTCAGTAAAAAAACACTCAACAACGTGACGTTAAGTGTTGTTTTTTACTAAAATATAGACTGCCTTGGTCAGCATATGTAGTGTTTTTTTATTTCATGGAAATGAAGATTAATAGCGTTACCATTGAGTTTCGATTACGAATGGAGTATTATCGGATAACACCATACATGCTCTCTCTCTCTCTCTCTTGCTCTCTCTCACACACACACACACATACACATACACACACACACACACACACACACACAAACACATATGTATAAGTTGCTTGTTCTTCCTTGAGTGACAGATATTCGATCTCGTCACCGAATTTTTCGAGTTCCAGTTCCCGTTGAGGCATGGCCATTGCTTTGTGATGTATTCCTTCAATACATTCATGTAATCGCCATTCAATCTTATTGTTGCAATTACAATTAGACAGAAAGAGCCCTCGAAATAAGACAAACATGATGTTATTCTAGTTTTCCAAGTGAGGTACGCCTTTAAGAGGGAGAAATTTCGCGAATAATATTACAACAATACAATTATTAAGCTACAATACATGACATTAGTTGAAGATAAGCTTGCAGAAATCATACCCATGTCGACAGAAGTGGGGTGTGAGATAAGTGATAGGCCCGCCTTGATGAAAAGCAATCGTATCAGCCAGTGGCGGCGATTAGGTTCCAAAACTGGGGAGGCAAGGTGCCAAAACTGAGGGTGGGGGCGCCGCCATTTTACTTTAGTTTAGTTTAAGGTTTAGCACGATGCAGGGTCAAAAGTGGGGGCCAACTGCCCCTTAATCGCCCCCACTGATATCAACTCATGAAGAAGATGGTGTATTTACCATAGCTTTTATTCCTATAAAATATATGCAGTGTTCTTTAAAACACTATGGTCTTGAAGAAGTCCAAAAACATTTTGCATATTAACTGAGTTCCGGCTGTTGGCACAGATATTTCGTAAAGATTATTCTTAAGATTTGCTTTACGTAAATAGATCAATCGAGACTGGGCCAACGGGTAATCGAAATCGCGACCACCTAATTGGCAGATTTAAGTACGAAATTGTCCAAAGAGCCTGTTAATTGCTTACGCATTTTGCAAAAAAAAAAAAAAAAATACAAACAAGAACTTTTTCTTTCTTTAAAAAAAGAAGAAGAAAACAGAAGATATTCTGTAAACACTTGGCTACCCTGATAGGAATATTTAATCCTCACTTTCTAAGGGTTGGATTCTGAAGGGTGCCGTGTCAAAGGAGATAGAAGCTTGTAGCTGCCTTCTTTGCGCATCTGTTCCGTCATGTTACCACTCCTACGGGATAAGTATGTCCTGACCATTCTTGCCCTGTTGCTCTATGTTCCATTACTTTATCAACGTTCGATAATGAGAGAGGAAATAGGGGTTTACTTACTCGGTATTTCTTAACGTTTTTATTACTAACGAAGTTCTGGTTGTGGTGAATCGTAGGTAGCTACTATTGCATGAAACAAATTCAAATTCCACGAAACACAAAAAAGTATAACTTAAACCGCCCAGTAACTACCAACAGCGGTACTTTCTGTAAGGGAAATATGGCCATAAGAAAGGTTATAACTTTTTTCAGTAGTTACCTGCATATTTTGCCGCCTTGTGATATATCCTATATTCCTTAATTCCTTAACAACACCTAGATAAAAAAGCGACTGGTGAGCACAGTATGTCATACATTTAATATGTATAGTGACAAGATGCAATTGAAGGAAAACTGATTGTAACTTTATTTTTGAAGAACATTCGATCACATAAACCTTTCATTAACAAGGATCGAGTTCCTAACTGATTACGCATTCGTAGCATTTCAATTCATAGAGCGAGGATTGAATTGAATTGGTGTTTTAAGTACACTTTATGCACAGTAAGGCTAATTGGGACTGAACCTACAGTTTATACTGGAATCCGAACCACTATGTACCTTCACCGGGTATCGAACCCGGGACCCCTTGATTACAAGGCGCCATCGCGGAGGCCCTCATAGAACGAGGAGAAAATCACTCTTGTTAGTAAATAATTACAATAAATCATAAAATTGCTATATTTTATGTTCGTTTTGGATAGATAAGAATCAAGAATTAATGCACAATTAATTAATTAATACGCAGAGAGGGGGTAGAAGTCGGTACTAAAGCATTTGTTTGGAACAAACTATTTGAAATATTTTTTCAACACCGTCAATTTCACATTAGCTAATAATGGAAAACAAGGACACAAACTTATTTCAATGGCAGAAAATGAATGATAAATGCATTCCGAAAATAATTCTTTTTGCACATATAGCTTCTATAACTTTAATTTCCAACATATGTTTTACACATGCAACATGGAGCGACATAAAATAAGAATATACATATGCAACATGCTAACATAAATTGTGTACGTATTGAAAGTTTATTCAATACATATATACAACACATATTATTTAAATACATTACATTACAGAAAACAACTATATTGCGAGCAAGAACATTTTTAGATCCAATTTTTGCGAAATGTATATTAATATGCATAAGATTTGAAATCGAAGGGGGCAATTGCTCCTCTGTGCACCCCATGCAGGGCGCCAAGGCATTCTCTCTTCCACAACTTTTTTTATTTAGATCATTCGGCACCCATGGCCGACTCGCGCCGCCACATAGAAAATGAGAAAAGGAGGCCTTGCGCGCGAAGCGAGCAAGAAAATTTTACGATTTTTTTTTTTTTTGCATAAAATTTAAAATCGAAGGGGAAATTCTCCTCTGTGCTTCCCATACTGGTGCCCTTGGCCATCAATGTTTGCCCCCTAGAATTTACTTCTGTCGAAGGTTGGGGGAGGGGCAATGCCCTCCTGTCCCCCCTGTGGTTGCGCCACTGACCTTGGTGGCATCCACTCCCTGCTCTCCTCTGACACCCTTGCTGGTGTAAGTTGTATGAATTTCAGTGTGTTTTTCAATAGATGGAAATTTACTCTTGACTATACTAACCCATTACTGATTTTTGAAAAATCACGGTTCTTTCCATGTCAATAGATGTAAGATGGAATTTCATAATTAGAGCATTGTTACTTATGTAGGTCTAATGAGAAATTCTATATATTGATATCAATGCACCAGAAAGAAAGTTTATTTATCTGATAGATTTACGAAACATTGTTGAACGTATCGTACTCTTTTTTGAATGTATAGCTGCGATTAAACCAGTTCCATGAATCGCCAACCTCCGTGGCTGAGTCGTTATCACAGCGCGCAACGACGTCAGGGTTCCCCGGTTCGAATCGCGACCTGGGTGTTCTTTGCGAGTTTCCCTTCATCAGTTTCATCTTATCCTCATAGTCGCGATTAGCCAAAAGTGCAAGAATAGCGACGCTAAATAGCAAAAATTTAAAAAATCAGTTTCCATGATTTATTTATTATCGTTTAAATGTTAAAATTCTATCTAGCAGCTAGATACTTTATTATTAATTGTACTCAATATCCAAATAAATATAATAATAAATTTAATTTTTTTACTGTATTTTACAGCACCTCATTTACGACATGTGCAGCAGGGACAAAACATCCAGTACTTCAAATTCTCCGAAAAAATAACAAGGAATAGGGTACTAGATTCACAATTATGGCTGTACCTAAAGGATGAAGAAAAGACGGAGAAGGTGATTACCATCGAAGTACTTCAGGTGATGAAGATCAAGGAAGGGGAATCACTCACAATGACCAGCGTTCTATCGGCGAAGAGAGCCCTCCGACAAGGCTGGATCACACTGGATGTTCGTAAATTGATGGCCCATTGGTTCAAGTACCCAAAGGAAAATCTAGGAATCGTGGTTCGAACTGAAGATGAAGCAGACAAAAAATATGTCGTTACTTATCCATCCGAGGAAGAATTTTTTGTAAGTATTTTTTAATATAATTTTAGATGTTAGTTCCAAAAGATCCTAACTGCAAGATGATTGCGTAATATTCTGATGAATCAACTTAGGGAAAACGGTTAAGAGCTGATGGAGGGATCTTTCATCCAATTGTGTGTTTAGGCTTACAAACCCCATTTATTAAAGAAGAGGAATTCTGTGGAATGTCAGCTCTCTTTTCAATTTTAATTATTAATCTACAGTATACGATTATGAAAATGGACCTCCCCGATGCTAGTGGTAACGTCTTCGCCTTGTAATCAAGGAGTCCCGGGTTCGATACCCGATGGAGGCACATAGTGTTTCGGATCCCACTTTAAACTGTAGGTCCAGTCCTGATTAGCCTTCTGTGCATAAAGTAGACTTAAAAACCAAAAATAAAGAAAAAAACGATTATGAAAAGAAATATTTTATGTCCGATGCAGGTTTGCAAATTTTTATATTGCATTATTATAGGTGTATCAACACAGGTAATTAATTTAACACATATCCCTGGAATCAAACACACGCTTGCGGAAATCAGGATCGGAACACACACAAAAACATGGCGAATATGTAGTTAAAAACTTGAAGTACTACTAATTTACAGTGGGGTTGATTTTTCATATCATTTCCTATATAAACTTCGTCTGTATGATTGCTGTCACCATGCAATCAATTAGTCCAGGGCTCGATCTATAGTCCAACCACAGTGCACAATGGTTCGGATCCCACTTTCAACTGTACGTTCAGTAACGACTATCCTACATGAACATAAAGTAGATTTAAAAACAAGGAAACAAACTCAGATATTAAAAAAATATCTGCGATCGAAACTAAATTTACATTTGTGATTGGTGTTAGAGCAGTGACAGAAGGTACCGTTTTTACCTTTTGAAAAGAACGTTGCATTTATTCTGAAGAATGAAAAAGAGATGTAAATATACAGGTTACTGCACTTGCTGCTAATCTGGCGGCATTTTCTTTGCGACGACTTTCCTAACATCGCATTGTATTAATAGTATTTAGTCATGTTATGTTTGGTGTAGCTTTAGCACTTTGAGCATAGATTTTGTTATTTGCTCAGTTTGCTTGCGAAAGACTTATTTTTAAAGCAACGCTTCACTTTATAAATAACTTTGCACTCGTTAGTAACTAATGTAATATGATTGTAAAAGTAATATTTTAAATAACGACACTCGGTTACTTTTCATAGTTATTAACTGTTATCGATAATAATTAACGGGGTTACGACTGTAATTAAATAATTTTAGAACAGTACATAACGAATGCCAGAGATATTGCAAATTGTTGAAGCACAATATGAGACAGCTATGCTGAGCTAAATATCTGAATTGCGTCATGTTTTTACTGCGTGACGAAAATAGATAACCTGGACACAGTACATTCAGCATGATTCGTTGTTATCTGCATACTGAGAGAAAAAATAACACGAATTATCCAGATTTCCCAATATCGTTGCAACTGTATGTCTACTATTTGAAAAATAAAAACTGCACATCATATAGGGTAAATGCAAATCATATTTGATCAGATCATTAATAATGGATGCAAAGAAACAACATTTAGGACGAAGCATTGTAATAGACATAATCAAGTTTCCATGTTGATGCAGGCCTCTTTATCGTACACAGAATGTAATAAATGTACAGATATGTCGTGGTTCAGAATAGTGGTTCCAAACTTACAATGCTTCTTTTCTTTTTTATTATTTCTTTACAACGCTTGAGTCAGGGGCGTATATTCTAGACTAGCTAGACAATCTGCAAAGCCTGAAGCTCTCAGACTAAAATATAGAAAATAAACTATTAGAAATTGTGAATAAAACTGTTCATTTGATGGTGATTCTGGAGTTGGCAAGCTGGTTTCTTAGGAGTTTGCAACCTGCCGTTGGTGGTTGCTTCCTTGAAGGCACCTGAAACGATCAAATTGAAGGTGTATAACCATTTATAAAGGGCGTTTACGTTGTTCTAGTATTTTCTTTTCTTCCATAGCATAAGACCACGTGTCATAGTGATTTAGTCCATATCTTAGACTCAGCATACACCACTTGCTAGAATCTACCACGAGCGGAAGCAGTCGTGCACCTGGCCTGGATAATGTCATTTGATTCTAAGTACATATCTTATGTCAGAACGTACGAAAAGTTGGTATACATTTTAAAATTTAACTGTGCATTAAATCAATGCCCATCGTGAGAAATTCATCGAGTAACTCTGTAAATATCACATGATATTTTTGGGCAGACAAATGAAAGAAAATTATACATCCTTATTCAGTTGGAAGTGATGTAAGATCAATTCTGATGGTCGACAACTCTTGGAAGTCTGAAACAAAACTCTCTCGGTGAATTCACACACATTGTGACTGATCTCCGCAAGAGCCATGATTGAAATACCCGAAAGGAAAAACCAAGATATTGAACCGACGAAGGTGGCTGCATGATTCTTCCAGGATATATTGTAATCACTGTGTTCCTGGCTGACGCTTACAATAAATTCCTTATGGACGCGTATGAGTAGGTTACTTTAGTTGTAAAGAAGGTAAATCATGAAAATTTCTAGTGTTGTTAAAAACCATTTTCTTTCTTTGCAGATACCATTCGTACAAGTTCACATGGCTGACGGAAGGAAGCACAGAACGAAAAGAACCATTGGAATAAATTGTAATGAAAATTCCCATGAAACAAGATGCTGTCGGTACCCTCTCACGGTGGACTTCGAAACTTTCGGATGGGACTGGATCATCGCCCCAAAGAAATACGAGGCCAACTACTGCTCCGGAGAGTGTCCTTACGTGTTCCTCCAAAAATATCCGCACACTCACATTGTTCAACAAGCTAATCCGGCAGGGACAGCAGGACCCTGTTGTGCACCAAGGAAAATGTCACATATTTCCATGCTTTATTTCGATAATGAATTTAACATAATTTATGGCCTGTTGCCGGGAATGGTTGTGGACAGGTGCGGTTGTTCGTAAACTCATGTGTTCAAACCAAGTGGTCTATATTTATTTTTTCAGCTCGAGGAAGGCAAACAACAACAACAACACACACACACTACAAGCATACACACACGACACGTAAACGTACGGACGTATATGAGTGCTTAAACAAATACTCAAGCACTTACACTCACAGGTACATATGAAAACACGTACACAAATAAAACAACGAGGTTAAAGTGATTGAGTTGTGTGGATATTGTAGCGAGTACGCTTGAAGGCCCCCGAAGAGCTAGTGATTTTTGAAAGTCCTTGTATATAGTGTGTACATATGATGTGATATTTAGAAGCAACTTTTTAATCTCAGTGAGATTGTCTGATGTGAAGTTTTATAGGGCTTTCATACAATTTTAATTGACAAGAAATACTCAATGTGAGAAATATTACATGAAAAGATGAGACGACGCAAAAATTTAAAAGGCTGATTCGATAGTTACAATTTTTTGAAATCATGAAGAGACCTTAAGATGTCATTTTGTATTCACCAGACGTGGACAATACTTGCACAGATTATATTGAAATTAGTACACATTTAATGTGACACTTCTGTGAGTATACAAGAGCAACGGTGATACAATTTTTGTTAGTTGTAATTTTGTGGACTAATTGTAGTGTCAAAAATAAGACAATGCCAACCGAATTTGGTTGGCCTGTTTCATAAGATCTCCTTGACGGTTTCGAAGGTAAGACTGGAATAGTGTACAAATGTGATGTAACAAGACAAGGCATACATAAAGCTCTGCGACAGAATTGCAGATGTTGTGATGTTAATAGTGCAGAGCTAGTTAATGGTAAAGCTATTGTGATATCTCTTGTTCTTAAGGTGAAATAAGCAAGGATATGTAGGAAACTCTCTGATATTGCAGTGGGCAGCTTACTTGAAGATCTACGTTATCTGCGCTGGAAACGAAAATTGTTGGTTTATTACATTCCTTTGAAAACGTTTTCTAACCATGCTATAAGTTGAAAAGAAAAATGGGAATTGAAGTCTCCCTTGTAAATATTCTATAAATAATACTGTGTTCACGTCATTAGCCGTGGAAAATCAGAAAGTATCGTATTAATTTATTGTGATAATTAAAAAGTAAGGATTTTTTTTTTCTTTTTGCATTTTATGAAAGTGTGCAAACCTTAATATTTCCATTCGAAGTAATGTGAAGATGATGAACGATGATTTCTTATTATCATTTTCCAAATACATGCTTTTGTCCCAACTTTTCCTTTGTAGCCTTGTTTGATTATTACGTCCTTTATTATTTTATTTGTAGATGACTTCAAATTTATTTTTGTATTGTATTTTAAGTAAGTCAAGTGAAAATTTGTAATGTTTTTCTACTTCTTAATATCATTTAAATGTCATTATATGTTTTATACACATAATGATATTTAGACTAATAAGTTTATCCTGCGATTTGTTTTGGCTTTACAAGCTACTCAGTTTAAACATAAAAATCTGATCTCGTAATTATAAATGTCTATGACTTCTTAATGTAAGTGAAAACCTTTCGCGAAAAAATAATGGATTGTGTTTTATTCTTGTGATATGACCAAACACACAGAGAACAAAACTAGCATTATATTAATTAATCGACTGAAAAAACTTGAAACTTTTTTTTAAAGAATGTGAACTAACTTCACTTTGGGAGGGGGGTATCTAGTGAAAGTCTCAGGTTATTGAACCTGTTAATGTGAAAATTTAGAAGATCGTATTCAATAGGGGGAAAAAAGAACAAAATACCTACCTAATTGACTTTCCTCAGGGTAGCTTGTTGCCTTCGACAATTGACATAGATTGTGTGAAATCAGTCTCGCAATCGATAGTCTAGAAATTATATATATCAAACCAAAAAAGAAACATTCATATTAAGTATATGATGTTTGTTGGAATAATTCCATTTAATAGCAATGAGGGTGATCACATTTCTGAAAAACAGCTAGCCGAACTGAGCAGAAAGAAGTACTATGTAAAGGAAACATTCTGGTGATGTCTAGTTCTTTCCAAATGATATTGTTCCCAGCAGTCATGCTCCTTGGGATATACACACACACCAGTTGATGACTGTGATATGAATACAATGTATTTTTGGATAACTTGTATCAAATAATTGTCATAATGTAATTATAATATTGTTTGCTTGCAAATGGCAGTAGAAATAAATAAAAAAAATAATTATGTTCCACCAAGTACAGTGATGTCAACGCCCATCTGGATGTAGTCATATAGATTGTGTTCAACTTTCCTGCGTGAAGTGATATTTTTTTCTTAATTAAATTGCGTTTGTCTTTCAGTGCACAGCTAAGCTAATGGAAAAACACTGAAACTATTACAAAAGGATTGTATCAAATTGTGTAATTGGTTTAAGTAACATGTATCTTAAATTTGTCTTAGTTAACAATGCAGATTAGAAATTCAGCACCAAAATTGCGGTGCCAAACAGTAAAGTAAAGTTTATAAATATATCAATGTGCATAAGCTTATGAATCACTGCCATTTTGAAGAAGAGTAGGTTTAAAATATTTAAAAAAATAAAATAAACATAAAAATACGCACATGACAAGTGTTTTCTTGGAGAAGTTACGAGACGGAGCTGTTAAGATAGCCTTCTACGTTAAACAAATCTCCATGTAAATGAATTATGTATTTTGTACGTATGATGAAAGTATGAAAGAGAGAATGTTTGTAAGGGAGAGAGTTATGTTTGTGGTCTCAATTTAATTGCATATATTGTCAATACTAAGAGTAAGATTTTTGTTCAGTCTGATAGCATATTCAACCATAATAGTAATAGTATCCATAGTACAGTGCGTTTTTTGGTTTCTTATAATATTCTTGTAATAGTAGATACTGGATACATGGACACCTATAACACACTTGAAGTTGTACTTGCTAAGGAAGAATAAATGCAATCTTATAATAAAAACTACTGATGCACATATTTTATGTAAATATAAGAAGAACCTGTAAAGGTTAAAAGGTTAAGTTGTACCCTATACATTGCAACGTAACGTTGAAGCATATATGAAGTGCGGAAAAACTCTACACATTCTCATTCTCAGTGGAGGTGGCGCTCCAACCACCTTTACTTTCAGAAGTAACCACAGCTACTTATTGATATGTATAAGATCCACTTACATGGGCTTTTGCGAAAAAATTCCCACCGCTTTGATTCGAATCTGGGTTTCCTGCATGATTGGCAGACGCTCAACCAACTGAATCACTAGGTGTAGTAAAGCGTAAACATATAAAACAAATATAAATACAAATACCGGGTGTTAAAATAATTGAGGGGTTACAAAATTTATTGCAAGTAAAGTATTGAACTTACGTCCAGAACGAACGAGGAACTCAAACAATTCTTTTGTACACCTACAAATGTTCAATGTGTGCACCACACATCAACACGATTGTCTACTTCTTGCCACACTCGCATCAACATGAGCCTGTCGATTCGCTCCCTTAGGGCTGCGTTATCATGTGGCATCGGTGAGACGAATACCCTGTCTTTCATGAAACCCCACAAAAAGAAGTCACACGGTGTAAGGTCTGGTGATATGGGGACCGAAACATTGCACTGTGATGTGGGTGATATGAGTGTCGCCTAGCGGCAGGGATATGAACTCTCAGCTTAACGAAACATACACGCACAAACTGTTTGCGTTCCTTGATCGTTCTGGACTGGTTTCTTTAACGTAAGTTTAATAGTTTACTTGCAATAAATTTTTGTAACCCCTCAATTATTTATGAAACACCCGGTATAATGGGTAGGTGTTAGATTCACCCATTTCCGAGATGTATGACGCTTCAATGAGGATAGTGGGCTACAGCTACAGACAAACTAATCCGCCAATGTTGTACATTTCATAATAGTGGTAAGTCTAAAAACAGCCTTCGTTCCACAATAAGGGATGATGCTGCCAGCCTGACGCGATGACCCTAAATCGCCCCTCCCCCACCGATCTTTCCCCGCGGCGAGCTGGAGAAAGAGAGGGTGCGCTGGGTGGTTGTAGGAGGAGGAGATAACTTACCATTATGCTTATGGGAGTACTGTTTTACTTGCTCTCTTGGGAATATCAAACTTCCGATGGTGTACAAGAACACATGCAGGGAAACAGGACAGTTTAAAGATTTTGTGTCTGTTTGGAAACTTCCAATTCATTAGTCGTAACTTGAAGTTATTTATCCATATGGAATGCATGGAAGTCTATAAATAATTATTCATCATATTTTTTACAGATCGTATCTAGCTTAATAATCAACTTTAAAAACCACTTCGACTTACAACATAGGGTGAAATCCATATTCTCTTGTACTTTTTTTTAAGTAGCAGTGCACATTCCAACAATATTGAAATAAATGCATACCTGGTGAGAAATGTGAGTCCTTGCCTTAACTTAAAATATTTCTACGATTTTCTCTTCGAGTGTTAAGAAATTTTGAATATACTGCTGACTTCCACTAGAAAAAAAAAATATCCACATTAACCCCCTTAAATTTTATGGAACATTTTCAAAATAGCCCCTTTTCTAAAGGGGGTTCAAGAAAACTATAGGATAATGCATATTGACCTTATTTTAAAGTTCAAGGAATTAGGAATCAGAAAATAGAAACATGGATCAAACCGTTAACCGTTTTAATAGGCTGATGTTTTAACTTTAGTTAGCACCACAATGCACTTTGTTT
Source organism: Lepisma saccharinum (assembly GCF_977018435.1). Taxonomy (NCBI): domain Eukaryota; kingdom Metazoa; phylum Arthropoda; class Insecta; order Zygentoma; family Lepismatidae; genus Lepisma; species Lepisma saccharinum. The sequence goes on along the minus strand of NC_139242.1, from coordinate 36,739,125 downwards.
ATGCGATTTCGACTCCACAGGCTTTCTCATTTAGTTACATTGCTAATTATTTTCATTCTGAATGATGATGATTGAGATATAGAAGATATGAGTTTAGCTTGCAACGCTGTAAAATGATCGTACCGGAGACCTTATTATTACATGCATCATCTTGCAGCCCTTCTATCTCAGCTCAAAGTTCTAGTCACACCACGAAGTTTGAGTTTTTGTTTTAAGTCCATTTTATGTACAGATAAGCTAAACGGGATTTAAAGTTTAAAGTGGGATCCGAAGCACTATATGTATAGAATCCGTGACCCCTTCATTGCAAGCGACTGCGTTGCCATTGCGTCATCGGGGAAGCCCGCTAGGTTTCCATATTTGGTCCCATTTATTTGGCTGGACGATTTAATCAATCAACACTTTTCACTCGCACTTACACTGTTGTCGTTGACATAGATAACTGCTAGGGTGGAGTTCCGTTGATGCTAATCTCTAAAGGTGATGAACTATAGAAGATGATAAAATGACAAGGCGTGATGCTTCCTGCTGCTGTCGCAATGAGTCCTCACAACGGTGTGGTAGTTGAGTAGTGTAAGGCCATTGTAAAGCATTTACTCTTGATCTTTCGTCTTATTGATTTTCAGAAAGGAATGGTTTTATGAGTATTGTGTGATCTGGTTTATGTTACTTAATTTCTATGCCACTTCTGGCTAATCGCGAAGATGAGTGATGATATTATGAAATTGATGAAGGGACACTCACAAAAAACATCCATGCCCAGATCGGATTTCAAACCCGGGACCTCTGGCATCGGACTCTCCACTCTCAATAGTTTTCTGTAGTTCAATAACACCAGTTAAGAACTGTTGTGATTGAGCATTATAGTATGTATAATCATGTAACTACGAAGAAGAAGAACAAATATGTTCGATAGTCTGTTGTTGATTACGATAGAGTTAGTTTGAGTTTCCTCGGACGCCATGTTGTACGCATATTGAAAGTTATTAAACCTCGTTTGTGTTTTTATGTAGAGGATGTATTTTATTTTGTCTATCATAGTTTAACTCGCATCTAAGCATTCCACAATCACTCGGGAACGTTTCAAGAACTCTTTTGAATAGTTGGTAAACTTCTCTTTTAATAAAAATACAATGAACACACAGTACTCACAAGAAAGACTTGCAACTACAGTAGCTCGTCCATTTGGTAAATGAAATGGGCTGGCACTTGCACAGTACAGCAAACTGACAGGAGAAAACCAAGTACGCTATTACATGTATCAGCTTGCAGTGTTTCCATCAGAAAACACGTTGTCTCATGTGACCTTTTGTGAATTGGGAATGTATAACATTAACTTATTTACCACGTGGTAGTCCATGAGCCAGGACCTCAAATTTAGGCGATCGGTACCACTCGGAGGGACGGGTTCTTATATGATTCTTTTGCAAGGTCTGGATGCCTGGAGCTGGAAAATGTGTGATAGCATGTCATAATTCTTTATCTAATATTATTGAATTAGTAAGAACTGCCAAAAAATAATGGATTTTCATATTTTTTATAAATAGCATATAAATTCATCACAATATTTGAAAAAATAAATTTAATTTCAACAAACAGACTTATTAAATTCAATATTACTTTATAATAATTATAATTATTAAGTGTAATAAAATTAATTAATCCGTACAATAATAATAAAACTTTATTATATTGCTTATATATTGACATAGATTAAAGTCATAAGTTTTACTTGCAATTTTCAATAATAATAGTGGCTAAATCTTAAATACGCATGTATGTTATAATTTAACATAATCAAAATTTTATTATTTACATTCAACATCATCATCTTCTGAATAGGTCTCATCACTCATTGAGTTTCACATGTGGGTAGTCTGCACTTGTCAGTGAACCTGATGTTATTTAGCCAGAAGACGCAGTTTGTAGTTTCTAATGGATTGGTTGGTTGATTGATTTGGTGTTTCAGTATGGCCAATTTGGACTGGACCTACAGCTCAAAGTGGGGCCCGAACCACTATGTGCCTCCACCGGGTATCGAACCTGGGATCCCTTGATTACAAGGCGATGATGATACCACTGCACCATCAGGGAGGCAGTTTCTAATGGAGTTGCAAGCTAGTAGATCTAACATAGTAGTTTGAGGTGCTGCCTGCCATTCCATCCAATCCACTACCAGCTGCTCTGCTCCATCGTGTTTTTTCAATGTCCACCTTCTCCCACTTGGACTATATGTACATGGATCATTCAGAAGACATCTTTTGCTTATAGCGGCTTTATAATCGCACGTTAAACATGTTTCTTGAGACAGTTTTTCCAAGGTGCAAGTTGATAAATGTCTATCTCACCCTTCTTTGCCATGTCATTCACATAATGTACGGAAGATTTTGGAGCCTACAGTAAGCACGAGAACTACAATTTGCCAATTACTTTTTCATTGAGATCCCTTTGATCTCCGAGGCTGCGAACATATTTCCTGTGTTTGTCTGTTGGCAGGAATGATTTTCAACGCACTTACTTTTCCTTTTCCTGCAAATGCATATGGAGACTTATCATATCTCAACAAACATTTTTAATAAAAATTGAAGCTATTTTCCTAATGCCAAGGACTATCGTGGATATTTTGGTACTATATTTCAGAAACAATTTAACAATGATTCCTTCATGGAATCTCAAACACGTAATACACACATCTGCGTCATCTGAGCCTCTCATTAGCAGCGGCAGTATTCACCAACAATTTACCATCTCTTTTTCATGTTTACTGTTGAGATTGAGCACTTTGGGGCTCGCTTCAGATGTGATTTTGCATAATTTATATCCATAGTTGGCGAAGTGTTTTATTTAAAAGATTTACAAAATGCTCTGGTTTCCTACATTCGTTAACAAGAAATGCAATTAGAGTTGTTTTATTTGTTACGCGACTTAGAACTTTCCTTCACTTTCTGACAATCTGGGAAGATGAGATGCTCTGTGACTGATGCCAGAGTTCTTCCCACGTGTTTGTTCTTTCGGTGTACTTCATAGACGGCTCATTGTACGTATCAAACATACAACGATTCTTGGACTCCCATTTATTTTCGCAATGCAATGCACAAGGCAGATAGACCTCACCAAAGTTTGACTCCTCTTCTTTTACTCTGAATAAGAACCATACCATCAATCGCCGTGGCTAAATTTCCAGATATTTCCTCAGGGGGAAAAACATTTTTCTGCAAGTATGTCTCTAATGACCATGATAGTGGTTCTAAGAGAAAACCCATTTGAAGATTCCGATTCTGTGCTGTCACAATAATTCGACCAAATAGTGTCTTGTCTGATAATTGACCTGCCATAACTATCCACCGCCTTCTTCTTGGATCAAGAGAGGAACAGAAAGAACTAGACGAAAACCATGTTTATGCAACTGAAATAACATTCAAAGAACAGATACAGTAGAGTATGTGTTAGTACAGGTAACAGAAGTACCCTACAGTCGCTTGGACAAATACTCACAGGATGTGCGTCACTATAGAGCAATAGAACAGCTCAGAAACGGACAGGATCACAACAGTAACTCACCCCTAGTATGGTGTGTGACATCGAACGGCCAACACCGCTTCACATCTATGTGGTATGGGCTCGATGAGGTGATCGATGAGAGCTTGGAGGATTCCTCGAAACTCTTCATTTTGGGCAATTTCAGCTCTGGAAGAGTTGAGGGAGGTGACATCCTGCCTAGAATGCGTCTGTCAAATGCATCCCATACATTCTCTATGAGATTTAAGTCCAGTAATCACGCTGGCCACTCCATGCTTTCTATTCTCTCGTCCTCGAGCAAGTTGTGCACTAACAGAACGCTATGAGGACGAGCATTATCGCCGATGAAAAGGAAACGATCACCTATTGCATCTGCGCAAGACATGGCAAGATATCTGAGGTTCACGTCCTCATAAATGTCCTACATTTTGAGCGTCACGTAATATTAATAAGGAAAATACGTGTTTCAGTTAAACAAAGAAGTTATGGAAGTTACAAGTCTATGGACTGAGCTCCCAAACTCAATAGTGAAAATTATTTTGATTCAGTCATTGCCAAAAAAAGAAAAGAAAAGTTGTCCCGCTAGAGAACAAACGGGAAATCGGAAGCAATTAATGAACAAAGTTTTCGTACCACTTTCTGATGACATCACTGTTCAATACCTGAGCGGAATGTCTTGACTTCGGGTTTATACTGATGGGACAAGGTGTTTCCAATTTCCATTCAATATTTTTATTGTAAAACAGGGGGGATATAGAGAACGAAGTTATTGAGGGTGTCTGCTAGTCAAGAAAGTCATGAAAGTCAAGAGAAAGTAAAGAAATCAGCAAGTAGGGCTTGAAGTCAATAAAAATTCCACAAATTATTCTTGTGGTCAAGAATTTTTGCTAATACATTTGCTATTTGATTTGGTTTATTTTACTTCACTTTTCTCACCCTTTGGCTAATCGCGAAGATTAGGATGAATTATGGCAAGATAAGATGGATGAAGGGACAATCACAAACATATAGGGTCGACCCCCCCAAATCAAGCCTCACGTAAGAGTCCAAACCCCAGAGCCTTGCTAGTGTCAAATGCAGTTTACTTAATTACTAATTTCCAACTTTACCTAAGCAGGGGTTGAATAAATAAACGTTAAGAAAAACGAAAAAAAGGTAAAGAAAAGTCCTGAAAAAGTCAAGAATTTTGGATGTGTTATCCTGGGTAGAAACCCTGTTGTTGAACTAAAAACTGCCCAAGATGAAACTTTTGGAACCATTTCAAATTACGGTAATTGCTGAATATTTGTTTGCCATTGCAGGTCATAATGCAAATGTTGAGAGAGTACTTTCATTCCATCAGCACAACGGACTCATGAAAAAAATATTTTATTCATAAATTCTGTAAAATGTTTGGGACTGGTCCCTATAATACCAAAGAGTTTGACTGTCCATTCTAACATAATTATATTTTGACTAAACCTGAAATTTTGAGAAAAGTGGGCTTCTCTGAGAAGTACCAGTTAGAACATGTAGTGAGATGCATTGTTTTGTATGATTACAAGTTTTGAAATTTTGCATTTAAAATTATTTTTTTTAAACTGAAAAGAAAGTGTCATTTTTACTAACGTGTTCTATAGAAATAAGTATTATTTATTGCGAATGTTTTGAGTCCTACATTTTGGGACAGCATGTCCTACATTTCCCTTGTAGCGATCTGGTAACCCTAGGAAGGGGGCGATTAAGTTCCAAAACCGGGGTGGGAGGCAAAGACAGTATATTTCCCTTTGCAGATAAGGTTTAGCATAGTGCTTGGGGTAACTGCCCCCTAATCGCCGACACTGCGTAATGAAAATCTCCCTAACTGGGGGATAGTATTCCCCGGCGTTCCCTCACTTCGAGCAAGTATCAAGGTTGTTGAATGTATTTCTCACGATAAGATTACCTGAGGGACACGAAGATGACTTGCAAGGCTCTTCACATATGCTGGCAATCTCTTAATTATAATATAAAATTGTTATTTATTTAAAATAATATCTTAAAATTACATATTTCATGCATATAATTTCATTTTAGTCACAGTAATTTACGTTGATTATTAGAAGGGCGTTGCAGGAAAATGATAACTTCAAGCTGAATGAGTTTTTTTTTTTTGAGAGGGGCAACAGTATGATGGAGGGAGTATGCCTCTTTTTCCCCTCCCTGGAAAAATTCTTGCACACGTCCATGCATATTAGCACAATTTGAATTATTGATTTGTTACTTTGAAACACGGGGCATCTTCATATTTTTGATGCGACTATATCCCAAATAATTACTGATATTATAGTCACTCTCTGGTCTTCGTGTTGGATTATGCTGCACGACTTTTGAGTGCGACTATTTTCAATTTTTTTACATATATTATTTTTCGTATCTTTTCCGCCACATTTGGATAATAACGACGATGAGTATGGATGATGCAAAGACTAAATTAATGAACCCCTAACAAAGAAACGTCAATACTCAGGCCGACTCGAACCAGAATCCTTCGGCGGTGATATTCTGGCCAGACCACTCAGCCATTGAGGCAGTTCGATATTACGTTTATACGTACATCCATGACAATTAGTATTGTACAGTCATCTGCAATAAAAATGGGACACCTAGATCCTAAAATACTGATGTGTGTTGCCTAACTGTACGGTGATAAGTAGAGCCCGGAAGTTTGGCAAAATGCCTCTTTTTATCTACTGGATATATTGATAAAATTTTTCCATGTATAAGTTTTTTATGTTGTTTCGAATGTTTTAGAAGCCTTTTCATTTTGCCTATTTTGCCTATTTGGGACCCCACTGCCTATTTTTAATTATAATGCCTTTTTTTGCCTTTTTCAATGAAATTGGACCATTTTTTTTAAAAAAAAAGTGTGTATATAAATTATTTTTCTCCCAAAAAACGTTGTTGGCATTTATTTTTCTTCCGTTTATTATGTGAATAATTTTCGCTTTATTTAAGTAATATTGAACTCACGCATGTTTCAACATTGCTGAAGGAGAAAAGTGTGAGAGAAAAGTATTTCATGCTGAGTTAGGATATTGGCTTTCGGTTAACATTTCCTTGTGCATGATTGACTGCTGAAAACCTGTTGCAGAACATCTGCACAATTACGTCATCACGTCCAGCGTCCGTGTGAGGAAGTTATTGACAAGAAACAGCACAAATGCCCAAGGGCCTTTGCATCGATTCCAAAATAAAGTTCTCTATCTTTAGTTTAGTTCTGCACTTTGGAGGGAAACGATCATGTATTTGTCATCATGCAGAAATTTAGTGTGCCATTAAGTGGTAAGTTACATGGTTACGTGCGTGAATTTGGTGAAAATTGAAATGCTCTTCCCAATGTAGATTTTAACATTTTCCCAGAAATTATAGATAAAAGTAAGCGACTTCCAAATGTGCCTTTTTTTGTTTATTTTGCCTTTTTTCATTTTTAGTGCCTATTTTCTACATTATAAATGCCTTTTTGCCTGCCTATTTTAACGAAAATAAATGCCTGAACTTCCGGGCTCTAGTGATAAGCAAACTTCAGTAGCAAGTTTTCAATTGGAAGATCTGCAATCGCCGCAGAGTTAGGCAACACACATAACGCCTTGCAGGGGAGCCGGTATATCAGGATCTAGGTGTCCCATTTTATTGCCGGTGACTGTACATTTGTCGAACATGGACTTCTTCATTTCATTTTTAAAAACTCGTGTACTGTATGCATAACCGTGCGGAATCACCAACAGCTACACAATCAGAAACTTTCGCCATCGATTGCTATTTAATATTTTCAAGACACTGGATCAGAATGTTATGTCCAACTTTCACTGCAGTTGCTTAGCACCGGACAATGACCTTCTCACAACTACGTTCCTTTCGTAAGAGATGTCCGACATGATCGGATTCCGATTCTTCATTCTGTCAGCAAGTGTGTACTCCAAAGTAATTAACAAATGTGCCCTACAAACATATTTTTGCCTCGCACAAAGCAAAACACATCAGTTACTTGTGAGACAGGACAGTTATCTTAGGGGAAAGTACGGTGTAGGAACCTTATAACCTAACAAGATACTGATGGTTCCTATAAATTAATTCAATATGCAGTATTTGTAAAAGCTTCTACCATTCACATGCTGCTGGCCAAAGATAAATGAAGTTGTTTTCCCTTTGTCGACGAGAACGAAAGGAAAATTCAAACAATCGATGTCACTTGATCTATGAAGTCACACGCTTACTAATGTGAGGTCATGTTGACGTGACAAACAAGTTTGAAAAATGATTCTATGTGCACATTCTTCCATTGGATAATTGACTTCTAAGTTCTCACCATTCTTTCTAGTAACGTTTCATAAATAACAAAAGATGTGAAATATACGAGAAGGCAATCTAAGTAAAGAAACGAAAGAAGGAAATTACACTGTTAGAATGCATTTTTTATAATTTGCATCGATACTTTTTAATGACAAGAGATAAATTGAACTAGTGCTAAACTATGTATTCTTCTGCTTAATGTAAAAAATATGACTAGAAATAAAACAATTTCAACACAAAATCCAAATTCCTCTAGAGTTAAGCGACGTCATAATGACATTATCCAGTCGAAAGGAAAAAGAAAGACCTAAATAACACTAAAAGTGTGCAATATTAATTCGAGGATTTTCGTACGGAGTGGTTTCGAAATTGTTTTTAGCTTATGAATGCTGTGTAGCATGTGGGGGTATTCCCCACGTTTTCACTTGCCAAAGTGATTTTGTGTAAATATGTAACGGCAGTTGGGAGTACAACACTTCTGAAAGCTACATACTGAAAGTGATCAGCTATATAATACAGGTTCGAGACTGAATAATGAACTGATAACATAGATTTTCTAACTGCCACCCTATTCTAGCACAAGTTATCTTGTTGAGAAGTCTCTATATACGTATCTGTATATACGTACTACAAGCTAAAGTTCAATATCATATGAATGACTCCTCCATATTTAAATTACCTATGCTCAGCGAGAGAATTAACTTTCGCTTTGTGGGGCGGATGCCAGGTAATGCGATCCATTGCTGGATATAGGTAAATGATCACAGGAATAATAATAATAATAATAACTTGAAAAAACTTTAAAATAATAAACAAACTACATATTCATTTCTTCACACAAACATTATTCCGAGTTTTCATTGCAATACTGTTTGTGTAGAGAATTTTAATTTCTTTGCGAATTGATATGACACTTTGCAACAAATACTTGTCATTTCTCATTCTGGAGAAAATTTAACTGTTGTGTTCTTACAGAACGTAGTATTTAAATTCATCAACCCATATTCTTGAGACCTCCCCGATGGCGCAGTGGTAGCTTCGTCGCCTTGTAATCAAGGGGTCCCGGGTTTGATACATAGTGAAGGCACATAGGGGTACCGATCCCACTTTAAACTGTAGGTCCAGTCCCGATTAGCCTATATGTGCATAAAGCGGACTTAAAACTCCAACTCAATCAATCAATCCATATTCTTGAGCAAGAATTTTGTGAGAGTGACGTATCGACAAGCCTTTCCATGGTGTAGATTTTCCTGTCCCATGATTTTTCGTCTTAAAATTTATTACACATTACTCCTTTGTTTTACTTAAAACAGTCTAAGCTGGTACAGTACATGCTCTCAGGCGTGTTGTCATCGATTGCATTGATGATGACATCTGAAAGAATGAAATGATTTTTCTATCATGAACAAGTTTATGTGTAGAAATCTAATGAAAATATTTGTGTTAGAACGTTCAATATCAGGGATGAAAATTTACCTTGAGGGAACAATTAATTTTATCGCCTTTTTTATGGATGGGAAAGATAACTCCATATCTCCAGCTACTGGGTATTGTCTCTTGGTCCCATATCATGCAAACTAACTTGTGGACTTTCCTCCAGAGTGCTTCTCAACCGTTCTTAAATACCTCTGCGGGGAGCAAGTCTTCTCCAGGTGCTTTATTATTATTTAATTTCAATATTGCACATTTCACTTCGTCGAACGATGGTCTTTCTAACTCACATTCTGAGACTTGGAGCTGGTTTTCATCCATAGTATCTGTGTATAGAGCTCCTGAAAATATTCTGCCCATCTTTTCAGGCATTACTTTGATCCGTAAGCAGCTTCCCATCTTTATTTTGTCTAATCTTGGTTGATATCCAGTACTAAGATTTCTATCGGCCTTGTGTACATTTGTCTCGTATTACCCTCTGTCTGATGTTCCTCAATTTTCCTTTCTCTTTCAATTTTTTTTCTTTTTCTTCCTACAGAGTTTAGTGGCTTCTTTCCTAGCATTTTTGTATGCATCCATGGATGCTCTTGTTTCCCTTTGGAGCAGCTCTTTCCGTAACTCATTTTTATTCTCTACCATTGCTCTGCACTCATAATCATACTAAACTTTTCTATCTGATCTCTTCCTTTGTCCTAGTATCTCTTCCGATGTTTCAGATAGAATTTTCTTTATATCATTCCATATTTCCTCAATGTTGTTAGTACCATTCCCATCACGTAGCTGTTGATGTATGTCTTCCTGAAAAGTTCTCTTATAGTTGTCCTTCATTAACTTTTCCACATCCCATCCAAACCTCTGTCTTCTTTTGATTTTACCTACATTGGACAATCGTTGTCGAATTACAGATTTGACTAGGAAATGGTCACTATCGCAGTTAGTTCCTCTGCATGTTTTAATATATATTACCGATGTAGCATGTCTGTTGTTCACCAGAACATGGTCTATTTGATTCGTATATGTTCTGCAAGGAGCTTTCCAGGTGCCCTTGTGGATATCCTTTCTTGGGAAATGGGTACTTCTTACAAGCATCTTATTTTGTATACAGCCATTCTCGCTGGTGACTAAATGCAGAGAGTTCTTTCCTGTCACCTCTTTGATATCTGCTTCTCTACCAATTTTTTGCATTAAAGTCACCCATAACAAGTAGCATGGATCCTATAGAATTAGGAATAACATGGAGCTAGAAGAGTTGATCCGACATGAATATGTGGGGAGATACATCAAATCACAACGTTTAAGATGGGCAGGACATCTGATGAGAATGGAGGAGGACAGGTTACCACGTTTGGTATTAAACCAGAAACTATGGGGAACAAGGCCGAAAGGAAGACCGAGGGGAAGATGGATGGATGCGGTTGAGAATGATTTAAAAAGGATGAATGTACTTAATTGGAAGAATGAAGCTCAAGACAGAACGAGGTGGAGGAAGAATGTTTGGGATGCCAGAGCCCACCAATGGATGTAGTGCAATATAAGAAGAAGAAGGAACTTTCAGACTAAAGCGACACGCGCAAGTAACTCGTGTCGCTTGGAAACGAACCCTCAGTAATAATGTAATCTTCCGAACTGCAGTGACACGACAAGATCCACGAATCGTTTGTCGCTTGCTTGCCGCTCGGATTGGGCATTTTTCTTAATATCGTGCACAATGTCGCCTCCGTCCGTTGGTAGTTCATGCGCGTGAATACTTGCTCATAGACTAAAGAGTCTCGTCTTGCGGTGCGAAACCCCCATGAGGCTTGTCGCTTCGGTCTGAAATCACCCTCATTACCGGGGATACTTGAGCCTAGTGAGAGTCCCTCCTTTTAATTCGCACCCTGCCTGTACCGATAGAGCAACAAACTTGAAGGGAGATGAAGGGGAATTTCCCTCTGGTTTCTGCATCTCCCTCTGGTTGATAATTTTTGGCACTGGGGTGGGGGGAGAACCATATATGAAATTTATATCGTATCCTGATGCTTCAAAAGTAATTGTTTAAATTTTATTTGCCTTTTACGCCTTTTTTAGAGGTATGTTACGTTTAAGCGAAGGAAGAAAGCACGACAGCGAAAGGATATTTTATTTTTTAATCTAAAATATAGTTTATACTTTATGTATTTATAGAATCAACGATATGTTAAAAAGGACATTTTACTGCAGAAGAAAATAATGTATATTTTAATAATTTTATAATACTTTATAATTTTTAGCAATACCTGGAAGCTATTTCCACTTTTAGCCAACATTTTACTAAATTTTAGGGCATAAATACATGCATACTTCCAGAGTTTTAGGTCATGGAAATTTAGTCCTGCTAATATTACTGTCATGGCATGATTATAAATATCCTTCAAACTTCATTTTCGTATTATTTATTCCCTCATTTAATCTGTTATTACAGTTGACCACTTCCTTGTTTTAGTTCTAAGATTATGGCGGTAGTGATAAAAAGTTTGAAATTTGTGATTCATGAAAACATTCCCATTTGAGGTAATTTTAACCCAAACGTTACTAGGAGATTACGACATATCAGATGTCGCCTGCTCACTGAACATAGTTCAACTACCAGTTTTCTTTTCTTTCATTGAGACTGCGCCAAAACTTCTTATTATCTTGATCGTATCGCTTCTAGTTTTAGTTTATACGGATCAGCAAGTCAAAACTTGTTACTAAAAGTCTATAAAGCTATAAGTCTTCTTGCTGCAGTTTAGTTCCCCACCGATTTTCAGTTCGGTAATGCCAGAAACTAAGGTAGAGATAAGAAGCTGTCTGGGGCAGTTAAACCTTTCAGCTCGAGTTAAGTGAAATGTTGGTGAGGCCATAACTCTGGAACGCACGTGACCGAGACGAGGCTTTGGTGATAGAGGTAAAGTGGTGGACAGAGGCAAGCGTGCCGCTAAACCCTGTTATTTGTTGCATGCAAAACCGCTCAGGTGGGGTTTTCGTCTCTCTGGTGCAAGCCGAAGTGGCGCCTGTTTGGTCATGTCTCGTCTGACCCAGACTTAATAATGTTTTTCTTTTTACTGCCTCAACACTTCGGCATCGAAGTTTGAAGATTTACTCGTTGGAAGTACTTGTTGCCACGCCTCGTCAAAGGAAAGAAGTGACACGTACGTGCAGAACATGTATTTGCTCGATGCACTTGGTATTTGAAACGTGAAAGTAATTGAAAGTTTAACTGCCGCAAATTTGGTTCGGAGGCACACGAAACGTACAATACAAAGATTAAATTGTCTTCTAGCTGACGAGATATGAAATGATTTGGAGCTGTGGTTACGACGTGTAATCACTAAAGCCAGTAGCCGCCTGTTGTATTTCTATTTTAAGCCATCCTACAAGTTTTATGTTATTGATAATGGTGCCTGTTATTTAATGGTAACACGATTAAGTATTGTTTCCATGACAGAAAAAAAACACTACATATGCTGACCAAGGCAGTCTACATTTCAATGAAGAAAAAAAAAACGTAACAACATTACGTTTCATCCCTCTATCAAAGATCTTCCTCAGACTTGAAACGAAACCAAACCAAATCAAACCCTGATAGAGGGTTGAAACGTAACGTTGTTACATATTTTTTTTTCATTGAAATGTAGACTGCCTTGGTCAGTATGTGTAGTGTTTTTTTCTGTTATTTAAATATCTAAAATGCACTTGTAATTGATTATTTGTTGACTCAAGAGAGACACACACAGATTATTCGATATATTTGTGTCCCACTATGTCAACACTAGCTAGATTTGTAAGTTCATAAAGTTTCACCCTTCGAATAAAGAAAACCTGACAGCTGCAAAAAAAAAAAAAAAATCACATTTCATACAGCAAATGACTGTACATTGTCATCCGGGTTGGAATATGACGGTAAAGCGGTTCAGCAAATCTTTCGTTTTTAACTTTTTGAGAAGTGCGGGCCTTTTATACTGTTTCTGAGGAAGTTTTTGGACTGTCCTTACCTTCCTTAATGTGTTGTGTATGTCCTGTGCAGGTCCCTTTACAAAGTGCACTTTTTACCTTTCTCAAGGGGCTCTTCACACACCCTTTTTTAATTTTAAGGTAAGGATTTTAGATATGTAAGTTTCTCTTCGTATACTTAGAAGGGTGCAAAATGACCATACGTGCAGAAGTAACCAAACATTTTCAACCAATCAATCAATCAACTATATTGGCGTACTTGATGTAAGATGTGCTAGTCTTGAATTTTTATAGCAAAAATATTTCATCATTCTCTCCATCTTATATCCCCTCTACTGTTCTATATAAAATGTTCCTATCTCTCATCTTTCTTTCCATACTACAACTATCTTTTTCTGTTCTCTCCCTGTCCCTATACTCTGTATTTATCATTCTTTCCCTTCTCTTTCTTTTTCTCTTCACTTCTTTATGCTTCTCTTCTCTTCCGTTCGATTTTCTTATCTTTTTCTGTTCTCTCTTCTTCATCTCTACTTTTCTCTTCTCTTTTCCTATATCCTTTCCTTCCTTTCTTCTCTTCTCTTTTCCTATATCCTTCCTTCCTGCCTTTCCTCTCTTCTCTTTCCTTTCTCTCTTCTCCTTAATTTCTATCTCCTTCTTTATCCCATTCCTTTATTACTTTCATCCCTCTTCACATCTTTTCTCTTATTCATTTTCTGCTCCCTTCACTTCCCTCTATAACTCTTCTCTTCTCACTTGCACTCTCCGTGTCTCTCTCACGCAGAAGGTAATTCGCAGATTAAAATAACTGCTCTTATTGCAACAGAATTGCTATATCTCTACCCTTAATCGAACCAGGAACCCTTTAACTGCACGTGATACCTTTAACGCTCATCACTCTCTCTTTAACAGAAGCTGTAGGCTCCACAGTTCTTCTCTTCTTTTCTCTCAATGAGAGTAAGAGGAAAGTAGCATGTTTCGTGACTGCCCTGCGGTAAACATCTTCCAGGTATGATCACGAAAAATCAATTTGCATTTTGTGAAACAATTCAGATGATGAAAAGTGCTCTCCTCTTGACCTTTCCAGAAGGCAATCTCTCTGGAGGCCGAACCTAAAAATCTAATTATGTGGCTAGACTTTGTCTCGACGTCTGCTCCAACTTCCACAAATCAATGGAAGTAACGTCATCAACTGGCGTGCAAGTCACGAGACAATAAGCGAAGGAAATCCATAGACAGAGCCGGTTTTAAGGCTTCCTGATACGGGGCGAGACGTCTCGTTTTGCAAATTGCAAAGTAAACTGAATTCGCGGCGGAGTTAGAAGGTTTCTCAGGCGTAAAACAAATATAAAGGGGTATCATGATCACGTGATCAGGCCATGTTGCCGATCTCAAAGATGTATAGCATATGTTCTTTAAAATTCTCAAGTTTGCCATTTTGCCCACTCATCTTTCAGTGATAATGAATAAGGGATAAATTAATAAGACGATAAGTTGGAGCTGCGTTTACTGCTCAATTGCGATATGCTCCATGGGTACTGATCGAGCGGATCGGGAGTACAAACTTGATAGCCCTCAATAGTATGAAATCAAGAAGAAAAAACGCAGGTTAAAAAAGTTCGTCCATAACATTAGCCCCGTCATTTGATTAGTTAGCACGCAACACATGATCATACACCACACACTACACCGCTCCAGAACGTGGTGCAAACGGTGCAGACACCAAATGCAGTATTTGACTCCGAATCAACAAAGTAGAAGAGTTGATGTTGCACCGTCTAACCAACTAGACCGTGAGTGCAGAGGGAGTCAAGGAGTGCTTATGGGTTACCCAGATGTTCCAGTGCGTTTCTGGCTATCAGCGGCTACAGAAGGAACATCATTCATTATTGTACTGTATTGTATTGTGGGTTAACAAGTTTTCCATCCATTTGATCCTCAACTTTTTCCTTGCGCACACCACATCCAGTCTTTTCATCTCAGCTTCAGCCATTTTTCATGTTTCGCATCCAAATAGTTCTGTGCTCCAGACAAATGCCTTCAGAGAGCCAAATCCATGTTCCTGTAAGATAAATTAATAACTGCTTCTTCTGGTAAAAGCTCTTCTTTGCTTGTGCTATCCTACTTGTGACCTCTTTTCTGCACCTTCCATCATTAGTTTTGTAATTCCAAGATAACATATATCCTCCACTTCATCCATTCTATACCGTCCTATCATCATCAGGTCTTAGGGGCTGAGGCTTTCCGCTGGATACCATTTCCTTACATATTTTTCGTTCTGCAAATCGAAGGATTTCACTTCCCTGAACTTTACCTCCGAACCTCCGACATTGAATTTCTTCATTACTCCTTTTGATGTATAATTTGAAAACCAATGGCGACAGAGAACATTCTTGTCTGACACCTTTCTTTTACATTTGGGCCACTTTCATTACGGCTTTCTCGTTTCTATGTAGGCTGTGATTCTTCTGCCTTTTAAAGTGGATTCCTGACACTTTTATAATTCGGAAAATATCTCCTTATCCTTCCGCATCCTGTCTTTAATCAGGAGTTGCAGTGTTAGTTTCTTATCTCACTTATTCAACTCTTCCTTCTCATGTGGATCTAATAACGTTTATTCTACTATTGGTTTCATTATTTCATGCAGCAAGCTATTATGTGATGGTTCCTGCTGGATGTGTGTATAACCACAGACACTGCATATAGAAAGAATTGTTTGTGAGAGGCCAATTAGTACGTACACCAAATTACGTACAGTTTGTAATACCACCGTTTGAATACTCTAAATGGGATTAAATCTACTTACAGTGAGAAATATTGTTCGTATGTTATTAAAGAAATTCGTCTTCAATTCATTATATCTGTTTATACTGTACAAATTGGAAAGTTGCATACTTATTTTAAGTATCATTTTGAGATTATTTTAGAAACACAGGCAGAATCAGAAGAAGAAAAATATATTTTATGTAACGTTTACCCCACTGACGTACGCGGGATTATTTTTCTTGGGGGGATGGAATTGTACAGGTGGATTATACATAGCTGCTTTTTAGGGGCGGCATACACAATATGATATGTCTTTTTTCTTTATAGAACTTTCTACTCTCAAACATGGCAATCGGGTAGGGGGGGGGAGGAAAGTCACGTTTCTCAGTAACACTTTTGTCGTTGGTGCGTCATTTCGGCGCTACAAACGTTCAAAAAGTCAGTTTTGCCGCCTGTATGCTCGCAACCAAACACAACATTTGATCGCAATTGTGACCTGACATCCTGCCGTGAAACAGCGCATAGCAGTGTTGCAAGGAACACACATATTCTCCGAAAAAAAGTGGCAGAATACCTACCACATTATTTGGGATAAAACGAAGCGAGGAACACGTCCAGAAACCGAATGGGACGTGAACGATATAAAAAAACGGTGAATAAACAATGTATTCAAAAGCAAGTGGTAATATCGGATTTCATCTCTCAACCTACATGTCAAATATATGCAAATCTCGTTGCAAGGTTCACAATTACACGTTAATCTATCCACGAGCAGATGCGATTATTCTATTAATAATGGATGATATGAAGATGAACAGAGAGTGATTGGATATACCAACGAAAGAGACGTTTGCAGATTAACTAGTAGGAACCTGAAAATGGAAGTGGCCACAATATATATATTGATTGAACGATTGATTGAATTGGTGTTTTTAAGTTCACTTTGTGCACAGTAAGGCTAATCGGGACTGGACCTATGGTTTAAAGTAGAATCCGAAGCACTATGTGCCTCCACCGGGCGTGTGTGTTTGTGTGTGTGTGTGTATATATATATATATATATATATATATATATATATATAGAGAGAGAGAGAGAGAGAGAGAGAGAGAGAGAGAGAGAGAGAGAGAGAAAGGAAGAGCAACAAACGTGCAATATTTGAAAATTTGCCACTGTATTACCACTAGTAAAATAATCATCGTGTCCGCAACGGTCATAGTATCATCTTGTAATTCTACATTAATTGTAGAAATAAAAATTACAATATTGACACATTTGATTGATTGATTTGCATTATTTTACTTCGCTCATCGTGCAACTTTTGGCTAATTTACGAAGATTCGGATGAGTAATAATATGATGAAATTGAAGAAAGGACACTCGCAAACATCCATGCCCATGCCGGGATTCGAACCCGATGCACGTTGTGCTAACCACTCCGCCACGGGGCCGGCACAATATTGACACGTCAGCAAGGAATTAACAGCTTGGATCGAAACGTCCTTGATTGCTGTTGAGGAATTCCTTGCAGCACATCATTGCAACCTCACACATTCTTGAAATATTTTATATCTCTTTAAATTGAACTGAGTGAAACAGTGACTGCTTTTCCTCTGGCATTTATACAAAGAATATTTCTCATACATATTGAATTTTCCATCTGAGTCCAAAATAAGAAGGAATGTGATACCAGTTGACAAGATTTCCTGCTTCCACAAGGTCGCTATGCAAGGCTGTACGTGAGAGACGAAAATGAAGTGCTGGAGATCAGTTAATAGGACTCTGTTCACCCATTCCCTTCCTATCTGCGTCCTTGTGCAGGGGAGAAGAGGCTTCAATATGTAAGAGTCTTCCCATGTTTAGAACACCATAACTGTGGTCCTGGTGGTAAAATTATCACAAGAATGCTGCTCAAGAATTCGATCTCTCGGCCTCGCTCCTCCGAATTACATCACACCGACAGAAACGATGGGTGCCATGTCAGGAAACCTAAAATAACGTAATGGAATAAAGTTATCGAAAGTTCAGGAGGAAGGTGAAAATTGTCGTTAGAATGTTTCGAATTCTTTGGTCTTGGCCCATTCCTTTCAGTAAATCAAGTAAAAACGCCTTCCAACTTTCAGTGGTTGACTGTTATCTTGATGAAGCTTCCGTATTCGCAGTGCAGGAAGATCTAAACAACAGATCTAATGAAACGGTTTAAATTATTGTAATTATTATTCTATTATTCCTACAGTTTCGAAGTCGTAATTGTAATTTATAAAAACCTAAAGACCTTGGTCCTCTGATCGCTTTGAGTTTTAAGTCCACTTTATGCACAGAAAGGCTAATCGAGACCCAACCAACAGCTTCAGGTGGGATCCGAACCACTATATGCCTCCACCGAGCATCGAACCCCTTTATTACAATGCGACGACGTTACCACTGCACCAACATATTTATGTTTTTCCTCCATGTCTATTTCTACAAAAATGAATTTGTTGAGGTACACTCATGTGGACATTTTCCAATAGCTTTTACAACACATTAGAAAAATTCCTTACTACTTTCTAACTGCCGCCTTTCGTTGATCGACTTGAATTTCAGTCCTCATAGAGATGCAGCCCTTCCTCTTTCCGTTGTTTACACGTACAGTTTCTTCCTTTTGTCGTTAATTTTCTCACATCTATAACACGCACAGCGCTCGAAGACGCCATGGGTTCTGGGTTCGGATCCTGGTCTGGGTATGAGTGTTGTTTGGGAGTTTCGAAATAAAGTTTACCAAATCAATTAATAAACCAATCACATGAAAGTACCAAATCCATAGCTTCAAACATCCCCATTCATTAAAACAAACTTATATACTACATACATACTTAGATTCTTAAACTACAAATAAGATATTATAATTGCATTACCTTTAACAGCGTCATATTCTAGTTACTCAGTTCTGATTCTGGAATGCATCTGAAATGTAAATTGCTTTTATGAATATAATTTATCTAATATGAGTAAAAACGATATATGAACTAAATTTTGCCGAACTGAATTCCAGCTTTGATAAAGATGTATAAGAAATTTGGCATCTGCAATTGTTTCCTTTTTTCCTAATTATTTACTTTCACTTATTTTTTGTCAACCGTATATGTAAATGTTACATCATGCTAATTTCGTTCTTTGTGATGGATAGTGAGTGACTACATGAGAGAATAGTGTGAGTGAATAAGCTCAACGTTGGTTAGAAGACCTGTCAGGAGGGAATTTTAACTGTCATATGACTGATTTCTGGACATAAGCATACAAAGTCTAACAAATAGATAAATAATTTAATTGTTGCTTCTTTTTACTTTTCTTTTTTACCTCTTTAGGTTAATTGCGACGATGGAGATAAATGATTATAAAAGAGATTTTGGTCAACGTGCAAATTTATTTGGAACTAGTTGGCTTCTAACTGGTCGTACTTTGGTGTTAACACTGAACCTTTTGGAAACTGAAAATGGATATCTACGTACTACACTTTTGGCTTGAAGGGTGTGGTATACAAACTATCTTTCCTCCTTCTCCTTTCATCCATTTTTAAAAATTCATGGATTCTAATGTGTAAAAATTGATCAACATCATTCACAACTCCATTTCTGATTGTTCACTGATATGAGTCTGAGGTTTTAAGTCCACTTTATGCATAGACAGGTTAGTCGGTTCTGGATCTACAGTTTAAGGTAGGATCCGAACCACTATGTGCCTCCATTGGGTATCGAACCCGGGACCCCTTAATTACATCCTGTTATGTCATTTTTAGAATTATTTTTTAAAAAAACATATCAACTTTCTAAGTTTCAAAGTTTAAGTCCACTTTATGCTAAGAGAGGCTATTCGGGACTGATCCTAGAATTTAAAGTGGGATTCGAACCAGTGCCATGAATTGAATACTGACTTTCAATAAGTTTCATTTTATTATTACAATTTTAATTGATTTATTTTATGTCGGTTTCGGATAATAACAACTATGAGAAAAGATTACGGTGGATTGGAATGTGAAACGGAGCAAGCGTTCATGGCCCTCAGTGAAGGTCATCCATCCAACTATTGAATTTTCGGCCACACGAATGCAAATTAATTATAAATACTGAGTTCTCTAAAATATTTGTGTATTGTTTACTTTACTCAATTTTTCAAATTTTATCGGTTAAATGCGACGATAAGGATGAAATATATATTGATGAAATAGATATTGGAAGAAATACAATCAAACATCCATTCCTTACCCAAGAGCCAAGAACTTAACTACATGATTTCATCTGCTGACCTCCAGCGCGAAGTGCTTATCACAGCGTGCTACGACGCCAGGAGTCCTGGGTTCGAATCCAGCTCTGAGCATGGGTGTTCTTTGTGACTGTAGTTTCGTCAATTTTATCATATCCTCACTGATCCTTATCTTCGTGATTAGCCAAAAGTGACAGAAAACGAAGTGAAGTAAACCAGATTAATAAATTATTTCCTCTGATATAAAAATACTGCGCCACCCGTAAGTACAAGAAAAGAAACACATTGACCGAGACTCATTTGCCAAGAACTTGGAAAGAAATAAAAATTTTGAATTGAAATTCCAAGGAACGCATCTCTGCACCAGCAGAACGATTGAACAGTCTTAAAGAACTGTCTTGAGACTCTCTACCACACTTGGATAAGGTCAACGTGCTTTCATGGTTGGCGCCCACCCACTATTAGCCTTGACACTCGGGGCAATAGTTCTTCAGCATCTTCCTCAATGCCTCGTCCCACATTTTCTCTGACATTCGGTTATTGTGTTTGTAAGAGATATTAAACACCGCGACATCAAACGAATGTCTTAACAATTAATGTCATTCAGTGTTGTACGTAAATATATTCAGCCAAACCAGGAACTAAAGATTCTGGAGAAGCATATAAGGAGAGTATCAAGAGTTGAGGCATCCCTTGCGATACAGTGAATCATCTCCGGTGCGGCGTGAGGAGGTGTTTGAACCTCCGGCAAGTGTGGTTCGAATGTTGTAGGAGAGCAGAGGAAATGTCATTACCCAGTTGCTTGCCGTTGTGTGGTGTACTAGAGTCCATGCCACCTTTCACCAAATATGGACGGAGTTTATCAAGGATATTTAACCCTATAGAAGGTAAAAACAAAGAGCAACAACAAATATGTTAATTGGAAATAATGAAATATTTTCACATGAGCAAGCTGTTTTGGAACATTCATAAGACCAACTAGTGCCAAGTTAGAAGAATGATGAAGACTTAAAATAAATGAGAATGAAAATAAATTATAAAAAGGTATAATGATATGTTAGAGCATGCAGTTTTCTTTATCTTTTGAAATCGAACTAGGCTGCAATATCATCTTGTTTTAACAATTTAGCACAGAAATGTATAAATAATTGTAGTAGATAATGGTTTATTTATTAGAAACTGACAAATGTTGGCGGGAGACAAAAATATACGTAATTGACGACAGATATTCTTATCACTTCATTGTTGTATATGTGTGTAGGATCAGAATACTTTTTTTCTCACTAGTCAGTACATAAAATTTGAGCGTCTCCTCAGTTCAGGAATTTCTTCCTCTTCAATGGTTGAATCCAAGACATTGGATTTAAGTTACACATTTTAAAAACAATGCATTGACTTCGTGGACGAAGAGTAAATTAAGGAATGCAGTTCCTAGTAGATTGAATAATATCGGGATTTCAAAAGTCCCTTAACACCCCCTATAAAATATACAGGAGTCAGGCTGGGTACAATTGGTCATGATAGAAACAGGTTAGGTCTAGGGAGAACCATATTGGTGTGTTCCAAGCGGACGTTCGCCATATTGGTGGCCGTCACACTGAATTCAACTTTTCTTTTTAAATAGAAAGGCGGTGATGTGATAGATCAGGCTAGAATTTCACTAGAAATGCAATGGTTAAGGTTTTATCGACGTATCTTTAATCAACGTTATGAATGTGCCATTTCTCCTTTTCGAGGTGTCAGAAAAAAGCATTAAAATGCTTACAACACGTCAGTAACACATCGAAGATTATACTGACGTCTAGGCAGAGAAGTTCACTTGCCATTGCAAATTATTTTAAACAACGACACATCCAACGAAATCCAATGTAGCATATGAGGTTATTATTGAATATAATTTAACGTCATCCAACGTTATCATATGAGAAAGTTGGTTTCATTGCATAGAAATGGCTGCTTTGGATTTATTGGTGCCATTAATTAAACATTGAGATTTATCTTCTTGTACGTCTAGAGTAATTCAGACTACAGGGGACATTCGATGGATTACTATTATGTAGTCGCTAACAAATCGCATTTGAATTATTGATTACTTTTAGTTTACCTCGCTTTTCTGCCGCTTTTGTCTGATCGCGAAGATGAGGATGAGAGTTGATATGACACAGTGTAAATCACAAACTTACACGGACGACACAACACGAGCCCCACAGAGGTTTATACTGTCTGTGAGTTCAGCCGCCAGAGCCTCGCTAGTCTGCAAAATTATGTACAGGGTGTACTATGTGGAAGGAAGTTTGGCATTTGGGTGTCTTCAGAAAGAGTCAACCCTTACAACCCAACTCGTATTTGAGGAAATCTTATCAGGAAATCACACACACATGCAAGAAACAAAAATGAATATTCATTTCGCTAGATTTGACTCCACTTCCAGACAGAAGAGGTTAAACAACATTGAATCAAATTAGACCTCACCTTGCCACAAGTAGAACGTTACAGACTTCTTTCCCCAGTCCGTCGTTAATTCCAACGACATTTTCCAGACGAAAGTTTGCGTGTCTGAATTCCCTCGAGATTACATTCTCGTGCCACACTCTGACGTAGAAGAGTTCCCCTCAACCCAAAGATGATTCGGTTCTTTGGGTCGTGACCTTTCGCTCGTCTGGACTTTGACAGACACACCACTCGTTTCGCAGTGTTAGAGGCGGTCGATTTGGAAATGGGGTGGGCGGGGTTGGTTGGAACACCGCGGAGACAGCGAGTCAATGAACCAGCGTTTGGGAAGTGGGCTCGACCAGACAGAGGCAAGGCCAGAGGTCAGTTTCGCTACATCCAAGGTCAAATGGAATAGAAGATGGGATTCGGAAGGTCGGAAAATATGCAGCAAATTGTATAGAGTACCCAGTCACAATACACTGCGATTGGGTGCACAGACATCCTTAAGGATGACCTTCTAGTGTCTAGGGGAAAAAAATTGCATTTACAGGCTAGTAAACGTTTTAATCAAATTGGCGCTGTCAAAGAAAACATTCCGGTGAATTCATCTTTGGAAAAGAGGCAATCTGATCCCGGTATTGTAATGCCTGCGTGAAATGATGGGTATAAGAAATCTTTGGATACATACATCCCTAACGTATGTTCCACTTTATCGTGCCTCCGGATGGTGTAGTGGTAACGTCATCGCTTTACAATCAATGGGTTCCGAGTTCGATACCAAGTGGAGGCACATTGTGGTTCGGATCCCACTTTAAAATGTAGGTCCAGTTTCGATTAGGATTTGTGTGCATAAAGTGAATTTATAAACAACTTTTGGTTGTTCCACTTTAACGAAAGTGCTCTTTTCTAAGCAGACTCACACTGAAATGACAGAATGTAAGAATTTATTGGTGCATATTTACGAGTGTTAACTCTTCATAGCAGAAAAAGATTTTAGAGGAACAATTCAAAATGTTTCATTGTTTCAAGTGTTTTCCCATTGTAATACTAATCTAAATTATACATCACCTATGAAAAACAGGAAATCGTAAATGTATGAAGATTAACACATTTTCCAGAAGGAAACAATTCATCATCCTGAATTAATGTATAGTGACACCTACTTCGGAAAATTTGCATGTTTTTTAGTTGCATTCTTTCCCCCTATGTTTCTCCAGTGAAGCCTGGTGGATGTGAGCTAATGAAATACTAAAAGAAGAGTTTCATAGGATCATGCATATCTTATCCGGATTCGAACCCAGAAGAACTGGCTTCCCACAGTGTTATGATAATCGATGCGCTGGCATATGTTCCCTTGTCCTCACACCTTGATGATATTATGGATCCTTGGAATTCAATGGTATGGAAACCATATACAAGACAATATACAAAAAGGTAAAGTGCTCCCCTGTGCATAGCACCACGCCATGAAGGCGTATAGGGGGTGTGGGGGTAACGCCCCACACTTTCTTGATCCGGTCATGAGTGGGGGTGATGTGATCAGCATCACGCCCCTGACCGCCTTTACCCCCCAGGGTTTCCCCCAGGTACCCAATGTTATTCGACGCTGGGTGGGCGCCGGGGCCGCTTCCAACCTTAGAAAAGTTCCCGGATTTGAACCGGCCGGGGATCGAACCCGGGACCTTGAGCATGGTAGTCAGACGCGTTACCGACTGAGCCACCGCGGCCACAGACAATATACAATGGACATGATTAACTGTTTTTGTGAAATACAGCAAAAGTATAACATGTAACACATTCGTAAGTAGCCTTTAAATAAACATTGCCCATCTGTACTATTCGTACCCGTGTATCGTGGCTTAGCAGAAAAGGATTTGTGGCGTATAGTAAAATGCATAAGAACATGGAATTAAAATTTCCGAAAAATTACGTACTTTGTGAAAAGGAAGACATTTCTGACATGCTACAGATTAAAGAGTTACCTGACAGTGACAATGAAATACGTTATCAAGATGCATTGCGATTGTCCACTAACATATGGTCAATTGGGCATTAAGATTGCTACACAAGCCATTCTGTCCGGGCTAAGCCAGTACTTGCCAGGAATGGAGCATACAAATGTAAACTTTAGCAAATGTGTAAACACGCACAATAGTTGTAGAATGATCTGAAACGTCTGCTACAAAACACAAACAACTCTTTTCATCTGATTCGGGCTGAAGTCTCGTACGGGTGCTTAGTTTGGAAAAAGATAGTTGAGGAAAACCACAGCAAATTGAATTACTTAGTCGATGAAGATGAAACTACAGGGTGTCTCATAAGTCTGGACCCCAAGGAGAAAAGCATGTAGAATTACAGAGTCTGTTCAAAATGTACGCCATTGTATCGCATAGACAGTTGAAGACGAAGCCTCCCCCTTCTGCAACTATTGATGGATCTCAGTCGCAGAAAATTACTTAAGAAGAATAATGCTCTGAATTTTGACCTTGTGCTTATAGGTGACCCCACAAAAGCAAATTGAGCTGTATGAGATCTGGGTTCCTTGGAGGCCACTTCATTCGTCATCGACGCGCAGTTCAATATGCGAGAAGGTATGTGTTAAAGTAATGTCGTACTGTAATGTGGAGGGGCGCTATCCTGTTGAAAACTCATATGGGTCCAGATTTAAGGGTATGTAGGTATTTAAGAGAATAAACACATTTCTTCAACTACATTTGAAATGGATTACTATTATTATTCGCAGTTCCGATTGATTGCCCTCAATATTATGGATTGGTAGATATCTCCCTTAAGGTACACTGACATCGATGCCTTTGATTCTTGGGTGCACCACGAAGTAATTGAGAGAACAAGTACGTACAAAGATTCAAGCCTTCGCTTAGTAACCCCAGACCAAGGAAGTCGACTCACTACTTACACTTCATCTGTAACGATGGATTTTACCCAAAGCATTTAACTACAGGGGCAATAAATAATTTCGCGCGTCTCCCCCAACCTTCCTCCTATACAGTATCAGGAATAGCTAATTCGCTGCAAAGGGAAATTGACTCGGGCAGGGGAGGGAGTAATCATGAAAGACTATTCCCAAGAGAATTTACTATTTACTCCTCTGAGGTTTGAAACTCCCCGTTTCCTAATTTTGTTAACATGCACCGAAAGAGATCCCGGAGGAAATTGCTTCCCCACGAAACCCACACCAGCGCCAGCTGGTGGTTCATTCACTAATTCCAGCGCGCATCCCGTTCCTACGGAAGAGGACCTGGCAACACGTTTCCGTGACGGGATTCTTTCAGGGGGCTCACTTATCGCACAATACTCTAGCAACTTTTGTGTTCTGACATCAGCGCGAAATACCTTCATTGTTAAGCTAAATGCCTTCGTTGTTAGGCCAGGCTTATTAGGTTTACTTCCCTTAACATATATAGTACATTTGCAGTGTATTTATGCCAGGAGAACTAAACCTAACCTAACAACGAAGACACTGAGCGCTGACGTCAGAACACGAAGTTTACTAGTGTCTTGTGCGATAAGTGAGACCCTTCTTTCAGACACATCGGGTCCGAGCCAATCTTCGTGTCGTGCGAAATGGGTACCTTGCGTGACGACTATGTGCAAAATAGAGGGTAAGCCAAGCGGAAGAGTGTAAATTATGAGGGGAATTTATGATCAATCATGAGATAATTTTCAGAAACGTCTGCCTGTCTACACAAGCGTAATTTCCTGAGAGACACTGCTTACATGTCCCGTACTACCCCACGAGGCACAATGCGAGCTGCATAAAACCGGTTTCTCGATTTCTACTGTGTCTGTTATGTACAGAACGGAGTGTAATAGTGGTGGATGATTATTATCGTTGCGATTAACCTAGGTGAAAATGCAAATTTGGTTCCCACGAGTATGGTATAGGACCTCCAGGATATCGTAGTGGTAACGTCGTTACCTTGTAAGTAAGGGATCTAACTAACTAACTAACTATCTACCATTCTTGATTGATTGATTCAGTTGGCGTTTAAAGTCCACTTTATGCACAGTAAGGCTAATTGGGACTGGACCTACAGTTTAAAGTGGGATCCGAACAACTATGGGCCTCCACCGGGTATCGAACGCGAGACCCCTTGATTACAAGGCGACGACGCAACCACTGCGCCATTGGGGAGGCCCTCTACCATTCTTAAACCCGAAGATTTTAAATCCTATAAACTCTTCTTTCCTCTCCCATTCGTGCCACATGGTCTGCTCATCTAACTCTTCTTGATTTAATACCGATACCCGGTGGAGGCAGATAGTGGTTTGGATCCCACGTTAAAGTGTAGATTTCATCCCGATTAGTCTACCTGTGCATATAATAGACTTAGAACTGAAAGAAGTATACAGTCGCTAGAAAAAAGGTTCAACCTCAGTCTGAACCCTTACAGATGACATACCATGTGAAGATGTTTCTAGCGATCATGTTAGGAATAGTTAATTGTAAGCTATATTTTTGGTGCTCAGTTCTACTCCTACTTTAGAATTGCTTGCCTTGGAAATTGGATGCCACGCTGAACAAGGAATCTTGAATGGAGAAGGAAAAGGGGTAGCTATAAAGCATCTTGTGATGTGTAAACTATTTGAGAAGTTTATTTTATTAATGGAGATGATATTGGACAAAAATGAAATAAGGATGTCTAGGTATGGTGAACCTTTAGAAAGGAAACAGAAAATCAGTACTTCGATAGAGATTTGATTCAGAGATTACAGCCTACGTAAGATATAAGAAAACCAAAGGAGGATTTCAATAGTTGCTCATAAAGGTTTGTCACGTGTATGTATGGTGCTTTCTGATGATCAGTGATGTGAATTGTGGACAAAATAAAGAAAGGAAAATTTGAGGAGTTGGATATGCGAGTACAAAGTAGTGTGTTGAGTAATATATAGAAACGGTGAGGCGAAAAACACCAGGGAAAAAGAACTAGGTATTTTAAGGAGTGACAGTTTGCAGAAACAAACCTGGGAAGGAACAAAGAAAATCCAGAGGAATCAAAATTGATGCAAATGCCTAAAGGAAGACGAAAGACCTTTTCTTATGATAAGGCCTTGCATGAGAACTTTACAAAATGCAAGTACACGACAAGCTGTTGGGAAAGATGGATTTATTTTGCCAGTGGAAACGAAGACCAATATGAAGGAATCGGCGGTGCATGATCCGTACGTTTTGCACCTATCCTGAGGAAGAAAGAGAGAGAGAGAGAAGGCGGAGTGGAATGCGCGAAAAACCAAGAATGATTCATGGTCCTGTTTTACAAGGCAATCATTCCAAAGCGAGGTACAAACAGCCTGATGCTAAGCTCTTATTTATAGTCGGCCTTAGGGAGAAACTCCACGGAATGGCTTTTACGAGTACAATGCGATCGGAGCCGAGGTCAAGTCATATGGAGGACGTTATGACCCACGGAGGAGGATGAATTGTGGACCGTAGGGTGGCACCTAGCAACAAATCTTGGGAAAGTTCATGCCTTGCACCAAATAATTGTGCTCAAGTTTAACTTCACCGTCGTGTCAGAGAGGGGGGAAAGAGGAAGAAAAGGAAATGGGTTACGAAAATGCTCCTGCACGAAGTTCTTCTGTTCCGCCCAGCCATGAACGCTTAATACTTCCGTTCGAATCACCTGAACGCTTGCTTCTCTTGACTTCGAATGGATATTAAAACTGATTCATGGTACAGTTATGGGTCTCTTGGATATCGATTACCTTCTTCGGCAGTGTGGAGGATGTGCACTAAAATAGACGATAGTGATGGATTACTCATCGTGCTAATATCAACATAAGGTTCTTGATTAATAACTGGTTCGTCAAATACAAAGTCGGTCAACATGTAGTAAACGGAGAGCAAACGAAAAAGGTTTATCCAAATATTTGAGGAAAATGGTTCATCTTGTCGTTTTTTCTCCCTACTTTGTGCAGGTTTTAGACTTGCAGGAAGCTATTTCTAGCGCATTAAGTTATGTTACTCCTCCCCCCTTTTAAAACAACCCCAACTCGTCTTGTAGTGTCTGGACTCGGCAAAATGACCACGAAACCTTTTTCCACTGAGCATACGACAATAGCTCACAGTTCTGATGCAGAAGGAAAACAATGAATGCAAAGAATTAATCCATTAGAAAATGTACTATAACTGGATAGAGACGGCTGGAGAATTTGAGCACTTGTTTTAGTAGTAGTACGAGGGAATGCTGAAATGTAATGGAAAACGATTCAATTTATTTGAATAAAAGAAATGCATGTAACTTTCTAGAACTTTATTGTTCATATCTACACAATTACTTTTCCACAGAATTGTCCTGGCGATCAACATACGTCTGGCAACGAGAGACCAGTTTCTGTAGAATTGTTGATCTTGGCGAACCTTAGCCTACTTCTGTTTGCACTACACCATCAGAATCAAAGTGAACTCCTCTTAAGTGTTGTTTAAGAACGCATCGCGTTCAAGTTCGTAGCCCTGAAGCAACCGTTGGCTAATGTTCAGTCTCTTCTGTTTCATGTCAGGAGTGAGCTTCCGAGGCACCCACCGCGCACAAAGTTTTCGATATCCCAGATCTGCAAGTATCGCCTGCACTTGCTCCCGTGATATTCTACGCTTGAATGCAAAGCTCTGCCTGGTTTACGCGACGGTTCTCTGCAATGAGTTCATCGACACGATCCCGATGACCTTCATCAGTTGCAATACGCGGCCTTCCACTCCGTTCTTTGTCAACCACGTTCAGAGTTCCTCTGGGGTTTTCATTAGAGCACGAACAGCCCAATGTCGTAGAGTACTGACGTTCTACACATTCATTCCCATATAAAGCCTTCATTCTCAGGTGAATGTCAATTGGAAACACATTTTTTGCGGTTCGAAACTCGATCACCGCAACCTGCTTCAGGAGCACCGAAATACGTAGTATGGTTACATGCTGATATTTTTCTCGCTATAGTTCAGCACCCCCTTGAAATAGTTGAAATAGAAGTTTGAAACGTACAATGGAGAAGCGTGAAAGTCTGATGAGTACAATACACGGTTGCTCAAAATTCAAAATAGGGGACATTACTTTTCAGCACGCCCTCGTGATATTAGTCTGTAGTAGCAATCGTAGTTACAACTACGCAGAAATCAATCCTCAAATTAAAGAACTTGTATTATAATAATCAACGTAGGCTGCTATGAAGGTTCACATTTACAAGGATAGAAATATAAAAATAATAGAATAATTATTTGCAGGTAAGTGTTCATGTTCCCCCACAAAACGTTCAGTTTTTTTTAAAAAAAAATTGCGTAAACAACTTCTAAACTTACTCTACACTAAATTCAAACGAAAACGTGGTAAAATGATTTTTATCATATATCTTTGAGAACCCTTACATGTTTCTGTCCTATTCAACTTGTATCGATTTGTAATACTGGAAGAATTTATTTTAATTATATTAACCTGGTCAGGTTTTCCCTCACGGACACTTCCGCGCTGGGTGACCTTTCATTGTCATTATTAGTCGGCTAGGCTGTTTCCCATACTTTTTTCTATTTTGCAATTTCTTTGCATTGTACAAGTTTACTACCATTCCGAATCCGTCATATATTGATATTTTTTTCTTTCGAAATCAAGTTGTCATATTCAAAATCTACTGCAATTTCTGAATATAAGCCAAAGTCCTCAGACACTTCTTGAGATTCCAGTTTTGTGCATTTTATTCTGTCATTAAGACTAATTATACTCATTTTAGTTTATTTCCTCTCACGTTTAGTGTTCTATTGTCAAAAGCCGTGGAATTCAGCAGCATCCATCAGTACATTGATGAGAGTATACAGGGTGTCTCATAAGTAACAGCGCAAACTGACACAGATGAAAATACATGATAATAGAAGCAAAAAAGTCTCAGTAAACATGGGTCTGCAAACGAGCCGTTTTCTAGTTAATCGCGAATGTGTGATTACAACCCGCCACTGACTTCATTGTTTGTAAACGTCGTCCTAGTTGGTAAAATGCTAATAATGTGTGCGAATGTGTGGTTACAAGCCGTCATTGATTGCATTTTGTAAACACTGAGTGCCTTACTCCTTGTTTGCTGTTTGTTTACAAAACAGAACATTTCCGAGAGGTGGTGTTGTAATCAAACAGAACATTTCCGAGAGGTGGCGTTGCAATCAAACAGAACATTTTGCACACATTATTAGCATTTTACCAACTATGACGACGTTTACAAACAAAGAAGTCAGTGGCTGCTTGTAATCACATATTCGCGATTATCTCGAAAACGGCTCGTTTGCAGACCCATGTTTACTGAGACTTTTTTGCTTCTATTATCGTGTACTTTCACCTGTGTCAGTTTGCGCTATTACTTTTGAGATATCCTGTATGTTGGGCTGTGCTTTATTGTAAGTAATATTTAGTCTTCTATTCCAACCTGATGCTTGTCGAAGCATTTCCACGTTCCCTATCAAGCCACTGAGAAGCCACCTGACAACATAATAATAATAATAATAATAATAATAATAATAATAATAATAATAATAATAATAATAATAATAAAACTTATAAGGTTGTTTTTTTTTTTTTTTTTTTTTTTTTTTTTTTTTTTTTTTTTTTTTTTTTTTTTTTCAAGAATATCTTCTTGAATGCAGGGCCAACCACCACCAGCTTTGTCGAGTGGCAGGTGAGCTAACGCAGCACACATTAGAACATGAAGTCTTATATAATCCCTCTCGTTTATAATTCTTACGGTTGCGTGTAAATGTCCGTGTGCGTGGAACTGTGCATTATCTAGCGTTCTCCCTCTTCCAACACTGCAGAAATTGCGTGTAAATGTGCGTGCGCGGAAAGGTTCGTGTGCTAAGTGTCCTATACTCTTGTTAGGATACTATTTAATGCGTTTCTCCAATTACGTAATTAAATGATTGATTGATTGATTTGCTTTATTTTATTTCGCTTCTTGTGCCACTCTTGGCTAATTTGCGAAGATGGGGATGAGTGATGATATGATGAAATTGATGACTGGTCACTTACAAACATCCATGCCCAGGTATCGAATCCGGGACCCCTTGATTACAAGGCACAGTTTCTTCAAATAATGAATCCATATTAAACCTGAATATCGTCGTTGATGAATTTGCGAAATACTTTCAATCTGTGTAAGCAAACAATACGGCAAAGTATAACCTCGAGATCATGGCGGGGCACACAGAGTGCAAAACGATAGATTCACTCAACACTCAGATAATCACTATGTCTGAAATTGAAGCAGCTGTAAAAAATTAAAGCCCAAGAAGTCGGCGGGGCCAGACAAAATCCCACCCTACATCTTCAAAGGATGTGTAGACATTTTAAAAATTCCACTCTTTATTATCTACAATGCGATATTATCTTCTATGCAGTTTCCCGAACGGTGGAAACTTACTGCTGTATGTCCAGTACCGAAATCCTCGGAGAACAGAAACATACAAAACCATCGTCCTATAGCTCTTTTATCTGCCCCTGCTAAAATATTTGAGCAAATCTTATATTGCCACATATATAACCATGTCAAAGAAACTTTTTCTGAATACCAGCATGGTTTTCTGCCCAACTGCTCAATAGAAACAAACCTTGGCGAGAAACTGCATTATATAAGCACGGTGTTAGATGATGGGGGGCAGGTGGATGTAATATACACTGATTTTTCCAAAGCCTTTGACACCGTAAATCATGATGTACTACTAAGTAAATTGGGCACTTTCAACTTTTCCCTTCCCCTCAGGAAACTTATGGCGTCATATTTAATGAATAAAAAACAATATGTTTCGTATAAAGGCCACACATCCAGCGAATTTCTAGTACGTTCCGGAGTACCTCAAGGGTCCAACATAGGACCTCTTCTCTTTCTTCTATTAATCAACGATTTACCAGAGCATTTGATTAATTCTAGAAAACTGTTATTTGCAGACGACCTGAAATTCTTTCAAAGAATAAAACATATTGAAGACTGTGTGTGTCTACAACAAGACATAAATAGGTTGAGTGCGTGGTGCTTGCGCGACGGTCTTTCTCTTAATGCAGCAAAATGCTATTCCGTTACTTATTGTAAACAAAGAACGATCTTAAATTTTCGATATAAACTTAATAATACCAATCTAAAAAAATCTGAAACAGCAAAGGACCTAGGAATATATTTTGACTCTAAGCTAACTTTCACTCACCATATTAACAAAGTAATAGGCAACGCTTACAAACTTATCGGGTTCGTTATTAGAATGGGCAGAGACTTTCGAGACACCCAAACACTTAAGGTATTACATTACTCATTAGTGCGTTCAAAACTTGAATTCGGGTCTGTTGTATGGAACACTGACAGTAGTACAGACTACAAAAATAGAGCGAGTACAATCAAAGATGTTACGTTATATGAAGTATAAACTTGAAGGTACTTATCCCAAATTTGATTCGTACAGTAATCTAACAGAGGAGCTCCGAATGCACAGGCTTGACGATCGAAGGACAGTGCGCGACCTGCTGTTGCTCTGGAAAATATATAATTGAAAACTTCGCTCTCCTCATTGGATCTCACAATTTAAATTACGCGTTCCTAACAATAAGACGCGACCCAATCATCAAACCTTTTTTATGAATAGAGCGCGAACAAACATTGTCAAGAAATCCCCTATCTGGAGAATGAGTATTCTCTACAATGCCTTATAAAAGCGTAACAAAAAAATTGATTTGTTCTCTATGCCATATATACAATTTAAAAACTGTGTAATGAATACAATATCAAATAACAGTCACTGAAGCATGTATGAAAACCTGTATCTCTGAACTCTCTAACTGGGCGCCAGCCTGTTGAGTTCATTATTGAAAATATTGAAAATAAATACTCTGGATTTTTTTTAAAAAAAAAAAAAATCTGGTAATAGGAACTGAAGGATTGTGGTTTATTTTAATTTGTGGAAGATCGTTGGATAAATTGGAGCTTTTATTCCTCGAGTAGTCGAATAGAGATTATCAATTTTTTTCAATAGAAACAATAGTTTCTATTTCTATAGAACAGTGATTCCCAAACGGGGTGCCGCGAGATCGGCCTAGAGATGTCGCGAGATATTTCCGAGAGTGAGCCATCGGTGGCTGTATTTTGGTTTGGAGTGGCAGAGGAGTATCCTAACATAGCCAAGAAAGCAATGAACGTACTTTTGCCCATTTCAACTTCATATTTGTACGAGCAAGCCTTCTCTGCTATGGCGAAAATAAATATATAAAAGAAGAAATAGACTGCATAGAAATAGACCTTGAGGAAGATATGTGTGTTTCGTTGTCCACTGTAAAGCCTGATATCAACAATCACAAGTCTCACAATAATAAAACAAAACTCTTTTGTGTGATTTCCATTGTAGTAAACTGTGTTCTATTCTGATGTTTCTTTATGTTATCTTTCTATAAATGAATAACATTAACAGTGGAGTAGGTTTTTATTTGACAGTAAATTGAACTTGCTCCTGATAACATATTGCACTTCGATTTAAGATTAAAAATTGAAAACAAAATATAACTAGGGTATCTCATTCCCAAGGGGTGCCGCGAACGTATAAAGATTGTGAATCCCTAGTATAGAAGAAACAATAGTTTATTTCAGATAAATTATCCCTCTAGGACAGACTGTGTTAGCAATCGAAAGGTATCGATACTACAGGGTGACGCAAAAGTCAGTTTACCCAAAAAGCACATTGATAATAGTATTACGATAGTGCATGTGCTTCTTGTGCTAAGTAATATTTATTTAGGTATACTGTTGGTAATATCGTCGTCTGACACTGGCAACAGTGCACTAGTTATTCTTTTGTCGACAGTTGAGTCTCTGACTTGTTATAGTGTGGTTGTTTGTTGTTAGATTACAGATTTGAAGAGTGGACGCCGTGATGCCATTGATTGGCCTGCGCGTTCTTGTGATTAGACGCCATGCGATTTTGCTTTGGGGGAATTGTTAAGGATATGGTATACTCATCATCACCGGCAGATTTGGTTACACTGAAAGACTCTATCAATGAGTTTCATGTCATCAACAATGATACAAATTTACAGCAATTTATTTTTCAATTCTGTTGTTGATCGTTGCACACAATGTATTGCAAAGAATGGAGGACACTTTGAACAAAACCACTGAAACTGGAATTTTGTGTATCTATTTGTATTTTGTATGTATACTTGAATTTTGTGTATAAACTTGAATTTGTGTATGGGTAAACTGACTTTTGCGCCACCTGGTACATGACTAATCCATTAATAGATCTGATTCCCGTTTAATACCCATTAGTCATATCGCGGGTGTGAACATAAATCCAACTCTAACGGAATTGGTTAATAAACTGCAACAATTCAACATGCACGCAAAAGCTTCCAGTTATCTCCAGATATAACTACTTCTGCTTGAACATGTGCCAACGTGTGTAATCGGTTACTTCCTGTTGTCAAATTGGGAGAAAGCTGCCCGTTCTTAATTAATAACAGGATATCACAATTTCCTGAAAGTTTATCATATCATGCAATCTAGGTTGAATATACCTCATGGTTTTATCTATCTATATATCTTTTATACCTATATGTTTCGAGAGAGAGATTGCCTTTTCTGTTGCTTCCAGGTGTTATTACATGTTCCGTAAAATTCTCTTTCTTCAAAAGGATTCGAAACCGCGCTTTGTATTATGAGAGGAGGTTGATGTTCTTAGTCCATTTTAGAGACCGAGAAATGATGGATAAAGAATATCTCTGGTTAGTAAAATTTCTTAATTTTGAATACACTAATGCACACCTAGGAACCAATATCAATAGAGTATTAAACATAATTAAAAATAAGACGCAAGAATACATCTTAATATTTATTTTATTTTTCCGAGCGCAGAGTACCATTAGACTAAACTCGATACAAATTAAGAGAATGATAGTTCTATATTTAATGTAAAGTCCAAAATTCAGCAGACTGGATAGCTTTGTCATTTTCTGCAATTAAATCATTCATATTGCAAGGTTCCTTTAAGTTTCTGCATTCGAATATGCGTTCAGGGCATTGAAGTTCACCACAATCACAATCACTGCACTTATCTTTACTTATAGCCCCAGTTGTTCAGGATTTGTATAATCCTCTATGGGACTTCTCTTCTGTGCTGTTCATGTGCGTTTGTGATTGTCTTGACACCCCTGTCTTCAGTCTATTTAAGGTTTTCCAAGTACTGGAGGAAGTAACCAGCAGCTACTAATGCATCTGCAGATAATTGTTTGTGTCGTAGTTCAGTTCCACGAGAACTAAGTATGGATAAAGTTGCTTTGATTGCATGTTTAACGCTTCTTCTCGATTTCAGTCGTGGTTTTTTTTTCTTGTTGTTTCTTCTCAGTTTCTGCGGCTACTCTTCGTCTGCCTTCTTGGGGAACTATACTCATGATGTGATAGATATGTTAAGGGGAATTGTTCGATGGGGCCAGTTATGTTGAGAGTCATACAGCGTGTCTGGGGTATAAGACGTGACCCCTTCTCAAGACACCCAAATGTCAACCTGCACTGCATTTTGCAGAATAGCGAGGCTCTGGCGTCCAGTATAATCCTCTATGGGACTTCTGTTGTGTGCTGTTCGTGTGTGTTTGTGATTGTCCCTTCATCTATTCATCTTATCACCATTCTCCTCTTCGCAATTATCCAAGACTGAAACGTGAAGCAAGATAAAAGAAATAAAAAAAAATATCAGCCTGTTTGTTATGGACAGAATACGGCCAAACAGGCACTGAGCATTCAGCCACGTGGAATAAGAAGGCTAGAGCAGATGTGTTGAGTAGATTGGGCAGGCAGGGCTCCCCCAAGTTGTTCCACTTAGTTTCCGGACGATATTATTCCTACCACCAATTTTCAGCTTTGTGTCCAAACAGTGGGCTTTGAAGGAGTGAGTTCGTTCCAATCTAACACCGAGGATTTTTGGGTTATCACAGTGGCATAGTAATCGATCTCTCCATGAAATTTTAAATTCCTTTTGGCTGTATAATTCCTCCAGTGGAAGGCATAGACCAGTGTGTTTGCAGAGTTGGGTTTCAAGTAGTTATCATCATAGTAATCATCTAATTCTTGGAGGACAGTTGTCAGTTTACCCTCTACTTCTTCGCAGTGGTGGATCCAGACGTTACAGTTGGGAGAGGCGAATTTCAGTCGGATACCTCACCTCACCGAGAATCATGGGATCCGAATCTCTGTGTTCCTCCGAGTATCAAATACGCAGTTTTATGAATCAATAATAGTACTATGAACAGGAATCGATATGACTTCCATTTTCTACAGATTAGAGTATTGTTTTGTGCAAATAGGGGTTTAGGATTAGAATAAATAGTTATTATTGTATGTCGTTATCATAATTCCTCCCATTGTCACTGTGTAACCTGAATGATCAGATGAGAAGCAAAGTGAATAAACAAAGAAACCAAGAACTATTCTCTCAAGGGGTAGCAGATTATATCCCCTTTTGACGCATATTTCACAGCGGATGGTATCCAAATTTAAACTGTCGGCTCAGTTCCGACTAGCCTATCATGAGCATAAAGTGGGCTTAAATCAAACGTTAAAAAGTATTCTCGAGTCTGTTCAACTTTAGAATAAAAGACAGATCATTTTAGTCTTCAAAAATATTAGACTTTATAATCTTGTATATACAAAAAACTTGGCAGTTGGGAGGGGCGATGGCCCCTATCGCCCTCCCCGTGGATCCGCACCTGCTTCTTCGAAAGCTTTTCCTTGGGCAGCTATTGAAGCATCATCCGCATAGATAAAATCTTTGCAACAGAATTGATTGGTTGGACAGTAATTGGGCTAATGCACTTCCTTGTGGGATCCCATTCTTCTGTGTTCATCACTGACTCTTTTTGTTTTGTAGTGTAATAAAGCGTCTTTTGTTTTGTAGATGACATTGAATAAATTGGGCAAAACATTGATCTCTCGTGAGGTTATAAATCATGCTTACTAATATCTTCTGGTTCATTGTATCATATGCTGCGGCTAGGTCGATGAAATTCACCCCTGTTATATGTCCATGATCGTAGGCATCTTCAACGTGTTGTGTGAGATTAAGGATTTGTACGCTGCATGGCCTATCTGGTCTATGTTTCATACCGGTTTCGTCTATTCCCCTTTCGCCCAGTACCGAAGAACTTGTTTTATTGGCCCAAGTGATAATCCGCATCAGAACGGAAGTACCGTTTTGCCCAGAGGGAAATGTGGCAGTAAAAATTACAGTGTTTTGATGGTTACATATATCGAATTCACTTGCGATCTTCTAACAAATCGTACTGGAAATGCAACGAAGGATGTCGCGCAACTATTGTGTTAGCTGGAGGAAATGTAGACAAATCATCTGGAGAACACACATGAGCGACGTTCATCGGAAATAACAGTAAAGCGAATAGTCGAAAACATGAAGAAACAAACAGCAGAAGAACCAATGATACCTATTCCGAAAGTTTACAGGTAAGTGGTAATTTTTTTACCCAACACAACGTAATTTCATGTAAAATAAAAAAAATAAATTCTAACCTAACCTCACTGGCTAATACTATTGTTGGTATTGTGTTTGTACTGTGTATTCTTCTGTACATGTATCTGTATTGCTGTTATTAATGCATTAAACAATGCGACAAGGCTCCCCTTCGGAAGCCACGCCCGATTATTTGGCTTTTTACTTTCACATTTCCCTTCACATTCAAGCCATCTTTTAAGAATTCCCTCTGGACGAAACGGTAACGGGAAACGGTACTTCCGTTCTAGGGCGTGTTATCACTTGGGCCAATAAAACAAGTTTTTCGGTACTAGGCGAAAGAGGAATGTGCGAAACGGGAAGACATGCTGGTCTATATCCTGAATATTTTTTAATAGGGTAAAGCTGGGGAAATCGGATAGCAGGGCAATTTGGATAGGTTTTGCGCATGTTCTCCGACTACTAAGGACGCCATATTGTAGTTCTTGGTTTGTAAAAGTACAAGCAAGAAGAAATTAACTGAATGGCTAGCAAGATATGGCAGCGTCAGAAACAGTAAGAGAAGTGTCGTTACACAGTTCTTCAGTTTCCACACCTGCCATTGAGATCATGTTTGCTGACCATGTTAATTATTGGATTCGACCCGACTCAGAAAGAACTGCGTATATCAGCCTATTTTTGTGTCTTGAAATACAACTTTGAGATACTAAGTTTTTGGACAAGAGAAAAAATGGTTGGAAAGACTGTTATCTTCGGTCTTGCAGAAGAAATGGCCTGAGTTTGAGAAAGCCTGAAGGTCTCTCTAAGGTGAGAGCAGCTGGTTTCAACAAAGAGGCTGTTGGTTTTTGCTTTGAAATGCTGGGCAACCTACTGTGTTTAATCTCCAGATTATGTGCCTACACACATACGTATACTTTATCGAAATAATATATTCGTTTGAACTTGTAAAATGAATTCATTGCAATCAAGTAGTACGAGTAGTATCCAATTAGCCCCATAGAATTTCTCCATTTCTAATTTGGTGGGTAAATCGGATAACTTTATTTCGGCGTCAGAAAAATATCATTCACTTTAGTGATATATCAGATTATGTGCCATAATAACGCACTATTTATGTGCTCATTTGAATCCTCTGCACAACAACATTTTTTTTTTGTTAACGTATCCAAATTACTCAGCTTTACCCCAAGCTCTTGGGCCACTTTGTCTCAAATTCTGTTCAGAATTATTCTCTCCAGGTTTTTACAGAGGTGAGACAATAGAGAAATGGAACGAAAGTTTTTGGAATTCCTTGATTTTCCCTTTGCTTTTAGTATTGCTCTTACTTCTGATTTTCTCCAGATCATTGTTATACGCATATTAGTGACGCAGGTATACACAAAATTTAATATCCAGTTAAGGGTTACAAGTCCAAAAATTTTTATTCGTCCCACTCTCATGTCATCTAGACCTGCCTCATTCCTATTTTTAATTTGATTTGTGGCATTATCCAGTTATTCGAAGGAATCGAGGTAGTTGCTTTCCCCACTAAATCTTAGGAGCATTTGAAGTTTTGTATTTCTTGAACTCCGTTTTGTGTGGTTTTTAGTATTTGGTGCATTTCGTCTTCATTTTTATAAAAGAGAGAATGGTTACAAAAATTGGTGTTACTGAGAATTAGTTTGTATTTTACATGGCATTAAATATATGAAGAAAATGTTTTGAATGTAAATTAAGGAGGACAAGTGGAGATTTGTAAAAAGTTGTCGCACGTATTCGATCCGAATGACTATTCTGTTACCATTGAAATTACAAACATCACGAATGATGTGATTTATTCTTGGGGTGCATTTTCTCTTTATGTTCGAGCGGTAAATTTTAAACACCGTACTATAGGAAAATGCAGCTGTGAAAAACTATGTGCAATTTCTGAAGTTCCCGATTTTGTTCTCTGATTGATAAACTTCCCAGTGAATTGCATTATTGATAAAGGCGTTTTCTTTGTAATGAACAGCATATTTCCATGACTTTGCAGCTGCATCGGTGTCGACCACAACGACACAAAAATTCTGGTCATGAAGTCTCCGGATTCGATTCTCGGCCTGAGGGTGGATATTTCTTTGTGATTGTCCATCAATTAAATTTATTCATTATTCATCGTTTTCTTTGCAATTAGCCATAAAAGTAACACAAAGAGAAGAAATACCGTAAATATTGTCACAAGTATCTCAAGGGATTCGCCTTGTAAAAGGAATTTTTGTCCGATAATATAAACAATTTGTCACACTCCCTTAATGATATTTATGATTTTGGAGGTTTGGTACCCTCCAAAACCTCCATTTGGACTCCCTTGGCCAATGATGGCGGTTTGGGTTAAACTACAGCATGTCCCAAAATGATTACCCTGATTTCAGACTGTTATTGTTTCTCACAGTTGTCCCTGTTTTTACATTTTCCTCTGCAGATAAATTTACACTGTCTTCAAGTTTTGTTGGTTGTGTGTTCCATTTTACAATCCACCGTTAGGAACGCTGTAGCTACTGAATCTGTGGAATGGCGTCGGTACAGGAGAAAACACAGTGCCTTCTGTGGCTGCCTGAGACAATAGCACCGAGAATGGTGTAACGAATGTTTCAAGCGGGGTTTGAAAAATAAAGACCCACCAGATGTTAAAAAAGGTTTTACTGGAGCACCTTGTCTTCTGTTAAATAATGTGAATTTGAACTTGAGCGTGTATAAAACTCAATTGCTAATGTCATGCTGCAGGTACCCACCCATGTCGA
The DNA here is from genome assembly GCF_977018435.1 of Lepisma saccharinum. Classification (NCBI taxonomy): domain Eukaryota; kingdom Metazoa; phylum Arthropoda; class Insecta; order Zygentoma; family Lepismatidae; genus Lepisma; species Lepisma saccharinum. The sequence goes on along the minus strand of NC_139242.1, from coordinate 36,698,238 downwards.
GTGCCTAAAGTAAAAAATGTATTGGAGTTAAAAACTATATGCTTATGCATGTTGTTTAAAATCTGGTATTTGTATCGATATTCAATATAAAGTTATAAGTAGTTGATATCAGAGTAATCATTTTGCGACACTCTGTAGCTATACATCCAATCACCAATGAGTATATATATGCATAACTTTATCTTTAAAAATCAAGTTGTACGCTTTCAAAACATTAGATTTTATTTTGATTTTAGTTATTTAGCGTTGCTTTTACGTAAATTTTGGCTAATCGCGACGATGAGGTTAAAAGGGGGAGTGCGGAGGGATATTTCGTTAACAGCAAAAAAAATTGAAAACAAATTCAAATTAAATGTAACTAAGCTCCTTTGGTGAACACCTAAGCCATAGAGACGTTCTTCCGATATTTACCGACATCCTAATACTGCAATAATTGACGTCATCTTCTAATCAATGGTCTCGGGTTCGGATTCAGTGGCTTTCTTATGGAAGTGTACTCGCAGTCGATTTTCTGTTGTTAGAATGATTGAAAACAGAACAAAAAACCAAATTCCAAGTGTATGAATTGGTTCTGTAGGCTTCATTGAAACTTTCGCCAACAACATAAAAATAATACTCCCTCTGTCCCATAATTATAGTCCGGTATGCCAAAATGGTGACTTTTTATTTATGTTCTTTTGGATACTTGATCGGCCAATTTGTACTGATCCTTGAGTAATAACGTTGTATGACTCATTCCCGTGTTTTATTTTCTTCTTCTGTATACACCAATGTCACAGTTTGCCTATCGGACAATTATTATGGGACAACAAACAAAAGTGTACCGGACAATAATTATGGGACAGAGGGAGTATTAAAAGAGGAGAAGCGGTTCCTATTTATTCCGTCGTCCGAAATCCGAGAACTTACTCTTATTGACTTCTGCTTTCTAGAGTGCCACTAGATGGCAGCGTCACCTAATATTACATCTCAACTGCAAAAGTGTTCGGCGCCGCCACCTGTTGGTGGATTGAGGAACTAGTTCGACGAAGCCTTCACTCGATTGAAGACCGGGGCAGTGTTGCCACAATCTGTAAGCACAATTTCCCTTTCCAAGGGGTAAAATTTCCCTTTTTCGCCCATTTTTTCCCTTCATCTAAAGGAATTATTATTATTAATAGTAATAATAATAATAATAATTAAATATTATCGTTGACCCATGTTCGTATGTATAAAATATTTAACTTTTAAATGCTACGACGCCAGGGGTCCCGGGTTCAAATCCCTGCCTGGGCATGGCTTTTTGTGAGTGTCCATTCACAAATTTCATCATTTCATCACTCATCCCTATGTTCGCAATTAGCCAAAAGTGGCAGAAAAGCGAAGTAAAATAAACAAAATAAATGAACAATAAAATGAATAACTTTTTTTTTTTCGGAAGATTTAGATTTTATTGCTAAACAAAGCCAATTGTTTCGTTTTGAGATGAAAGCTCAAACTATGTTAAAGTTGGCAATTGAAGATTTTCATCAGTAAAAAGCAAAACACACAAACATAGATTGAATTTAGGGAGGCCAATGCCCCTTGTCTTCATCACACCATCAGAAGAAAATGAAAATGTATTCTACACAAAATGCTGTTCTAATAGCACAGACAAATTTGTCTGTGGTTCTAGCATAGAATGGTTCTAGTAAGGCGCAGATATGGAGAGTGTGTGGAAAATCACATTTTTGCCTCCCCATCAAAATTCGGCGCATGGGTATACACGTTTAATATAAATATATATATATATATATATATATATATATATATATATATATATATATATAGTACATACCTAATAAGTTCTCACTTTCAAAACTGGAATCTCTTATAATGTTTAATATAATTAATGTTGAGTTTGTCTTAAAATTTCCCTGAAAATTCGCTATTTTTAATCGAATTTCCCTTTTCCCTTTTATCTTAAAATTAGCCCCAAATTTCCCTTCAAAAAGGGAAATTTCCCTTCATGTGGCAACACTGGACCGGGGAGGCGCGTAACATAACTTTGGAAAAAAACTAGGGATGAGCCGATACCACTTTGAACCGATACTTGAATATTGCAATAATTGAAATTTGTTCAAAATATTGGTCAATATTTTTCTCCAATTATATATGCTTCAATTTACCAAGAAATTTGCTTTAGAATATTTAAGAATTATATCAGGATAATAAAATAGTTTCTCTTGCAAAATTAGTGCAAAATGAAAATAGAGTTTCAATTTTCCTTAATTTCGAGGATAATTAGACTCCGCGAAAGTGTCGCGCGGCATTTTTTTGCGGATCCCGTGAAAGACCAATATGCCGGAGAAGTATCGGCTGGTATCGCTAGGTGAATTCCAACCGATACTTTCCGATACCGATACCACTGGTATCGGCCGATAACGATACATCGGCATCGGTATCGACTCAGTCCTAGAAAGAAACGAAATTAGATTTGTAAATCATATGCACGTCCCACCCACATCGAACTAAAAAATGCGGCATGTTTGATTCTAATATTTGCAGGGCAACTGTCTCTGATACACAACAAACCTGCAAACTTAATGTCAGCTGGGATACACACACAGCCATGAACCTCCCCACAATTGTTACCAGAGAGGTGCAGGCAAGGTATTTTTTTCAGGGGGGGGGGGCAAAAAGATACATATTCCCCGTGACATTGTTGTCCCCTCAAAAAGCATTGTTTCAGTTTGACGTTATATTTCTGCAACGTCCTCTCAATTATTAACGTATATTACTGTGACTGATTTGAAATTCTGTGAGAAGTATATAATTTTTGGTTGACTTTCATTTTCCATGCGGGAGGATGGCCTTCCTTGCCCCACTTCCGGACGTCCATGACACGACAAAAGCTGTTCAGAAGATAGAAAAGACGATTGTATACAGTAAAAAGTAAAAATAATTGATTGATTCATTCTTTTGCTTTATTTTACTTCGGTTTTTGTGTCCCTTTCAGTTAATTTGCGAAGATGAGGATGAGTGATGATATGGCGAAATTGATGAATCTCACCGAGAACACCCATACGCAGGACCGCCAGGGCTCCCCGGTTTGTATCCTAGTCTGGGCATGGATGTTTGCGAGTGTCCACTCATCAATTTCATCATATCATCACTCATCCTCATCGTCGCAAATTAGCCAAAAGTGGCACAAAAGGCGAAGTAAAATGAAGCAAAAGAATGAATCAATGAATCGAACCCAAGACCCCTGGCGCCGTAGCGCGTTGTGCAATAACAACATAATTGTGTTTATGTGCATATAGACAATACATACCCGCACACACATTCTCCCTTTACAAACATATTTATTTACATAAGTAGTATTTTTCTGTAAATTAATATTATTATTAGTTTCTCGCTTTATAACTCAATCTACCGCCCGGTAACTCTAAAACGCCTACACACAGGTATGTATTTTAAAGAAAAAATTATGTAAACTATTATCTACTTGAATTAATTTTTACAAATGCCGACATTGTTTTCAATTTTGAAAATGCAGAAGAGAATTCGGGAGAAGAGGGGGGGAAAGAGATCGACCCTTGTTTCATGCTATCTGACCTCCATTAAAAAAACAATTTATGATTTTTCTCAATGGGTCCCAGAAATTTGGTATCAGTGAATACTTTTTTCCTCAGCGTGCAATGTTAATTAAACATTATCCATTGTCTAGTCAGTGCTTTAAACTATATTTATCCTAACACTACGTATCGAGAAAGCGCCTCTTCTCTCGTCTTCAGGTAAAAACTCTTTTTGCCGGCAGTGGGAACGAACCTATGTGTGACAGTGATATTTACTACAAATCCGGTGCTCTATACAACTACTCCACTGCACCCGGCGCCAATGGATAATGTCCAATTAACATTGCATGCTAATGTAAAATCATTATCACCCTTGGCTCTGGGTTCAAATTACTACTAACCAGTCTGAGATATCGAATCATTATATCCCAATTCCTAAATATATAAATTACCATAGTTATTTAATAGATAAAAATGCTATTACTTTGACTGCATAAACCACAATTACCTATTACATAAATTAGCTTACCTATTCAATATCCATGCAAATAAATTTTTCCCACTCTGCCTACATGAAGGGCGTTCACTTTATTGATTGATTTGTTGTTTTAAGTCCACTTTATGCACAGGAAGGCTAATCGGGACTGGACCTACAGTTTAAAGTGGGATACGAACCACTGTGCCATGTGCCGCCACCGGGTATCGAATTCGGGGCCCCTTGATTACAAGGCGACGACGTTACCAATACGCCATCGGGGAGGCCCACGCGTTCACTTTATTGTAGGTTCTTTTCATATCGCTATGAATTTAACAAAAGCATGCACCAACTTTCAATTATTATGAATCTCGCTCTCCATTCCCAAATTATAAGAGATCTAGACATACTGCGGAGAAAATACGTAAAGAGCCACGATGTTTCAAAATCCGCAATCAGATTTTAGATAACTTTAAAAGTTTCTTGAATTTTGTCTCATTATTTGGTAATAAACTTGCCGTTAATACTAGTTGTAATAGCCAGTAGTAACGTCACATATTTGTATTTGAAATACAGTTACTTAATTTTAACCGTTATTTAGTTGTTTTCGTTGGTAAGTTGTTATTAAAAGTTATATAGTGATTCAAAGCTTTTAAACGTTATTTTGATACAATAGATTATTAATTCCTTGCATTTCGCACACAGCGAATTTTAGGTACCGTATTGGTACACTTAGCGTTTGATTAGTAGGCTATGTGTGCGTTGCATTAAGAGTCAGCCGACCGTGGCGGAGTGGTTAGCACAGCGCGCTACGACGCCAGAGGTCCTGGGTTTGAATCCTGGCATGGACTTTGGTGTTCTTTATGAGTGTTCATTCATCAATTTCATCATATCATCACTCAGCCTCATCTTCGGATTAGCCAAAAGTGGCAAAATGCGAAGTGAAATAAACTTAATCAATCAAGTCAATCAAAGCATTAGGAGTCAGTGGCATATCGACTTTGGATGTTGATAATTGTCAATGATTTTTTAGAGTAACAGTGTTGTTACGGTAAATGAGAAGAATGATTCCACTGTCAACCTTTTTTTCCATGTGTGTTACATGAGCAACCAAGCAGTCTACCTTACTTTATTATTCCGACAATTAATAAGAAAACTCATGATCTCGCTACCGAAGGTTCAAAGTTCGAGTTCCGAACAGGGCATGAATGTTTTACTGTGTAAATTCTGTTACTGTAGTTCAGTTAATAATCACACATCTTGTGAATGTGGTTTATTATATTTTATCTTCCCCTGTTCATCTGATTTGCTATTTCACGCACGGAAAAGTAGGTCGGAAGGACCCAACGTGAAGACAAAGAAGTGGTTTTGTGGGGCAAGTTACACTTCAGACAGAGATTTTTCTTGTTACTTGTCTGCTAGCCATTTTTCTAATTTATGATAGATAGGTCGTACAAAAGGTATATTCGAGAGGAAAAAAGAATAAAAGAATGACATAAGGAGCTTGGTTGATGATGAGTAAAAAAAAAGGAGGTTAGACAATTCTTGCTTGAATCTCTTGATATATGACTCCCATCATCCATCACTTCACAATCAATATTTAACAGTCTCGCGAACTTCGATCATTGAACTTTACATGTTTTTTTCAAAACTCCAAAATTGATGATACACACTTCGGACAGATAAAAGAAACATTACAACTTGCGTATTTAAATTTTTAGGTTTTGTGTCGATTCTGTTCCTTTAGCCTGCCTTACAAAAAAAAAAAAAAAAAAAAAAAAAAAAAGGATACAACAAATTAGGGAGATGGTGGATATAGGTCGACTTTGAAGATTCTTAAATTGAAGGGATCGGGGCGAGATAGCGCCGAGTCACGTTTATTTTCACCACGCCCTTGCACATGAGCCGCGGTGGTTTACTTCTGTAGGGCGTCCGACTTCCAATCGGGAGACCCGGGTTGATCCCCGGGGTGGGTTATCTAAGGTCGGAATTTGTCCGGCCTTGTCCCCGCATAAAGCGGCTCTGAGCCTCGCCCAGCCTCGTATCAATGGGTACCTGGGGGCAACCCTGAGGGGTAAAGGCGGCTGGAGCGTGGTGCTGACCACATCACCTCCAAAATGGGCCACAGAGCAGCTAAAACTAGAACAAATCAAATCAAACCGGAAAAGTTATAGGCATAGCTACTAGGGGCCATTTCATAGTTTATGCAGCACTCTTCGCGCTACTTGAAGAAGTATGGTGCATATTGCAAATGAACGTATTTCTGAGATACGTTCAATAATCGTTGGCCTGCTCAATTCAGAAGGAGACTCTAATGTAAGTTCAAACTATGGGGTGCTGAAAAATCTTTATCTACATTTGGTTCAACTCTGAAAAGATAACAGGATACTGCTGCTCTGTGGCTGCAATACATTAGGATGTCCGATATTCTTCGGAATTTCATTAAGGCAGAGGGTATTGGGAAGTGGAGTTTACATCTTCAATCAGTTACGTATATGTTCTCCTTTTGCTGCATAAGGGGCAACGCCTGTGCTACAAGTGCACGTCGGTATGTACAGGAAATGATGAAATTTAACATGTTATCACAAGGTATCTACGAAAAATTCTGCAATGGACTCTAAGTGAGGCAAAGTGACCGGTTTAGAACCGTATTTTATATCATATAATAGTTCAATATATTGGCAGGGGGACGATTAGGGGTAGTCTCTCAATGCTAAGCCTTGTCTACCAGTGGATTTGACCCAAAGTCAAATTGCAGTAAGTAGAAAGTAAACTGTCCACGCCCCCCCCCTCCTCAGTTTAGACACCTAATCGCCGATACTGTGTGCATACATTTTTAAACAACAAAAATAGCATGTAACAAACGCAAATGAGCGAAACACTGCAGAGGAAAAAAATACGTTCTCACCAATATCATAAGAAATGTAACATGTAGCATATAGGGAAACACATAACTCTGCATTAAACTACATATCTCCTCAACCTCTGGCTCTAAAGGCACGAAACAAAAACCATTCTCTAGAGGAAATCATGATCTATGAATTTATTCCAGTCACTTTAGGACGTAAATTACATAGTTTCTTACATAATTGCTGTTATTTGTAACGGAAACAACGTTTACGCTAATTCTAAAAATCAAAGAAATTTTGTGAAGCTTTATAATTCAATTAATAATTATGGCAGCTTTATCAAACAGAAACCATAATTTAGGAAATTTTCTGCTCTTTCATTTTAGTTATCTTACGTGTACTCGTACAATGGACCGTTTGCGAGATATTATTTTTTTTATATTTCAAGGTGATTTTTTGCCGGCGAACTTACAGGTCAGAGAGTTGTAGACTCTTCAAAATCGGATTCCTCACATTTTTTTTAGAGTCCAGCTCAGATATTTCTGCCGTGCGATGCGCGACACAACTCAAGAAACAGTGTTGCTAATGGAGCAGATAGAAAAATCGCTGCAGTGCGCCGATGCACAGCTGTTACGTACAACAAGAAAATAGAAAATTCAGGTCTATCACTCCCAAAACCCGTATACACTGGTACGGAACTGCAACGGCAGATAATAGCATGCCAACGTGTTAAACTTCGACAATTGGACCACAACACTCCTCCTCAAGCAGTATTATTATTTCCTCTCTGTGATCTGCGACAGTCTCTTGCCATTGTTGTACATTTACAAACGATGCCGGCTTCCACAACAATAACAAGTACATATACTGCCACTAGACGATAAGCTGCGCGGATTTTTCTTTTGCTATGAACCAGGGCCGGCGCTAGTCATTTTGCCTCCCTGGGTGGTGGCGGCAGAAATGCTGTTGGAGCCACATAATTTACTTATTTTGAACAATTCCACAATTATGAAATATGAACAATTTGTAAATTAAACCTGTTGAAATATGTAAAATTAAGTATATTTTCCTTAAATATGTAAAAATAAGTATTTATTAAAGTTAGAAATATTGAAAAATATTGACAATAAAATGTACCTTAAATCACTACAAACATTACTATTCGCAAAGATATCACAAATTTTCAGCGATATTTCGTCAAACTAACAGTATGTATTTACCTATAAATCCTAGCCCTGATTATAATCAGTAGATAACATTGAACACAGCTATGGGTTCGGTAAATTGTCTACAGTTCAGAAGCACTCGCACACAACGTCAAACCGGTCAAATACTTAGTATAAAATAAAAATATGGTGCTTCCAATCCAACAAAACTCACCGTCACTTTACCTGCCTTTCCCCTTCCGTGACAGAAATAGTGCTTCATTATTACAGTTGGCAACACTAGTTACTAGCTAGCCAATGAACATGCACTGCATAAAAGATGCAACCACTACGCCGTGCTATATTGCCACATTACCGTCCCTGCCGAACGGTGTGAACCGCGAGCTGGAGCGCTATTCAATTGTTTTCAATGATGTTTGCGCGAGTGTGTCCAGGAATGGAATGACAATATGGCAACAATAGCGAAGGTTGGCGAGCAGCGAAGAACACGTGATGCTAAGAGAGAGGGAGACGAAACGAAAATTGGTATCTACGCAACGGCAAAGACATGTGTCTACTCTACTATAGGGGCAGTTGGTTTCATTTCTGTTACAATTCGTTCCCAAGATGGCCAAAAATTGCATAACTTTTCTCGACTATAAGCAACAGAGTGTACCCACTGTTGAACGTTTCCCTCATTTGGAGTCTTTTGTATAGTTCTGTAACTCACGAAGATAATATATTAAAACTATTACAATGTTAATTTCTAGACTTACCCAATTAATTCAAGTGAAGTATAAAATACAAGCAAGTAAGGCTCTCAATTTAGAAGAAAAGAAACAACGACATTACTTGAATAGCATCAAAAGGCAAATAACATTAGCAGTTTGTAGACAAAATATCAAAATTCTTGTAATTTAAGGTTCCTAGTGGTTATATTGCCATTTTCTGAAAGGGTGAGAATATAACTAAAAAAAGAAGAAAGAAATATGAAATGTTAACAAATTTCATAACAAGATTTCGTTATCGGCTTGTAATAAGGATTATGGGTTCGATACCCTGTGGAGGCACAAATTCCAGTCAAGGAAACCTTCGAGATTAGCTAAAGGCGGCAAAAAAAGCAACGTAAAATAAAACACATATCACACAATTTAGTTTGGAAAACCAGAAGAGACGGGAGTCTATGCACAGATAACGCGTCATTTAATGAAAAAATAAGCTGTCTGGCAACCGCAGTCCTCAGAGTTGTGCCAGTGTCTCTTGTCTTTCCCTTTAAACAGCAGTTTTGCTGAATGACTATAATATTTTCTTCAAAGTGACTTTTCATCTTACTTCGGTTGCCTGAAACTAAAATGTGGCCTTATGCATCCCTTTCTCGTCATTTCCTACCGCAGTAGGCTGCAATGAATAATATTAGCATAACATTCAGGACTTCAAGTAGAATGATTTTAAATCATGCTATTCCAAGCCTAAAATGTAACCAAATCAGGAAGATTTTGGCCCATACGTCGTTGTAAGATGAGAAATACCTTAAACAGCATTGTTCGGCCCCAGAATTTATATTTTACTCTTTACAGTATATTTTAAAGAAAAGGTTTGCTTCTGCGGTTCATCAAAACTTGAGTGTGAAATTGACTACGACAAATTAAAAATTAAAACGAAAGATGTTGAAAATCAACAAGACTCGTGACTTTTGGAGACCTGAATTATATTCTGAATTATTATCTTCATTCCTTTTTATCTTGTGAAATAAATAAAATGTTGTTTTGATATTAATGTGCCGTTATTCCAATTTATGCTTTTCCCTCATAAATTTTATTGTTAACAGATTTTATTTCCTAACTCTTTGGATATACGTGACAATTTTTTCTGCTTAATCCACTACAGGGTGTATAGAAGATAAATTAATTCTTATCATGATAGTGGTTTTGCAGCAGATTTACCAAATTTCAGAAAATCAACATCACGTCAACTTTACGCTGAATATGCAAAGGTATAAACGTAAAGGAGTAATCACGACAATGAGGCTACTATGAAAATATGTTAAAATATAGTACAGACACAATCATTGAAACATAAAATAAAACTAGAATTTTTGGACATTACATGCGTCCAAATGAAGCCATGTTTTGCTCAAATAACCAAAATTTTAAAAAAATATTTATCGTTCGCTACTTATTTCTCCTTGAAACTAGCACTATTTCGTTGAATCTCAAAGTTCCTGGGGAAAATTGTTATGTTGCTTGTTTTCAAGCGTGACTGGAAAAAAATAATAAATTACATCCATTTCCAGGACACGGCTGAACAATAAACTACATTATAGGCAAAAACGGTCCAATTAGCCTAAAATGACATACTCAGGTAAAATGACATAGTGCATGTTTCTCGGATGTGGAGGTTTACAGGCCAAGGCAATTCAGTCCTTCCGATGCACGATGTAAAAAAACTGGAACCTGTGAAATGGCTAATGTGTACGACGAATGTGCTGTTGTTGGCAAGTGATTTTGTGAAAAAGTAGGTGGTGAAGTTTTCTCTTGCAAGTAACGGGAAATGTATTTGCACATCTTAAACTGTACACTATCGGATTAACAATAGGAGTTTCTGCGCATAGTGTTCAATGGCTTAAATGATAATGTACTGTCGCGTGGAATGTTCTATTGGCGTCTGATAAAAACACTTCATAACTTTTTTTCATGTTGTCGGGTAAAACGACGCATTACTGATCAGTCTAAAATTACAGTATGTAATTTTACCCTAATAGAGAAAATAAGGAAACATTTATCTTATACTTAGCCTCGCCACCTTGAAATCAAGGGGTCCCGGGTTCGATACCCGGTGGAGGCACACATGGGCCTCCCCGATGGCGCAGTGGTAGCGTTGTTGCCTTGTATTCAAGGGGTTCCGGGTTCGATACCCGGTGGAGGCACATGGCACAGTGGTTCGGATCCCACTTTAAATTGTAGGTCCAGTCCTGATTAGCCTTACTGTGCATAAAGTGGACTTAAAACAACAATTCAACAACGGTGGAGGCACACAGTGGTTCGGATCCTACTTTAAACTTTAGGTCCAGTCCCGATTAGCCTTTCTGTGCATAAAGTTGACTCAATCAAAATTACACAGTATGTCATTTTACCATCACTTACTAAGTCATTTTAGGCGTACTGTTTCAGTACTTGAAAAATTGCATCTTGCACTTCAAACGATTATTACTAGTTGTTCTTTGAGCGTATATCATTCGAATTATTTTTATATTGTAGCTAAAAAATGTAAGAATGGGTTACAATAAAATCAGCTTTCTAACCTGTGGTATTGTCCTACTTTTAGGTGTTCTGCAAAAACTATGTCATTTTAGGCCAGTTTCCCCTATATTTCTTTTCGTATGAGCTTCACCTCATCAGTATATATAGCCCCTACATATTTTGTTCCTTTACTTTCCCCTTTCTTAGAGCCTAACAAACAGCATTAAATGATTAAGAGATTAATGTACTTTCAGCAAAAGTAATTCTGATATCTACAAAATCCTTATGTACATTATTTTATAAATTATTTATTTAAGGTGATTTTAATCGCGATTTAAATCAACCTGATTTAAAACAACCCACCTTGCAAAGTGGTAAGCGCAAACAAAAACAATTGGTAACCTTTTTTTTAAATGTATTTTTGACTCAATTTCTTAGTAACTTTAAACTAATGTGCACGATTTCTAAAATAATTGTTTCTGGTGAACAGTCGCCTATTTAAAAAAAATGGTTAGGAGAAACTATTTTTTGGTTATTCCAAACAAACTTTTCCCTGTGTAGGTATTCGCTATCAATAACGTTTCACTTAGAGTATTATCACGCGCACTGAAAACTAGAACGGTGGGACTAATGATCCACAAATTATAGTCTCTTGAATTTATCGAATACTTGTAACACATTGCCTTCTCTCTGCATCTGTTGGGTCTACTATTTCGAGCAACGATGTAATTCTATTTTACATTTCAACCGCGCTGTGACGCCTGGTGGTTCGGTTTCAAATCGCGGCCAGGGTATGGGTGTTCTTTGTGAGTGTCCGTCCCTTCATCAACTTCTTCATTCATACATGTCGTCTCGATTAGCCAAAAGTGGGAAGAAAAGCGACGCTAAATAACAAAAATCAAATCAAATATGCATATTGGGTATATCTATTTTTTGTATTCTGGAATTGGTGTAGTGATGCACAATTGAGGAGACCCATATATTTAAACAAAACGACAATTTCAGAATAGTATTTTCCAATTAAGCCTCAAGAAGGATACTTCAACGCGAGTATAGACATATTTGAGAATTTAATGACATAATTAAAATGGCCTCCCAGATGGCGTAGCGGTTACGTCGGCGCTTTGTAATCAAGGATACTGGTGGAGGCACAAAGTGGTTTTGGTCCCACTTTAAACTGTAGATCCAGTCTCAATTAGCCTGTCTGTGCATAAACTGGACTTGAAACTCAAACTCAAGCTAAGTTATGAAAGTTTTATGCACGTAAAAGCAAGTTCAGCTTGCCTTGATTAATGGAGGAAAATGTTAGAATTGAAACTAAACTACGTATTCAGTAATTACTAGATGTTAGATATGGGCAGATACGAATCTGGAAAGATTCTGTTTTCCGATCGTAATGGATTCGTATATTTGATCCAAGATCCGAGGTTCGCATAATTTTGGACTGGGATAATCCGATTGGAATTCGAACTCCCAGCCCTACTAGATAATGCAACAACAATTAGAAAATACAAAACTAAATTTGTAGTTACCATGCATATGTAGTGCATTTGTTCATACTCTTAACAACACGCCACGATATACAGGGAGTCTATTTCCTTGCGAGGCCGAGAGATCGGGAGAAGTGTGGCGGGCTGCGCTAGCGAGATGACGACATTTTCGACCAGTAACGTCTTATTTTTATGGACATATCTTTAGCATGCAGATAATTATATTAATATTTCAAAACGAGCACTAACTTGTGTTATAAGAGTTGTTCAAATTGATGTCCATATACATTCACACATTCCTGGCATCGTTTGATGAAATTTTGATTCACACGAAAAAGTTCTTCTTCCGTTCTAAAATTTGATGATCCAGTTTCTTGTAATGTAAGGACAAGACGTATAACCGTCCCTCATCCTGGAGGTGAAACGCCAGGGAATTTCTGTGCAAAGTGCCTACATACGTCTCGACACGAGTCTGTTTTCAAGTAACTGTCATGCATAAATATTCTTTGTTCCAACGTGAACTTTTCGGCTGGCATTTCAATCGCCTCACTTACACACAACACACACACACTGCAATTACACAAAGAAGTAGCACGACAAGTAACCAAACGCCACACTCTTTCACACAGTACGAATTTAACATGCTCTTGGTTCAAGGTCTGTTCCACACTCCATTTGCAGCTTTGTCCAGGGCACCTGTAGTCGTGAAGGAAAGAACAACTCAAGCTCGGAGCTTTCAGATTGCAAACAATTTTCACGAAAACAATTGACTTTTAACGGTTTAGTCTGCAACGTAATCTTGATAGTGTTGCACATTCGAAAACTCCAAAAGATTCCGAGCGAAGGAAAACGTGCGCGAGGATAAACTTAAGCAGGACGTTACAGGTCGAAAATGGCGGCATCTCCGCTAGCGCCGCCCGCCACACTTCTCCCGATCTTTCGGCCTCGCAAGGAAATGGACGCACGGTACGTACATGTCGATTGTTTGTTATAAGATCCTTGTTCCCACAGGCTAGCCCTGACTACGTCAAAATTACATTGAAAAAAAGCTTCTGTGTGGGAAGTTCCCTAGAAGTTAGTTCAGTGACAATAGGCAAATAAAACAAATGCCAGTATAAACACAAGGAAAATCAATGTTCTGTATAGGAACCCAAAACTCTCGATTTCGCAGCGCGGTGTGCATAAACATTAATCGAGATATACTTTGGAGAAAACAAAGTTGTCAAATATCAACACTCCTAATCCATTCACTTATCTCTTAATTATGATTTCCGCTATAGGACTTACAGAATTTCTATCCAACAAGTAGATGATGATGATGAATTAAAATGTTTTGGGTTCGTCGGCACACATGGCCATTGTGTACCCTTCAGCGTATACGGGGAAAATACCCTCACCTAAAATCCTTACCTGAAAGTTAAAAAAGGGGATGCAAGAAAAAACACTTGAGAAATGTTAAAAGTGCAGGTTGTAAAGGGACCTGCACAGAACATATTAAAAAGTAAGTGCACAATTTCGCTAAAAGCAAGAAATAACATAGCACACCTACTGCGAAAGTCGTACCTTTCTGGAAGTGTTGATTACATGTTTGTTTAGCTTTGAATTGGGATAATTGGCTTTTTTCTGATGAACTTTCCAATACATTCCTTAGCCGTGACTCACTCATAAGGGTCAAAGCACTGTGTATGCATGATGTGCCTTCTAGCAATATACCTTAAATATACTTTTCACAATTCTTGGAAAGAGAGGAGGGCGTTAGAGAAAACTTTCCACTCGTAAGAAATAAACGCTAAGAATTTTAAAAAAATCTTTGACATTTTAATTGAAACACATAGATAAGCATGCAAATTTCCATTCGTTGTGGAGTAGTTGGAAGTTAGTAGAATTGCTTGTATTTCACTGACTTGTAATTTCCCTACCAATATGAACTGGATTGGAAATGTACGTACAAAAGAGTATATCGATATATTTTCTCAATTGTTGTAGGCTTCATATTATCAACATATTGACATACGAAAATTATACTTATCAATAATAAATAATACATTAATGATGAATTTGTATGATTTGAGAACTGTGAGGAATTTAGTACCAGCATTTCATTACTACTACTTCATTATTTAGAGCTCCTGGCATTTAGTTTTCGCGCTTGGTGAAAGCTGGCTGTGCCCCGCACCCGACCAGTTTTCCTTCCCTCTTTCAACAATGTGTTGCGGCATAGTGCCAATAGTTCATACAATTTTCACATAAATGACGCATTGCAAATAAATCGTGTAAACTTTCTTCCCGTTGTCCTTTCTGACACATGCGAAGCGTAAGACGGAAGGTGATGAGGGGTAAGAATGGTTTGAATGATTGATTGAATTACGTTATTTTACGTCCCTTTTCTGCCACTTCTGGCGACGATGACGATGAGTGATGATATGATGAAATTGATGGAGGGACACTCAGAAAGAAGATCCATTCCAAAGCCGGGATTTGAACACGGAAAATTGTAACAGTGTTAACGAAGAAGTGCCTATGACCGTTTCGCCTAATGGCTTGTCGGCATAAGATGACAGGTGTCTGCCATTTTAGGCGAAAAGGGAAGTAAAATAACCGTTTTGCTTCATCAAGTTGTAGGGAAATATTTCTTAATGCTGAAAATGTATTCTGGTCAATAACAGGGGAATATTTACCTTTTTAAAATTATACCGTCTTTACTTCATCTTTTTAAATGCAAACTTATGCCTGTAACATATATCAAAATAGTTTAAAGGAATCCAATTTCACCGCCAAATACTCGGATTTGCATAGAACCGTTATGTTTTCAATCCTGAACTTCTAGTTCATATGTAGCGTTATTGAAAAATAATGTCTTTAGCAACAAATGTGACATAGTAGCGAAATACTGTCAATTTTTATGCACTTGTGCGGACGGTGTCCGGTAAAAATGGCCAAGTAAAAATGACAAACGGAAAAAAATTGCTAAAGTGAGAATGGCAAAAGTAAAAATAGGGACAAAAAAGCAACAGCAAATGATAAATAATTGATATAAATAATTCACATGTAAATTGTAAAGAAGAAACATTGATGCTGTATTAAACTAACCTTTGATATTGTCACTTTACTTGCATTGCAACTTTAGGATATGTGCTACTCCTCGTAAGAAATCCTGCATTGTTCATTTGTTAGCACTCTAATCAATGCACAAATTTCGCAGTCTGTGTTGCATGTCGGCATAAATTTGATGTTCCAATCGACTAACAGCCCATAAGGAAAGGTAATTAGAAAACAGACAAGTGTATCGCTTCAAGTATAGCTATTGTATGAAATGTCTAAAAACAAATCTTCTAGTGTTATAGGTTCACTTGGATTGCACGGACGTTAACTTCTCATAATTGTATGAAATGGCAATTTCACTTGAAAATTGAATGATGGCACATTTTATTTGTAACTCGAAAGTGACAAAAATGTCACTTCCCATGTTTTACACCCGAGCCCTTCAATAATTTTTAGAAACATCAAATAAAAAAAATGTATCCATTGAAAGACAAATTAATGTTAAAATATACCACAATTATATTAAATGTTAATTTCAAACTGTGAAATGCGAGATACATAATTTCTCAATTTTCAGGTAAAATCATAATAATTGCATTTGCCATTTTTATTCTCGCCATTTCTACCGTTGCTATTTTTCTTTTTGCCATTTTTTCCCTTTGCAATTTTTTCCGCTTACCATTCTCACTTTGCCATTTTTTCCGTAGCCATTTTCTCCTTCGTCATTTTTACCTAAATTCGTGCAGACATCAAAAATAATACAGATTTTCACATAGTAATAATTTTAAGCGGTTTCCTACTAGGGATGGACGATATCAGAAATTTGATATCGCGTTATATCGTCAAGATAATATCGCCACAGACGATACGATACGATATTTTTTCCGTATCGTGATATCGGCGATATATCGTCTCCAAGATATATATCGCCAAATATCGTGACGATATATGGCTGACAATATATATAGCCAAATATCGTGACGATATATCGTCTAATTGATATTGCCTGGACGATATATTTTCAATATCGCGATATGTCGTCTGGACGATACATCGCCCAATACTATTTCTTACCTCTAAACTTCAATACTATAAACAAGATTCGAACCTTGAGCCTCTGAGCTAGAAACTCACATTCACCTTAATAACTACACCTGACATTTTTGAATCTATAGACAATAGCAAGAAAGCCATAACCTCTATGGAAAAATAGGCAAAATTAATGGTTACACGCTCATTGTTTTTTAGATTGGAAAAATATGAATGTAAATTCTGTAGGAAACATAGTTTTCTTGCTATAGAGCCTTTACATCATTTTTCGACGAATTCTTATACATCGTCTATTTGATCTCCACAAAAGTCACGCATGAAGTGCAAGAAAAGAAAATGAAACTGAAGTAGCGAAAGTATTCTGCTAGGATCTATTATAATTATTCTTGTAACTGTCTACTTGGTTGACGTTTGACTAATCTCATAATGAGTGTTTAGGAACAAAAAGCCGATTTGAGTAAAAGGTGTACCTGCACTCATTTCCCCGTAGAAACCTAAATTATATAATTCCACGCGGTCGGTAGGGTGTTTAACTGATCCGGGCCCGATTACAGGGGTGTACAATTTCAGAGGAATTATTTTCTGACAGTGTCCTTGCAATTCGCGATTAAAATTACCGTATGCCATCTGGTGAGCTTTTAGCAACCACTTGACACGCACCTACACTGGTCCTCTAGGGCCTGTGAATGGTCACAGCTACGTTACCCAAATCGGGCTTCTCAGGCAGGGTAATAGGGTAAACAGATGACCAGGCCCTGACTGATAACTGGTGTCGGATTTATACCTTTCCTTTAGTTGGAAATGAAAGGTTATGGAATTTCCTTCCATTAAAGTTTGATTTATTATCTTTTATGCACAACTACAATAAAACGTATCCAATGGCAATCCCGGATTGGGTTGACAGATGCAGATCTGCGTGCAAATCTGCAACGGGCAACCCATCCAAGATTATTCACGGTTGATGGTATCGCAAGAACCCAGAGCGTAAGCAGCAGGTTTATGAGAAATTAGCCTAAGCTGAAGCCCGACATGGGACACGGGTAGTTCTCCCTACGAGGTTGACCTGTGATACCAGCAATCGGGTAAGAAAGCCCCAATAAACAGAAATCTGGTCCCCTTTTATACCTAATGGTTGTTTACGAAACACCAAGGGAACTTGGTCGATATTTACACGTATCCATGGATCTACACAATTACATCATGCAATTTAGGCCTTTACAATATTTACATAAAATTATTAAACTTGTAAATTACATACCTTCTTAAAATATTTTTCGACGCCGAAAAATATCACGTAATTATTAATTTTGATATCTAAAATGATTGCAAATTAACTCGAGAATGTTCGAATTTCGTACATGGCACAGATAATGGAGCTGCGCACAGATGTTGCGCTGCTGCTTACAAAGGAAGCGTAACCAGATTCGACCGGGGCGACACACACTCTATGTAGGACACTTTGTTGTGTTGAAGTCGTTCAAAGCATGGGGAATGTGCGAAAAAGTAACGTCTACTGTTCAGTTTTTGGCTTTAAATCTTTTAATCAATCTTTTCACTTGTTTCCACCCCGAGGAATCAACAAATTTGCAAACAAATCAGAGAAAACAGAATTGATTGATAGAAGACTGGCATTGGGGAAAACGCTGAAATGCGGCAAGGAAATTACGGAGAATGCACGAGTTTGTTCACTTCATTTTCCGAAACATGATTATATATTACCATGAAATTAAAGTTTTGAAAGTTACTTTGTAAATAAAACATTTTTCTCGAAAAGTCATGAATTGTCTTGCCCAATGCATCCAGATAAGCAATGTATTAGGCATGAAATTTGGAACAGGCGGAAGTCTTAAGTGCGAAGATGAAAATAGTTTGAGTATGAATTAGTATCTTAAATGTAACCAGGTTCCCCGATGGCGCAGTGGTAGCGTCGTCGCCTTGTAATCAAGGTGTCCCGGGTTCGATACCCGGTGGACGCACTTAGTGGTTCGGATTCCACTTTAAACTGTAGGTCCAGTCCCGATTAGCCTTACTGTGCACAAAGTGGACTTAAAACATCAACTCAAACCAAACCTACTTCGGAAGAAGCTTGTTCTTCTTTTTTTGGCAAAATTCTATCACTCTTTCACCTTTTGCGAAATGTAGTTTGAAAAGATTGATACTCTGCACCAGAGACCGTTATCGTGGTAATCATTTCTCGGAACACACCTCGACTTCGTTCGTGCACCAAATATTTTACTCATAATTATTGCCTCACCGGCTGCGGCAAAGCACCCGAGGCTCAAAGGGAGTGCTTCCACGAACATTGAAACCCAATAACCACCTGGCTATTTATGCTCAATGGAATAACTTAACGAACGAATAATAAGACGAAGGCAAGCCAGAAATTATCTGCCTTTCAAGTTGTTCACGTCTGTGATCATATGGTAAAAGTTTCCACATTAGATGGTCGATTGTCTAGCTGTTTTTGAGAAATGAATACAGTCGCTTAGTCTGTGTTTGGACCGAAGAAGAGCAGAGAGAAATGACTTGCTATCTTATAGTCGGGTAGGGGTGGGGATATGCTTTCAGCACAATGTACAGGCAGTGTTTTACTACAGCAGAGGGTTTAAAAATGGTTTCAGATGCTGAAAAACAGTGCGACAAGTGTAAGATACGAAGATGTACATAGAGTGACTAACAACAACACTGAGCAAGTCGATACCTTGATTAATGACTAGTGGCTACTGATAAAGTGGCAAATCATATGCAAATAAGTCATGTTTATGAATATGATACCATATCAATCCATAGGATTATTCTTTATTTTATTTTAACTTTCTCTAGAAGCTTCAATTCACCAAGGTTCGTTCACTTGTTAACACCAGCTGTCCACTCCTCTCAGGTATTTGAATTATGCACAGTCGAGTGTTAAGCAGACTTCTTGATGTATTTAGGTTACAGAGTTACAACAGGTAGCAATATGTTTACAATAATAGGAAGATAAAAACTCACGTATCAGCGTATAGGAAGTCTCCACCGAGAGGGGTTTAGAGAAGCGGAAAGACTGGCAGGGGACTGACTCACTTTTCGAATTGATTGGAAACAGGGAAGAGGTCTTTGGAGAGTTGGGAAGGAGAGTAGTCACTCTTACTGAGCTCAACTAGCTAAGAAGCCTGGAGAAAGCACAGTTTTATTTTACACTTTGCTACTGATTTGATCATCCATTGTAAGTCTAGACAGGTATTTATCTTAATCCTTACCATGTATGATTATTGAGGATGAATGATGATTAGTTACATCACCCATAAATCTATTGGGAGTGGCAGGTTCGATCCCATCATTCAATAGAACGATACGATACAACGAATAACACACTTGGCTTCCATAATGTATCTACCCCTGTGGGTCCTTAAAAAACTTCCAAAACAGCCTAACCGCACTTATTTGAGTTCATGTTTGAGTTTATTTTTAAGTTTACTTTATCCACACGAAACCTGACCCACAGTTTAAAGTGCCTCCACTCGGTATCGAACCCGGGACATGAGCGCACCCATCTAGCTACATATAGAAACGTGGGGCGTAAGGGGTTATTTTCCCTAGCAGGAACCCAAAAGTCCACGTAGCACACGCAAGTAGCTGCATTTATGCTGGCCAACGAGGCCCTGGCGTCTGGACCAACAGTCAGTATAATCCTCGGTGGAGCTCGTGTTTGTTATTGCCCTTTCGCCAATCTCATCTTATCACCTTTCATCTTTGCGATTAAGCAAAAATGGCAGAACAGGGAAGTAAAAGAAAACAGTCAAGTAAGTATGTAGAAACCTGGAGAGAGAAGTGTTTTACTACTCGTCATAAGCCCTAACCTCACACTATCAGATTGATTAGTTTGGAATGATATAAGTATGTGTTTCACATATGCAGGCTATGTCGGTTTTTTAACAGACCAATACAAAAAATTTGAAGTATGACAATAAAATATTCTCAAATTTGTGACGTCAGACGTACGTGTACAAAGGACTATCGTTAAGCGCTAGAATTAAGTATTGATTATAGTGATTTATTTTTAAAAATCCTAAATTCTTCAAATTTCGAAAAGAGAGGTAATTAGGTTACAATACTTTCTATAATTTAATCCTAACATTAACTTAGTCTTAGATAAATACCATGTAATATGGGTAAAACATATATCTAGTATATTGCATGATTTTGTGCAGTTTGAAATACAGTTCCTTTAATATTAAAAAATACTAAATTTGAGATTATTTGATTTGAAAATAAGATATTATCAGTCCCAAGTTAATAAGAAAATGTATGAAAGTAAATACTAGAAAATATATACTGTATCTCATTCATCAAGTAGGCCAAGGAATCATACACGAGTAGGACCAGGAAGAAGAAGAAGAAATTTATCTTTATCCGAGAATAATGGAAAGTGATGCTTAACTAGATAGGTACCCATATAGGAGCAAACGTAATGTTTGTGTTGATGTAAAAATATATCATGTTTGAATAATTCAAACATTCAGTTGTTCAACCTCATCATCTCCAGTGTTATCACTTGAAGGGCTCGGGTGTAAAACATGGTAAGTGACGTTTTGGTGATTTTTGAGTTACAACTTAAAATGTGCCATTCTTCAATTTTCGAATGAAATTGCCATGTCATGCAATTTGCATTGAACTCAGTGAAAGCCTTCTGGAATTGGTAAACACAACACGAGAACAATTTATCTACAGTATAGCTTCTAATAACCTTTTTCCTTAATGAACTCAGAAATGACCAAAAAGTCATTTACCATGTTTTATACCCGAGCCCTTCACTTAATACTATAAGTTCTACCACAAAGAAAGTGTTCTCGATAAAATACAGTTAAATGCAAACTTTTTTGAATTTTAGTTCCAGGAAAATCGTGGTGTTGGTCAAATTGTACAGCCACAGGAGAAAAACAACACCTGCAGAATCATAACTCCCCAGTCTTGAAAACGAAGAAACTCGACCACCGTATTTAGATACAACTTTCTCCAATCAGGAAGCGGAAGGAAATTAAAGATATGATTACAAGATTATGAAATGTGAATAATTAAAAACAGTCACAATGCCTGGAGGTTTTTGCCCCAAATTCCTGTAAGGATAGAAATGTGACAGGAAAATAGAGAACTAGAACTGCAGAGACCGGAGGTAATCCACCTCACAATGATCACTTACAAAAATATCAGGTACAAAACAAAACCCATGCCAGGATGATAGTACTAACTTTCAAAACGAAAAATAAATTTCCAAACTGAAACTTGGCATATTAGTAAAGTACCATGAAAAGTTAGAAAAGTGCAGTACTTGGTTCTTGGAGCAGCATAAAAAGTATATGCACAATGGATACTGATACCCGGTATTGTCACCATCAGTCGTATTAGGTTTGCATTATTTTTTTTGTTATAATATGTTATATAAATACAGTCATATGAAAATAATCATCTTTCAAGAATCCATAGATCAATTGGCTCCAAGCCACATTACAGTACTGTATTTTTATTATTACTCTTATAATATTTATTCACTATGCAGTTTCTTATATTATTCAATATGTTTGCAGGCGAGATATCTAATAATAAATGTTCTGTCTTGGGCCATCGCTAGTAGGGTTCTTATAAAATGTACAGAGATATTCGTGACTTTTGTTCATTCACCTTTGTTCTACTAGAAGAGAAATTCAGTAAATAGTCACAAACGATTATGGGATAGCTGATAATGCTAGTTTCTAGTTTTCAAACATGGAATTGGATGGACGCACAATCCAGCTTCTTTACAAGTTTCAAGTGCTCGCATTTGACTTACGAGCGTTTGTAAGACTAATTTTTAAAATCATCGGGGGAAACAAATCAGAATTAAAATTATTTGTATGCAACGGGTGATATTAAATCCACATTTTATTCTTGACTGTATGTTTTGCATGAGCCCATGTAGTTCAGTTTAAGACGGCCTACGTGACAGAGTGTTCAGGGTAACGTGCTGCGAAGCCGGAGGTTCCAGGTTTGAACCTTGGTCAGGCATGGTTATCTCATTATTTGTATCCCATTAAAGATTTTATCAGTTCTTTCTCATCGTCACGATTTACATAAGATATAGAAAAGAAGATAACTAAAATACACATAGAATCATATGTTTCAAAATGGCGACAGTGCTAAAATAATATAGCTGAAAATATATTTCCGCTGAACGACGTTTTTAGACAAAAGGACTTTCCGAATGATATTTCCTCTTTCTGGAGAGAAGTGTCTCAATAAGATGTATGCTATTAAAAAGGCTAAAACGTTGCCGATGAAGAGCAACCTGGTCGTCATGTTCAAAGTCAGACTGAAACAGAGTTCAATTGAGCCAGGGTTTTTTTTCCCTGCAATAAATTCAATCAACCCTAGTAAAATATTTACCTTTGACAGCGATGATCATCTACAATATAAGTCAAATTTTTGCCATTCTTTACTGTGAGCTAAAAAGGTTAATAGATTAAATATATTAATACATTTGCTGTAATGTATCTTTAAGTCGAGGAAATATACACAATTGCAAGGTTTCTCATTTCGCCACTATCCTTACATAGGAGGACCGAGTTCATATATCTTCTCAGTAATAAATTTAAAAGGGTCCAATAAATGTAAGTTTAATTGGTTTTGCAATAGTAGTTAAATTGTTGCAGAAATAGACAATGGCTATTTCACGTATTGCAGAATGCAATAGCAATTCATGAAAAATAAAAAAATCTACATGTGGAACAAAGCTAGCTCGAGAAAGAATTTTAGTGAAGAAAATAAGGATTCGTTATATAGTTTTCAATACGTTAAATTTCTTATACGGGTCAATAGTGGTCTCTGCGATGGCGTAGTAGTAACGTCGTCGACTTGTAATCAATCTGTTTCGATCCACGGTGGCGGCTAACAATGGTTAGGATCCCACTTTAAACTGTATGTCAAGTCCCGATTAGCCTATCTGTGCATAAAGTGGACTCAAAACACAAACTCAAATAACAGGCAGAGAAGTAACGTAAAAAAACAAGAAAATAAATAGAATATTCCCTGTAATCCTTTAGCACTATGAACTGGCTTTGAGTTGGCAAGCAAAGAGAACACTCACTCCATCGTTTTATATTAGTGGAAGACAGTGGCGGCGATTGGTGGGAAGCGTGGGGGCCAATTGCCCCCCTTTTGTCACTTTTGTCCCCGCACTAAGCTAAACCTTATGTACCAATGGAAAGTAAACTCCCCCCCCCCGTTTTGGAACCCATCGCCGCCACTGGTAGAAGAGGAACGAGAGGCAAGCTTTGTCAATGTTTAATTGTGCCTCACTCTTTCTCTACACCAAAATATATTGTAATAATAAATGAACTGATTTTCTGATTTACCTCATTGCTTCATGGTACAGCCTATTCTCGTCTTTTGATTCTATTTCGAAGATAATTGTTGATTTTATCTTTATATTTCTTGTAAGCCAATCTATTTTATCGGCTTTGATGATAAGAATAAATGGGAACATTCCTTCATTTAACTCATCCCCGTAACTACATCATATATTTTCCATCTTTCAGCGACTACTTCTCTTTAGTGTAGTTTAAAATATTTATTTTCTTATCTTCAAGCCCTCTTTTGTGTCTTTTTCTTCGCTCCTAATGTTATTTCTTTATCTTCAACTCCGTCCATAAGCTTTGGTCTGTAGTAATACTTATTTAGGCAAAACGGGAAATTCATCATGATTAATTAATTATAACTTGATGTTACAAAGCTCCATAAACGACACGAATAAGTGTATAACCCGAGAACACTTGTTCGAATCACAGGAAAGCTACAATTCATATTTTTCTTAAACGACACAAACAAAATCTATCTCCACATAGCAAACGACACAGTCTATTTTTGCATTTTCATCTTCTTCTCAACCTCTGTTATGGTTTTCTGCGGATACCTATTTGGGTACAACGTAAAACGCTCCTTCACAACATGCTGTGCTTTTCTTCTTCCTAAGAGCCGGCCCTTGTGGCGGAGTGGTTAGCACATCGCGCTACGACGCCAGGGGTCTCGGTTTCGAATCTTCGCCTGGGCATGGACATTTGTGAGTGTCCATTCATCAATTTCTTCATATCATCACTTATCCCCATCTTCGCAAATTAGCCAAAAGTGGCACAAAAAGCGAAGTAAAATAAAGCAAATCAAATCAAATCACAAATCTTCTTCCTAAGAGAAATGTCAATTGATTGAAGGCACTGCATCACAAAAAGTGCTTCTAGTGCAAATTTTTAAAAAAAATTATATGTAGACATTGAAAAATGTACTCAAATACCAATAGACTAGTATCGAAATATCTTTGTTAAAAAGTTTGGTCAATGGTGGGTCCAGACTATACCATTCCTTGTCATTATACGGACTGAGAGGCATGTTCGTTTTAGAATTCCTCCTTTGCAGCACAAAATTACATGTACCGTTGCACGCAAGGTATACAAGCTATGATGTTTCAATTAAAATTTCAATTGGCCAGACGAGAGTGTGTACGCAAACAAACATTAAACTGTGTATTCATTAGCCACCATAAAACATGGCCAGGGGCTTTCAAGCAATTTGAAACAAGAATAGTGATCGTTGGAGGCCAGGAAATCGCATAGGAAAAAACGGCCTACGTTTCACTTCAGGCAACGAGCTAACGACCTACCTCAGACGATGTACGCAGAAAAACTCGTAGATAATATCTTTTTCGAAGATGATGTTCTTCACATTCTAATCAAGGAGGACCTACTACCGTAGTTTCACGACCATCAAATTAGGAGTTTGTCTTTCTTATGGCAAATAAGTAGAGTTGATTTGTAAATAGCTGCACGATTTTTTTTAGATGATAACTGATCAAGAAGAGTAAGTTATGTAGGGTTTTGCGAATGTTACATTCCTTATAAAGTGATGATTTAGAAAGGGAAATTGTTGAGAGTAGCATAAGTAGTGTCACTGTACGCTATAAACCCGAGTGCGAGTTCTGGTCGAACCACATTTCTCACGTAGTTTACACAAAATAATACAATGCATGCATATTGATTGTTCCCAGTAATCTACTTTACTATCTTACCATATGGAGATTTCTATATTTCTCGTATGTGTTGCTGTTGTGGGTATATTGTTCCATGGATGACAAGATTGTCGGTGATCTCAAAGTTTGTCGTCACCATGGCATTGCCGTTATGCAGCTTGGCAGTACAGTATTAAGTTTATATGGTGCGTTAATATTTTTGGATTCATGTCTGCTAGATTTATTTTCATGTGTTGACTAACTCCTTAAAACACTGTGCACTAATATCCAGTTCTATTTCTTATCAGATGTTGTAAATATTTACTTTTATTTTAAGTCAAAACGAAATTTCCAAAGTAAGAATTTAGTAGTAAACGCATGTTTATTTCCATCATCACTATAACACAATATATATTTTCCCTTCCATATTACCGCTTCCCCAATTGCGCAGTGGTAGCGTCGTTGCCTTGTAATCAAGGGGTCCCGGGTTCGATACCGGTGGAGGCACATAGTGGTTCGGATTCCACTTTAAACTGTAGGTCAAGTCCCGATTAGCCTTTCTATGCATAAAGTGGACTTAAAACAAAAAATCAAAAATTATTTTATACCATTTGTCGCTCATTACAGTTGTTGGATCGCAATAATATCCATTTTGTACTGATACGTTTAAAATTGGTCATTCTGTTAAGTCAACCGGCAAAGGTGAAGATTAAATTAAAGAATTAAAGATGGAAAGAAAGCTCCACTATATTCACAAATGCACCACCTAAATATTCGGCAGAAGTGACTTTTAAATATACCTCGATACCCTCAAAACATAAGAAAGGAATAACGTAACTCGCTCTATACTTCACTCTGTGTACACTGCAAAGATAAATGACATTGCCTACATACATGTCACGAAGGAGAGCAAAGCAGAGCCACGTCTCCTCCGGTGGAAGTGAATGTAAGGAGATATTACATGTTTTATAAACGTAAGGTTATTTGACTTACAATATATTTCATTAGTTATTACAGAAGATAAACATTCCAAGGAGGATTGCTACAGGAATAGTAGAATTTCGCATTCGAGAAACGGGATAGTACAGTTTTGCTTGCCCTTGCTAGAATGAGGGGAGCTCATAAAGTTCGTTTAATTACCAAGAATAAAGAAAGTTACGGGTACGAGCGTTGGTGATGTACTTAGTCCATTTCCACACGTGCACCATATAAGGCGACACACTTCTTCCGGCGATGGGCTACGTGCCGAAGAACCTGATTGTAGAAGTGAGGCATTTGAGTGTCGAAGAAGCACTTCACCTCGAAAATCACGCGCTCATCGTCTCTGAAACGCCAACCACGAAGTGCGATGTTCAGGCGAGGAAAGATGTAGAAGTCACTGCTTGCCAGGTCGGGCGAGTAAGGTGGGTGAGCCAGACGTTCATAGACCGAAGTGCCAGTGTCAGTGTCTCATGTGGGCCAGCAGTTTACTCCTCTCTGGTATACGGCTGCCGTGTACAATCACGGACACCTCTGAGTTGTAACAATACATTTGACTATCAATGGAATCATTACAACTCGTGACTGTACAAGGCGCTCATGAGAAGGAGAGTGGTTGGTACCTCAAGCAGCCAAGAGCGGGTCACGTAGCGCGAGAGTAGTGGGACGACTACACTAGTAAATGTGTTATAACCCGGGTGCCTAAGTTCGGTAACTTCGGTACACCACGATAGCTGGGATAGGCCAAGGTAGGGAGTAGAGTGTATCTCCAGAGGGTATAATGATAAGAAAAGTATTTGTAAGTTCAGTTTTTCTTACCGAACCTCAACCATCATACATTGACTGTACAAGAAATCACAGAGATGTTAACAGTTCAAAAATAAATTTTATGAAGAAGAGATCATTTAATTTGATTCTTCTTATTTACCGTCACATTTCTTCCACTTTTGGCTAATCGCGACGGTGATGATGAGTGATGATATAATGATATTAATGAAAGGACAGTAATAAAGAACACCCATGACCAGGTCAGAATTCGAACCCGGGACTCCTTGCGACTTGCCGCGCTGTAACCACTACGCCATGGAGATCGGCAAATAAAGATCATAGAATGATGAAGTGAAACTAAACATATTAAAGTCATACAGTAATAATAAAAGGAGACTGCATCCCTAAGGTTAATGAGGGTAAAGACGAATGAATATTTAAGGTTAAGAAAATGTCGAAGGTTATCTTTGAGTAACGTTATAAAAGCAATTCGACAAATACATATTGCGCTAAGTGGTAGTTTCTGAAATACAGATAGGTGACATCCATTAGCGGTGATTGGGTGCAATACTTGTTGGGGGGACAAAGAAAGTTTATTTTCTTCTGGTAGACAAGGCTTAACAATACGAGGCCATAGTGTGGGGGGAAAGTCGCAAAAATGGGGGCAACTATCCCCCTCGCCCTTTGTAATCGCCGCCACTGATGTCACCGACGGACGAATGGACAGTATAGCCACAAACGATTCATTTTTTCACAGTCTGATTTAGGAAAAAATCGTGAAATATAATAGCAATTACATCTCGTTTCGCATGTGACAAAGTTACATGATACACTGTGAGGATAATTCATTCACATGGCTGTAACAAAATAAAATATTCTCTTTCGATAAAGAATGGGTGATACATCTTTCTAGTGTTGTCTATTCCGTGTTTGCACTGTATATATTTGACATAAAACATTCAAAAAGTTCAATGTTCGTATGTCGGACAAAACTGGGTGGCATACCTTTACAGCCTACTCATTCTTAGCCGCAGACATGCAAACAAATCCGCTCGCCCAGCAGATGATGGGAACAGTTTTCTTTACAGTGTTGCCAACCCAATAACAAAAACATTAAGTAGGGAAACTTGAAAGCAGAATTGAAACAGTTTGCACATTATCTCCATGACTCCTGCTATTTATAAAAAGGTGAAAAATCACTCCGGTTGGATTCTTCTAAGAGAATATCATGATTTAAGAGGTGTCGAAACACGATTCTAATTCATGAATATTGATAATACCGTTAGCTCTTCGATTTGCCCCTATTTACTTGTTCACCAATCGTTACCAACATTCCGGTTAGTTCTTAGAGCAATACAAAAGTTTCATTACTTAAGCCGGTTGATTGATTGATTTGATTTATACTACGTACTTTGTTTTCTGCCACTTTTGGCTAATCGCGACGACGAGGGTGAGTGATGCTACGATGAAATTGATGAAGGGACAATCATAAAGAACGCCCATGCCAAGGTCAGGATTCGAGCCCCGGACTCCTGGCGATGCAGCGCACTGTGCTAACCACTCTGCCACGGAGATCGGCATTACTAACCGTAAAATCTAATGATCTATTTTGTTTTGTTGTTATTTCTCAGGTTGCTTTCGATCCAAACGACAAGTAGTTTTTTGTTCTTCCATTCTCTATTGATTCCTAATATTGCAAAAGAGAAGGTTCTATTCAATACATGTTCTAAATACGTATTGCAGAAGATGTAGTATAATTTTCCCAGTTTGTGCATCTTTCCTGCGATTTTCATCACTGTAATCCAAACAAACTGAACAGTCTGAATAAAATGGGGTAAATAAATTTACTAACTAGCTTGGAGTAATCCAATATTATGATTGTGAAAACTAACTATAAACTCGAATAACTAAGTCGTGGCTTCTGTGCATTACAAGCAGCTGGAGTTGCAAGTTTTGGTTTGCTGTCGTAGTTAATTTAGGGTAGGAATAATCAAAGTTGTTAGAAAAGTTCAACTACCTTTTTAGTCCAAATGCCTTCGACCACTGTTCATATTTCAGTATCTACTAGAGGTAGGAAAAAATAAGACAAGCTTAGTTCAACATAAGATATCATGATTGCTCCGATTAATCGGTGCAAGTCAATGTAGATATCTAATGACGTAATGATATCGCAGGATTTATAATTAGTGATGCGCATGGTGAATTATTTCGGGAAGATTTTTTTACGAATCCGTAAAAAATATTATCCTTCGTTTGTTTAATAATAATATTCATAACAACAACCACGGTCAAACTGTAAGAAATTATTTACATATTGCTTAAACGAGTATTGTTGCCTCCAGAATCAAGAGAAATCAACACATATGAGATGTAGGTAAATAATACACACAATTTATGTGTGTGTGTGTTTTAGTTTTTTGAGGCGGCAACTTAAAATCTTCGTATTTGTAAGTATTTATGTACTTTACACGTTCAAAGTATGCTACGTTTTGTAGTTTTTAAAACAAATTTTACATGACAAGTCACATATATTTTTTTACTCGTAAATATACAAACACGATGGTGATGAATAGGAAATCTAATAATGTTGTTGGTTTATTTTACATTTTTTTCAAACACTTTTCACTGATCACAATTATGAAAATCAATGGTGATTGAATGAGATAGATGAAGGAACAATCATAAACATTCATGGGTGAGACAATCGCACGTATAACAAGGTGTCTTTCTACATGCTACTTTAGAAACGTATAGAACTGCTCGAAATGTTTTATCCCCATTCTCTAGTTTCCATCAAGGAGTGTACAGACTATGTGGATTGCCCTTGAGATTTTCCAAGACGTAACTTAAGTATTTTCGAAACTTAGAAACCAATTAGACGCAACTAAATATTGACAGTTGGCAACAATGGTGTGTAGCGTACCCACACGAAACCAGTGACAATGCAGCTCTGAGGAAATAAAGGTAATGCAAAGATTATCTTCTCCAGACATCTCACTTGAAACTACATGGGTGCCATTGCCTAAAATATCACTCTACATGCTACTATTGAGTTATCACCAGCTCTAAAACAGAAAAAAAGAAAGAGAAGTTGTTGACACGTAGAGAACAAACTTTTCTGTCTGCAGACTTATGTAGGAGTTATGACAATGCACATTTTAAACCTCTTACGCAATCAAAGACTGATGATTCGCTCATTCCTCGTCATCATTTCTTGCACTTTGTAAGGTGACGGATGAAAATGGTTACACTTTTTTCTGTAATTTTTAATGGCGGAATAACAATAATTAATATGACACATCGTAAGCCGTGCTGGAGTTCGAGATATTTATCTTACTGTACTTGAACATCCTCTCTTATCCAGTAACCTCAGATGTCATGAACTGAATTTTCGGCAACCCAACTAACTTTCCTGTACAGCCAGGTTGCATACATACTAGGGGTACTAGGCACACTCAAATCTCTCTTTCTAATTTTTCTAACTGTTGAGTTAATAGCGGCGATGAACTGATGAAATGGATGATCGGACAAACAGAATGATTCATTCATGCCTTGCCCAGGGTTCGAGTCCGGATGGCAGTTTTGACTTGCACTTAAATCTTCTCATCAATGTCAATACAAAACGATAAAGTTCTTATAATTTCTTGTAGATCTCAGGTCTCGCGTTGTGACATCTACGGAGTTAACCGATACTGTTATGAAAAACAACAAATTACAGTAATATAACGAGAGAGTAATACAGGGTGGCCCATATTGATGGGACGCATTTTATTTTGTATTTTCAGACAGTAGGCATATTCTAACAGTTTTCAAATGCACGGTATTTGGAAGCCTGAGCTTTTGAGTTTATATTTTTTTCATTTTATTGTTGTAATGAATTATGGTGCTGTGGACTGGCTGAAATTTCTTATGATGTGGAAGTGTTCCTCATTAGTGGAAGCTTCATCATTACAGCACAAAGGCGATTCAGAATACATATCCAGAAGCGCGAAGCACCACCTCAGAAGGTAATCTTGCGTGCTGTGAAAAACATCCGTGAGACAGCTAATGCCGATAAGAAACCTTCACCTAGGTGACCTCGAACGTCTCGTAGTATAGGGAAACATATAACGCCTCGTGAAAATCGAGAAATATCCCAACCGTAACAGTTACTGCTGAGCGCTACAACGTCATGTTCATCAACTTTTTCGTTCCCTAAATAAGGCGGCTCGGTCTTACCGAAATGTGGATGCAACAAGATGGTGCTAGTCATTTAGGATTAATGCCAATGAGAACCCTTCGAGACCATTTCCCTGGTCGCCTCATTTTCAAATTCGGCGATATCAATTGGCCATTCAGATCACCAGGTATGGCCCCACAGAACAACTTCCTGTAGAGTTACCGAAAGGTTACCACAAGTCTCCAAGCAACTGCTGAACTCAAGGGAAACATCCGCAGGATGATAGAGGTCATTCGGCCGAATTGCTGCAGCACAGTATGAACAGTATGACTTTGAGAGCTAAAGAATGTTCTCCTCAAGGTGATACCCATCTACTTGATGTTATATTCAAACGATGAACAGTGCAATAATCTCCTGTATCTTGGTTGTGCATATATTACACATAGTGCATAATAAATGTGCTTGTTTCATTCCCAGAAATGTGCCTCGGAAGACCCAGAACCCATGGCATTATAGAAAGCTAATAATAACCAAACTATATATTTATTAAGGATTTGGTCCAAAGAACCGAGGAGAACACAAAGAGAACTTAAGGCACCGAAATTTGCCACAACTCTTGATGAGACTGACGACACAAAATTAAAGATTTATAGAAATATAAACATTTCTATAAACGTTCGTATCGTTTTGCTTTTTAGAGCGTTATTCGCTCGACAGAAGAACCTCTCAATTCCGTACGCCATCTAGCGTCGTCCGCGCTAACTATTTGGCGCTCAAGCAAAATGCTCTTCCTGCAGCTCTCTAATCAGAAATATGACAAAAATGACAACAAACACGTACTAACTAAAGCCGGCGGAGTGGCGCTAAGAAGAAAGAGGCCCCAGGCTTAAACCCTGGTTAAGGCATGGATGTATCATTACGTGTGTCCCATCATCCATTTCACAAGTCAATCATATCATTAATCATAACCGTTGGCGTTTTTCTTTTTAAGTTCCACTGTATTTTATTTCATATCGATTATAGAGATCCAATTAATATATATTTTAGACTTTTCTAAAGTAATATTAACCATTCAAAATGAATATGAAAGAAATAATATATGTCTTGTCATATTTTCCTCTTGTTGTTTTACGTCCACCTTATGCACAGATTGGCTAATCGGTACTGGACTTGCAGTTTACAGTGGGATCCGAATCACTGTGCAATGTGACTTTACGGAGTATCGAATGCGGGGACCCTTGATTACAAGGCGACGACTTTACCACTAAGCCATCCGGGAGGTTGTTCCTCTAGCTACCATAAATAATTGAACTAAACAAAGCAAAGTAGAATATTTCTTCCGCCACACCTGAAAATTGGATAGTTTAGTTTCAAATTTACTTCCAAAAAAATGCCTCTTTTGAATGGTTGAACAATTTACAAATGGCTGTAGTCTAGGTATGTTACATTCTACAAAATGTTATTGCATATAACCAGATTCATCGGAATTCCTGGCTCCCATCTTAAGACAACTAACTTATTTAAGTACCATAATAATAATAATAATAATAATAATAATAATATTAATAATAATATATTTAAACTTTCAACCAACAAAGAGATTTGTAATATGGTGGACCTGAGTATCACGTAAACAGGGATCAAACTAGTGCAAGAGGCAAAATTACTAACTTGTCAAAACACCTAAAAAAACTGACCAACTACTGACTAATTACTGACCAATACAGTCAGTCGACATATTAACATTTTAAAAGTGGAACTAGGATTTCATTAAAAAACATATTATCAGGAACCATAGCCAGTCACGGCACATATTTTTGGGGGGCAAGAATCTAATATCTGTATTAAAACAAGACGTTCTCATTTTGTTCTAAAAGAAATTCAGGATTAATATAATGTAAACAAAGGTGTATTCGTAATGTAACGTTGAATAACAGTACGAAGCAAGTAGGGTCTTTAAAGAAGTGCAATTTAAATAAACATTTTCAGCTATCGCGAAAAGTCAGAACTCATAAATACCGTCACAACTGAGCTGACGAAAGAGAATGTCTTATATTTAATTGAAGTTAAAAAAGAAATGTCATCCCACTAGGAAATGCCATGTATCTCCAAAAACGCGATAACAAAAAAATTACAGGAATAAAAGGATACTGGCTTCACAAACTAATTCTTTTAAAAACTGACTTTTACTGACATCAGTGACCATTTTCTATCTCTTTATAAATAGCAGAAAACCAAAAAATAAGTTGTTAATTGATTGATTGATTGATTGATTTTACTTCCCTTTTCTGCTACTTTTGGCTAATCACGAAGATGAGGATGGCTGATGATATGATGAAATTGACGAAGTGACACAAAGAACAATTATCTCCAGGCCGGGATTCGAATCTGGGACGCCTGAAGCTGGAGCGCGGTGTGCTAACCACTCCGCCATGGAGTTGTGGAATTGTAGTCATTAAATATAATAATGTATTAATTTACAGGAGGATTAGAAATCTCGTCATAATTGAATAGTAAGTTACGTAAAGTTGAGGTCCACTGAACCGTCTATCCAGAGTTGGTTATATACACGAAAAATGAGCTGCCCTACAGGATATATTATAATAAAGATGTAATAGTTCGGAAGGAAGGTGGTGAATCCCCGGAACCATGTGCTTGAACTTAGCTTTGGGAGGAGTCTTCCCTGTCAGGTTAGATTTTGGGCGTTCCACGGACGCGTGCGTCTCGATACGTCCAACCCCCGCAGCTCTTTTGGCAGGAGACGATTCTTTTCTCACCTCCCCTAGAAAGCATCTCTTCCTGGCCTCTCGGTCCGCGGATCCAATAGAAGAGTCGGCGTGCGTTCAGTGTACGGAACTAACTGCACGTGGCCGAAAGCCGTCACGTGTCTAGTGCGCTGCGCATGGGTTGGAACTCTCCGCAGTGTGCCTTCTGCCACCTTACCGACCAGACACAAAGTGACGTGATCGGCGTTCCAAGTTGGGCCGGTGCTTCGTGCATGTACGATCCTCGATACCTTGCAGCTTACATGTCGGCGTACGTAGCAATGTGGTGTCTCCTCCCGCCGTCCCGCCTGGTCTAGTGGTTGTGCTTCGGAATTCCCCACGGAAAGCCCTGCTGATGAAATTATGGCGCCTCGATCGTCCTATATTATCGGAACGGTGATCGTGATATTCTGTCCGTTTCTTCTCCCGGCTCTGGATTCGCAACTCGATCCGCCGGACACGAGATCCTACTACCATCACGCGTGTTCCAATTGCATGTCGCAGCACCCCAGCCACGGTGAGCCCAAGGAGGCTGACGAGCTACGCCTGAACAGCATAAAGCAGCAGATCCTTAGCAAACTGGGACTTAAGAAGGAACCAAACATTACCTCGCCGCCGATCCCGAAGGAAGTGGTGTGGCAGACGCTGAGTCGAGCCGACGGCACGCGTGACTTCCTCGAAACCACCCACTCCCCGGAACCTGAGGACGACTTCTACGGCAGGACATCTGAGATCATCACGTTCGCAGAACCAGGTAAGTGCTGTATCAACTCAAACGCATTCCTCGCGTTCCTTCGGGCACGCCAAACAAGGTCGTAGCACGAGAACACGTACACGTGATTTAGGTTCTCCTTGCAGATCCCCACGACTCTGCCGCAACCGAAGGCTTGCGGATGACGTTACATTTTGTGTACATGTGTGTGTGCTCTTCGGTAAGACGAAAAAGGATGAATATCTCCTTGCCTTCATCACATATGCGTGCATGTGTGTGTGTGTGCGTGAGTTTGTGTGTGCCCGTTACTGGGAGCTCCATGGTCGATAAACCCAAGCCTACCCATGAGGTGAATCACCGCATCAGTCTAGACGAAGAAGGAAAGGATTGGCAAACCAAGTGATAACTTTATTGCGGTCGCACCGAACGTGCATGTCAGTCTCATAACAGCACAATTAGTTCTTTCTCGCGTGCGCGCATACATTAAATGCTTCAACACATTACATCATAAAGGCTGGTCCACAGTTTAACCTGATTTCAACAAGGAGCAAGCACTGCTGCGATTGCAACATGTTCCAACCTTCAGTAGAGACATATTTATTTCATTTAGGATTTTAACTTCGGAGTAGTAAAAATATAAACTAAGCGTAGAATTTGCAGTGGATACGATTACACCACTTAACGTCATTATCACACGAGAAGAGCATTGATGCTGCTGCAAAGTAAAGTAATATGTGCATAGTAGCTGCTTCTGTAATGATGGAGGAAGGGACAATGAGGAAGTAGTCATTCAAAAAAATGGGATCGAGTTCTAACAATTCTTCAATTTTGTATTGTTGCATCTCAATTACATACTTTCAAAATTCCAAATGCCAATCACATGAGAAGTTTTTCCTTAACGGGATTCTTACAGATGCTTTAGGTTACACTAATAGTGAGATGAATTTGTAGTTTATTCCAAAGAGACACAAAGTGAATGAATTATCGAAATCAGATGCTAATCAACTTAAGTAGATAATTTCCTCCCATATTTTCAATCGCCGTACATCGTTACAATATATATTTCACGTTTTTGCTGTCTACACAAGTTAGACTTGTGCATAATCAAGCTGTTCCGAAAAAAGTTTTATTCCGCCCTTCAACAATTTTCCCGATCACACATCCAATTTATCACAAATAAGGGAAGATAGTTGTACATGTTCGTTTAGGCCAGAATTCGATTCAGAGTTACAACCGAAAATGTGAGAAGTTATGAAATGGTGCTGATTGAAACCGAACTCCAGAGAATGTGGTACAAAATTTGAATTTATTCTTTACGATTTACGTTACGATTATCACAATTATCATTCATTTTTGTAGATAAGAGTATTGCGAATAAAAATAAGGCAGGCACCATAGATAAGGCTAAAGCAATCCCTTCCCCTCTCCTCGAAGAGGGAAGATAATGCACACCGAAATCGTTTGGCTCTCCACGTTCTCTCGTTGCAGTGTACAGCGATATCTATTTGAACGCATGCAGTTCGTATTGTCCTTTCCCCGTAGCCGTTTTCTTTCCCTTCTTCAAGGAGATCAGTCACGTGGTCCTCCCACAAGCCTGCGATGAAAGATTCTTGTAGAAAAAGCTTTTATGGTAAAATAGTCGTCCCGGTTCAGTAAAACAGAAATTCAAGGATTTCGTTCATGGCGGGGAGGCTGGCGACTCTCCGACGCCACAGAAATTGCTCTGGAGCTCTATTAGCATCCTCCGAGCCAGTCCGCAGAATGGACTCTTTGCAAGTTTGCAGATGGAAAAATTAAGCATCTTGTTTTTCGCGACTGATAAGTTAAAGGATTACCATATTTTCGCTAGTATTTCTCTCGTGCACATTTCTTATTTCTTAAGAGACAGCGGGGAATAGGAGAGGGGAGCGATAAGGCGGGGAGAATAGTAGGGGAGAGGAGGGAGAGAGAAACATCTTCATGTTGTGATGTATTAGGACCCTTGCACGAACCTAATAAATTCACATATTATCTAGCGTTCTTCTTCCCCCTATATATTTAGGGAATGACTCTGGAGTACACCGACATATTTTTTTTATTCATGGCTCTCGTTATCCATAAGAAATTGATGAATAATAGGAGCTCTAACTGTTGATAAAGGAAAAGTAAGTATTAGGAAATATAAAAATAGAATATGCCAAGATTCTCAAAAGTGATAATTACCTTTAGGTAAAAAAGGATTATGTATCTAATTTTCCCAGATATTGTATAGAAAATTATGCCAAAATATACAAAAACTAATGAAGCTTTAATATGTTAAAATAAGCGTTGCTTATTTGGTTAAGTAAAATTGAATTTCTAACATCAAAATAAGAAATTGTATAGAAAATTACACCAAAACATGTCCAAACTAGTAAAGCCTTAATATGTTAAAATAAACGTAGCTAATTTGGTTAAGTAAAATTGAATTTCCTGACATAAAAATAATGTTATTTGTGAATAAAAATGTCACTTTTAGTTAATGAGAACCTGCAATTTTGTAATGCGAAGATGAAAATTAGAAATTAATATAGAAGTTGAGTAATGTTAATAGGTTCGTTGGTTGAGTTGGTGTTCTAAGTCCACTTTGTTCACAGTGAGGCTAATTGGGACTGGACCTACAGTTTAAAGTGGGACCCACTATGTGCCTCCACCAGGTATCCAACCCGGGACCCCTTGATTACAAAGCGACGACGCTACCACTGCGTCATCGGTGAGGCCGGTAATGTTAATAGGAAACACTAACTTTATTCCACATTAAGCTCTCATCTTACATCTGTTTTCTCCACTTTCAAAGACATATCAAGTTAGGAAGTTGGGTTGCTGCTATCACTTTGCCTGTTGAATTAGGCTTGATTGAGTTTGTTTATTTTACTTCGCTTTTCTGCCACTTTTGGTTAATCGCAAAGACGAGGATGGGTAATGATATGATGAAATTGATGAAGGGAAACTCACTAAGAACATCCATTCCGAGGCCGGGATTCGAGCCTTGGACCCCTGGCGTCGTAACGCGCTGTGCTAACAACTTGGCCACAGAGGACGGCACTTGTTGAATTACGTTATGGGCAACTCCAGAGGTAACGGACAGACACTTCAGAAGAAGTTTTATTTACATTTTATATTCATGAAACATATAATGAAGAAAAGTCCTCCGTGGCCGTGCGTTCTAAGGCGCTGTGCTTTGGACTCCGACTGCGGGACGGCATTGGTTCGAGTCCGCCTGGGTTCAGTCTCTAGGTTCTCGGCCTGTGTATATGACCGGTGACAACCCACCATCGTGAGGAAATTGGGGAGCTGGGTGTGAGTAGCGTAAACCGGTCTCGGAAAGCTCCTATAATGGCTAGGGGTTCGACGTGCTGACCCCACGTCACTCCAATACCGGTTGAAGATCTCCACACCTCTATGTATGATTGTGGAAGGGAGACTGGCAGTCGGGAGATATGACTAGGCCCTTCAAGGGCTGTCGAGCCACGGGTTATTATTTATATAATGAAAATATATATATATAATCCAGGAAATTTACAATTAGTAGTCTTTCTTCTTATATACCAAGATTTCTTCAAATAACGAAGGTGACAGACTGACGCAATTGGCATCCTATGAATCTGGATCTTCTGAATCAAAGGTAGTGGGATAGTACTTCATGAGCTAATTTTTTAGACAAATTTTAGTGTTTAGAAACACATATATTGCATATTGGAAATCTAACGATGTTCTATAAAAATAAAAATATGCAGCACATTCCTCTTCACTTATACATAATTTTGACCATCAAGGTTGACATTTTTATTGGAATAACTCTTACATCTTTGTTTGATTGAAATGTAGAAAATTTTGAACTTCGAGAGCTGTTGAAGCATTAGTATTGGAATATTTCTATTTGGCCATGAATTTGCTGAATGGTATGCCAGAGTCCCGGGTTCAATCCTGCATTTTTCGTGTACATTTCTACATTGCTTCAATGTTGTTGTTTTTTTTTTAAAAAAAAAAAGTTGCATTCCACACAGATAAAACCACAGTTTCTACACACCTTACCCGCGGCTAATAGAAGCAAGAAGCAGGCATCTCATTCATGGAGGACTCATATAGACCTGCTTCGTTCCTTTTTCCTTTTCGAAATCGGTTGTAGTAGTTTTACGTAACAGCCTTTAATTGGCAGCAAAATTTATTGCTCAGCCCCGTCCCACGAACAAGTCAGCAATACATCTTAGAACTGGTCGGAAACCAGAATATCCTCTATCAGTATCGCTGATAGGCACGTAGATTTTTCTATTGAGGTTTTGAGTTTTCTGCCTGTCAGGTTTGAGAAACCCACAAGCGGACGTAACTAGGAAGTGGAAAGAGAACTCGAGGTGATTGGTTCTCACTGATGTTGAGATACGAAGTCAGAGATTAACGAAAAATCCCACGTGCATTATAACTTTCTCCAGAATTTTTACAAACGCTACAGACTCGAAGTAGCTATGTTAACTTCAATTATTAAAAGTTACCAAATATTCTGAATTCGTGAAGTGTTTAATGTCAGAAAATAAACTTCCAATACTTTTTCGTTTATTAAGAATCCACAATAACGTGATCATAAAGGAGTTACGCATACATACCTCATGCATCAGTGCTAGCCTTATCAGAGCTAGCATCTCTATCTTACTACTTCTAGTCTTTTGATCAGATCCCTTAATGTTTGTAGTATAACAGGAGAATGTGAAATATGAATAAGTAGAAATTGCTATTTATGAATGCGAAACATGTGCTTATATTTATTGCGCGTTTATTTTTTGGCATACAATATGACATATCAAGGGATGTAGGGACCTTGAGATTCAGAATCCACAAAGGAATTTGAACACTTTGTATGCATTGGTTTAACGTGCCTATTAGATATACATATGAAAGCAAGGGTTATGTATACGTACCGTACGCCGTACCGGCACCGTTTCATAGCTGAGAATAAAGCTTTTATTATTT
This sequence comes from Lepisma saccharinum, assembly GCF_977018435.1. Classification (NCBI taxonomy): domain Eukaryota; kingdom Metazoa; phylum Arthropoda; class Insecta; order Zygentoma; family Lepismatidae; genus Lepisma; species Lepisma saccharinum. Next base: position 36,658,037 of record NC_139242.1, on the reverse strand, counting down.
TATTTTAGCGAAATAAACTTGGGTGTGTGTATCGCCATGGATGCACGAACGATCATTAAATCGTATGAATACAAAACAATATTTTGAGTAGTTCTTATGATGACCAAAATATCAAACCAGCTTAAAGAGTACCGGAACCTTTATTCCTAGGAAAAAGCACATTATTTTAGAGAATTAGATAATATAGGGTCGGAAGCCCTCAGGTCACAGTAAAAATGCTTCCTCTTCCACAATTCTCGGCCCGACCCTGTGGCCGAGTGGTTAGCACATCGCGCTGCGACGCCAAGGGTCCCGGGTTCGAATCCCGGTCGGGCTTGGTTGTTTGTGAATGTCCATTCATCAATTTCATCATTTCATCACTCATCCCCATCTTCGCAAATTAGCCAAGAGGCACAAAACGCGAAGTAAAATAAACTAAATCAAATCAAATCAAATCAAATGTTCCACAATTCTACCTGTGAAGGTGTGATTTATGATATGCTGCCTTTATTAGTTAGAAAGTGCATCTTAGTACTCCTACATACAAATATTAACAGATATAAATACATTTTACCTTCACAAAATCGTGTCGGAACATCGTTGCATCTATAATTTTATTTTATTGGTAGAGTTATTATTTTTGTTCTAACTTTATTAAATATTATTACATTTAATACCTCCTGCCGACCAAAACTTTCATTCAAAACAAGATAACGGTGTTTCCCTTACCTTACCTCCTGGAACTCTGTTGGCAAATTAAACGCATTTGCACGATCAGAAAAAAAACACTGATCAATAAATCAAAAATATTTTTCTCTATGTCGAAAACATTATTTTGTATACTCATGTCGTAATAACGTCGAATTCTCGTTAAATTTCTCACATGTACATACTGCCATAATGTCCACTGGACAGGATTTTGACAGCCCATTTTTCTATTACTTCCAAATGTCTCCATCAATTTGCTGTGAGTATCATTCGTTCCGAAGTACGTAGCTGTTTCAATTTCTGTGGCTAGTCAAGGTTTTGATTCATAACCGGCTTAAGGAAGAAAACAAGTAGGCTTTAATTAAACATCTTCATAAATATTGAAACGAAATAAAATAACCGATAGAAAGCGTTACGACGGAGCAATTTTGCATTCCCGATTTCATCCGCCCCTAGACTTAGGCCTAGGCTTCAATCTGGCCTAGTTAGTGATCACTCTAGTTCCATTTCCTCTGTTACATAATCCTGCCGCATCGGAGCCCACCCAGAAAGGCGACTGGAGCGTGGTACTGATCACACTTTCTCCAGCGACCGGGGAGATTGATGTCGTCTGGATACTTCTCCCACGTGGCTTCACGACAGCTTTTTTTTACTCCACCTTTTTATTTTCGTAGACAGTGTGGAAGAGCAAGGAAGCGAGATGCCCAGCTGTTTCCACAGTGGACTTTTCACTCGGAAGATCGGTCGGATGTGATTGAATCAGCAGACGAGCGCACAGCTGTCCCATTGCGCGGTCTTGATCCTTGCGAATTGAAAAGTCGGGCAACCGAAGCAGACGTCTGTGACTCATTAGGAGCGAGAGGGAGGGGGGATCTTATTAGCCACGCGTGGAACGACGCAGAAGATGACCGCGAGGGTGGGTTTGCCTTTACTTGCCCGACGTAACACACCTCCAGTCAAGGTCGTTTGGCGTTCTTCTCCAACGTGTTACATACGAAAGCACGTCACAACATTCCATCTCGTAATTGTGCATACGTCTTTCAAAATTAGACTTGCTCTGAACAAGTATCTTCCCCCCCTTCTCACGTATGCCTTTCTTAAATTACACTATACGTGGCCAAGCTCTTGTCAAACCAACAAGGTCACATATATATCTTCTTGTTCTCTTCCTCTTTTGCAGGATAAAAATATACCAGTCCGGCAACTCGAGCGAGACGCGACATTTAATTCACTGGTTGGCGATAACTTGGCTATGTAACGTCATGAGCTCGCCGCGGCAATGGGAATCCATATAACGCGAAGAGATTCATTCGTCCATGGCCTGAGTGGATAGTGTCGTTACGCGACATGAACTGAACTGGCACAATACGGAAGACAGAAAAGTTTTTCGTGCTTGTAAACATTTCCGGACTACGAACTCGCAATATCTAAAGATTCGCCTAATCTGGCCGGTTTTAGAACATATCTATAGTTTCTATCACGGTGTTAGCTACATTCGAGTTGCATTAATGTGGCACGACATATTTGATCTTCTGAGAAATGCAACAGGCATCGTCCTTATTTAAATACTTGAAACGTTCCGCAAACTACAATACATTTCAAAGAAGGCGAGAAAGAAAAGTGTAAAAGTAGCTGTTAAAAAGTTTAAAGGAGCGTGAATGTTTAATTCCACTATGGCTCTCCTGAAGTGGGCTGAGAACATTTTTTTTTAATGTGACAAAAAAAAGGACCGAAAACCACCTGCTAAGCGGCTTTTCATTGAGTGATACGTGGTCAGCGCTTCGTATCATCTAGCTGCAATCTTCTTGTTTTCTAGACAGGAGGTGGCTGCTATTTTTCCAAGCAGTTCCCCAGTTTCACAATAATACACTGAATTTTGTGGGGCTACCTCCAGGATCGAATTCTGCCAAACGAAAGCGCTATAGATCGACCAAAAGTCAAATAAATTGTCTTCCCTTTATTATTTAATTTATTGGCCGGAAATCCAGTTTCATCACGTATAAAGTTACAACGGGAAAGATATTTACGTGCTTACATTTAACTTTAAACTAAGAAAGATCATTACCTGATTGATATGATACAAAGCACTCATCCGATTTGACGAGAAATTGTTCCATATGTAAAACTTTCTTTTAAAACCGTAAGTTTTAGTAAATTATATCCTGTTATTTTTATTGTTGCAATTGCTTTATGTTATGAATATAAAACAGTAATATTCTATTTTTTTTCTCAATGCAGTTAGTGTCAATGACTATTCATCATTATCAAGAAAACAAAACGTGTCTTAAAAGTTTCCGAATCTAACATTGTACAATTCCTTTATCCTAACTCAATATAAAGCTCCATTTGTAAAATTATCAGAATTAATTTTGCACCAGAAATTCTGTTCATGAAAAGAAGAACTGCCATGTAGAATCGATTTACAATTTCATTTTCCTGGGATACTCACAGTGAAGAAAAGAAAATTAGTCCCAAGCAAGAAACTCAAACGTTGACAGGTGACATAAAGCAGATTTGAGTTGGCAGAACATATTAATATATTATCATGAAATTTCCTGGAATATACGTCATATGAATTCGTCGTTACGAGACTACATTTTGTACATATTACGAAGTCTGAAGTGTTGAAGGTATAACTTCGCGATGAACAGTGATTTTTACTCTTCTGTAGAGGTTTTGACTACGGTAGCGAAGTAGTTAACGTTCTTACCTTGTAATCAAGACTTCCATTGTTCGAGTCCCAGTGAATGCACACAGTGGTTTGGATTCCACTTTGAACTGTAGGTCCAGTTCATTTTAGCCTATCTGAACATAAAGTGGACTTCCACACACAATACACATATGCGCGAACGTGTGTGAAGGTTGCTGAAGAAGGTATTCTTTAATAAAAGTTGTTGAATTTAGCCTTCTTGGTCAAGACGTATCTCTAGGAGCTAGGAAGTTAAAAGTTGGATATTTTGTTCTTGTCTGCATCCTAAGTTTCGATAAGTTTCTGATTTTCATATGAATGACTAAGCGACAGATTGGTGTTAACAGGTCTGGACAATTCTGGAGATGAGTAATTGAAGCTACACGTTGCTGTTGTTCTATCCCCTAGACATACGGGTAAATTTGGTTACTTCGCTTCAGGTTAACAGCATGATTGGTGGATATAAAAGGTACAGCCGGGCACATACTCAAAAAAGTTACAAAATGCAAATCTGTGTTCATTCTACATTCATCTTCTTGGCGACTTTCTGCACGTGATTGCATCTCTCAGACGGCTGCATGGGAATGCGTTTGCATATGCATGCAGCCAGTGGATGCAGTTTCTCGCGCAACATACCCTCGGTTGTTCTGAGGGCCGACCACCCATTGTGACATTCCTCTTCAACGTTCTATTTATACCCCAAATGGCAAAGGCTGTTAGGAACATTCCGTAGACACGATATACGTGGAAGAACCTGCAATTAAGAGTCGCCGAGGAATCTTGTTCTTGCTTCAGATCTCCCCGTCACAGCACTTCCCAAGACCACAAACTCCTCACGTGGCAGCCACGATATTACATTAGCATTGTAAAATAACACAGTGTTCGCGTCGGCAACAGTGCTAGCTTGTTGACTGATCAAAAGTACCAGCGTGCCGACAATCGCGCTGCAATTATCTTCCCGCGACATGATTTGTACGAAATATATTCACAGCTAACGTTCGGTAGTCAGCGCACGCCCTCCTGTTCGGGACGAGAGTCTAGTGTGGACTGGATGGATGCTGGTCAACCGGTTGCCACCTGATACATGGATGGACAGGCAGATAGGCTGGCAGACAGTGCCGCTTTTCTTCTTCCGTTACGGGGTCCGTAAGTCATTCCCTGATGAGAAATCAAAGCTTCGTGTCGACGTATACTGTATGTGTAGAGGTCCTCGCCATCTAAGTGTGGCCTCAATCGTTGAGCCATTTCCGGTAATCGAACAGAGGATACTTCAATAGGGTGGCACGGCAGTCTGTTGGTAGGCGCAAGGATAAATTAGCTACGCAAGTTTAAATTGCTATTTTTGAACATGAAACAATGTCCATTAGTCAACTCATACTTGTCGACTACTTGGTCAAAATACAGTGTAAATTGTTATGTTTCTTTTTTCTTTGCATTTAGTTATCTGATCCATAACTTCTGGATTTATAAAATAAACCGACTAATTTTCTCAGAACATTTCAGAGAGGAATATACGAAGATAAAAGCGGGTAGGTCGTATCTGGCGTTCTTTTCCTTTCATTTTTGTTTGGAATAGCTGGGCCAACGGAAAGATTACAACTACCACCAACTTGAGCAGGCCATTATGTAACAAGAAAAAAAAAGTTTTATGTGATGCACTGAACTGAACTGATGATGTGAACTCTTAACTGAAAAGGGGATAAAAATGGGCTGGGCTATACTGGTATTTTAAAATTACAAATGCTAGTACTTGCTTAACGTGAATGTTTCCCTAAACTGAACCTGCTCCTAACGCAAATCAATGTACCTTCAACGAGCACTTTTCCAAGAATCTAAACAAAATGTAAGAAACGCAATTGGTTAAATTAGGCTTAAACGAAGGTGCACTATCTCACTCACTGACTTTATACTTAATGAATGACTGGAGAGCTTGCAAGAACATATTTTTTATGGGAAGAATTGTTGACTGCCACCCTGAAGAATTTTGCAGATGATAGATAATCTACGATGAGAAAAAAATCATGTTACAAATACCAAACTTATAATGATAATTGCAAAAGAAAAATGTCCTATCTTCCAAGTCACTCTTTCATTATCCAAAATGAGAACGGTCTAGATACGAGTAGTTCAAAATGATGGCAAGATAAATGATGAGGTGTATTTTTGTTAGAGAAGCAGAAATCCAGTTTGCGTTCTGAAGTAAGTAGACGTATAACGGTATAACTCTGGAATGGATTCTAATGGGAAAGAAGGGCAGGCATACCTAGGTAGAAACAGGCATGTTCAACTACTAGCGTGGAATGATCTACTTGCACGTAACATGTTGGAGATGAAAACTGACTGTTCTCTTAGTGGTGAAACGTGAACTGGAAAAGAACAAACCTATTTCTTCAAGACAAACATCAAACAGAGGAAGAAGAGTCTTGACATGCAAAACGTTTTAAGAACAATGACTGTTAATACAAGTGGCATGTTCTAATCCTTTGCGATTCAATTTTACCATGCTCTCATTGGTTAGAATTTCAACATGTGCCTTCTGGACAGAAACTCACATATTTCTCTCACACGGGAGAAGTTTTACATTAGACTAAATTAATGTCAAAGGTGCAATCCGTTCATTGCTGCCAAAGGCAATGAATGTGCTGAAACTGCATGCAATTGCGTGTGTCGGCTTCTGTCAGCTTGGGCATGTGGTGGTCACACACGACTTCGAAGAATTCGGAGTGCTGCAGGCTTACCTTTTGAAAGGTTGTATTTCTTAGTAGAGCCTTATTATAACTACCATTCGTTCTTCGAACCTATGGTCTTCGAAGCTGGTAACGGCATACCGGGTACGGCTTTTCCTAAAGGGATATTTGCTTACGTAATATGATCTTTCAAAGATTGCCTGTCACGCACGCAGAAAAAATGTGCTGTACGTTGCCCCATTAAGCCCTACGGGGATTTTGTTTTTTAAAAAGGTTTTATCGAGATAGCGGGAACATCGAAGTAGACAGTTCTCAACATTTTTGTATTTGGTTGATTTTACAATGTTTAATGCTTCTCAGGTGCATACTGCATCTGCTGGTAACTAATTGGAACCTCTGATTCTACACCTCTACTCGAGATCAAGACTTCTTAAGAAAGCGTGCACGCTCTAGTCAAAGTCAATTTCAGTTTCAGTTTAGGCTAATTCTTTGTTAGAATCCCCTCTTTTGTCATTGTTTGTTAATGGTTTAACATTACGTGGCCTGTCTTTCTAAAAACTACCTACTCTGGTTCCAAATATGTCAAAGTTTGTTTTACGTCTTCCGAAAGTGCTCATTCATGAGGATAGGTATCACTCAATTTGTGTACCAGTTGAGGATTGAGCTTGATTTTACATTCAAATGCTCCTTCAGCCCAGATATTCTTTCAAATAACTACACTGGATGTGCAAAATTTGTCTGAACATTGATTTCCAAAACGGGAAGTGTTACCCTCTGGTAAACAATAAGTTACACCAGAGAGAACCAATAAGTGTGCTGGTTATACCAGAACGCACTTGCAAATAAGGCCACTTTAGAATGCCCTGGAATGATTCTGCTGAACATGTCCACTCCTTGATTACGATTCGTCACTTCAATAGCGAAACATGTTAATTGATTCGTGTTTAAACAGGACTTTGAAGAAAAATATCTGGGTCTTATTCCGAAAGGAATAATATCGGACGCTCGACCAATTACTGACATTTATAGTAAATAATAAAGCATATTCAAGTGAAAGATTCAAACACAACGTATAAAGTTGATTTAATATGGCATTCTTACACAATAGAAACTTAAAACTTTAACATTTCTAACATTTTATTAACATGGTCATAAAACATCTGTTTCTTTAAATTAAGACGATACAAACGAAATTATAGTAAATGTAAAATTTCTCAAACTTTGTTAAATACTAGAAAAACCTAGTTATTAGATAATCGTTTTTCTAACGATTTCTCTAATAACTAAATGAGAAAAATAGAGTTTTGATGAAATAAGATAATGCTGCAGTAATTTCTTTCAGTAGAAGGAAGTTCAACGTTACGTTATTAACAATAACGGCCAAAGTGCTAACATTTCTGTGGTTTCGATAACAGAGGGTGAAATATAACCATTGTAAGCAGTTAATGCATTAACTGGAAATATTAACGTTTTTTTCGTTACATTAATTATGCAAGTAAACCGACAACATTGCACTAAAGAGATTGTAAAAACATTGGAACTTTCCTGCTATTATATTCATTGTTGAAAAAGCTATCCATTTTGCCGCCAAGATTAAAGATGAATAATTCTTAAATTTGGAGTAAAACGATAAGAATTTAGGTCATAGGAATATATATTATTGCATGTTAAAATTCTAGCAGTATCAATAAGAAAAGTTAACATTTAGAATTTACTATTAGTTAGTAAAATGTAATCTTTTTTGTTTCAATAATATTTCATTAAATTTATTTAAAATTGTTACTATTACACTAAAATTATCACTAAGATTCACAAAATTCATGTGAAATTTAATATTCCGAATGTATTATTAACGGTAGAAAAGTTTATTTTTTATTTTTGCTTTCATTAATCCTAAATATAGGCAATATTCCTGTCATTTCATTCACATAAACGAAAATTTTAATTTTACTATTTATATTCACGATAAAGTAAACATATTTGAATCTTTATTCACTGCAAAATTATATTAACATTTTTTGCATTAATTAAATGCAGATAAATATTAACACTCCAGTAAGTTTTGAAGTGCTTTATTATGTCAGTTAAGATTCCAGCCAGTGAAGCAACAGCAGGAAATTATTACTATTGTATTCATTTCATTAATTGGAAAAGTCACTTACATTTCATTGTGGAAAAATATTAAATTTCCTTTCTTCACTAACAGAAGTAAAATTTGTCATTTCTGTAATTCTGCTCTCTTGGGGAAATCTCATAATTTGATAATTTCGAGCGAATTAACTACAAGAAAGTGCTAACTTTGCTGTCATATCATATAATTCGAAAAGTTAGTCATGTTGCTGTTAAAATAATTTGATGATGGAGCCATTTCAGTACTTCACAAGAGTATTGTTCCTACTATTTAGCAACATTGAATTTTCTTGAAAGACTAGTTAGATTTCGAGGAATAGGCTAACTCCTGAACACATATAACTGGGGAAGGAAAAAAGATGTTCAGGCAGTGGCGTGCCCAAGAGGCATAATATCCCCCCTCCTTTGGTCCAGTATTAATAAAAAAAACGCCAAAGGCAGGAAAAGATGGCAAAATTAGGGGTGACTACTAAAAAAAAGTATACGTAACCCCCCCTTTTTAAAGAAACCTGAGCACGCCACTGTAGTTCACGTGAACAATAATGTCATACATTAACTGGGTAACTAATAATAGTAGACTGGTAACTTTGCCTGGAAGGACGATAGAGCCCCCTATTCAAAATAATTACCCCATACCTGCATAACATATCATTTGCAAATATGGATAAATTTTCAGCTCGAAATGAAAGATCCAAGTTATAAGTAATATCAGATCCCCCAGTCAATAATCCAATCCTAAGACTTTGTTTCGAAGCATCTTAGCCTTTTTTAAGAAGAAAGGGGAAGATAGAACGGGGGAGATTTTTTTAAGCAATCCACTCGAGTCCCTAAGTCATACATAAAATATTTCCAACTGTATTCCCCTTATCTCTCTCAATTTGATATGGCGAGAGGATATGTATTGTTCAGTTGCATGTTTCTGCCACTATGTGGCGGGCCTGTGCTCTGCGTGAGACGGCCCGTGGCGCCGGGTAATGGATTATCTTCAACCAAGTGGGGAGTTGACCCCCATTCAACGCGTCCTCAAAACGAACCGAGGGGGAGGCAGGAGGGGGGGTTGGAAGGGGAATCGAGAAGCTTGGGATCTGGGCAACCCAAGCGGAGCCACGATTCGGATGGGACGGCTCGGAGAAACATTTTCGCGCCCCCCCCCCCACCCCCATCTTCCCGACGCGATCGAGAATCTGGAAGAAGTATTTATTAGCTTTTACTTCCAAAGGGAAACGAAGGGGAAGTGCAACGAAATTGCAACTAAGTGTTTCTTTTCTTTTCCCCATCGCATCTTTAAATAGCGTGCAAATACTTTCGGTTTGGGATGTTAGAGTACTTCACCCTAATTTACAGGGAACGGATTTATATGTAGTAAAAATGAGCTAAACATGTAAATACATATTTTGTTATTTTCACCAAAATATGGAGTTAAATATGGACTTAAAATTGTAAGAAAGAAATCTTTTTAACACTAGAACGGCGAAGGATCTGATACTCCCTACAACAGCGGAAAGGGGTAATTTTGACTCCTCATAAGAAATGAATTTAAAAATTCTTATTATTTTAGAATGGAAACATATTTTAAATTTATATTATTTTCTGTACTTTATGTATTATAATCAAGATGTTTAGGTGATTTGTGATACATTTTGCTTACAAATAAAAATTATAATAATCGACAACTGAACACTCCAGAATGCGCAACATTTCACCATGAGAAACTGCTACTTGATACGACATGTTTGGATATGTCCTTCCCGGTCCAAGAACACTACCTACCTGACAACATGTAAACTGTGACAAGTGGGAACATGCTAAAGACAGGTTGACACAGGAACCTGAACCTAACACTGATATTGCATCACACATTATTGAAACATTACAGAGGTCAAATTGACCCCTCCTGCTGTTACGAAATTTTACAGAGAGAAATTTTATTTTCCAGATTTCAATATACCATCTTAAAAAGAACAAAGAATTATGAAAAGTCACAAAATTTCGAGGAAAAAATCAGAAAAACTGGATAGTTATTTGAGAAACCGTGAAGGTAGGGGCCATTTTTACCCCTCCAGCCGTTCTAGTGTTAATAATAGAGTCATTCAGGGGAAAATGCACATACGGGTTAAATGCGCAGAACAAAGTTTCGCAGTTATCTTGCAACACTGATCAATATGGGAGGCATCGCGTGCAAGTCGTCGGAAGGACGAGAGAGTTGCAGAAACAAGAATTGAATTTCGGAGGTAAGTAGGACAGATAATACCACATATATATTTTAACATGGTTTGATGTAAGGTTAAGACAGTGTAGAACGAAGTGTGTGAGATGGCAAGATGTAATGTTAGTAGATAAATGCACACTCAAGTAAAGTAGTTGAGCTGTTGTGTAAAACAGTATGGCGCATGCGGTCGAGAACGAAGCCGGATGAGCAGGGTTGCCAGATGCAAGAAAATTGTCTATGAGGGGCAAAGTGCTCATATTGGTGTTGGGGTAAAAAGCACACATGTGCAAATTACCCCAAATTAGTATTGTATAGAAAGGAAAAATACTATGTTTGGAACTGCATTTGTGATTCAAGATATTAGATACTGATACATTCAATTTCTAGTTAGTTCGGATGTATGCGTTTGATTTGTGCATATCTAAAGATGATCCCTGTTGTTCATGTTTGATGACAAGTAGCTACACAAGAATTTTTCCTTCCTCTTTCAGCCCAATGGTTCGAGAATATCAAAGACGAACACAACGATGTTCATATGGAGAAGAAGCAGTCCAGGCAGCCTTAGCCGCGATAAGAGAAGGCATTAAAATATACACTGCCAGTAAGACATTTGGTATTCCGCGCAGGACATTGCAACACAGACTGCAAAAAGATCCAGGATATGAATCAAAATTAGGTCGGCCAGTTGCACTTGGTGCTGGAGGAGAGGAATTGGTGCAGCATCTGTTAAAACTGGAATCGAAAGGTTTCCCGCTTACAATGGCCGATACTAAGCGCCTAGCTTACCAATATGCAAAGAAGAAAGGAATTCCCCATCCGTTCAGTTCGACGAGGGAAAGTGCAGGATATGATTGGTTATATGGTGTGCTACAAAGACATCCAAATATCAGTGTGCGAAAGGCCCAGCCTCTGTCCTATGGACGTGCTGATGCTTTAAGTAAGGAGGAATGTAGGACATTTTATAATCTTCTAGAAGCTGAAATGACTGACTCAAATGGAGATCGTCTTCTGCCTTCACATATCTTTAATTGTGATGAAACGGGATTACAGTTAATTTTCAAGCCAGGCAAAGTATTAGCAGAAAAAGGTAAACGAGCTGTGCAGGCCCTTACAACAGGAGAAAGGGGAGAGACTGTAACAGTTATGGGATGCATCAGTGCTAGTGGCTCCTATATTCCTCCTTTTATAATATTCAAGGGTGTACGGATGCGAGAAGAGTTTAATGATGGACTCCCTCCCGGATCGGTCGTTGCCATGTCAGATTCTGGATACATGACGGAGGTAACGTTCATGTCCTGGTTGAAACATTTTGCCAATCATACACCACCTGGCAAAGTGCTCTTGCTACTGGATGGACATTCCACCCACTATAGTAATGTTGAAGCCATCGAGTTCTGCATTGCAAACCAAATTTCTTTACTCTGTCTTCCGAGCCACACAACCCATTGGTTGCAGCCCCTAGATAGAGCAATCTACAAACCCCTGAAACTTTACTGGAATGAACAGTGCTCTTCATTCATTCGTCAAAACAGGGGAAGAAAGATCACTAAATTTGTTTTTGGACGTCTTTTTGCTGCTGCATGGGGAAAGGCAGCGACAGTTGGATCAGCAGTGAATGGCTTTCGTGCGTGTGGCATTTATCCAATTAATCCCGATGCAATACCGGCAAGTGCCTTTTATACTGGAACTGAGACAGGAGACTTATCTGTGGCTGGTAAGTAGGCTAATCTAATATTTTCGTCATCTGATATCTCTGTGTCGTAGGTTTCTATTTCAGGCATTTTTGTCTGCACAACTATTTTCTTTACCTCCAGCAGGTTGTATCTATTTCCAAATTGTACGCTATTCACCTCATCTATTTGTCGCAAGCGTTTGTGGTTGAAGTAGATATTGTCTTTTCTCGTCTTAATATAGATTTGTCTAATGCACGACATTTTCGGACACTGTCCATTTCCAGCTCCCAACCTCCTTAGCGTATATCTTCAATGTTTTTTCTTTTCCTTCAGCATTGCTGTTAGTACTAGATATAGACTATGCCTTATTCATTTTCTTCTCCGTTCTTCTCTCGTAGGCTTGTCACAAGAACCCACTATTTCAGACGCAACATGTAACGTAGTTGATGTCCCAACAGCAAGTGGCAGTTTGGAGTCTACATTGCCACAGCAGCCTACTCCCAATGTTGCAAGCACACAAACTGCAAGTTTGTTGGATGAAATAGCCCCTGTTCCTACACGTGATGGTGTCCGTAGACTTTCTCCCAGAAGTGCAACGCGTTTGACATCTCCTGATCATGTCGAGGTTTTGAAATCCAAACAACAAACACGATTAAAAGGTGCTTCACAAAAGAAGAGAGGAGGCGTAACGCAGACAATGAAGCGTTCGCCGAAGACTGGTGTCCGCTCAAAGGTCGGTGCAAATGCAGCTCATTCCAGTCATGCTAGTAGTGATCCTACCAACTATTGTGCTGTATGCAACGGCTATTATTATGACGTTGACTTAATCAAGGTAGGAGATTGGGTGAAATGCGTAAAATGCCATAAATGGTGTCATGAAGCATGTCTCATTCAACGTACGTCAAATACCTTGTCACGTGTGTGTCCATCTTGTGTGTCTTAACTCTTTCAGTCCCAAGTTCATGGTGTTTTTTTTTTCTTTTTCAGATGCATACTTTTACATCTTTGCTATTGTTTTTACTTTATATAAACACTTGCAAGAATGTTGCTTTCTATGTTTGCACAAAATAGTAATCTTATTTTTCACTTATGATGTTCAAAGTTTCGATACCAAATGTTCCATGTATAAGCTACTACATGTGCGCATTTTATACAGATATGCGAATATTACCCCAATATTGGGGGAAAATGCTCACTTTGTAGACTTCAATTTACGGTCCTGTAACATTGTTATTAGAAATATTTTTACTGTGTTACTTCTGTACAATAATAAAGAAAGGTCCATTGTATGTTGTCTGAAATTTTCACGCTGACCAAGCCTTCACGCTTGGTAATACTTGATTAAAAAGCTTACTGTGCGCATATTCCCCCGAACTACTCTATCAGACAATACACGATCTACATAACGTTAAGTACGCTTACATTTACATTAATTGTAAAACAACACAAAATGTGTTTTCATTTTCAGTTTCGAAAACAATTAATAACAAAATTTTGTTGCAAGTGTTCGAACATGAATTTCCTTCTGTTGTCTCTTAAGATAGATTTATATTGACTAAAACTGCGTTCAGTATCGCAAAAACTAATGGGAGTGTATTTCAAATTTGTCATTTATTCGCAAGAAATCCACCCAACTCTTTCGGTCACACGGGGACATGTAGTTATTGCGCGAATATGGAGTAGGTATATGTTGAGAAATGTTCTGAAATATGTACAAGATGAGCCAAAACCTAATATGTGTACAAATATGGAAAACAAAACTGAATTTTTCGAGTCTACATGCCATGATGCGCAAAGATAATACAACATATTTAAGCTTTATACATACATATGTATTTACATATAAATCCGTTCCCTGCTAATATATATAGTCAAAAAGTTATCACTAGGGAGTGGATTTTTAGGTGCTAAAAAACTGAAAAACATTAAATTTTTATGTTCTAAAAACTAAGGAAATATGTGGCTAAAAGTCAAATTAAATATTTTAAAATTAAAACAGAATTTCTAATCAATTTATGTAATCTACGAGTACCCACACGCCCAACACACAACATTTCTTTCACAATCCAACTACAAAGCTCTTCCTTCTACAACGGTCTCTTTTCTATAGGCTTCCCCGTTTATACAATAACCTGCCTCCAAATATTGACATTTTTCTTGTCACAACACAGATTCCGACAATCGTTAAGAATGTATATGCAATTTCATTTTTTTTCCGTGTCATCTTTTATGATTTTGTTTTAGTGTCGTTGTTGTCATGCTGCTATAGTTTCAGTACTAAACGGTCATTTAGTTCTATATCTGAAGCTTTAAGTAAATAAATAAACAAATAAATTAAATTACTCGTGGTTTATAGAGGTCTACATCTAAGCTTACATGTTTCATTTTGCAAATACGTACTAATAGCGACTGTGTACCTATTTGATCTATTATTATTAGTATTGAAAATATATTTGGGAGGAGTACACCCCCTCCGGCGCCGTCTACATCAGGTGCCCGAACATTTGTTTAAATAGGTGACAAAGAAATGGTTGGTCAACAGCACCATTTCTTTGGTAATCCTGACCAAATTTGTTTAGAAATAAGCAAACAACTTAGTGAAAATCACCAAATTTAGAAAAGGTTATCTTGTATTTTTTTTTTGTTTATGAATACCAAATAGCTCGGTGGTTCGGAACCCACTTTAAACTGTAGATTCAGTCTCGATTAGCCTATCTGTTCATAAAGTGGACCAAATAACATCAAATTAAAACCAGAAAGCTCAACCAAACATTTTTGTTCAATCGAAGTATTCATTTTATTTCTGTGTATTGTAATCAATCATACCTTATGTAACGAAATGCAGCTTGGAATGCAAGTTAAAGCGCCATGTAATGCACAACAAAACATTGCGGGTAAACTTAGGAACTCGTTGATTCAGCTGAAAGCGAAGGCACGATTTCCATACGAACGAAGCAACATCAGCATAACAAACTACGCAATGCATTCGAGGTGTGAAACGCTGACAGTGCATAATTACGCACGTTGGCGCTGAAGCTCGTGGAGAAGCTCTTTAAATTTCCTTTAATTAAGGCTGTGGGGCTCGAGCCCAATTTGCCTATTATATTTTATTTTAGAAATGAAGTCCCTGCGCTTATCATTATACACTTAAAGAATTATCATACCTCAATTATTGACTGTCATCAAAATATTTCATAACAATTTGTTACATATCCAAAATGATGCTTATCAACGCCTTACGAATCCATGGTCACATCGTTATTAGGAATTTTTTGAATTTGAATTTTTGTTTAAAGTCCACTTTTGTGCACAAATAGGCTAATCGGAGACTGGACCTACCGTTTACAGTGGGGTCCGAACCACTATGTGCCTCCACCGGGTATCGAACCCAGGACCCCTTCATCGTTATTAGGAAAGTGAGGGAGAAAGAAGAAGAATATATCGGGCAAAAAATGTCAGTTGATCTGATAAGTGAAACGTTAAGTAATGTGGGATGTGTTTACATTATCCATAACTTTGACACTTTAAAATATTAAATTAAGTGGAAGCATAAGGATCAAGACCAGAAAGCCTAGAATTTGCAGTGAAAAACCTGCGAACTAGGGAAGAGAACAATGAATGAATGGATAATTATTGCTCGGATGACCACGGCTGATTTTTACGAACTGCTGAAAGACCTTTACGAAGTTTTCAACATGGCCATCCCTTCCTTGAGTAACGGAAGCTGATGGCTCACCGCAGCGTGGGTTGCCTTTCAACTTTCCTCCCACGCGATGAATCCGTGTTTCAAACTGCGGTTGGCGATGATGCAGCTTGGTCTCAAACCTCTGAGGAGATGTTCCTGAGCCTATGCTATTTTCGACAAAGCTATTGTGAGGATAGTTCTGTTCCAAAATTTGCAATAAAAACTTGTACAAATTTATCAGAATCTAGCATGAGGACTTCTCAACGTTTGCAACTATTGCAAATAGCGCTTCGAGTATTAAGTCGCGCGTGAGTTAATTTCCCTGCGATTTTAAAAAAATCAACCAATAGTTATTTTTCAACGGCTGACTTAAAAAATCATCCTTTGCCGACCTCCCTGGCGGAGTGGTTAACACAGCGTGCTACGATGTGTCCCAGTTAGAATCCCGGCTTAGGCATGGATGTTCTTTATGAGTGTTCCATCATCAATTTCATCATATTATCCTCATTGTCGCGATTCGCCAGAAGTGGCAGAAAAGCGACGTAAAATAACCTAATTCAATCAATCTTTACAAGTGTTCCTCATCAATGGCATCATATTATCACCGCGATTAGCTAAAAGTGGCAGAAAACGAAGTTCATAATCTAGCTTCGTGTCAAAAATTTTACAAACAATCTAATTTTAGAGTTTCAAGCAATCTAATAACACTACTGCCCGTAAATTCTCATTACAATAGTTGAGAATGGCTATTCAGCATGAATGAACGCCTCGCGATTAGTGGGCCACTAGATCGAACATAAGTGTAAATATGCCAAAAATGTGAATGGAGTTCCAACGTAGAAAGAGGGGGGAAAATATCAGCAAAAATAACAAAAAAAAAAAGAAAGAAGAAAGTTTGAACTATTTTTCGGGACTCGTCTGTTTCTCACTCTCGGGGGATCGATATCCATCCCATTAAGCTTCATGCTGTTTGTGAGGACCAAGCCGCCCCCGCGTCTCACAGAAGACTTGGCAGACTATCTGCCGCTTGGCGGGTAAAGAGACAGCGAAGGAAGGATCGACTGACTTCCCACTCCAAAGTTAACCGAACCATTACCCCGTGTCGCGCGGCCTGATTGCATATTCATTGATGTCGCCTTCCCCTTCTACTTCACTCATCATTCTTCCTCCTATTTCCTCACTGTACAAATCGACCCACGCGCGCGCTCACTTGCGAGAAAATTTCGCAACACGAAGATAGAAAGAATAAGTAAATGCAAATCTCAGCGTTTATGAATATTATAACGTTACAAGCGGTGACGAGGGAACGCTCCACTTGCGTCCTGTGTACCATTATGGGGCGTGTTGGTCCAGTGGATAGGGCATCTGACTGCCGCGCGCAAGAGCCAGGTTCGATTTTCAGTGGGGAATTTTCCCAGACATATCTCTGCATATGGCAACTGTGGGACTCACTCAGCCTCTAACCACCGACCTCCGTGGCGGAGTGGTTAGCACAGCGCGTTACGACTCCAGGCGTCCTCGAATTCCGGCTTGGACATAGATGTTATTTGTCAGTAACCCTTCATCAATTTCATCATATCATCACTCATTTGTATCGCAACGATTAGCCAAAAGTGTCAGAAAAGCGACGTTACATAGTAAAAATCAATCAATCATCAACCAGCCTCTAACCTAGAGGAGCATGATAAAAAGTAATCAAGCATATGAAGTACAGTATACTCGCGATTAACCGAATCCCGATTAACCGAGGCTCCGGGTTAACCGAGGGAGTAGTTGGAAAACAACGCGCTTCATAACGCACCCCCCTGTTTGTTTATGGAGTCAAGTCACCGTCCGCGCTGCACGTGTTCGTTACATTGTCTGTGTATCCGATTGTTACGGTGGTGTTTATGTCTCTGTAGGCCTATTCTAAGCGGAAAAAGTAATCTTCTCATTTATGTTGTACTGGTAATAAATAATTACTATACAGTTTTAAGTGTTGTTTCGTCATTTACGACCTATTAGCACATTATCTCCGTATTATCCGAGTTTTTCCGTATCCCAGGTAATCTCGGTCTCAATTACCTCTGATAATCGCGAGTCTACTGTAGTACTATCGGTCAGCATTCTGGAATACGTGTTTACCAATTTCGCTTTTAAGTGGTAACCAACAGAGAAACCTTGAAAGCACTGCTACTGTCGGGACATCTAGGCTCAGCTGAATGGCTGAGCTGTAGAATGCACGAATACACGCGCTCGCACACACAAACACACGAAGCATTAATAACTGTATATGCACGACTGATTGATTTAGTTTATTTTAGTTCGCGTTTTGTGCCTCTTGGCTAATTTGCGAAGATGGGGATGAGTGATGAAATTGATGAATGGACATTCACAAACAACCAAGCCCGAGCGGGATTCGAACCCGGGACCCTTGGCGTCGCAGTGCGATGTGCTAAACTCTCGGACACAGGGTCCGGCTGTATATGCACAATTATATGTATAGATAGATAATTGATGTCATGTCGAAACTTCGTACCTGCTGCATATTATAGCTCTATTCAGATCTTACGGCGGGCGCTCTGGCAGGGTAAGTGGGGAGCGGGGAAGCGACCAATCCTGCACGATACGAAACGTAGCGGCCAGTAGAACGAGTTTCACGTAGTGCTTTTTCCGGCCGCGTCGTGTCTCTCGTCGCCACTGCTGTTGTCTGGTTGGTCTGTTGCGTAATCCCCGCTCCCCACTTCCCCTGCCAGCTTCTAGAGCGCCCACCGTAAGAACTGAAAAGAGCTATAGTTCAAGATCAAACTTCATGAAACGAAATAAGCCGAAAGGGTTGTAATTTCTAACAATCGAGTCTTAATTAATGCTAAGCGACCCTACTCGACCCGGCGACATTCCGGACAAATAAAAGAAAAACTAACCAGATATTTCCGAGAAAAAAAAATCGTTCTTTTAACGAAAATCGGTTGTAATATTATCATTTCTGTTACGTGGAAAGACGTGTATTCCAATGTGTAATTTTCCAGAAAATATGTGCTTATTCGATTGACTGATTAAACTAAACTCCGTGACGCGACAGCCCTCGAAGGACCAGGGCCTGCGAGAGAGACCTTTCATTGGGTGAAGCGTGGTCGGCGCATCGGATCCCATCGCCACTGTTTTCTGGCTTTCGTGTCCGGAGCCCGCTACATCTTTTCAAGTAGCTTCCCAATTGTCCTCACGACGCTTGGTCAACGCCGAAATTTTGGGTGCTTCCAACCGGGACCTCTTGCACCAATGGCGAGGGCGCCAACAACTTTTCTTTTTAAAGAAAGGAATACTCCTAAGCGATAGTATCCCAATTTTTACATTTCTCGGTTTTTCTCAATTTTCAGTTTTTCTAATTAGGACAAACGCAACTATCCATGTCTTACCCGGGATTCGAACCCGGAATCCCTGGCGTCGCAGCGCGCTGTGCTAACCACTCCGCCACGGAGGTCGACGCCGCTTGGCTACGCGTGAGTCCTGATTAATTGATTGATTTCGTTCTGCCCCTTTTGGCTAATCGCGAAGATGTGCTTTAATGGTGATAAGATGAGATGGCTGGAGGAAGAATCACGAACACATAGGGACGACACAACACGAGGCCCACGGAGGATTTTCCTGGTTGTAGGACCAGGCGCCAGAGCATCGTTAGTCTGCAAAGTGCGGCCCAGGGTGTACTACGTGGAAGAGAGGTTG